>NC_092033.1:2811907-3556907 GCF_042242105.1 Pempheris klunzingeri
AGGTGCTACGTACTGAGGACAAGACATTACCTAGCCAGAGCAACAATGATGCGCTTGTTTCTCACATGGAAGAAATACATCCCATGTGCTGCGTGTTAGGCACAGCGACAACTGGAATGCAGAAGATGAAGCGTGATGCTAGTGTGGACTGTTTCACTGAAAAACAAGTGATATGTAATCTGAAACACTTCCACTACGTGAACGGTGGTACTCGTACTGTGTACTTTAGAGGGAGCGGTAAGTTCCTGGATGGCAAGTGAGTGAACCTGGTACCCGGTCGTTGCGTTGAGAAAGGGTCAAGCCCAGGCCTCTGAGCTGTACGTGTCTACCACGGCAAGGCTTTGCAGGGCCGTGAAGCACTGCTGTGTCGAGGGTAATGGGGAGCTAGTGAGCTGCTGGAATGACCCGCTAAAGGAATTGGGGAGGGAAGATTTCATCACCGGAGCTGATATGTATCAGGAGATACACAATCCAGCCCTGACAGCGTTCATTAAGGGTGTAAATCCAAACACTGGAATCCATCCTGATCTCTACATGGATCAAGACCACGTCGACTCTGCTGCTGAGCGAACCCTGGTTGAACGATGATACTCTCAGGAGAGAAGCTGTTTGTACTCTTCTGGGATTGAATAACACTGACACCAACAGTGATATCCTTCGTGAGTGGGCCATTAACAACCGACCCATTGTTAATATACTCCAGATGTACGGTTTACAGGATAGACTCAGCAAAGCCCCAGTTGGTTGTTTAGACTCTACGTCCACTGACAACTGGAGACACAAGATATTGTTGTCTTTCCGAACGTGCTGGGAAACAAGCACCCTTTCGATGTCCCAAAGTGGTAAAGCGAGATCGCTCGACTTCTAGTTCGAATAAGCCTTCAGCCTCTAAGTCATCTGGGTCCAAGAATGACAGGAAGACCCGTGCTGTGCAACCTGTGTGCTCATGCAGCAGGTTTAAAGACGTCAAGTATCCTTGGCTGAGCGAAGCTGAGGAGGTTAACAGTGAAGAGGATGTAGAGATGAATGACGATGAAACAGAAGTCCCTGGTGAAGACCTAGACACTACTATGGACTATGGAGAGGCTGGAGAGGTTCAAGTCACGAGTAAGTCGAAAGAGGGTAAGTGTGAGAAGAAGCGGAAGTATAAGCGCGTGTTACATTCAGAGTCTGAAGAAGACAACCCCCCTGAGCCGAGCTGTAGTGGTGTGAAAGAGGAAACACGGGGTTATAAGCGCGTGTCGCAAGACTCCGAAGATGTGACGAGCCATGACGTGAAGCGTGTCAAACGTACAAATGACAATCTACAACCTGCCAAAGGTGAGGCTAAGTATAGCGCCAATGTCAAGATGGGTAAAGATACGTCTGGGACAAGCGTCACAGTACGTGTGAAAGAGTAAAGCCTGTTAAGACACGGACTCCCAATCGAGACCCTCCTATATGCAAAAGTAAACCATTGGACTCTGAAACCGATTTCTAGGGGAGGAGAAAGGGAGGGTAGGTATAAAGCAGCTCCATCCTCCCAAGATGAGATACAGTCGGACCCCCTGTTAGGGAGCCCCACCCTGAGCAGCAGCAGGGGAGGAGACCTAAAAAGATTCAAAAGGGCAGGTCTGACAACACACAGTCCACTCAGATGGAAAAAAGGAAAGTAAAGACCCTCTCTGACAATGTGGGACCTGGATGATACGAGAGAAGCTGTCACTAAAGCGAGCGTCCACGATTCTTTCCAGGAATACTGTAGAACAACAACTGTAGCTAGTGTTGTATAACAAGCTGTGCATCCTTACACGTAACCTCACGTCACTGTTTTCTGGCTCTCGGTGACAACTAAATAAATATACATACATCTGGACTTGTGTATAGCAGCATGTGTTATTGTTCCCATGAAGTGTAGGTGCTTGCGTACACTATTACTAGATCAGGCGTGGATGTGCACCATTCCCTATCTGATCCAAGGTCAGTTGGACTTAAGGCTTTCAGTTGTAACGTGTGCTATAACAGCTGATGGGAATACAACCGTGAGAAACATGGCTACAGTGCTTTGTTATTGCTTTGCTTCTGCTTATTGCTTTCGAGAACGTGTGAAAGAGTTTGAGTGGCATCGTGGCATCGTGGCACGGAAAATCAGCCTCCCACTCTCTGCGTTCCACAAACTAGCTGCAGCTTCACACTAAAAGTTGTTTTTTTTTTCCTTAAATCAACCTTTTTTGTAAACATATTGTGGTTCAGAAGATGCTTGAAGTCAATTTTCCTCACAGAAATTGGGTCTCTTAGCAACGGGTGAAATGTAAAGTTGCTCACAGCTCTTATTACACTTTCAAAAATGGGTCTAACCAGCGTGTTTTTACCTGAAAACCGCTGACTGTCTGCGAGCGCCTGCCTGCCTGTCTGCCTGCCTGCCTGCCTCTGGTGTCCCTGTCGCCTTTGTGTTTCCTCTCTCTCTCTCTCACATCAGTTCATTTACAAGGTGCCTCGTTAGCAGGACGTCCAGAGCTACTTACTGCCAAAAGAAAGACAACAAATAACTCAGTATGACCAGATTTAATTTGCGAGCAGGACGATTTGACAGCGGAGGCTTTGCAGTTGCCTCAGAGGTCCCCATGGCAACCACATCTGCCTCAACAGCGGAGAAACAGGGGAGCTGAAGACCTCAAACATGGCTGCCAGAGGTGATAATAACTCTCCCTGCTTTCGTACTAACATGTTGTTCAGAAACACCAGAATATTCAGCTGCTGATTTGACATCAAAATGTCTTTGTTTCTCTGTCTTTCTAAGAGGAAACCATCCAGCAGAGAGGGGAGAGTGTGTGTGTGGCACAAACAATGACCCATCACCATGAACACACGCAAACACACATCTTCGCTTCCCTTTTCCTTCGTGTGTGTGTGTGTGTGTGTGTGTGTGTGTGAGAGAGAGAGAGGTGATGGAAGGGCTGTGGTGTTGTCTGTCTAAAAACGAGGACTTCCTGTCATTCAGCTTGACGGGCGTCTTCCTGAATTAAGTCAGGCTCTTCCCTCTCAGGGAGGTAGGACTTCCTGTCACTGGGAACCACCAGGAACACACACACACACACACACACACACACACACACACACACACACACACACACACACACACACACACACAAGGTCACGTTCAGACCTTTCTCTAAATCTGCATTATTTCCTTTCCTTGTTACCTTTGAGGCACAATGTTGTGAAAACAAAAACTACTCTATATCACACTGCTCGAATTAACTTAATAAAGAAATATATATTTTGTCATATGCTTGACTTTCAAAATAAACAGTTTTTGTTTGTTTATTTTGTTTTCCATCATTTTTTCCTTCTCTGGCTTTGCAGCCTTCATGCTGGATTAAGTTATCTGTGTTCTCATGAAAAAAAAAACATTCGCCAGCTAAAAATGCCTCATGCAGGTGATTAAATGTTCTACTTTTAAGGAGTGGAGAGACTTTGTTCTTCCACAGACTGTCTGTGTTTGAGACAACGAACCAAACAGCAGCAAAAAATGTGACCTGCTGCATCTTCTGCGTAACGTTAACCCATCTCCAAACTCAGGTGGGAGAGCAAAATCATTTTTGGCTCTTCAATAACACAGAGGAGTCCTCACAGTTCGAGATGGACTCTCTGTTCAACACAAGTCACATAGAGCTGTTTCAACCGGCGCTGTACTATGGACTGTCCTGTTTATTTGTGCTTGGCAATGTGGACTCAAAGGTCCTGTTGACATCTGTTGCGTCCTTGATACTGTGCAGTTGACAGGAAAACGGGTACGTCAGCAACTTGTTACTACACTTACAGCAAGTTCTCACGTTAGACAGATTAAAAATAGAAAAAGTCAGGTCAGGTAAAAGTCTGTGCAGCAGAGGGCAGATATCTTTTGTGAGGCTTTGCTCGGTAAAGTGTCCAGGTTGTAACACAGACTTTAGAAATGTCATCAGAGTTAGTTAGAGATATTAGAAAGCTCCCAGCAGAGCCACATTATGCAACTGTGTGATTAGTACAATGTGTATTTTGTCCTATTATAAATTATTATTAATATATATTTCCCATCTTCTCATGTCTGCAGTAATAAGGGAACTAATAAAGGAATATCTTATCTTTTTGTAGTAATAGATATTTGTTTGTGTTTGTTGTTACATGTGTGTTTATTTCTATATTCTTTATAATCCTTGTTATCTTATCTTATCTTAGTCATCCACAAATCAATGGAGAGCCCCTCCAGCTGTCCTCTGACTGGGTTTATATAGTGTCAAATGAACCATCAACAGCACAAGAATGGACAAGTAAACTCATCATCATCATCATCATCATCATTTCATTAATTAAAAACCTCAGAAAACAGAAGAACCTTTATTTTAAATGGTGCTGGAAGTACCCACAATAAAGGCAAACACAACTAAAATCCCATAGCAACACAAGAGAAATACATGGCTAAACCAATAAAAAAGAAATACAATAGAATAATAAAAACATAATACTAGTTTTCTCATTATTTACCAAGCCACTTTAATCTTGATACTCGGTAAATGATTCAGAGTGAGACTTCTTCGCAAATTGCCGCCTCTCTGCTGCGGGCTTCGCCCCGCCCCCCGCTTTGAAACGTCAACAGCGCCAAACTCGGAGCTGCCCGACGGGGAAAAATGACCGGCGGCACCGAGGAGCCGCAGTGGAGAAAAGTCCCCTCCGTGACGGGGGTGATCCCGCGGTCCAGACACGGACACCGAGCCGCCGCGGTACGGGAGCTGATCGTTGTGTTCGGTGGTGGAAACGAAGGGATAGCGGAGTACCTCCATGTTTACAACACCGGTGAGCTAACGCTAGCTGGAGGCTAACTAGCTAGCTGGTTAGCGGCTAATGTTTTTAGCATGCTCAAGGGTGGAAAACACGGCCGAAGCTAACACTAGCTAACACTGAGCTTCTGCTGTTTTTTTTAAATGTTAGCATTATTTTAGCAGCAGTTTTACTCGTTTATTATTGAAACCAGCTGGCTAGCTAGCTTCACTAACTATTTATTTTAATGTAAGCTGTGCTCTTAACTTTTAAAGCTAAGTGTCATGTCACCTGTTTAGCTAGCTTGGTGTTAACACAACCAAAAACAATTGAGCCTCAATAACACAGTTATATGCAGCGTTTAACACTCTTACAGTTATCTGAAGAACTGGTATTTGTATTCAGGCACAAACTTTTTTATCGTTTACTAGTACAGATTGGCTCAGTAGTGATTGCTGAACAAGATACTGTAAGAACAGAGTTATGGAAAAATGCTTTATTTAAGTAAAAGTAGAAATACTGTGGTCTAAAATACTCAGTTACAAGCAAACTGTACTGTAAAGTATCAAAGTAATGGTGCTAATTGTACTGAATACTGTGTTATTCTGTTTTTATCACTAATTAATTCATGTAAGAGTTTAATATTACAGTATATGCTGGGAAGATTAGTAATATATTGCTGCATCGTAAAGTACAAGGATGTCATATGTTTTTTTAAATGTGAAAAGTAACTGTAAGTGTCAGATAAATGTAGATGAGGTGAGATATTCCTTTATCAGTCCCACAGTGGCAAAATTCACAGTGTTACAACAGCAAGTGGGCAGCAAAATGGAGCTTTTAATGAAATAACAAATAAAAAACTAGTGTACAGTGATATAAACAGGAGGAGATATGAAGAATATGTGCAATTTAAACAAGAGGAGATATAATATAGAGACAGTGTACACAGGGAGGGGGTATAAAGAGTATTGCACATTAAAGTGACATATACTCTTTAAAATGTAGTTGAGTAGATGTATAAGTATTGAATGGAAATGATCAAGTAAAGCAAAATACCTCACAATTGTTCTTGTGAGCACAGTGCTTGAGTAAAAGAGTTTTTAAAGTTTTCTGTTTTAATGTTTTTTTATTCCAAACGTCTCCTCAGGGGATGAGGGGCTGTTTGTGGTAAAAAGAGTTGTTTTCCACCAGTGTGTTTAAAAAGTCTAAAAGGCAGCACTCCCCAGGCCGTGCTAATGCAGTGGTTAATGAAATCCGTCCATCCCTCCAGTCTCGAAGCAGTGGTTTCTTCCTGCGGTGAGGGGCGACATCCCGCCCGGCTGTGCTGCCCACGGCTTCGTCTGCGAAAGCACTCGAATTCTGATGTTTGGCGGCATGGTTGAGTTTGGGAAGTACACCAGCAGCCTCTATGAGCTTCAGGTAATGCCGTCACATTTCTCCGGCGGTGATTCTAACCTCGTTGCTGTCATGAAGAATGAATTTTAAAATCTGGGCTTTGGTCCCGTGTGGCTCAGGCTAGTCGCTGGCTGTGGAAGAAGCTGAAGCCCAGAGCGCCCAGGAACGGCTCGCCTCCCTGCCCTCGGATTGGACACAGCTTCACTCTTGTGGGTAACAAGTGTTACCTGTTTGGAGGGCTGGCCAACGATAGTGAAGACCCCAACGGCAATGTGCCAAGGTGCTGCGCAAATACACACAAGAAGCGATCGGTCTAGTGCCTCATTGTTCATGTCGCTCTCAGTGGAAATCAGTAGAGACTGTTTGATACAGTGCGATATTGACTTCTTTTTTTTACCACCTTAGGTACTTGGATGACCTCTATGAGCTGGAGCTGCAGTCGATGTCGGGGGCAAAAAGCTGGAGCATCCCAGAGACGAAGGGCGGTGCTCCCTCTGCACGGGAGTCCCACACCTCGGTTGCGTACACCGGCCACGGCTCCCCGAAGCTCTTCATCTTTGGAGGGATGCAAGGATGCCGGTTGGACGACCTCTGGCAGCTTGACCTCGGTATAAAGTTTTTTTTGGACACATTATATCAGCTACGACACAACAGCCACGTCGACTTGCCTCCTTTAGTTTCCACTGAGAACAAACTCTGGGGAATATTCAAACTTCCTTCTCCCTTCTCCAGACACCATGGTCTGGTCGACGCCTGAAACCAGGGGCTCCATGCCGCTTCCCAGAAGCCTTCACTCTGCCAGTGTCATTGGAAACAAGTAAGGGATCTCTGATTGAGCGGAGGTCGGTACCAGACTCGGCTTTGACAAACTACAGCGTGTCCTTCTGTTGCAGGATGTATGTTTTTGGTGGCTGGATTCCTGTTCCAGATTCAGACAAGCACAACGCTTTAGGAGCTGAATGGATCTGCACGAACTCCCTAAGTGTACTCAACTTAGGTCAGTACATTTCTCTATGAATATCACACACTCTAATCAGAGTTTTCACACAGGTGAGGCCCTGGAGGGCATCTTTATTGGATCAGTTCTGACAAAATGTGCTGGCTTTGCACCACTGCTTTACTTTAAGGGGAATATAAAGGTGTGATCCATGTGGTGGGTCTTTCTGCGTCATTCAGCCCTGCTCTCCTTCACAGACACTATGAGCTGGCAGAACCTGGGCCCAGAGCAGGAGGACGATATCGAGTCCCAGCTGCAGAGCCAAGGACCCCAGAGCGAAGATCCGTACGCCTGCAGGCCCAGAGCCAGGGCCGGCCACTGTGCCGCCGCTGTCGGGTCCAGGCTTTACATTTGGAGCGGCCGGGACGGATACCGTAAGAGCTGGAACTACCAGGTGTGCTGCAAGGACCTCTGGTGCCTGGAGACAGGTGAGAAGAGAGAAGGAGCTCTTGAGAGAGGCGTTCAGTGATTTTGATTGCTGGACTTTTGTGTCAGTGCTGAGAAAACTAATCAAAAGAAACTTATTTACTTACTTCTCCACAGATCGACCAGCCAACCCAGAGGCAGTGTTACTCATTAAGTCCACAGTCAGTATGCTCCATGTGGCGTGGCGCCCTCTGGCGGCGGCAGACTGCTACATCCTTCAGGTCCAGCCTGTGTGTCCTCCCAGCACTGTAGCCAGTGACAAACCAGACAAACCAGTCGATCCAGCCAGAACCGATGGCCTGGAGGGGAAGGACAGAGACCCTGCAGGTACATTCAGCTTTCTACGACACGTGAATCAGAGTGGGGACTTTTCTGACTCTACAGTGAAAACTCTGCTTTCTCAGGTGTCCAGTCCCTTCCACCGCAAAAGGAAGGAACCACCAAGAAGGAAGTGAAAGCATCAGCCCAGGTAAATGTGAAAACCTTGAGAACCTGTTTTTACATCTTTTGTGTTTGGGATTTGGTGGCAAACGTGTTACAATGACTAAAAGTGCTTGTTTTTGTCACTGCCAGGCTCAGATTGTTGTTAAAAGTGTCTGACAACATTACAGAAAGGATCTCTACACAGATAGACCTGTAAGATCCTTTTGGGTTAACCACAAACAGCTGTTGTATTGCTTGGTTCAAAGCCACCAGACTCCATTGACAAAAACAATTATTTTAGACTGGAGTTTCTGGTCTATTGCTGCCTTGACCAGTTAGCTTGTTTGTGTTATTGTGTGACTTAAGTGTTTTAAAGGGTTAGTTCGGATCCAACACAATATTTCTGTAACACACTAAAACTCAAATCAACTAAACCAATCGAGGCAGCAGCAACCAGCCGCTCTAGTGCTCCACAAGGTAAAATTCACTCTTTTGTCAATGGAGTCTGGTTGGTCGAATTAGAACGATCAATGGATAACATTACAGCCACTGTGGCTTGTTCGCTGCCTGTTGTGAGGCGATCTACTGGGATAATTCCTGAAGTTTTTTTTTTTTTACAACCCATTCACACTGAACATGTTTAGAACAGTTTCATCTGACACTGCTGCTGTTTTATGATGAAGTAGAATTAAAATACATGTAGTTTAAGATACTAATCTTAAACAGAATGACATGAGAGAAATAATCTGCCAGTGAACAAGGGAAGCTGCATAAAAGAACTTACATCTGATTTTAGGGAAGTATTTGATTTAGTTAAGTGAGTAATGCTGCATTGAGAAGGGTCACTGCCTGTTATCTTGGTTAAAAATTAACTGGAGTTTAATTTGTAAATTCCCAGGCCCATTTATGTGATACTTCCTACTTAGAACTAATAAATCTTGTGCTTGAATTTTCTGCCTGATTTTCAGGAAGCTTCAGCACAGCAGGGAACTCCAGTAAAATCGTCCAATGGCCCAGCAGAGCCCCAAGCAGAGGGAGGGAGGAGCGCTGGGAGAGGGATGGAGGAGGACACGAAGCGCTGCAGTAAGTCTTGGTGCTGTACATATGTCAACCTGTGCAGTGTCATTTATTTATAACCTTATTTATCAACATTTTAATCTGTGCAATATTCACTGTTTGTGTCACTGTGTGTTAAAGCTGCATGTGTGTGGTTCTTTTTAAGTGTTTATCGAGCATCATTTCAGGCCGATGCTGACTTTTGTAGTGTGTTTACATGGCAGGCAATGACAATAAAGGATTCTTGGATCTGGAAATGTATTGCTGTCACTCTCTTATTGAATCTCACAACAGCTTTCCAGTCTGTCAGCCTCCGTCTCTGTTTCTGTGTGTTTGGCTGTAGGTGCCGGACAGGAGACGTCGGTAGTGGAGGTCAGCAGCTCCTCTCAGCAGCAGCCAGGTGATGATGATGATGACGACGATGATGACGACACAGCAGGCAGCAGCAGGTTGAGGTTTTTAAAAAGCGACGCTCACTCTGGTCGTTTGTTTGCTTTTACAGAGAAACAGCCGGCTTCTACTACTAATCCAGTGTGGTTTGACGTCGGTGTGTTCAAAACACTCTTCTCAGAGGTCGGCCACTACTTCCTGCCTGCTGACGGCGAGCAGGCGACTGCAGCCATCAGCAGCCGGACCCCAAATACTAAAGAGGTACAAGAAAACTTTATTTGTCTTTGACTTTATTGTCATTATAGACAAAATAGAACGAAATGAGCCTGAAAGGGACCTGAAAAAGAGCCTAATGTGTCTCCTTTAATTGGGACTCCATGAAGATTTCCTGTCTTATGCTCCTTGTCATGAAGTCTCTCACCCACAGTCCTTCCTCTGCTCTCCCCCAGAAGAAGCTGCCGGGGCCTCAGGACTATCAGGGCAGAGAGAAGCGGGAGCTGACTCCAGGTCAGACCTACAGGTTTAGAGTCGCAGGCATCAACTGCTTCGGTCAGGGAGACTTCAGCCCCGTCAGCGAGTTCAAGACCTGCCAACCTGGTTTCCCCGGAGCGCCGTCTGCTGTCAAAATAACCAAGGTGGCAAACTGATCAGTTTGTTTGGATGATTTTCAGACTGAAAAACCAGCAGACTGTTCTTCATATTTGTGCTCGTGCTGTCTGTGCGCAGGCCAACGATCTGGTCCACATCACGTGGGAGGCTCCCACGTCTCCGTCGGGCCGGATCCTGGAGTACTCCATGTACATGGCGGTGAGGAAGAGCCGCTCCAGCAGCTCGGAGCGCCCGGGTCAGATGGCCTTCATCAGGATCTACCGCGGCACCAAGACGTCCTGCTCGTTCAGCTCCACCCACCTGGACAACGCCCACATCGACTGCTCCGCCTCCAACCGGCCGGCTGTCGTCTTCCGCATCGCCGCGAAGAACGAGCAGGGCTACGGCCCGGCCACGCAGATCCGCTGGATCCAAGGTGGATCTGAATTTATTTTAATCTCCTGCTCATTTTCACATTAAATCAGCTTCCAACCTGATACACCCTGTTTTGTTTTCCAGATCCCACTAAAATGCGAGTGTCTGCGTCCAAAGCGGACAGCGCCGAGGCCGACCAGGACGCCGCAGACAGGTGACCAGAGCGACCTCATCATTTCTCCTCATGTAGACTTTCTCAGCTGGTTTGTCACTGAATCGTCTTTTGCATTTCCTCCTTCTTCTTTGCAGCTCCAGCTGAAAACCTTTGGACCAATGAAAAGACTATATGTGCACTCAGGAAGTCGGCAACGCCACTCAGATGTTGTATATTTAGTTGTAAAGTTTTGTTAATTTATTTTTTTATGTATTTAATTGTTCCCCTGTAAATAGAAAATGCCTTTTCACAGGAAGCTTTGACCACTTGGCTATTTTAGTAGAACACAGATGAATAATATAGAATATAATGAGAAGCCTAAACTACAGGTGTGTTTCTGATTTCAACTCTTCCACTGGAGGTGCCTTAGAGCTTTCGGGGCCGCGTACATCAGAAAGGAGATCTATTTTTAGCACGGACCGCTTCTGCAAACCGACTGAGGTTATGAAAAACCCAGTTGTTTCCTTTGGTTTGTTTCTCATTTTTAATGTTTGTTTTGTCATCGTAGACAAATGCTTCCACACGCAGCATCAAATGTGTCACTTTGCTGCTTTTCCTTTATCATCATTATTATCACCAGATTGTTTACTAGTTAGAAGTTTAAGTAAAAAAACAAAAAAAAACACAGAAAATTCAACCCTGAATCAAAAAATTGTTGCACTACTAATGTTGCTCATATTAATTAAAGGTTAAAGTTTAATTAAATTAATGTTGAATTATTCTTTTCCCTCTCCTCCAGACATTTTGACCTGTGTGGAGTTTGTTAAATCACTGAGATTGCTGCTTTTTTTTTTTTTTTTTTTTTTTTTTTTTTTTAAAAAAGGTTTGCATGCCTGTGGTTTTATTGTGAATCGATGAAAAGCTTCAGGTTGTTCTTGCTTCAGCATCCCATCAACCTGCAGCCTCTTTATTTCCCTTTAAGTCGAAGGTATTTTATTATTTGGTCACTGCAGCAGCAAAGTCAAAGGACCGGAGTGTCCGCAGCCAAATGGTAAACCGTCTGTATTGTCCTCTAGAGGAAATTTAAACTCCCAGCACTGCACGTGAGCATTATGTGTGTGTGTGTCTAAAATGGAAATTACTTTGTTCCCATTGGGACCAGTAATAAAATGGTTACGGTGTTTAACAACAGAGCTGGTTGAGTCTGTTGTCTGTAGGTTCAACTGTTTGTCCATTAATAGAAAAAAAAAGTTATTAATGTGTATAATTGTTATAACTGCATTTTTTTTCACGTATCTGCAAAAATAAAAACTACACAGTTATGTTCACTTTTCTCCTCAATAAAAGTAATAATTGCTTAGTCATGTATTGATAAGTAAATGTTAAATATTTGTGCTGAACGTTTAAGTCAAATAACCGGAAGTGTTGTCTTTTTCAACGAGAGGAATGCATTTTGGGAAAAATGTTTTCCCATGATCCCTCAGTATGTAGTTCACAGACTAGCTAGCTAGCTAGCGCCGGCTAGCAGAGTAAATCGAAAGCAGGATAGAAAGGAGTCGGTAAGTGTTTTTTGTGGGTTAATTATTCTTAAAAGAGTCGCAGATTGTTTGCTTAACTGTTTATTAAACATCGTCAGCCATGTTAGCAAGATAAATCCAGTCTGCTAACGTGAGCGACTTGGTTTGCTGCTAGGGTTAGCTTGTAGTTAGCTGCTTAACCTGCTGTTTTAAGTATCAGAATTTTACTTGAATCGTAGTTTTCGTGCTGAAAACCAGCCTGAATCATGCAAATGAGTGTTTTTATGAAAGCGCGCTGTTCTGACTTTGCCAGGAAAATATCATCCACTCAGTGTCCGATAACGGACGCACAACAGCAGCTAGCTAGTTAGCATGCTAGCCAAGCCGCGGGACTCAGAGCGCGACTTTTAAAAAAAACAACCCGCTGCAGTTTGCGGTGTCAGCTCATGAACTGTGATCATCCAGCAGCCAGTGTGGAGGAATAATGACCTCTATTGATCCACACGATGAGACTTTAAGTGTCTTCGGTGAAGTGTAACGCGACCAGGCTGCATTTGAAGTTAGCATGATGTCAACAAAGCGCATCAAGTTAGTCTGCTTCTGTTCTGTGACCCTCAGCAAGATACTTCAGCTGGCAAATGAGTGATGACAACATTTAGACATTTATTGTTGTGTTACACACACACACACACACACACACACACACACACACTCAGACTTCCCTAACAGACTGGGTGAAGCTGACTAATCACTTGAGACTCACAGCTTCGCCTTGACTGCTGAGAGGCTGTGATTTAAACAAGTAGCTCTTGGGACTCTTCTCAAAGCCACCATGGTAACTAACTGACAACAAAGCAGGGTCTAATCTGAGTCCTCTGCAAGGAACCTCTCTCAGTTTCAGAGCTGAGGGCTCTGTGACATCTCCTGTTGCCTTCACCAGATACAGACACAGACACAGCAGCTCTTTTTCTGTATCTCTTCTTCCCCGCAGAGGCCAGATGACCTCCTCCGCCCTCGGCCAGTCGGCCCCTCTGCTGCCAAACCTGGAGCCCGGGATGGGGAAGTCTGCAGCCATGCTGGGGCTGTCTGCCGGGCTGGGGGGAGCTGAGATGGAGCTGCAGAAGATGCTGATCGATGAGAGGATGAAGTGTGAGAACCACCGGACCAACTACCAGACGCTGAAGGCTGAACACGCCAGGTACAGCAAGACTGGATTTATGTTGTGTTTCAATTATGGGCAAACACACACACACTTCCCATGTGGATCTGTCTCTGCTCGGCCTCAGCTCTGGTATCTCTGTTGCAGCTTGCAGGACGAGTTCACCCGGGCGCAGGGTGAGCTGAAGCGCCTGCTGAGCGACAGGCAGGCTCAGCAGGAGAAACTGCAGCTGCTGTTGGCCGAGCTCCGGGGAGAGCTGCTGGACAAGACCAGGGAGCTGGAGGAGCTTCGACTGCAGGTAAACCCAGCTGGAGAGGAGGTGGGGGGGGGGGGGGGTCACACACAACGAAATCTGGCTTTCTGGATACAAATCTGTGTGTGTGTGTGTGTGTTGAGCAGGTGATGACGCCTCAGCGGCTGGAGCTGCTCAGAGCTCAGGTGCAGCAGGAGATGGAGGCTCCAGTCAGAGAGAGGTTCAATAAACTGGAGGAGGTGAGAAGTGTGTGAGGCGTCAGCTTTCTTTATATTAACAACATGAAGGTGAAATCCATATTTAAGAAAATGTTTATAATTAGTAGTTTTAAATGCAGCTTGACAAGAACGGTCGCTCCACCTAACAAAGATGAAAACATTAAAGAGGATGAGCTGATAAAGCAGAATGTTCCTGGCTTTATATGCGATCTGTCGTTATTAATGTGTGTTAATAAACAGCTGGAAGTATTCTGCTCTAAATTGGTGTTAGCAGCTGTCACTGTTAAATCCATAGCAACGGTCAGGAGATCAGCTTTGATTGCCTTTTGAAAATCACTTAAAAGTCTGTGCTTTCAAGGGGCAGCAGCTCATTTTCATTCTGTCTGCTTGATTGCGACCTCTCTGACTCTCCCGTGTGTGTGTGTGTGTGTGTGTGTGTGTGTGTGTGTGTGTGTGTGTGTGTGTGTGTGTGTGTGTTTTAGGAGACGGAGAAGTACAGGTCTGAGTACAACAAGCTGAGGTACGATTGCACCTTCCTCAAGTCCCAGCTCGACCACCAGAGAGAAGAACACGGCCACATACTGGAGGAGAGGAGGATCCGCTACGAGGCGGAGGTCCGGTTTTTATTCAGATTCAGGTTTTAACATGTTTATTCACTCCAGTCGCACCAGTACACTGGTTTGAAATTCTTTGGCTGGGAGCTCTGTTATAAAAGTGCAAATCAAGAAAAAATCCAGAAAACAGTGAAAGCTTATGCAGTTGTTTGAGTTCTAGTGTGATATGATACTCATGAAACACCCCTTTTGTCAGATGTCTCGTCTGGAGAAGGACAAGGAGGACCTGGTGGCTCAGTACCAGGGTTCGGACCCGCTGCGCGATGGGAAACGAGTGGAGGCTCTGCTGAGGGAGAAGGCCCAGCTCCACCTGCGGCTGAAGGGCCTGGAGGCGGAGGTGGCCGAGCTCCGCGCCCAGAAAGAAAACTCGGGCCAGCAGGCCGAGAACGTCCAGCGCATCCAGATCAGACAGCTGACGGAGTTCCAGTCGTCGGTGAAGTCGCTGGAGGTGAAACAGCAGCAGCTCCCTGTTGTCACGTCGCCACGTCATTGTGTTCAATGTAAAGATTTTTGTTTGCTTGTGATTGATTGGATCTGTTTGGTTGTTGGTGTGACAGGCGGAGCGTCAGTCGCTGCGTCTGCAGCTGGAGCGGATGGAGAGCGAGCTTCGTGTGACCCACGAGCAGAACAGCCAGCTCACCGGCCGGCTGCACAGAGCTGAGAGAGAGGCCAACTCCCTGAGCTGCCAGGTACGCTGCCCTGCGACCCCCCCGCCTGTTTCACTGTCCATACTCTCACTGATCCAGTGACTCCGGTCGGGTTCAGACTTTGTTTTTCTGTCTAGGTTTTGCTCACATCTGGTTTTAACTCTTGAATGAATGAATGAAGTTTTGTGGTCAACTCTGCCTCAACTTTGAAGCCAAAACAAAGAAATAAATTCTCAAATTTATCGTTTTTTCTGGTTCTCAGATCGAAAGCCTGAAGCATTCACACAAACTGGAGGTGGCCAGCCTCAAACTGGAGTGTACCCGCTCTAAGGGGGAGTTGGAGAGGGAGAGAGACACACTGCAGGGGGAGACTGATGGTATGGATCTCACACACACACACACACACACACACAATCCTCAAAACAACAGGTTGTATATGGAGCTTTTTAATGTGCTTCCTTTGACCATGAATAGTTAATTTAGTTTGACACAAAATGAAGCTTCACTTTTCTCCTGAGAAGAACACAGAATATTTCGTCAGCTGGTCTCCTCCCTTGGTGTGTCTCAGGTCTGCAGGCAGACGTGGAGGTGTTGAAGGCTGCGGTGGAGCGACATAAGGAAGTTCTGATGGAGAAAGAGAGGGAGATTGTCAGGAAGGTGCAGTCTGCCCGCGAGGAGGAGTTCCGCAAAACTGCAACGCTGCACGAGGAAAAGTGAGAATCACCTTTGAGTTATTTCAGTCGCTGAAAATCAGCCGAAACAGGTTTGAATCAACGGGAAGATTTCTGACACCATTTAACTTCAGAGGACTCTCTTTCTGTTGTTCTGCTGCTGTGTGCCGTCAGGTTGGAGCTGGAGAACCGTCTCGCTGCTCTGGAACAGCAGAAGGCGCTGAAGGACGCTGCAGACCACGCCCACAGGGACGAGTGGGAGGAGCGTCTTCGCAGCGCCCAGCAGGGAGAAGAGTCGGCACGGCGGGAGGTGCAGAACCTCAGGTCAGCTGTGTGCTCGGTTTTACTAAGAGCAGCTCATAAGGCGACTAACTTTTATTCTACCTGCCTGCTTAGGCTCAGTCAGCAGTTTATTTGCTGAAACAAATGCAGATGATTAGATGTTTGTGTGCTCCGTGGTTGGATGTGTCTCTTTCCCACTTTCTGATCCCATGTGAACATTTTGTTTGAGATATTTTATACCAGTATTTAGTAAAAATGACAGCACTGTAATCTTTAATGTGTATGATTCACATTTGGGCAAAAGAAAATGGAGATATTATAAAATGATCTTTGTAATGGTTTGTAATTTAAAGGAGAAATCTGGTATTTTTAAGCCTGGGTCCTGTTTTTACATATTTGAGTTTGAGAGTTCAAAGCCACCAGACTCCATTCACAAAAACAGTCATTTTACACAGTGGCTACTGTTCCACCACTGTTTCCATTGGTTCGTTTTTGTGTGTTATTGTTTGACTTTGATGTTTTTAAAGGGTCAGTTCAGATCCAACACAATACTTCTGTAACACACAACAACACAGATCGAGGCAACAGTAGACCATCACCTCCAGCACTTTGTAACTTAATATTGCTGTTTTGTCAATGGAGTCTGGTTGGTTTGAACAACAAAAACAAGTATCATTCATTTCCGCCCAGCTTTGAAAAACCGATATCCTTTTAGCTCCTGTACTCGTTGAGGAAATCCAGCACCGTCATTAATGACACCGTTTTGTGTCCTGCAGAACCAAACTACAGCAGCAGAGCTCACAGCTGGAGGAGCTTGAGAGACAGAGAGCCGATATCGCTGACCTCCAGCAGGTAAATCAACATCAGCTACTGTTTGTCCTGCAGCCAGAAAACCCAAACAAACCCAGGGGAATGTGTGTGTCTGACATAAACCTGATCTCTTCTTGATGTTTGTTTGATTTAACAGCGGAACCAGGAGCTGGGGCTGCAGCTGGGGACGCTGTCTCACTCTGAAAGTGACCTGATGGAGACAAACCAGCGGCTGAGAGAAACCCTGGACAGAGTCAGAGAGGAGCTGAGGACGGCCCGAGCTCAGGCCGAGAGGAGCCAGCACGAAGCAGAGAGGCACGTCCAGCTGCTCCGTCCTCAGATAAACCGGCTAAACGTAAAAATCCCTCTCAGTTAACACACTCTCTCCTCCACCTTCCCCTTCTCCTCCTCCAGGCTGGTGGAGGACCGTCGGATGGAGTGGTTGGAGGAGAAACACAAGCTGCAGGAGCGAGACGCTGAGCTGCAGCAGAAATACTCTCAGGTCAAAGAGAAACTGCAGAGGGCAGCGGTGGCCCAGAAGAAGGTACTGCTGTTCCCTCCGACATCTTTAGTCTGACCAGCAGGATCAATCCTGTCTGGTTTATCATCACAAGAATATAAATTAGTGCAGCAGCTAAAATATAAAGTACAATATCATAATAAGAATGAAAAGTTTAGATGTGATGAGAAAGGCTGCGACAGTCTTGGTTCAGGTACCTTGAAAGTGCTTGAATTTGACTGAGTAATAATGTCCTACTGTCTCTTATTTGTGTGTGTGGCACAGAGGAAAACACTGACGGAGAACAAAGAGAAGCGGCTGCAGGATAAGATCCAGCTGCTGGAGGCCAAGATAGAGGAGCTGGAACTGGAAGCTGCTGCAGCCAAGAAGTAAACTTCACATCTGTTTTTTTCCATATAAGATGAGTTAGGACACTCCGGTCTGACGTTAAACACTAAATTAAAACTTCCTTCTCTGTCCAGACGCTCGTCTTTCTCCGAAGAACAAGCTCAGCTCGGCAGACGGTTGAAGGAGCTGCAGCGGCGGCACAACGAGTTCCGACGCCTCCTACTGGGCGGTCAGGGTCCCAGCAGCGCCGGCGCCGCCTTCCTGACGAGCTCGCCCACGCCGTTCATCCTCCTGGGGTCAGAGGGGCCGCTGTCCAACATACCGGTACGAGCGAGCAGATAATGTGGAGAGGAGGAAAAAAGACCAGAATGCAATGCAGCAGCAGAAACTGAAATCTCTCCTCTGTGGGTTCGTAATCGTTATTACCACTAAGTGTTCAGGAGCTCTGGAGCTGCTCACGATTAATGACACAGAGATCGAATGTAACTAACAAACCTGTGTGGAGGAGCAGAGCAGCTTAATCACAGTGTGAATGATCACAGGAAGCAGGCTGCAGGAGTGAGACAGCGCTTCACTCTTTAACACGTGGTCAAACAGAACAGATATACAGAAACAGGACACCTCGTCTCGTTTCCCCTTCTATTTGTAACGCGCAGCTTTGTTGAGTACTTGATTCTGATTGGTCAGTAACGACATTCGATGGTCTTATTTCTGTACGACGGACACAGTTCTGATAAATAAATCAAAGTATTTTTAAAGTCAGTATTTTATTTTATGGTTTTACTGTGGTGAAGCAGCTCTGCTACCACAGATCCTTTAAGCTGTCTCCTCCACGTGGGTTTGTTTGTCTCATTTGATCTTTGTTTGACCTGCTTCACTCGGTGATGACGACAGTAAGAATGACAGTAAGAGATGAGGTGTGTGAGCGTCTTTCTTTCTCTCTCTTTGTGCTTTGGAAACACGTGAACTTTAATCTTTATGGACATAAGAGAAGAGTTCATTAAAGCAGCAGCAGGGCTGTTAGACTAACGCTGCCTGTCTTCCCCTCGTGCTGCAGGAGGAGCAGCACCAGAAGGAGCTCTCTCTGCTCCGCCGCAGGCTGGAGGACCTGGAAAACGCCCAGCAGCAGCAGCTGGAGGAGCTGGGATCTCTGGTGCAGAGGGAGCGGGACACCACTCCCCAGCCTGACCTCTGACCTCTGACCCCCCCTCAGTCCTGCAGACACCAGCAGTGTTTTTATAAACGTGAGAGCATTATTTATTGGTGTATTTTAAAAACTGAGAGATGAAGATGGATTGTCTCTCTAATGTGGTGACTTGAAAAACCACAGCACCTTTTTTTTTTCTGTAATCTTCATCGTGACGTCCTCAGGGTTTGATTTTGTATCAGTGTTTGTTTTTTTACATGCATTTGCTCTTTAGTCACTCTGAGAAACAGTTTTCATACAGATGAACTGATACGAAGGTTTCACACACCATGTTTATACAGACTGATGACATTTCCAACAAGCTGTTGAATTGTATTTAAACAATAAGAATGATTTACAGATCAACTTTTCTCTCATGTGTGTGTTTTTGGCAACAAATCTGTTCAAGTTCACTGTGAAACCGGTTTGATTTTAAGCTGAGACGTTCTGGCAAATGACAAAGTGTCCCACATCAGTAAATCTAGCTTGTATCTCATTAGTACAATATGAGAATGTTACTAACACAATATTAACTTTATGTTTGTGTAGATGTAAATGGAACCACTAGTGCCTGAGTGAAGTTACTGGTCTTTAGTTTTAGCGTCTGTCATGTGCTCACGAGCTCTGTAGTCCAGGAAAAGAGGATTTTAATAGATAAAACTAACAAACAAGCAGAAAAACGGAGCCGATGTTACCGGACCAGAGTTTAGAGGCTGTGCACACATGACAGATGTTATCCTGCTCATCGCCTCCTATGGGACAGATTCCTGACTCCTTCTTAACATCTGGTGTTACTAGTTTGGTCTTCAGGTGTGTTTCCATCAAACGTGAAGAGAATAATCGCCTCATGTTTCTCGCTGAGTAAACACAAAGACAGAGGAAAACTAGAATCCAGTGTAAAGAGGCCGTCCAACTCTGACTTTCCTCCTCTTCAGTTTACTCTCTGTAGCGTGTCGGAAAGGAAAACTGGTGCTCTCTTCATTCTGCACCACCTCTTCCTGCGTCTTTGCATCTAGTTTGTATGTAAATTCTCCTTCGTTTAGTGGAAACACACCTTTAGGCTTAAGATCAAACCGGTTTGAACCTTCTTACATCACGGTTCATTCAGTAAACGTGTCCTTTAATATAAGATACTGGCAGGTGATGTGAACCTACTTCTCATCACACCCTGAGACAGTTTTTTATGAAGTAGGCCACATGGTCAGCAGCCCCCTCCAGCTCCTCTTTAACACTTTACTAACTCAGTACCTCGTCTGCGTCTTTCGCACGCTGGACAAAAAAAAAAGTCTCCTGACAGCTTCGGAGGACTTCTCCTGTCACAGTTCATTCATGGGACTGAAGGGACGGCCGGCTCAGTTCCACGAGCAGCTTTTTAGTCCATCGAAGCAGTTTTTAACATGATGTAGCTGCTCCTTCAGCTCGGTGGGGGCTCCGTTTTGGTCCAGCTTCTCTTTGATCTGCAGAAAAAGGCAAAAGAGCTGCTGTTAGACATTTTACAGACACATAAATCCTTAAAAACCCATCATTTGAATCCATATCTGTGTTTTCCTCATAGACTGAGATCTTAATTTTTACTTCTACTTCATTAGCACAGTGTAAAATGTCTCAGTGGTTGGATTCTTTCAGCTTTTAGTCAGATAATGCAGCTACTTTCTGAGGCTGGTTTATCTGCTGAGAACACTTTAAAGACTTCACACGAGGCTTCCTGGTTCATGTTATCTTAAGAAAGTGACGGCCGATTGAAGAATTCATGTTGGCAACGAGTGAAACTCTCACTGCTTTGCTCATGAAAAGGGTTTTGAAGAAGTGCCACCCTGCACACAAAAACAGGAAACAAGTGATAAACGAAGCAAAGAGAAATCAGAAGGCTCCACATCCTCCACCCACAGCGTCTCATGTGACAGCTCACTTTCACAAGTGAACTAAGGTTTGACTTTTGCTGTCGACTCCACAGAGACGGGAAATAAAATGTGGGGAAGCATTTTATTTACCGTCTATTAATGAGTCCCTCTGCAGCCTAAACAGAGCTACTGTACTGTCCTATACTGGCCGTTCACACTACAGTCAACAGTCTCTTGGTTTAAATTTGCTGTCGTCCAAACATAATGATGAGTAGTTGACAGACTGATCATATATTTGTTTGTAGCAAAATAAGTGTGCCAGTGTGCAAACTACGTCATTAAATGTTGGTAATCGATTAATTATCGTACAAATAATTGCAACTAAAATGTGTTTTTCTGCTTGTTTTGTCACAGCAGCTCATTGAAATGATGAGAAATGTGACAAACAGCATCTGTTAATCTGTTAATAGTCAATACCACAAAACCACAAAGCCGTGTTTCCATTCAAGCATTTTTATGGAAATTATCTAATTACAAAAGCTGGATGGAAGCAATAAGAATTCACAAAATATTACTTTAAAGGTTTTACACTTTTTTTCAGAAGTCTGGATTGAAATCAGGGATGGAAACGTAACATCTGCTGAGCTGTTTAAGGGCACAACAGCTCCAAACTGGTTTTATAACAGACCGAAACGCAGCGGTTTCGGTCTGTTAATGATCTTCATGCTATAAATAAAATTTTTGGCACAAATCTGATCTCGTGAGCTGAAACATGCAACTGATTCTGAGACATTTTCTTTTGTTCTGAGACATCGATGTTTCGTATAGAGGAGCTTTAAAATCCCCTTGACTGAGTGAAATGATTGTGGGCGAATCAAACCGCAACTAAACTTAACGTCTCATCATGTTGGGAACATGTGAAGGTAAACAGGAAGAGTGTGTGTGTGTGTGTGGAGGTGACCTCTGTGAAGTATCTCTGGATGAACTTGTAGAGCTCCCTGAGCGCTGCAGCTTCGTTGAACTCGTTTTCATGTTTCTGAAATGAGAAGAAAAGTCGTCTGGTCACTGTTGGGCTTCACCTCAACGACTCTTTGTGTGTGTTTCTTTGTGCCGACGTGGACGTCACCTTCGACTCCTCCAGCAGGAAGGCCTTGAATTCTGAGTCTGTGACGGCCGGCTGATCTCGGACCTGCTTGTAGTAAGCCTTCACTTCCTGTTTGAACTTGGGGATGTCTTTGGCGTAGAGGAGCTTGTTGGTTGGAGCGTGCTGGAACACAACGACATTCAAACTGTGATGTTACTCAAACATTTTTATGCATTCAGATGTGCAAACCCCCAGCGAGTAGATGCTTCCTTTCACTTTCACATCGGTGTTGGTTTCATCTCTGCCTACCGAGGAGAGGAAACTGGCCTTCCTGCGCTTCTTCCTGTAATAAAACATTGGTTCAGGACTTTACCTTCCCCAGCTGGATCTCGCTGAGAGAAAAGGAGTCCATGAAGGCCTGAGCGATGACCGACAGGCAGCCGTCCAGGTTCGGAGTCTTCTCGATGTCGAACACAAACTGGGGGTTTTTCAGGATGTTGACCCAGAAGCGAAGAGGCAAACTGGAGACGGGGCGACAGTTTCTGTGAGGTCAAACACACCAGCAGCCCTACAGACGTCTCATTTCACACCCGGCCGTACCTGTTGGTCTTCCAGATGTGCAGCACGTCTGGCTCGCTGATCTTCATGCCGTCCGCCTGAGCGTCCAGGAAGTCGAAGAAGTATTTGACGGCGAGCGGGGCTCGGCCGTGCGGCATCCCCCAGATGGATTTGAACAGGTTCTCCACATACGAATGCACGGCCACCTTGAAGAGACAGAAGAAGGGAACGTCACCCTCCGCTTCAAATTTAGATTCTACTTCCTCACCCCTGGAATGATCATACACTACTCACTAAAGTTAGGGATATTCGACTTTCAGGTGAAATTTATGGAAAATGTAAAAAGTGAATGCTACAGTGATATTATATCATGAAAGTAGGGCGTTTAAGTAGAAGCATGCACTGGTAATTTCTTTATTTTAAACAATGTATTTGAAGAAAATCTACCAACAGTGGTAGGTATACCACAACAAAACATTTTCAGTGTCTCAATAAATTGGGACGTGGCCAAAGGACGTCCACTCCTCTCCTTTCTGTGACTCTTCCAGTCTCTGTATCACTGTTCCAACCTCCTGATGACACTCTGTGACCCTCTAAGCTCAGTGAACACCTCCGTCTGAGGACTTCCTGTTTGAAGCCTCCAGTGTTGAGGTGCTGCTGATCAACTGTTAGGTGTCGTCTTGGTCTCATGATGTCAGAATGTGAACAGCAGGATGAGGAGGACTGTTTAAATACCAATTCTACCTGAAGCAGGAAATGTATTGGTGGATTCATGGATCAAACCTGTTGTGAATGTTGCTGTGAAGCTTCTTGTTAGAGAACAGCAGCTGGTGCAGAAAGTACTGAACCACTGAACAGTTGGACATGTGCATTCAAAGGTTTAGAGAAGGTCACATTAAGTTCACCTGGAAAGGTTAGAATGCATTTTAGGTTCATCCTGAAATTTCACCTGAAACTTTTAGTGAGTAGTGTATTTACCTCTGATCATCAACATCATTTTTTTATCAATATGGACTAATGTGTCTGAAAGAAGCATTCTGTGCAGCCCCTGAACGCACCATGAAATGCAGGCCTCACATTAAAGTCACTTCACTGTCACCAGCCTGCATCATGACACTCTACTCAGCGTCAGCGTCACACTGCGTCCCCTAACAAGCGTCCGTCAGCTCAGGGACGACGGCTTTTAGAAAGCTGCTGGTTGCCTGGCAACTAGCGGCACCTCATGAGCGTCGGGGGGGGGGGGGGACTGTCGGTAAAGTTAGTGATGAAGACGAAGATGGAGCCAGACGACACGAGGAACCAGCACCATAAATCTCACAAGTTAGAGGAATTATGATTAATTACATAGTAACACATTCATAATCACAAATACTAACACTAATACTAATGAATATTGATATCATTGATTAATAATGTCTCTCTCTTGCTTTCTGCCATCAATGTTTTATAAGTGCTTTATGTGCATATTTTGTTTTTCCCTCAATCACATCAAACTTTGACAACCCCTCGTGTTTTCCTCTGTAATGACATTAATATGAGTAGATTAACGCTGTGCAGCACTGAAGCCGCTGCTCTGCTGAACACGATGCAGACATGGAAACACGAACATCCTCTACAACACGAACTCGGCAGCCGGTAGGAAAAAATAACCACGAAAGAGAAAGATTCCTGTATCAGTTCTGCTGCTGCTGGTGCATGTTTGAGTCAAACGGCGCTGGTTCCTCTTGCCTTGGTGGAGAGCAGCTTGGTGAGATACACCTCCTTCAGTTTTAACTTCTTCCTCTCGGGGTTCTTCCTCGGGTCCTCGACTACATCGGGATCGATCTGCAAGAAAAGAGCCACTGAATCAGTCAACCTCAGCTCCGTCACATGGCGTCTATATCAGCAAGATGGATTTGAGACTTTTTTTAATCCACAGTTTCATTAAATTTAAGGCCAATTTTGCTCTAAAAATAAACAAAATGTGAAAATATAGTCGAAGAATTTCATATGCTGTCAGTTTGAAAGTGCAAATAAGACAAAATTACAATAAGCTGGTTGAGTTAAATACATTTTTTCACATTAATTAACGTATTTGGGCAAATGTTCTACGTCCTTAATGGTGTTAGGATGACAGAAACATTTGAATTCAATATTCAACATTAAAATGTTCAGACATTTTCTTCTTGGAGTGGATTTCAGACCAGACGGCATTCAACGAATAAATATTCAAGACTATTTAATACTATTTAATATCTTTTAAGGCCTTTTGTCAGACATTTTAAGACTTTTAAGTCTTCTAACATACACTGACACACACATGTTCCTGTTTTCTAATCTCATCTGATGATTCACCAACACAAACATAAAACACAGACGGCCTCTTACCAGGTGGAAGTATTTTCCGGAGAAGTTCTCATCATCTGAAGGAGAAAAACAAACAGAAATCCACCTTCATTATTAGGAACAATCAGCTTCCTGTTCTCACATCATTTGGTTTAGTGGCCAAAGCTTCTCAGTGCAGCATTGTAATATAGTATAATTCTATATATGGTTTATACCCATCAGACCCGGAAGAAAAAAGGTTTTAATATTTAGATTTTTAGATAATTTAAGAGAATATTTACAGCAGATCCCTCAAAAACAACATTAAAACAACATTAAAAGGCACAACTTCAAAGACAAAACACCACATTTTCTTTTCAGTTCTGTCAAAAGTTAAATATAAACTTAAATATTAAGCCGTTATTCACTGCAGGCTCATTTAACTGCATGCATATGAATAAACAATCAGCTTTAATAAGCTAACTGTGCACTGAGCCCAGCTGCTCTTTCTCCCTAACTAGTCCCCCGACATCTCTAACTAATCTAACTAGCTGTTAAGACGTGTCGCTGCTCCTCGGCTCTCACCCTTCACACTCGCCTGCGGGCTCACAGGACGGTGAGTTTTCCTGGAGAGCACTTTGATGGTCGCTCCGTCAGAGACCTGCAGGAGTAAAACGTTCATGTAAAATCAATCTAACCTACTTCAGTTCAAACACACAGCAACACTTATGAACAGTGCACCGCTTGACTGATCGTGCAATGAAGTTTTGTAAGTTGTGGCTTGGCTTTGTAATTTGGTCCACACAGTCCAGGTCATCACTGGAACACACAGCAATGTGCTGGAGTCTATACTTCCCCGGCTTTAATGGTACTCTGATAGATTTTAGACACGTAGCTCAGTAACAGCCCATTAAGGAGCCATTACAAACCACTCTGTAAAAACTCTCTCTTCTTGGCAGTTTTAATGATTTAATGTGAGCCGTCCTCTTCCTGACATGCTGCACACACTGACTCTTGGTCCAAATTCAACTCGGCTGTTGCAGACAGGAAATGAGTCTAAATTAAAACAGCAAAATTCACAGCGAGGACATTAACACTACATCTGTTTTGTCTGCGAGTGTGAAAGCTGCTTTTCGTTTGTTTGGCGGAACAACAATAATAAAGATAATAATAATTTGTGTAGCACCTTTAACCCTTTAACCTTCAGCTCAACCACATGGTAGAGCACATTTTGACTCACTATATCTTATTGAAAACATGTTTTACTTACGACATCTCAACCGTTTGGTAGAGGCCAATATTTAAAAAAATGTGGGGTCTGTTCATAAAAAAACATAGATTTTTGTAATTAGTGCCCCAAGGAAATACATTTTTTCATTGCTTTTTTCTTGGTGAGGAGGTTAAAGAGTTAAACAGTACTGTAAGAGTTTACAGATAAAATAAAAGGGAGCTAAATAACAGCAGAGGAACAGTGAGGCCAAACAAAAACAGGGATTAAAATGAATTTATAACGAGAAGAAAGAGACAAAAACAGGAGAGAGAAGGTGGGAGAAGAGATAAAACAACAAAAAATACAAATAAAAGAATAAGAGCAATAAAAAAACAATAAAAAAATAAAAGATAGAAACCAATACGGAGTGAAAAGACATAAAAAGGCAACATCATGGGTTTGAATATGTGATTTAAAAAGAGGTTAGTGAGCTTTATCTGTGTTTCACATGAATAAATCTATGAAGCCTTTTCCTGTCAGATTAAATCAGTTATATATATAAGTCATATTAAGGGAGGTGTTTTATAAGAAAGTATCTGTGTGCTTTTCTCAGGGTTTACATAAAGTGCCAGGAAAAGGTGGAAATGTGAAAACACTCCCTGAAAAGTGCTCTGGCTTCCAACATAATGAGGCGTTTCATCTCAGCGATCACTCAAGTTAAAGCAGATATCTTTAAGATTTCAAATGAAACAATGTCGTCGTCACGATTCTTTAAATCAGATTTTTTTTCCACTTGCTTTTATAGAATCAATTTGCATCTTTGCATCGTACTAAAACGCTGCATGAGCCCCGGCTTCTCCTGTGGGCAGAGACAACAGGAATAACACTCAAAGTGAGAGGAGGGTCGGCCAACTGCCACCTCGAGTCTGTGGTTGGTTTGATGTGCAGCGGTTTTAGTCGGCGGGTTTCGCTTTTTGATGAGCTGCAGCTCAGCAGCGTCCACACACACAAACAACAGAACACAAACAGAAACTCCTGATGCAGTGGAGCACCTCACCGTGCCCACACACACACACACACACACACACACACACACACAAAAACTCAAATCTCCTACCTTGTAATGCTTGAGTGTGTTGAGCATCGTCACCTCCCCGATAACCTCCGAGCTGGCATCCACTTCCTCAAGAGGAACAAACGATCCATCCCTCTCATACTCTGGTGGGAAAAAGTATGTTTATTATTATTGTATGTTAGATTTTTATAAAAACAGGAAGAAAATAGACTTTTTCAGGCTCATTGGTGTGTTTTTAATGGACACTGGAGCTCTGTGGCTCAGAGGAATAAGATACATCAGGCTGCGTCTACAAATCTTGTCAGTATTTATAAGTTCACTGTCGGTCTTTAGTGTAATTTAGAGATCTTTTCATGCCTAAAGAGCCTAAAGAGCCTTGTCGTAGGTTTCCACTGAATGAAGCCTTAGCTTGATGCTCTCCTGGTTCCACTGCCATCAAAAAATCCACAGGGACACTCTGTAAAGTTTTAACTGTTCACTTCAACACAAAAATACAAGTGTTACAGAAAAATTATCCATTTCCAAAGAGAGAGAAAGAACCAGAGGCTTCACTCTTCGCTCGCCCACTTCCAGCTCTCATCTCACGAGAAGATCAAAGGTAACAGTAACTTATGCACCTTAAACCATCCACAGCCTGAAGAGCCTGAAGAGCCGGTCTGCTACTCACCGATACAAACGTCCCTGAGGGGGGAGCTGTAGGGGAAACCAAACTTGGCCTTGAAGGTGGACAGGATTTTCTCTTTGACCTGCTCTACCGTGTCGCAGCTGAGAGCGTTGACCTCCAGAGGCTCGCTGACCTCTCCGTCACTGCCCACTGCAAACAGCACCCGCAGCTTCTGTGGACAGTATAAAGGAACACGGGCACAACTGAACCAAACGTCACCGTATTTGCTGATTAAAGGTTTGATGCAAAGTCTTGAACGTTTGGAAAACCCCATCATTTCAACTGCTGTGTTTCCAGTTTAGGAATATACTTAAATCTAAACACACTGCTCGACTTTCAACATGATCTCTTACATCTCTTTCACACAATCTCTCATGTAAACTACAGATATTTTAATATTTCCTACTCACACACATCAGGCCTGACTACCACCCACACACCTCATGGGTGCAGACACTGTGGTCACTATGTGCAATAAATAAATATGAGCATTGCAACACTCACTGCTGCTCCTCTTTTATGCCTTTTTATTGCTATTTATTATTGATGCACAAGTGAATGAGCGAATGGACGCTTGTGTGTGTGTCACATAGTGTATTTGTAGGTTTTAGCACAACAAATTTCGTTGCACTTCCGGTGCAATGACAATAAAAACTTTCTGATTCTGATTTTTGAAATGAAACAATCATGTTTTCACACCAGACGCTCATCTGAGCTTCGCTAGATTCCATTTTATTCCATGTCTGGTGTCACAAGAGCGCCGATCGGCTCCCAGCTAACTACTTTACCTGTACCTGTGTCTACTACACAACAGGAGGATTTTGTTGTCGTTTTAGCAACATGCCAGGATGTTATCTTAATAAATGAACAACCTGCAGAAAGGAAACGTAGCTGCATATAATGAAGGAGTCTACAGCCATTTGTGGTGAGGTAAATCCTTTTTTCATTGCATATTCTGGAAATTAGCAAGAAATTAGCTAGAAAAGAAGTACAGTCCATTTACCATTTACTCTGAGGAGTCCACACACTCACTTACTCAGACTGTAGGATCCATATTACAGTGCATGTGTGACTGGAGACGATCATACATGTGAAAAACCACCTCAGTAACCTCTGGAGCCGACCTCAGTTTTCACACAGCGCACACAGTAGCATCGAAACAACAGATGTTTCATAATACGATACACCAGTAATCTTTGGGGGAAGGTGTGGCTGATGAAAGGCTTTCACAACACGGCAGTGCCAGTTAATAATATCATCAAGTCTCCATTTTCTTTTCCTTTCTGCAGTTTAGCAGCTAATGCACACACACGGTCTAATGGATGGAAGCGGGCAGCAGAGTGAGATGACGGCTCGTTAGATTAGAGAAAACGTGTTGGGACACTGTGGGTTGGGACACTGTAGCAGCAGAGAGGAGGAAATGTGAAAGAGGAGGGAACACAGAGTACTGAGGATGTAACAGAGTCACTTTAGAAGAACTTACTGCGGACAATTCAACACATGAACCACTGTTGCAGATTTGTAAGCACGTACAGTTTGTATAAATCTGAGAATATGTTTGCAGGTTGCACAAGCAGAAATGTGTGACAGTGTATTAGTAGCTGTTACAAACACATGTAGCCATCTTAGAGACTGATTACTGTCGTAGTCTGCGTGATGCTTGACAAATATTAAAAACCTGCAAGAACTTTGTTTGAAATCTATCAAAAAAAAAAAGTATTTCTTACTAACAAGGAGTTTGACTTGCTCCTGTGTACTGGCTCATTGTCAGATAAAAAAGGAGACAAGAGAAACAAAGCTGAACAAACACATTAAATGAAAATGTTTATGGTCTCTGTACAGTGTAAATATGTGAATATTTATATATATATATAAGTATAGCTGTAAAAAACTATGACAAAGAGTGTGAAACGACAGAAGTGTCTCAAGTTAAAAGGTGGAAGAAAAGGCATCTTTAAACAACGTTGGTTAAAAGTTAGAGACCTGATTGACAGACAGCATAATGAAATAACACACACTGTCCTCAGATAAGTGTGAAAACTTCTTCACTGTAGTTAGACTGTCTCAGCTGAGGAATAAACTGTGCTTAACAACAGAACAGAAAACAGAAATCTCTCCTGGGAATAAAACAAAATATCCAACTTTGGAAGAAACTGATGAAGAACTCCATCACTTAAAGTAAAACACTGACTGAGAGAATTTGTTTTCGGGGCCTTTAAGATGATTAAACGCCACCTAATGTGTCATCATCACACGTATGAATCTTTAACCCACCACCTTTAACCCACATCTGACCTCATCATATGACACTTAGATCACGGGTTAGTGCACTCTTGTTCCATAAGCTGTCAAACCCACAGCATTACAAAGAATTTCACTGCATGAGCACAAAATAAAGCTCTGCTTCAGCGCTTGGCCACATTTAGCTGCTGTCTCACTTTTAAAAGGTATTAATTCACACAGACGTTCCAAAGACAACTCAAAGACTTAAGTTTCACCTTTTGGTTGATACATATGACGGCTTATCTGTCACGGCGGGTTATAGGAAGAAGTCACATCCTTAAAAGGTTGACTTTGCTGCTGTTTGTTTTCCCAACATGCCGTCATTTAAATCCTGTTGTCCACTATTTCGCAACTCCACTTCCATGCGAACATTACACAGATTGTGAAATAAAGTCTCCAGTGTCACGCAGCTCTCTGAGGAGTGTTGACAGAAAGCTGCTTCATACCGTACGTGGGGCTCATTGATGTGTTTAATCTGAGAAATGCTGAGACGTTCTGCTTCCTTGAATTAGGTGTTTTCATCAGTCTGACAGCGAGCAGCTGCTTCCTTAAACAGGTTCTGTCCCAGCAGAAAATGATACCTCAGAAGAGGTTAATGTGGTTTCTCTTCATCAGAAACAGCACGTGAATGTAAATTAAATGGACGAAATTTAACATTTGATTATCTAAATGTGACAAAACCGTGTCTTTACTCTTTTAAAGATATATAACAGTGACCTGCAGCAGTTGAGCAAGCACTTGATGCCACAATGTGGCCGGCTAGTCTTTCTCAATATTTAGTTTCCTGTCACAGAAACACATCCCTCATTCTTGCAAACACTATCAGTCCAAATGTTTGACAGCTAGCAGATATTTCCTGTCAGTAGGATGAGGTGGTTCTGTTTTTTTTTATGTTTCATTTAGATTAACAAGCCCCTAAAATTAGACCTGAAACAGGAGCTGAATAAACTGAAATATAATCCCCTTCTTATTAAGCAAAGGGTTTAGTCAACTTCTGCATGTTTCTATCAACTGCATGTAACTATTTCAGAACTTCTCCTCAGTGCAACATCCAGGAAATATGGTTTTCAACACGCGGTTAATAAAAGGCATGCTGAGCTTTTTTAAAGCTGTACTGCTTTGCATGTTCAAAAGGGGCCTTCATGCAGCCAGTCTGTTCACACTCAAGTTCAAAATCAACCCGCAATTTGTACATTAAATCTAATTTTAAGTGGGAAATGTTTGTATAGCAACATAATAACAGTATAACAAAACTGGACTAAGAGCTGGGAAGTGTTGATGATTACACACCTGTACCATGTGTGGTTCAGGGTGTCTGCAAGTTAGATTTAAGGCTTTTTAAGACGACTACGGACCAAATAAACACAAAATGTCAAAATTGAGGCGTGCTTTTCTGAGTAAACACATATATCTTCAGACAGACAGAGCGCTGATTCATTTAGAGCCCTGTATTATTATTATTATTATTATTATTATTATTATTATTGTGGTTCTGTTTTATAGCCTGCAGACAGTCTGTCAGAGTGAATCCAGTCTTCTTCCTCATGTAGATCAGACTGATGACCGCCCACTTTTTACAGCTCGTCTTGTCCAAATATCAGTGGAGTTGGACAGTTATTTACCAGCAATGCTTCCTACACAGTATTTAGTATATTTTGTATGTGCGAGGGATCGTTTGATGCAGATCGTCAGTTCGAGCCGACAGGTGCAACGAGATTCACTTTGAAATACTGGAGGTTAACGGCTAAATCAGGCCCTGGAGACAAAAAGGGTAAAAGTCACGGGGAAAGTAGAGGTTAACTGCAGGTTAGCTAACTAGCTAGCTCCCCCATGCCAACCACACAGAGCCTACAGTGGCCACAAAGGGACAAGATGCAAACATTCTGCAGCACATCGGCTCTGTGACAGGATAACAACTCTGAAATGATTTCATCAAAGATTAAACGTTCAGACATTTTGAATTACCGCATTCAACAAATAACTATAACAGAATCTGAGACTATTTAATACTTTGTAAAGGCCTTTTATTAGTTAAAGTGAATTTAAAGACATTAGAGACCTGCAGCCACCCTGGTTTGGTAGTTACGCCACATGTGTGTCAGGAAACCACCACACGAAACGATGTTTGGACTCAAGTGTGCGAATGCTCTGAGATGTATAAAGTGTGTGTGTGTGTGTGTGTGTACCAGGGCAGTGAAGTCTTGAGCCTGCCACAGCAGCCAGTCCTCGCTGAGGGTGTACAGAGCTTTCTCCGTCACGCAGTCCACAGGACCTTTGGCAGTCTGCTGCGTGAGGGCGCTCACCATCAGGAACAGGTGCTGACCAACACTTTCCTGCACAAAAAACAAACAGGAAGTCAGCGGTACCTCTGTGGCATTTTCTTTACGACTCTTGGCTCAATTTGGTTAACGATACTAACACACACATTTTTGTATAAGAATCAATGTGTATTTGTAGTAAACGCTGTAACAGAGCTGAGCAGGTCTGTACAGAGATATGAGGTGATGGTAATGTTTCCTTCAGATGAAGCTGTTATTAGGCATGTAGGCAGGTTAAGAGTGGATAGGATGTGTTTTATCAGAGGAATCATGTAACAGTTTGATTTATAGGGTTGCAAAAGGCTGCTTGCCAACTTCCTACTGAGAAATACCCTGACAAAAAATCTGTTTAATCAAGGGTCAAGCACAGGACAAAACTGCTGTAATTAAAAGACACATCACTGGTTTATCCAGACACTGTCCTCTTACACACCAGCAGTTAGTTATCATGTAAACTGGGAAATACAGACTGAGTGAGGACTTTCTTTATATATTAAGTTAAAGGAGAGTTTCTCCTCGCCTGATGCTTACTAATGTGGGGATTCTTGAATCCTTAATTCTGAATTCTTGACTAAATAAACGAGTTTGGTCTTGAGCTGCTCTTTTACAAAAAGTGTCTTGAGATAACGTTTGTTATGAATTGTCGCTGTATAAATAAAGATTGGTTGGTTGTTGTGTGGAAGGAGCTGAATAAATAATTAGATTTCATTTGAACGTTTCAAACCATTTGGTGTCAACACACACAATATTCTGATACATGACCTGTTCACTGTTAGCATTAAACACAAGCACAGCTCAGGCTGATGGTGATGCCATTACTTTTGGAACCAAAATTTTGGAGCAATCAACATTTTTCCAGACTTTCGCTCATTACAATTCATCCTGAGGGGAACATGAATGTGTGCACCAAATTTCATCTCAATCCATCCAATTTTTGCAGAGATATTTCCATCTGGAGCAAAGCGGTGGCCCAAACTAAGCTACCATACTGCAGGCACAGCTAAACACATCTGACTGAACTTTAAGTGTAGAGACTAAAAGAGACGTAGGTGTAGCTGACCCGGAGGAAGCCGTAGAGGCAGATGGACATCCAGTTGGTCAGCAGTTTCTCCACAGTGGACTCGGTGCGTCGCAGCAGCAGTTTGGGCTGAGTGTTGCTGTTCTGTTGCATCAGAGCCCTCAGCAGAGCCTCCATCACCTCCGTCAGGTACGACAGGTTGTTGTGGAGCGCTATGGTCAGTAATGACGCCAGCACGCACCTGGAGGGGAGCAGATAAAGATGAGGAGACCGAAGACGGCCAAGAAGAGAGCATATGTGTAGAAGAAAAGCGTAGAAAACTATTGTGCAGGAGGATGAAAGAACAGGTAAGATGGTAAATGTACTTTTTAAAACAATCATTCAAGTTATTTTTCAAGCAAAAATGCCAAAAATGATCCGTTTCCAGTTTCTAAAATGAGAGGATTTGCAGTAAACTGAATATCTTTTGGACAAACAAAATTTTATAGATTAGTTTTTAATTTTATAGACTATACAGTTAACCGAGTAAACAATTAAATCGATTACTGGAAATTGCAGTCAGTCAGTTGCAGCTCTAACTGTCATAAGTAAGGTGAAGAAAAGAGGATACACAAGAATATACAACAACAATAGAAACACAGAAACAGAAACCTGAAACTGAAAATAATAAAATAGACCAAAATAGACTAGCAGAGAAAAATGAACAGCAACAGTTGACAACAAAGATCAACATCACAGACTGACTTGTCTTTGATGGTGAAGCTCTTCTGCTCCTCTAGAGCGTGCACCATAGATGTGAGGAAGAGCTGGTCCTGGATCAGCCTGGACAAGCCTTGGCAACAGTCGTCAAGCTGAACCTTCACCGCGTCCTGATTTCAGGTCAGATAAAACAACACGTCACTGACAGAGTTACACCGACTTCAGCAGCAGCAGCTGATGTCCTTGATGACCTTACCTGACCAATGTCTTTGATGCACGACTTCATCAGTGTGTCACTCTGACAAAACAAGACCAAAAAGGTGTCTTTGTTAATCCGGATAAGATTACAGAATCAGTTAAGCAGAAATCAGCCGCTCTGTACCTGAGGAAAAAAGATCCTGGAGGCAAAGTGCTTGTAGTCCAGGAAAGGAATCGCTCCAACATTTTCCATCAGGTCTGCTTTCTCTGTCTGCAGATCCACAAAACCTGCGAGGACATTTAAATCAGGCTGCTTTTATAGACTACAGACCAAAAATGTCCTCAATAGAGTGCAGACCTCAACCAGGCCCTCTGCTACATCTAACCATCGCCTAACCTCAACCTATAACCACCTGCTGTAAACTCTGCATACTGTAACACACACACACACACACACACACGCAGCCCTGCAGCACATGAAATAACAATCTTTCTATGCAATAAAGACACTTTTCTCTCTGTGCATGAGACATTTTCCTCACATAACATGTCTGATACTTAAATATATGCTGTGCTGCATATGGTGTTGCTGCTCTTAATACTTGAAACTGTATATATTTTGCTTCTTTAATGTATACTCTCTTTAATCTTTAATATTTATCTCCTTTTTTACCTATTTATTTATCTATTATCTATCTTAAAAACGGCATTGAGGGTGAAAGGGCAAAGTAAGAGCTCCATTGTGCGGTGAAACTTGTCTTTAAATTGTGCATATGACAATAAAATGATTGGTCTGGAAGATGGTGGTGGAGATAACAGAAACAGGGGATTTAGTCACGTCGTCGTATCATGCGTAACTTTAGTGGTTAAGACCAAACGTTTCTACGGATGTCAGTTTTTGAGTCACAACAGCCAAATTCCTTTTACAACTGAAGCAGTTGTTGATGACTGGCCCCTCGGTAGGTCACCTGGTAGAGGGGTACCATTAGGGCGCTGCATGAAACCCCTCTCTCTCACCTGTCTTTTCTGTCACTATTAAAACAGTCTTTAAATCTTTAATTCAGCATGCAGACATAAATGTGAACAGAAAATATTAGGCTAATCTGCCCATTATCTTTTAGAGATTAGGTGTAAACAGACAGATACAAACACACACACATAATTTCTCTTTAACGCGAGATAAAAAAAATAGCAAGCAAACTTCTGGGATAAGCATCAGTTTGCAGGTCACAAATAAAAAGAGGTAGTGAAAGTAGGTGACTAAATGTGTTCTGATACTGCATCTCCATAACACACAAATCTCCAAAGGCCCACATCAAACGACTGATCTGAAAAGGGCTGATGTGTGTAGCAAGTAAGAAAAGGAAGTTCCCAGCTTATAGCATCATAAAAGATAACAGTATGTGGTCACGTTATTGTAAGAGGTAAAGTGAGGTTGAACACGGGGGCCAGTGAGCGATGGGGCTGAATAACTTGTAGATCAGATGCAGGCAGCTCTGTCAAACTACACTCAACTACTGCAACATGCTGCAGGTACAATGGTTATCATGTCCTACATCTTAGTTTAGCGTGTTAGCATGCTAACATTTGCTAATTAGCAGTTTAAACAAAATAAAGCTAAGGCTAACGCTTGTTTTGCTCATTTAAAAAAAAAAAAATCAAACCAAAGAACCCGACAAATAGCAGAACCTTCCTCATGAAAACCAGGAAACTACATTACCCATAATGCAATCGAACAGTGACAGGACAGGACATTTATCAGACTGGAGACACTAAAGGCTTTAACCTCTCTCACACGTGCAGTAGAACTCGTCAACACCTGTAAACAAACTTTGATGAGTAAAAATCGGTGGAATTCTCCTTTAAGAGATCACCAAACTTTTTCTTATATGTCATCATAAGAGATCCATGAATGTCGGTACTAAATGTTAATAGTCTGATCTAATAGTTGTTGAGATATTTCAGTCCAGACTAGTTTTTGATGAGCCAATAACAAACTCTAACCCTCACTCTAACTTTGAGGGGGATTAGCTCGGTCTAAATGCAGATACGATACCTGAGATGTGTTTATAAGATTAGTTTCACATCTGTTTTTTTTCTATCTAACAAAAGGAGACCGATTTATCAGTTTCTCGGTAAAACACAAGCAGACATAAAGGTGTTTTGCCAAAACAGAGCACAGCAGCTCTGTGGTGGCCAATTATAGCTTCATGCTCAACACTCACGCTCAGAGTTTGCCAGCAGATGCCTGTGTTGTGGGCTTCTGCTTTACCTTGTCTGATGTCGTTCCTGATGTCAAGCTCCAGGTCTTCCATGAGCTGGTTCATCTTAACAGCGAGCTTCCTCTGTTTGCTTCGATAGACGATCACAAACACTAAACGACAAGCCCAAGCAGAATTTTCTGATGAGGTTTGACCTGTCTTGTGTTTTTCAGGAACAAAATGGGCCAAAGTATTAAACCCTGCTTACCAACAATGATGCAGGGTATCAGCAGGAGGACGAGCAGCATCAGATGGAACAGATATGATGAAGCTTTAAGGTTCAGTGTCACCGTTTGGTCTCCGTACTTTATCTGAACGGTGCAAATACATTTAAGAAAAAGTGATGTTTTAGTAATTATTACATTGTGCTGTAACTGTAACATTGCTCTGTGTTTGTTGTCCAGCGTCTTGACAGGAAGAATTACCATTAACTGTTGAAATTTAGCATCAGGTGGGTTTTCAATCTCACAGTTGAAAAAGTTGTCTGTCTCGTTGCTGATTTCTTTGACCATCACGTTGCAGGTGTATTTCCGTCCCTGCTGAAGGCCCCACACCGACAGCTCCTCTCGGCTCATGTTCAGTTTGTCCGCCTCTTTCTGAGATCACAACAGAAACAAACGCTGACCTCGTTGTGCATTCACGTCCTGGATTTTTGCACGTGTGCTGTAAATATTCCTCACCTGTATGGTGATGAGGACGTCGTCCCCCGTCCTCGTGGACGTGAAGCTGGTGAACTTGGGGTCTGGATAGTAGGTCAGTGGTGTGGAGCAGGCCAAGCTTTCATTGGCTATGATTAGAAACACTGAAGTCTCTTGAGTATTTTCAGCAGCAGGTGAATCATAGAGGAGAACCTGCAGAGACTTTAAAAACATTCTGCGTTATATATAGTACGACAAAATCTGTGTACAGCATGATGTAATGTGGTTAACGATTGTGTGAAATAATAATGTGAGACAGGATCACACTGGTTATTGTAAAATCATGTCTGTTACTAAAAAAACACTTAAAAACTTAATTAATTAAATGGTCTTGTTCCACCTTCTTTAAACGAAGCGCACCACAATGTGATGTGAGGGGCCACATCGGCGCACCACTTCTGGACAAACTGTGCTGTCAGTAAAAGGGAAGTAAATATTGACACGACCGACTAATTTCAATAAGGAAGTCTCACACAAACACCACTTTTGAGATCCATCTTAAATAAGAGCAGATCAGACCTGCAGCCTCAGCCGCCTGCAGTTTAGATTTTCTATATTTTATTCCATATATTTATCTGAGCTTGAACCGGGACCTGAGAACGTAATTTCATACCCCCCCATGTGTAAATGTGTGTTGGTATGACAAATAAAGTTCCTTGAATCCTTGAATAATGAGATCTGTGATCTCATCAGGGATTAATCATACAGCTCTGATGTGCACAGACTCACAGCCTAAGATGTAATCTAACATACTATGGTGATATAATGTGGTGCAGCATGATGATGTGACATAATTAATGTGAGATAACAACGCTGTGTCTACAGACCCACCTGATAGTTGTTGTCGTTGCTGTGAGGCCTGATTTCCTGTTCGGTGTGGTTGTGCCTTATGCTTTCCACAAACTCCAGGTGGGATCCCTTCAGTGTGATCCTCCGCTTCCCACTGCAGGACACAGAGCAGCAGCCATTTAATGCAAAGGATAAACCTTTAAAGGATTGTGGCCTGAGTCAGCACTAGAAGAAAGCTCATGCACTGAAGGTCCATACATGAGTATCAACAACAACCAGGGCTCTAGACTAACTTTTCCATTGGTTCCATGCTGCTGAACCGAGTTTTGCATTGATATAAAGAATAAATCTTAAAGTTTCTCTGCCATAATCAGCGGCTGTCATTAGTGGTTGTCTTCTATTAATTTCAAAAGCAAACAGCAAACAGGAAAACTGTGCTACTTCAGTAAAGTACAAGTACCTCAGATTTATATTTTCAAGTCCATTAACGTATACTACTACTCCACTTACATCTCAGAGGAAAATATTGTACTTTTTGAATTTATCTGTCAGCTTTAATCACTTTGCAGAACCAGTTTAACAAAACAAAACATAATCAATAAATAAATTCTCTTATCATATCAGTGAGGTTTCACCTGCTATGCACCAGTATGTAAAGTAATATGTAAAATATGTATAAATATCTTAACATCAGTTCCACTTTTACCAGTTGCAGCCTTTAACCCTTTGTTGGACAAGGGACCATATTTGGTAACTTAAGAGGAGAGTTCAAAATGGCCGCCCCTTCCAACCAGCGACAATCAGGCTACATGACAGACCAGCAAGAAACCATATATGGTAACTTCACTGACCTTGATTTTCACCATAACATTACATTTTATTTTGAAAACTCTTGTCTTGTAATGACCACCAGTACTGGTCTATGAGTGCTGAACACATTAATGCATCAACAATTATAATCCAATGATATAAAGAATATTATTCTGAAATACACTGAATGCTGCATAACTTCACGTATATTTTGATGCTAACAGTTTTGTACTTTTACTCAAGTAACATTTTTATTGCAGGACATTTACTTTACAGTTTGGCAGCACAACTGTTCCTTAAGAAAAGGATCTGAGTACTTTTCCCACCACTGTGGTTAGAAAAGGCTTCTTCTTCTTCTTCTCTGGCTCAGTCCGTCTCTGCTGCCTCTTATCGTCTCTCCCTCCCCACCAGCCTCACCCTCTCTCTCCTCTTTTTGCTTTTTTAAAATAATCAGCTAAAGGGCGCTTCGTTTTGGTAACTCGTTAACAACCAAATCTTTTGTTTTGTAACGTTACGTGCCGTTACACTACTGTGTTTGCTCTCAGCACATGCGGTGCGTATGGTGCAAAGTGCTGGCGGAGCATCGTGCACTCGTGTGAATGTGACCGTGGCAAATTTTAATTCACACAATCACAACAAATGGTCGCAGTCAGGGCCCTGCAGTTGGCACAGCAACACAAACAACACATCATACCCACGACTACAATAACCGCATGCTTACAGGAAGGTGTGAGCGACAAACCACCACACTGAAAAAGAAGGTTATTAAACTCTAAAGTATCTCGACTAGTTTGTTGTTTAACACCGTTGCCTGTTAAGGTGCAGAGACAGAGGCAGAAGTGGTACTTTCAGTCGCTGCGTCTAAAAGGGGAAGTGATCTGATGGTGAAAGACGTTGTTTTTGGGAAGTGACCGTCTTTCCCCATAAGATGACCCTCAATCTATAACCTCTCCTCCGTTTCCTAGAACAAAGTTTCTATTGAAGTCGGTGACAAAGAACAATGCACACATCCCAAAATAGCAAAGTTGTCACTGCACTTGTTCATAGTTTTTGGTGTTGATAGTGCTGTTTGGAGCATCTATTATACTAACAGTGTAGCAACCATAATATAGAGCATTAAGGGGCTGCAGAAGCTGATCCCAGGGATGGACTATAATCACTATTCTATTGTCTCTGTTATTTATTGATGGAAACATTAAATTCAGTCAGCTCAGCACTCTAAACCTGCTAATGTTTTCAAAATTAAAATGAGATGACCAGAACTTCTGTTAAACACGTTGCCAAAATGCTAAATTCAGCCTTCTTCCTCATATCCTCTTTCACTGATAGATATTATTTACCAGCTGCGTGTGATGGTCAGTAAATGAAGGCTTCGCTCTTTGATTTGGAGAAACTGACACCAAAACTTGATCACCTCGAAAGTCCACAGGACACCGACAGCGTTTCAGCTCCTCAGCGCAGCTTGTAAATCCCATCGGCATCGTTTCAGACACAAAGTTGTTTCGTTGACTTGCTCAGATTTTGCTGATTTGGTCATTTTCCTCTGATTCTCATGCTTCCAACACGAGCAAACGGGCTACATTTCTCATCCTGTCTGGTTTAAATGTGTTTCTTGAATGTATGTATGCATTTGCTGTGCTGCATACAGACAGTGTCCAGTCATACCTGACCCAGGTGCTGCTCGGCGTGATGGCGGTGCAGGATGGCGATGACAGGTAGGTGATTTCAGCGTTGCCATGGCAGCTGCCGTCTGGGAGGACAACGCAGACTTTGACCACACCTTTATTATTAACACTGGGAATGTGGAACATCAGACTGGTGCCAACGTTCTTCCACACAGGAGATCTGACAGGAGCACACGGCGAGACAGAGAGAAAGAAACACTCACGTTTTGGTGTTAAGAACTTCACAAGATCAATAATAAGCCTGAAAACTTGACTCACTCTTGTGGAGTGCATTCCATGTAGGCCCAGATCCTCACTCTGGTCACCTCGTGGAGGTTATGACCAGACAACACCGCATTGTTCCAGCCGTGGAAGGACATGACATTGGGAGTGATGGAGAGGATCTCTGGTTTCTGATGGCGAAACACACACAGCGATAATCAGATCAAATGTTTTAGTCTCTGCTGAGTGTGAGCGAAGCAGCGTGTTGAGGTTCAGACTCACAGAAAAGTTCCTCTCTGGCTCGATCGTTTGGCAAACACTGTCCTGCCAGAGGGAAGTGAGGGGGAGACATTATCAGGTTTATATGACTTTGATTGTAAAGGTAATATTAAAGCGGATTCATGACATGTTGCAGCTCAGCTCAAAGGTTTGAGGAGTAGTTCAACAACCATAATGCTTATGATGAAGTCAAGTCAGAGACGAAGACGAAGATGGAAACACTTAAGAGTCTTTTCCTGTATGTGTCACATGGCCACGGTGACATGGTGACTAGCGTGCTAACGTTAGCGAAGACACAACATATAAATACATGTTTGTCTTGTTCAATATTTCTTTACACAAATAGATCAAATCAATCATCAAAAAAAAAAGGTGGATAATTACATTCCTCTCTCCTTGATCTGCCCAGGAGCAGCCGCTTGTGCTCCAGCCACATCCAGCCTCGATACACTGCCGACACCTGCAGAGAAAACTAATGTCATCATCTATTGTTGTTGTTAACACACCAACAGAGAGAGACTGTATGTACTTCATGATGAGTTGTACGATATAGAGGAGCAGCAAGTTCTCTTTCTACTTTGTCTTTTTGTCTTTACACTCGCAGTCAATATATTCTGTGTGATTTCTGATCCTTGCTATTAGGCTGCAAACATCTGTTGCTCATCTTACTGGATGAATTTCCATCTGGAATATTCATATCCATGAGGTTGGCGTTCACTCCCTGCAAATTTGGATCCAGTTTTGGAAAAACCTCTCCGGTTCCCTCCCAGTGCATTCCCAACCAAATCTTTTGGCAACTCGGCATTCCCAATTTTCAGACATCTTGTGCAACGTCTTAAAACCCAGTTCCAGGAGAAACCCCCTCAAGATAAATGTGTCTACTGTGGCATTTTCCAACCTGGGCCCTCTGTTGACTGTACGTCCATTTAAAGTGCTTGTTTAAAGTGCCACTGACAGGTGTCAACACCATTAATGATGATCCTTACAGAGAGTTTTAATATAACTGTGAACATTTCATCAGTGATGCATCTGATTCTGCGTTCCAGCTTTTTCCCCCCCAACTTTTTCCAGCTCTGTCATTCATATCAGAAATGATCAGACTACTTGGACTTGTTGAAAAACGGTGGACTTACAAGGCAGAAGTTGGCGGTCCACTGAAGTTGGAGCAGTTGGATATTTTCACTCGTTCCAACAACTGCGATGAACCAAGTCTGATTCTAACTGCGACATCCAGGCCTGTTCAGTGAAAATAATACTAGGAATCTTGGTCATAATTTTGAGCTATAAATGTTTTTATGATCTGAAAATATATAATGTGAGACGACGACAGAGAAATCAAAAGACACTGACCTTCAGCGGCAAGTGTGCTATCAGAGAGGATGCAGATGCATCGTGGGAACTGCGGAGGAGGGCTTTCCCTGCTACAAAGCTGACTGGAACGTGCAGCGAAATGACAGGCGAAATTTTCCAGCACCTTCTTCCCTGCAGTCAGGTGTGTCTCGATGATGAGCGTGATCTGAGGAAGGAAGTGATGTGAGTGAAAAATGAAGAAACTGACAGTCACAACAGACGATAGTTAGAAGCTCGTAGATGATCTGTACCTGGCCAGTGTTGTTCTTCAGAGCTTTAGAGGAAACCATTTTCTTTTGACGGAAATCCTCAGGAATGGACACCCAGTCTGAATCTTCGCAGTCATCTGCAAATGTGCATCTAGGAGGAGAAAATTATGTTTTAACCAAGTTTTTTTATAATCATTTGAAGGCTTGAGCTCCAGATGTTGTGTCACTGACCTTTTTTTAGAGCCACACCAGACACAGTGTGGATCCTGTGAAGACCAGCATGCCTGCACATTTGTGTAATTGCTGCACTTTGCCACAGACACACGCTTCATCTAGAATAAAGCACAGGCATTATAACAAAGGGATCACTGATCACTGTGTCACAGTCACAGTGCTGCACCAGATACTGATGAGCAGCCAAGAGAAAGACGGATGAGGATATTTACTCTCCTCTCAGCAGTGTGGACATATTTTGTAAATCAGAAACTTAACAGAGTATTTGGCAGCTCTCTCAGAGCAAAGAACAACACATGGTTGCAGCACAAACAGTGATAATACATGTTGAGACATAACCATGCAGGTGAATAACACTACAGTCTACAACATATTATACCAATAGAGGTTTTGTGAGGCTCAACTCTTAATAAGCTTTTTGGTCTTTGACCTGAACTGAATCGAAATCATATCGTGGAAAACTTAAACCAGCAAATATTGTGTCATCATCCAAAGAATCAATATAATATTGTACCGTGATGAAACTAGTGATTCACACAACCAAGCAACACTGTAAAACACAGCATTCGTACATAAGACATTGTGGAAATAGAAGTAAAATCTGATTCCTGAAATACCTACCTGCTTTTGAAATGGCACATACACATATCTACTATCCACTGGATCCAGAAGTATTTTAGGGAACACCTGGTGGTCGTCATTGGCCATGTAGAGTTCCCCGGGACAGGCAGTGTGATAGTTCTTGTCCACAGCAAGCTGACAAGAAGAAAACAAAGCTTTGTTATGTTTCTGCTCTGCTGGTAGATAGCGAAAGTTAATGTTTAATAGGTGGATTAAAAAAAAATGGCCAACTAGCGCCGGAGAGAAGGAGCTACTCTGGCAAAAATATCAATGGAAACAAATGGTCTTTCAAGCAGTTTAAGAGCTCTTGTCTAAGCTTCAATCAGTGTTACTTAATCAGCAAATGAGAGATTTAACCACAAACCATAAAAATCTCTTCCATAAAGAACATTCTCTCTGCTTCTGACAAACACTGCAACTAAAAGTTAAGACTGATGCCACAAACATTAACGTATACGTCTGTCTTTACTCACTTAAAATAGAGTGTAACAAAGCCATTAAGTGTATTAAAACCTGCATGGACAAAATAATGGGGAAATTGTTTGCTGCCACAATCAATAGCTGTGGTGATTCTGTTGAAGTAGAGTTACATTTCCTGGCACGTCTGTGGTTCAGGCATCTCTTAGAGGTCAAGCCACTAGCTAATGAACACCAACATTAAGGTTACTGAGCAAAAACCATGACCCACTGATGCAGATCAGTCCTAATGGGGGACACGGTGTCATTCTCTGACACCACTAAGAGCATTGCTAACCTGGTGCATATACCAAAAAATGTCCAGCCTCCGAGTTAACTTATTAAGTGAATGGCTCGTACGACAAAAGTCACTTTTCTGGTGTTTGAAAAAGTTTTACAAAAGACTAAATCTCCATAGATTAAAGATATACAATTCAAAAAGTAATAAGAATCCATGTTTATAGCAGGAGGTGTCCTGAAATACCGCATGTGGCCACTGGGACAAATCAGAAGCAAGACTGCATGGCGGCCAAGTATCCATGTGATACATCCATGGTTTGGCATTTTGGCCACCGCCATCTTTTCTTTTCTTTTCTGAGCCAGAAATTACACTTTCCACTCCTCTGCAATCTGCAATCTCTGCTTGGTTAGGTTTAGGCATGACCCACCGCAGAGAGTAATCCACAAAGTAATCCCGCCATAAGCAGACCATGCCACCAATGTGACCAAAATTTACAAAATGAACACGACGCTGTATTGAAGAAGACTTGAAACTAGAGACTGAGACCATAAACTCATCAGGAAAATGTTAACTGAGGAAATAAATCAAGTGAGAAGTCGGCTCATTTTCTCATTGACTTCCATGCAATCAGAATTTGGGAGCTAGAGGATTCGCTCTTCATCGCTCGTCATCATGTCCACCTCAAATCACTTCCACTGTGTTGCCTCACTTTCCCCTTTTCCAACACACCGAATGTGATACAACAATGTTTTGGTGTATATGGAGGCAGATTTTGATCTCCTAATTTCATTCTGCTGTATTTTGCCTGCCTGTGCTTGTTGCCACTTTCCTGTGAATTTGACTCAGACCCTCCTGAATGTCTTTGCCTCTTCTGACTTCCCACCTGTTGAGTGACTGATATTTTAAGCCAATTCGCCGTCTCAGAGTGCTGAGAGCATTTGGCTGTGACAGGAAATGAATCTTGGGTGTTAAGAGGAAAAGGGCTGAAAGTGATATTGGGGTCAGTAATTGCCTTTCTGAGAGTAAGATTGGTTAGTGTGGTTAGACCTGCTCCAATCCACCCTGCACACGCCCTCAGCACTCTGTAAGCGCCGATGCTTCATATCAGATCTGATTTCATGATAAGAACAGGCAGGAAGAATAACACAGCGAGTGTGATGATGATGATGATGATGATGATGATTATGGCAAGCTCTGTTATTTTTTTTCCTTGTCGAGGGATTATACGCAGGCAGATGAAGAGTATTTTTTGTGTTTAATGTTTGCATTTGACTTATTAGTTGAGCAAAAACAGTCTTTTCCTAACTAAGTAGCTTTGGTGCCTAAACCTAACCAAACTGCAACTGAAAATAATCAAAGAAAACTCAAATGTATAAGTAAATTATGTTTAAAAATAAAACTATATATATATCTGTTCTCACGCAGGACTCAAATCCTGATCTCCTGGAAGAAAGTCCTGTACCTGAACCAATCATCCACCACCTCCACTAGCTCCTACTATGCGACTGGACCAGGTATAAATAACCAAAAAAGCGCCCATCTGGTTATTTGCACCAACTTGATATAATGCTAAAAATACTTGACAAACAGCTGCAGCATCACACCATCACCTCACAAGCGCTCGGCCCTTTTCTCAACAGGTTTCCTATGAACCCGCATCAGCTGCTTTCCCCTCATGCGTTACATTCAGCTATTCTTCTCCCTCAGGCTGCAAGAAATAGGTTGGGTAGTTTTATGGGGCACTTGTGGAAGTTAACTGAGGATGAAAGAGCCCATTGTGTCTGGCGGAGGGGTTACTGTGCTCTGCGCTCTCCCAGACACAAGTTGAATTCTTTAATCATGTGAGCGAGCATTTACAGCACGAGGAGTCTCTGCAGGATGTCAATTGTTGTATCCAGGAGACAGAGACACGGCAGATGCAGATGCAGATGATGATGGTGTGAAGGAGGAAATAAAAGAAGTGTGCGAACGCCTTTTACACTTACACACATCACCATGTGAAGTTGTAATGGACACATTTTACAGCTTGCTATGGTTGAATAAACTCTGCTGTTCGGTGCCATTCAACTGTATAGTATGACACACAAGTTAATGCAAAAATCCAAAGTCTGTGACGCACGCTATCACCCGCGTAAACACACACACCTTAATGAGCTGCCCATCTCCCGTCCCGATGATGAAAACCATCCAGCTCTTCAGTCTCACCGCCAGCACGGAGGTCATGTTGTTCTGCCTGAAGAGCACCGCCTTGGGACTCAGAGTCTTCGGGGGGGAAACACAAACGCACAGAACGTCAGATTTGGATCAAACAGGGTGGATTTATGGATCCTTGAGGGGTTCGTGAAGTGGTCTGTCATCACTCAGAGCTCAAGTAACTGCATTGCTTGATCATCAGTTGTACTTAAAGTACACGTAACATAGTGTCAGCTAAAAGAAAAAGATAATCTATGTGGTCACACATCTCTTCCACTATTGTTTCTGCTTAAAACTAGTCTGTCCATCACATCCAGTGACCATAAATGATGCTTGATTATATGATTAACTTGATTTGGAGTTTTGCTTGGATAAATATAACTTATTCCACACTGTCACGGCTCCATACATTACAGACCAGCACCTCTGTTCTGAGCTTCTGTTTAGCAGGATAACCCCCTAGTCACTACGCTGATGCTGATAATCAATATATTTCGCTCTCTTCTGTTGCACCACCTACTTTGCTTCCATCTGTTTATTCTGCTGCCATTAAAAAAAACTCATGTAATTAATCCAATTGTGGTTTTTTGTTTTGTTTGCTGTTTGTTTTTCTTAAACACTTAACAACCATCTGAAATAATATTTATGTAGATAATAAGCGCAGTGGCAGTAAATGAAACGTGAATTAACTTGTCATCACCTTTAAAGCAGCCTCAGGCGTGGACCTCTGATTATTACACAATCACAGCACAGCCAGTCAGCAAAACCTTGTTCCTTCCTCAAACATGCAGCCACCAGCGGACAAGACGGCACTTTGACTCCTTATTTTTGTGTCAACTAAGACGGCTGAAATGTTTCAAACAAGTTTTTTTTTTCTAGTTTGTTGGAGTGATTTCTTGGAAACAGATCATGTTCTTAGTTATTATAGGATAGTTGTTTTTATACTTTTTCCTCATATTCTATATTGTAAATGTCCCTAAAGTTTTTATATTTTGCATTTATGTCTCTTAATTATGTTCCAACATCCCACAGCAAACTCCTTGTAATGCAACCCTGATTCTGAGCTCTTATTTTAGCATGAAAATACACATTATTATTATTATTATTATTAGAACTGGCATGCAAAATGTAAATGTCACATAGTTCCACAGAACAGTGAATGTCAGTGCAGAGAAATAAACTCATTTTGCATGTTTGATATGCTTAATAAACAGGTGAGACCAATACAAAGACTCACCTTTGGGTTTGGTTTGGGCTTCGTAGAACATTGGCTGCAGAAGTCCGGATCCGTGTCGGGCTGTCCGCTGAAATCAGGGCTGATGTCAAACACCACCAGCTCGGTGCGGGTTGTTCCTCCGTCCACGCTGAACACGCCGCCCCAGAGCACCGGCGGCCCACCGGGGATCACGGAGGAGGCCACCAGTCTGCTGCCTTCAGCTCCACCAGAGAGGCTGAGAGTCGCGCCCTGGAACAACTTGAGCGTCTGGATTTTGTTGGTTTTGCCCTCCAGCCAAATGAGGCGCACTTTGTTGCTTTTCGCGCCCGAAGGCACGTTGGAGAAAAGATAGATGGTTAAGTTGATCTGAAATCCATCCACAAACTGCACGCTGCCCACGCGTTTGAATGAACTGCTTGAGAACTCATCAACAGCGGAAAATATGAATCCGCTCTGCGCGTTATTCGTGTTATGAAGATTCACCACATCTGATCCAGTGGAGCAGCTGGTTTTCGTGGTTTGCATGGCGGTGAGGATGTAAGTCTCCCTCCGGACGCGAGTCTCCACATCCACCGGGAAGCTGACGGACGTGTTGCTGAGCCAGAGGGGCCCCACCTGGATGTGCTCCCGGTGCAGCACATTTGAGATGTTCCCCTGATCCAGCACCTCGCAGTATCCGCACCCGTTGTCGATGACCCCGCAGCTGATCAGACCATCCTGAACCAGCGGCACCAACACATTGACCCTGAAAGTTGCGTTGCCGACATCCGACTCAGAAACCCGGTAAAAGTGCTCATCGGTCAGCGAAGGCCCGCCCTGCAAGACCCCCCTCTGGCTCAGACTCTGGACCGGAGTCAGGTCGTGGCTCAGCTGGTACAGCCTCTCCTCTGTGGCGACGTAAACCGTGTTGGTGGCCACGACGAAGCGTCGGATGTTTCCATCAAACTCCGTGCCTCCACCTTCTTCTCCCAGGCACCGACCCGCTCCTCCCCAGACAGTAAACAGCAGAGCGGGCAGCAGGATCATCTCTTCACGGCGGTGGCACCAAACGCTCACACGCTGACCGTCTCCATGTCTTTCTGCTCTGTGCCTCGGTGACACCGGAGCCGTGCGTAAAAGCGCACTGAAAAGAGAAGCACTGGAAGTGGGAGGGAGCGTGCGCAGCGAAACGGAAACCTAACAGACATTGTGTTTGTTATTATTTTGGTGCTATGCTGTTTTGCAGAAGTGCAGCATTTGTCCCGCTTTCTTCTTGTTTTCAAACAAAAGTCCAAACACAGAACCTGCGCGTGGAGCGATGCGAGTGCGCAAATCCCAGCTGATGGCGAACTCCAGATGACTGCAATCTGAACTACAATTGATTTATCAACCTTTTTTTTTTTTAAAATCACGTGATGATATCAACTTCAAGATGAACCAACAACCTGAGGTGCTGCGGGGGTGAAACGGTGAACTCACCTGGACGCAGCTGACACCTGCACGGATGGGGAAATAATCCACAGGCACCTGTTCCAGCCGTGTTCATCACTTTTAAGACTCCTCTGAAAACATTTGGTGGCATCGTAGTCGTCTGTGCCACGTTGTGTTTTCGGCTGCGCTGTATTTCTGTCTGAAGTTGCAGTGATTTGAGCCCTCGGGGCCACCGTACCGTCACCTGAAACCATGAAGTTTTCCCAGCTTTTATTTTACTGCATTATTAATGTGTTTTGTGTGCACATACACGTCTGAACGTTATCAAATAAGACACGGAGGGTCCGTTATCTGAGCCACACTTCCACTGAGCGCACAGCAGAGCATCTCACACACACTACTTCCGCCTGCCCTTCAAAATAAAAGCCCACTAACACTACACATTACTTTAACGGCAAAAAACATTAATTCACTTAAAGCTTTTTGCTCAAATTTAACTCCATAAAAATGCTACACTAGTCACAACCAGACAGATGTGGCACACCAAACTCGACTTCTTGTATGTTTGTGAATGAGACTAATTTCTTCAGCATTAGCATTAACTTCCTGAATAATCTTTTAAAATCCATTTTTATGTGCAGCTGTGACATGATGCTTCTAGGATTTACACATTTTTCACTATTAACCTGAGAAAAATTGTGTTGTGGAGAAAAACTGAACGTGAAAACAACGAATAGAGAAAGAAAACCACAATATAGCATTTAAGCTAGGCTACGTGTATTTCTGTTTAAACCGTTCTTATCACCAGCAAACTGTAAATTAGTCAAATTAATTAGCAGCGTAATTATGTAGAAATTAATTAAAAACTCCTACAAGCAGAAGGCCTGTTGTTGGCTTCCCTCTTGTGGCTGAACTCAAACATTATTTACAGGTGATTTGAAGCTAGCAGGTGAAAAATCGGCTCATCTTGTGTTTATTGTGTAATTGTGCTTCCGTGTGGATAAAATATATGTTTCATAATTTGCCTCTTGTTATCGTGGAGGCCTCTAGGTGTTTTCCTGTCGTAGTTTGATTTATGTTAAATTATTTGAGCTAGCTGGAGGCAGAAGTTTGCTAGCACTCCTGTTAGCTACTTCCTGATCTGAGTCACGTGACGCAGTTTTTATTTATCCACTTCCTCCTAAATATTGTTTTAAGTTTTAATCCTTCTTAAATTTCTTGCTTTTTCCTACACTCGAGTTTTGATCACTTTTCCCACTACATTCAGGTTGTTCTTCTTTAATCTTATCTACAGTGTCTGTATTTGTTTTACCTTTTCAGGCCTCAGACCCAATTTAGTTATTTAAAAAGAGGCTCTTGTGTGAAGCTGTTCTCCTGTTTGGACTCTTTTGGCTCTATTTCTGCCTCCTCCGACAGTAAAATACACCTTTTAAGAAGCTTCCTATAGTATTTTGATTGTCCTGAACATCAAAACCTTAAAGTCGCCGTGTGTGTGTGTGGCTTTATTTAATTCATGAAATGCATTTATTGATTGTTACAGATCAACATGGATACACACAGAGCACGGGTTTTTCACCTGTATGACAATAACACAAACTTTGGCGGAAGAAACCACCCATCAGATGTTAAACCACACACTTCCAGTAACGCTTTAGATCTCAACCTGCAAATTACAGTGCAAGGAAAGAAGTTCACATTATAAGAGGGGAACAAATGTATGCCTAGGGTGGCTCCAGAAATAAATAACACTGGTACATATGTGTGTCATTAGAGAGGATCCAAACTACAGTTTCCATCTGCAGGAAACAAAAACTTTATGAAAATATTTAACTTTTGGTAAATAAAAATGTTATGGTAGATGTGTGGACAGTGTTTACAAGGTAGGAAGAGCCTCTCTGGCCTGATGCTTTGGAAGAATAGTTCAACATTTTGAGAAATATTTTGGATTTCTGGCAGGAAATGAGATGAGATGAGATCGATCGATTGGTCTTTAGAGTAAATATGAAGCTCAGTGTGATGCAGCTCTGATCAAGAATAAGAATAAGAATAAGACCGACTTTATTTATCCCGGAGGAAATTATTGTGCCAGAGTGCGGTACAGAGGTCAAGTCACAACAATACAAAATATTAAAATACAAAACAGAAACAGAAACTTAGACACAATAAAATACAATTAACTTAAATAGTCTGTCCCTTTTTAAAACAAAAAGTACAGATTGAAAAGTACAAATTTGTGAGAAGTGTCACAGTGTGTGAGGTGAAGTGTGCAAAGTAAGTGAAACTATACAGAATAGACTTTAACAATTAAGCCCTGGAAGAGGGCTAATAGATAGGGAATAGGGAATTTCAACCATTATAACAATAAATTGCAGACTCTGCCTTTAAATGGGTGGATTGCCCCTTTATGACCCTGCAGCTTGTGTTGTCGCCTCCTGCCACTAGAGGTCGCTGCCCCCCCTCGGTGAGCAGATGCATGGGCACGCAGCAGCAGCCCGGTCAGAGGGAACTCCTGCAGCTCCGCTCCGTATATTTCCTCTGACCCTCCGTTTAAGGGATTCATTCATCTCAGTCGCAGCTGCTGCTCGGTCTGTCCGGACGGGATCTGTCCGCCGTCCGTCCGTCCGTCCGTCCACCCAGCTCCCAGAAACCACCTCTCCCTCCATCCAGCGGTGCGCTGCGTCCGCATCCACACCTGGGAAGGTCAGACGCATCATTTTTGATCAGCAGACCTGACAACTTTTTTTTTTTTTTTCTTCTTCTACTTCTTTTTTTTAATTATTCCTCTCTTCCTCATCATCCCTCCGTCTCATCACCGGGGGATCATCACTGCTCCCAGCCGTCGCAGGTGAGTCTTCCTGCCGGTGTTTTCATGTGAGGTGCGTCCCCTCCGGACGCAGCACTGCAACACCGAGCTGTGGGGATGATCAAACACCAGCAGGGCTCATATTTTAACACCAGGAACCCTCCAAAGTCATGCACACTGTGTCTGTTTGCTCTGGAGCTCTCAGTCCTGACACTAAATCATGTGTCTTTGATATTTGGGGACACAAATGTTTTGGTTTTCATCTTTCTTAATGTACTGTAACATTTTAAAAGTTAGACAAATCTTTCCTGTCAGTGATTCAGGCTGTGAAATGGGATGAAACTGGAGATAAAGCACAAAGTGTAATACAATCACCAGAGCGTACCTCCAGTCTTCATGAATTTATAGTTTTGTGTCACTTTGCTGCTTGATCTCCCTCCATCTTCCCCCTCAAGAACGTAATTGGCATTCAGGAGAAGCTCCCAGTGTTGCATAATAGCCCACATCTCAATGGGATTTGGGGTCAGTCAGCACATCCGACAGCGGCGCTCTCCTACCCAGGGTCCAGGGGTCCGCAAGAAGGTTGTGGCAGCAAAACATGAAGACGGGTTTGATCATCACTGATGTTTCTTTGACATGAAATCAGCAGAAACTCAAACAAAAAGAAGAAAAAACAAGTTACAGCAACTCACAGCTTGACACGCAGATATCACGATGATGTGTGTTTAGTGTACAATGAGGCGAGGCACATCTATCTGTACAGAACCTCTCAGGCACAAGGCAAGTCAAAGTGCTTCACAGGGACATGAAGCACCATGAAAACATGACTCAGAAACGTTACTCTGACGTACTTGTATTTTCCATTTTATGTTACTTAATACCTCAACTCCACTTAGTTTGATAAGACCGGTTTAAAAGCTATGATGCAGTTCTGCAGATAAAGTACGCAGCAGCACAGTCGTACAGTTATCTCAGCAATGTCTTTATGTGTGGGCCCTGATTTGTTTATATTGTGGTAAAAGAATTACTTACTGTACTTTAAAAAACTGGAATAGAGGACCTGTAACGAAGTATATCTCACACCGAGGTCCTTCAGGAAAAGGATTTGAATGCCTGGATAGCGCACAGAAAAGCCTGTTTTGTTCCGGGAAAGATAAAAATCTTCTCAGGGGAGCTTGTGATGAAACATTTTGATCAAATGGGGCCAAAAAGTCTATAAACGAGGGGTCTGTCTGACTGAGGGAGAAGCTAAAGAAGAAGGGAAAGTTACCTAAAGATGAATTTTAGTTTAACAAAAAGTGGAATCATAATTTGAATCAATTTCTTAAGATTCAGTCTGTAATTTCTGCTTCTTTAACCAATTAGTTGTACTTTTCTGTGACTAAAATGTCATTTTTTCTGTGTGAGTAGGGCATTGTAGCATTATTTATAGCATCATTTCCCCCACTGGTTTCACTGGTTTCCCTCCACAGGCAGTGCACCAGCTCACTGTACGTATTTTGATGACAGACCGGTGGTTTGCAGTCTTTCTATAGCCTGTGGTGCGGCAGGTCTCCTCCCATGGTTTGGAGCTCCGAGGTCTGTAATCTCCCCGAACCACAGCACCACCACCCAGATTCATTTCTCAGGGTAAAAATGACACAAAACCCAGCTGGGCACACGGCGGAAAAAAAATATACACGTGCTCAGTTTGACAGTTTGGATGGAGTCCCTGTAGAGCAGAGGTCCATGGGGTAAAAAAAAAAAAAAGCAGCCAATTTGTGGACACAAGACAGATTTAATTTAAAACACAGAGGCAGACTGGGTCCTTTTTGTTTCAGGTTTATAGGATTCTGATTCTGTTCCTTTTGGCTTCGGTCTGAAATGCAGCAGCAGCACTTTTACTTTCCCTGTCGTATAAAAACTTACTGTGTCCTGCCTTTTCTTGCACGAGCTCATTTTGTGCTTTTTTTGTAATTATTGCAGAAATGTAGTTTGTACTGTTTGTTTTGAATGTACTATTATGACGATATGAGCAGTTGTACATGCAGATCTTACACTTTTTTTTTCAATAGTATGACTCACTTTAATTTGCAGAGAGAGGTGGAGAGGACTAGTTTGGATTATTCCTCATCGAAGGCCTTTTTCAAAGCTGTGGATCAAATGACTGTGTGTATATGAAAGCGGCCTCTGCAGTGAAGAGCCCTCAGAGAATAATCACCCAAAGCTACTTTCACACTAGAGCGACAAAGTCACAACACACGAGTCGTGTTTTAGAAGAAGTCGGTGACATGAAGCTACAAACTGACCCGCTACAGATAAGTTTAAATAAAGTTGTGCTGCCCACAACTTTTCTCAGAGCTCCAGTGACGTGATGAAACAAGACTAATGCAGCTTGGCAGATTGCGGGAGCCTATTTAGAAATAACACACTAATTGTGGTAGTGTGTTATATAGTTAGCTGGCACTATGTCATAAATCATGTCTATTCAATATTAAAGATAACTATAAATGAATAGGTGCATCAGCCTGTCAATGCTTGAGCAACACTTCAACAGCAACTCGGTGTCACTGTAGCTGCCGTCTTCACTTCCCCTCAGCTCTGTGGAGCATTTTAGCATCTTTCAGCTCATCGTTTTGGTTTTTGTTGTCTCGTCAGCCATGTTTCCGACCGCCACAGGCAGCTGCCAGAAGCTGGTGACGTCAAATTTCAGCTCCACAAGAATTAACATGTAAATACACAGTTTTTTGGAGGTTTTTTTTGGTAGGTGGTGTTTTCATTTTTGGTGGAGCCATGCTAACAGTTCATCCCTGATTCTAAGCTCAGTTAAACCCGCCATGGCACGTCTTATTGCTGTACGGGATGCAGATGAGATAAAGGTGATAATGATCATCTTGACCGAAGGTGGCAAACAAGCATGCAAGTTCTTCTTCTGTTTTATCTCTGCTGTAGCTGTAACATATTTCGTCTTTGTCTTTCATTATAATATTTGTAAAGCAATGCACTTGTTCCTTTTTTCCTTTAGTTGATACTGTAACACTGTGGTAAGTTATTTTTGTCTTGGATCATTAGTGCAGACAATACTGTAGTTGGCACTTTCTCTTCTGCTAGACAGTTCCAGATGTGTTGAGTGTAGCGGCCGCTTCAGCCTCACTGTTTATCCTGTGACTTCATGACTTGACTGAGGTGTGTGTGTGTGTGTCTGTGTGTGAGTGTGTGTGTGTGAGAGGGCGAGGGTCGGGGTGGTGGGTGGAGTGGGTGGAGGCCATAAATGGCGAAATGTGAAAAAGAATGACCGTTTCAGTGGGGAGACACTGCTGTGTCCTCCTCTTCCTCCCCCTCTCTCTCTCTCTGGTGTTTCCCTGCTGCTGCTGCGTGAGAGAGTGGGGGAACACTACAGAGTTGTGTGTCCGCTTACTGTAATATGTGCAAGATATAAGATCTAAAAGTGACAAACAAGGCAGAAAGATGGCTGAAATAGTCTGTTTTAATAGAGCAGACCCATACAAGCTGTTTATGTGGGCTGCAGCTGTGTCATTAATATTCTGTTCACATTCGGCATATTTCAAAAAACCACTGAAGAAATTCTCTCTCTACTTTCCTACTTTCTCTCTATAGGGCGATTCAGCTGTTGTGGTTCCCCCTTGTGGCTCAACTACTACCCAGTTTGGAGTTGTTGGAAGGTGTTGTTTTCATTTTTTGTGCAGCTATGCAAACAGTCTATCTCTGATTCTAAGCTCAGTTAAACCAGCCGTGGCACGTCTATTGCTAAGTGGGATGCAGATGAGATAAAGATGATAATGATCATCACAACAACCCGTAGAACAGTGAAAACGAGCATCAGAGCTGCTGCCCAGCGACAGACTCAGCTAAGCTATTGAGCTGACGCTGCAGCACAATAGCTAAGAGACGTTATCGCTCACTGGTTGTGTGACTGGGGTGAGACGCGTATTTGTTTTGGTTTGAGATGCTGAGATATCGTATATATAGAAGATCTTCATCACCATGGTTACAATAATAACCACATGACTCAGGTTAGGGAATGAAATGTTGGCTGATTGTTGGCTGAAAACACCCCCAGCTTTGTCTCTTGAACGTTGTTGTGAAATGGTGAAATGACTGACCCTGTTGTTTTTCTTGGGGCAACTGTCTCCAAATACACGAGGCACAGTTATTGCTCCCAACCCTTTGGCAGCCATGATGGAGGTGATGCTGGTGGGTTGCAGCCACTGCAGTGCACGGTCAACACTGGTTCACCTAAGGTGGAAAAACACCATCACCATCCCAGAAATGCTCAAAACGCCTCAAACTAGACTGGGAGGACATACCAAAATGTTACTACTGAACCGTGCTGTCTGGAGCCCACATTAATAAAGCTAAAAACAATATTTAAAGATGCTGATGGCTGCCATGATGACCCTTGCTGAGAGAGAGAGAGACACGGTGATGGATGATCGGCCTCCACTTGAGCCACACCAGGCGGCACACAGTCGCACCATATATGGGCATGTGTGAGTTGGTATAAAAGGGAAAAGGTTAGTTTAAACTGTGTGTGTGTGCTGCTGCAGTGGACGAGGAGGCAAAGCGCTGGAAGTTTGCCACCTCATAACTTCAACCAGTGTGAAGCTGGCTAACATGTTTCTGGCACTGACACACACAAACACATTTTTCAGCTTGACAGGCTGTACTAAACGTCTGTTTTCAGTTCTCTCCCATTTTTCTTGCTATATCTCATTTCAGCTATTAACAGAAGGATGAGTGAAAAGATTTTTCTTGTGTGGTTTAATTTACTCTACGGCCACCGCTGATAGATCCTCTCACAAACATGCCTGACATACTTCAGCAGGCTTTTGGTTCTAACAGGTGCCAAAAATGCTCGGAGGCCAGTTTTCTGTCACTTACTGAGTGTTTCATCTTAGCTTGAGACACAAAATAGTAACCAATTTTAGAATTAGTGTTTGCTTTGGATAGCAAGATATTGTTTTTGTGCCCCTTGAGCATGTCTGATTATTTTTGTCACGTCGTTGGTCAGAAAGAAATTTGGATTCCTAACTTTCTTACAGGACTGTATCTTGCAAAAAACACATGATCCGCCTCTGATTGGTTAGGTTTAGGCATGATCCGCCTCTGAATGGTTAGGTTTAGGCATGATCCGCCTCTGAATGGTTGGCCACAAGGTAAAACATACATTTTATTGTCCATTTTCCTCTAAATGTGACCATATTTTACTAAATGATGCCAAAACTAGTGATGGAGACCATAAACTTGTTAAGAAAAGGTTTACTCAGGTAATAAATCAAGTCAGAAGTAGAATTATTTTCTCATAGACTTCCATACAATCACACTTCTGTTTGGTGCCAGTGGAGTCGCCCACTGCTGGCCAGTAGACTTTTGAGATCCAGGAATTATGTCGATATCATTTATACAGTCTATGGTATTGTTAGGAGTTTACTGATACTGATGTTGATACTGCTTATTGATACTGCTACTTATTAATAATCTTATCGTTACAACTTTCCATAATTTTGTGCAAAAAACAAAGGTGTGACATTTATATTACTTTTTTTTGCAGAAATAAGTTCAAATGTGAGTTTCCTCTATATGCACGACACAAATGGCTACCTAGCAGTTTTAGCAACTGTAACGGGCGGCATCTTTACTTGAAGAGGTCGAGACAGATGCATTTTTATCAACGGAGCCACATTACTAATGCAGTCAAACTGGCTGCAATGCTTCAGATTTACGTTGTATTTGTAAGTCTTGCATGAGGTTGCTAGTGTTACCCCCTTTACACACAACTATCTTTTTACATCTAATTGCAATCAGTCCTCTCATCTAACTCTTGCAAAAAACAGTATAGTGTAAATATAAAGTCCATCAAATGTCTAACTGTTCCTTTGAATTTCAAAAACGAGCTGTTTTGTTTCACAGTGCACAGCGACCGGCGACATCTCTGCAACGAAACACACAAAAAACAAGGCTGTATTTTTCAAGCAGGAACAAAAGGCAGCAAAAAACTGTGAAATATGTTTTGTTGAATTTCAAATCACAGTCAATGACATTTGATGCTTTGTGTGGTTTTCACCGTGTTCCAGCTGCATTATGGGTCAGGTCGAGAGGGGGGTGCTGACATGTCTCTACTGTATTCTAGTCAGGATTTGCTGTTGTGAGCCTGCAGCACAGTACAGCTTCTGAGTTTTCTTCTGCAGTCTCACAGCTGCAGCAGCGGTTTAGATCCATGACCTTCCAGTAACAGACGCACTTAACTATTAGGCCGCTGCCGCTGCTGCATACATTTAACAAAAACACAAGCCTGAGCCTTGTGTGTTTGATGTATTATCTCAGAATTGCTGCTTATTGGAAATGCACCCCTCTTAAGCCTGCATATCCCAGGATTCATCTGGAATCATTAACTACAGTAGATTTCAGGTAGATTGCAGTTCATGTCTGCTTGCTTTTGGTTAGAAGTTGGAAAGAGCCGCCAGGAGAAAAACACAGTGTGTTTGGGGCAGAAGTTTAGAATCAATTACTTGGTGCGATAACTTCACAGAGACAGTTTTCTCATTAAACAGACCCGCGCTTGGTTGTTTTAACGGGCTGCAGTCGTGTTTCCCTTTGGAATGGATTACTGTGGCTCTGTGTGCTTTAGTCTGCACTCCCCAGCGCTCTCCATCTTCACTTCTCTCCGTCTTTCTTTCACATCTCTCGCACACTTGCATGAAAAATCACAGCTAGGAGGTCAACAACTCCCAAAAATGGACCGACACCGCTGTCTCTGTATTGCACGCTGCTCACTTTGGTGTTTAAAACTGAGGCCTGTTTTGATTTGTGATCTTTCTGCGTCCTGTCCCCTGTGGGTGGACGTCAGAAGTGTGTCACCTTCAGCTAATTAAATCTGTAGCCAGCTGACAACAACACAAACGATACATCATGTTTCATCTGCATAGTTTCACTAAGGATGCTTATTTCAAAGCGCTGCACACCAACAACACAGTTTGGATGTTTTCTCTGTGTTTTTCACACATTAGACTGGTATCAATTCCACAAAGGACGATTCCTCTGTTCCACTTTACTGTGCACGTGTTCAAACGCCCAAACATGAATTTAATAATCCCTTAAGTCGTGTAAATATAGACGATAAAAGACAAGCTTGACTTGCAATAAACTTTGGAGCTTAAATTTCTGTCTCCAAAAAGTAGTCTGATTGTATGAAAAACTATACTTCTCACATGATTTATTACCTCAGTAAACATTTCCCTAATGAGTTTATTCTGTCAATAACTAGTTTTAAGTCTTCTTCAATACAGCATGATGTTCATTTAGTAAATTATGGTCTCGTTTAGAGTTAAATTGATGATAAAGCAGGCTATGCTTTAGTTTTTTTAGCCTTATTTTTGTGACAAACCAATCGGAGGCGATTCATGCCTAAACCTAACCAATCAGAGGTCACTTCTTGTTTCAAAAAACTAAGATGCCGACGGCCAAGATGCTAAACTTGAGGCTTCAAACCAATGGGTCCACTTTTTTTTATACAGTTTATGACCCCATGACGCCCACCTCCCCACATAACACCTACAGCAAACTCAAGGCAACAGTTATTTTTCCTTCAAATCATATTTATAAAATCTAATTTGTAATATGCAAATGTGATTTCAAGAAGCCAGGGTTGTACTGTGCTGATCTACCCAACTTTGAGTTGTCCAGTCATTCATGGCCTGACACTTCTGCAAATGTATCACTGAGAATTCACTGTATGACTCACAGATGGTGGTGGAAGAAACACATCCTTTACTGAGCCAAAACTAGCAAAACTCCCATCAAATGTTGCCAGCAAAAAGGGAAAATACAGCATCAAAGTACAACAATCAAGTTGTCAGCATCAACCTACGACTGCTCTGTAACACAGAAACTTGTCCTACATGTCTCCTCAGACGACGCTTCCTGCCGTGTGGACAAGAGGATGGATGGCTGACCTCGGAGCTCACTGATTGGTTCCCCTGATCGTCGCTGGCTGCAGCTGCTGTCATGGCCAAAAGCCCGGAGGTGAAGCTGGCCGTCTTCGGCAGAGCGGGGGTGGGCAAGTCAGGTAAACTGCCACGAGTCTGTGTGTGTGTGTGTGTGTGTGTGTGTGTGCGCACTTTTCTTACTAAGGCTTTACATTTAAAAGGCTTAGACGTGGCTGCTGTGTGTGTGCAGACATTGTGGAGCGTGTTTCACCTCTTTCTGCCTGATTTATATTACCACTGTGCATCTCGCCTCAGACCTTGCTTTCCAATGTTTCCCTCCATCATCCTGTCAGTATTTTTATACTCGCCATAATTTCTCCTCGTACTCAGTTTGCTTGCGTAGTCAACATTGCAGTGGGAGGTTGTTTTTGGTCTGGCTTAAATACTTTCACTCCCACAGATAAGTCAGTTGAGTCATTATCATTTGGTTTCAGCATTCTTCAATAAGCTGCAGCGGCTCGGCCTCAGCCGGCACCCTGTATGTTTTCTCCAGTAGCTAACACAATAACACAGACCATATGTTTCCTGCCGGCTGCAAATCAAGATGGATTGCTTCTGTGTAGCAATCAGCTGTTGGAGAACATGCTTCGGGATCTCTTCCATGTCGAAGGAGACCATTAAAATGCCTGAAGGGGTCAGCTCAAGTGCTGTACTGGAAAGTAGAGCGACTGAGGAGTTCACGACCCTCATCTGAAAGGAGTGCAGTTGTAAAATATGGCGGTGAGGCTGACGGCATCTGACATGCACATCTGAAACCCTGTTCAGGAAATGGAGACCTTGAACATGCAACTTCTCTCCGTGCACTAAGAAGCGTATGGTTAGCTCTGCCCATTATCCTCCTCAGTTCGACCGCTAAAACAACCTGTCAGTCACCTTAATAAGGTGCAAACTGATACTTCACCACTGATGTCTTTTCTTCTTCCCTCCCCCAGTTTTTACTGTGACGCTGTGGCTGCTAACCTCAGGCTGCTCATTTGAAACAGATGAAACAATTCATTAGGTTATTGTTCAGGCGTCAGACATCACTGTATGTCTGCTCATTTTCTTTAAAAATAGTATATAATTGAATTTGAGAATGCGAGAACATGCTCACATGCTCCCATTTAGTTTCACAGCAGCAGGAACATCACTGAGAACAGTCACTGCTGACGCTTAATGAAAAGTTAAGGGATCATTGGAGGTATTACAGTTCATTCGGAGGAGGATATGAATGTCTGGAACAAATTTCACAGAAATCTATCCAGTGGTTGTGGAAATATCTCACTCAAAACCTTCTAGTTGTGAGTCTAGAGGGAAAATCAGGGGATCAGGAAAGATCAGAAGGCTTCATCCTGTGGGGAGCATGACTGTCTGTACAAAATCTCACGGTGGCTGAGATATTTCAGTCTGGACTGGTTGTCATGTTAAAACTACGGAGCAAACACGACAGGCAAAAACATTGTTTTGTTTCATGAACTTGTCTTTTTTTTTTTAGGTATTTTGTGGAAGGAAAGCATCCAAATACAGATTTAGACTTAGATTTTATGACACTTTGTCTATTTGCGCCTGTAGATTTCTCTTAAGTTCATTTCTTTTAAAGGCTGTTTTCTCAAAATGAGTAAATTCTCTCACTCTGAGACATAAATCACCAACCTTTCCACTTTCATTTCTCTCTATATATTCTAAAGGTTTTTTTACAAAGAGTCACAGATCATTCATAGCCTGATGAATATTAAAAAAAAAACATCCATACATTCATCTGTAAAAACCTTCAGATCTAATATGTCAACGAAATGAAAGAAGACTTTTGAAGCGCTCAGATTTCTGTTCTGCGGATGTATGAAAATGAATGGACATTTAATTTGATAATGCCTCATTTGCATATTTAAAAATAAAGTTTCAGCAGACTTGTAATACAAAAAATAACTGTCTTAATATAAGTAATCAACTGGGGAAGTTTCATGGTGATATCTATTGAAATGTCCCCTGTAGTGTCTCCCCTTAACACAAGAATGTCCACAGACTTTTCCGAAAATCGAGCCTCAAGGTCACACAAAGTTGTCAATATTTTTGGCATCAGGTCCTGGTGATTTCATACCTTCTGCCTCCCTTTTCACGTGGATGTCTGATTTTCACGTGGACCCTTGATTCACGCAGCCTGATCCTCCTCCGTCAGCCGCATGCTGCCTCCCTTCGCTCTTTAATGCACAAAAACAGACACACAGCAGGACAGTCGTCATTGTTGCCACATCTGAAGCTACACGTAGCCCCGGTGATCCCTTCAACAATGAGCAGCTCTCATCTAATCATAGCCCTTTAGTGGAAGCCCACGGATGCAAATGAATCAGCCTTCTCCTCCGTGGGCGACCATCGGGACGTTTGGCCGTAAATTACACTCCACTCCTCTCCACTACACGCACAACATGACAGGAAAGGTAAAATAAACAATGATGTCTGACAGATTTTACATGTTCTGTTGGAGTGAGCATCTCTATTTACAGTATTTATTAAAGAGGTAATACGCCTCGTATCGAAGCACTTAGTGGGAGAGCACAAGAGGTGAAGGATCCATTATATAAGTAAACATTATAATACCTCACTATAAAGGACTCAATGTGACTGTTATACTAATATATATATATACATCATTAGGTTATTATTACTCGTGCATTTATGTAAAAGCTGTTTATTCTTCTGTTGTGGTTGATCCAGGTATTTTCATTATGGATTAATTAATTAATGAATTAATTTGTAGAAATGCCGTCATATTTACTCAGAGTGCAAAGTGACACCTTCACAATCATCAGTCCAAACAAGACTCAAGACTATTAAAGATACAGGAGATCACCAAAATTATTAAGATCCATCCTCTGGGGACCAAGAATGCCTGTATGTAACATTAAACACTTCTGGGAAGGCAAATGTATTTATATAGCACCATTCAGACACAAGTGCTTTACAGGGACATAAAACACAATAAAAACAAGAGACAGAAACATTAAAATTGCTTGTAAAAGACAATAAAAGCGCAGGAAATAAATAGTTTAAATATTTAGACGGAGCTTTGTGTCATTATACAACCATCAGTATTTATCTTTAACTCTTATTACCTGAACACACATATATCAACTCATAAAAGAGTCTCTTCGACTTTGGGCAGCAGAACGTGTGCGTCTGAGCTTCTGTCCATGTGGCGCTAATGCTTCTTATTTTAGCATTTTATTTTATTTCTTGTGCTTTAGTAGTGATCAGACCTGCTCGGGGTCTTGCCATCGTCGGGGGGTTTGCTGGGCCCTTTGCGAGGGTCTGACCTGGACTCTGACGGAGCGATCCGGGCCTTAATGAAGAGCAGATTGTATTAACTGAAGTGTGGCTGTCCTGGCACTTTGCAGCATTTTGGTTTATTGACTCAGTGCAGAGAAACTGGGGGCGGGAAATAAGATGAAATTGTCCAATTACTGTAAATCCAACTGGGGCTGTCGTGCCGAGGAAACGTCCCCTGTGGTGATTTAGCGTGGCTCAATAGCGAGATAAAAGCGATACAAATGCCTTTTTATCCTTTTGCAAATTACTTTATTTATCCTGAATTTATTGCTTCATAAATAAGCTTTTTAGGGGATCATTGGATGTAGCTGACGGTTCTGAGTTGCTTCTATGATAGATTGAATATATCTTTATTGTCCACCAGGGTGGAAATTTGTATTTGATTCGCCAGACACAAGCAACAACAGCATAAAAAGCCAATGAGGATAATAACCTGGAGGCTCTTTACTCTGATCAGGGCTGATTGGAAATGTTAAACTATTGAACCAGAGACTTAAAATCATTTTGAGGAATATTATTTTTCATGAGATAAGTGATAAGAAATAAATGAGGACATGTATTTAAACCACTTTCTGACGTCTCTGACTGCACATTTCTACCAACATGTGTCATTCAGTTAGGGAAGGTGTCACTAGTGTACTATCCAAACGTTGCTCCATAGCGCCACTGGTGGTCAAAAACACCATAATGTTCCTTTAAAGTAAAATGCTGATTATATGCAGATGTTGTGCTTGCAGCTTGTTGCAGGAAGTGGTTAAAGGAATGAATTAAGGCAAGTTTAAGCTAAAATCTGGCTGCTTATAGCTGTAAAAACACCGGCTCACACACACATTCGGTGAACAGTGCATGTTGAAAGACACTTGGATGCTCTATTGGGAAATGAACTTTGTGGGCTGTGAAGCGCCGGCTTGTAAAACCTCTCTCGTCTCGTCTCGTCTCGTCTCTCCTCAAACATTCGCGGCCAGAAAGCAGAACAATAACAGAGGCGCGGGCCAACGTGTGTCTGCCCCAGAAATACTACTGTTTACCACCCCCAGCGCTGCAGAGGGACCATGAATCAGCCTAATGTACGTGTCGGTCTGGAACAAGACGTAAACAGTCATTCAGAGGGCAGCGGGACGAGACAAGGCTACGAAAACAAACAGCGCTAGACAGACTTACAGCTACTATGTGGGACTGAGAAGAAAATCCTAAAATCCAAATTTGACTTGAGTTACTGTGGCTCTTCTGCACTCCACAACGTCTAACAAAGACTTTATATCTTCTTAGTGGACACAAATACAGTGAAGATCACGTGACTTCATCATGAAAGTGGCAGAGGCACCAGTTGGAGCTGCCTTTTTATCCTGCTCAACCCATAAAAGGCTCCAGTCATGTCTCGGTCTAATCCTCTGCTGCAGGGTAAACACATTACTTTCACTCTGCTCTCCTTATTTGCATTTTCCTGTTGATGAGTCACTGTTGTGTCACGGCAGCCAGAACAGAACAAGACAGTTATTAAGATGAAAATGGCTGCCGTTATTTAGCGTACAGACTTTCTGGCTGAGGAGCAGACATTCCAATGAGGTTTCTGCTTTTTTAAATAATCCGCTGTTTACATCAAATCTCTTCAGTCTCTTCCCTCCTGGATTCAAATGAGGGATTTCTATGTGAAATACGGCCGGCTTACACGAGGCCCAGACATGATGGTTCACATAGGCGGAGCTTTTAACCTGCTAAACAAAAGCCCACAGTAATAACTGAATGAAAAGTGGTCCTGAAATAATGAACTAGGTTGTTTTTTTTTTTACAGGATCATAGATACACAATGATTTGATTCATTTAAATGTGCAAAAGGTTGCTCTGCTGCTCGGGTACAATGACGCTCTGCTGCACACATGTTGCGCCGCGTTGTGACAGTGGAGAGGAATCACTCTGTGGGCCAGTAGTGAAAAACATGCTGCAGTGTTTGATTGACGAGCAATGAAACAGCAATATTGGGACTGACTCCTGTTGTCAAAAGGTTAAAAAGGTCAATTTGAGAAAAGGCTTCATAGATTCCCTCCATTATTTGAGAGAAGATGACCTAAGATGGCCGAACTTCATCATTAAGGAGCTTGTCATTGGACTAGTTTAGGCTCTGAAATGTTTTAAATTGTATAAAAGTGTAATGTATTATGGATCTCTTAATGTAGAAGCCTATGAAGAAGACAATGCACAAGAGAAAAGTACGTCTCCAAATGATTTCGCTAATGTTACATTGTGAGCGTATTAGAGCGACTATAAAACAGGCTTCCTGCTGGAAAATGGCCCGGCCAACCTTTTACGCTCAAATCACTGCCACAGTGATCATGCTGCCTCCAAAATCAACTTCCTGTGATGTGCCTGCCGCAGGAAATGAAAGTCCTGGAAGATAATCAAATAATATCTATCAGGCTTTCCGTGTGCGGCACCTCGCTCTGTGCTGCACGGCAATTAACAGGATGCAGCGGCACGGGGACGGCCGCTCATCCCGCTGCTCGGGTTTCCAGGCACATGGTTGGCCTTTGACAGCCCGCAGAGAGCCCACAGCTGTGAGGTTAGCCGGCTGTTTGGCTCCCCTAATTACATTCTGCAAGCCGGACCCGGCGAGCAGCCACGAGGTGTGACTCATTGAATGCATTATGCTGCGGCACAAGTGCTCTAATCAGCGTGTCGGAGGTAGATTTTACTCTTTTAGATAAGAGACCTGTAAAGGTTCACACAAGTGGCTTTCAGAGAGACTGGAGCGATGCGAACATTCAGATGAAGGGCGTGTCTGCTGCACAGAAGTGACTTTTATGTACTTGAGTGCGTTACATAAGACATAATCAAAGTTTACGCTTAATTCTTTATGCTTATTTGTTCACTTGCATTCAGACTCAGAGGTCTCATGGCATGTTGCTGCTGTGTGGGTGAAAAGTCAAGTGGGTTTCAGTAACAGTGCAACCAGGTCCAGGTGCTTTGGATGGGTCTTATCTTTATAACGGAAAGGGAAAGAGGATGGGGAGGGAAGGAAATGTGTAGGGACGGATTAGGAAAGACAAGAAGACAAGAGTTTTATCCAAGATGTGCAGAGAAAGTATCGTCAGAAACATCAGCTTCAGGTTTCAGGTTTTACTGTGAGTGAAAGAAACAGTGCTTCACAGTGCCACAGTTCTTTCCCTGGTTTTATATTTGGGACTAAACTTACTGAACATGATGAAAGTCATTACGAGTTTTCAACTTTTTATGGTGATAATATGTTAATGTTGTTTTTGCACGTTTTAATTTAAAAAAAAAAAAATAATGACACTGCTTTAATTGAAAGCTATTAGAAGCACTCATTGATTTTCCCAGTTCTAAAGCGCTTGCATCAAACTACACTACACATCAATATTAGCATGATGTTTGGAAGACAGAGGAGACAAATGGATGATGAAGCTGCCAGTGTCCTTCCTTTAATTAATCAAGAAACAGAAGAGAGACAATTGATTAAAGGTCCCATGTTATGCAAAATGCACATTTTAATGTATTTTCAACTTAAACTTAAACTTAAAGACCATTAAATTATGAGAAAAGGCCGTCCTCTCTGTTGCTCCATCTTTCTGTAAATGTTAGATTAGATTTAGCTGTTGATCATGTGACCTGTCCTCCAGCAGGCCCACTGAAAACCCCCTGAATCCACCTCGCTCCTGGTAACACGAAGATGTCGAATGCGAGAGTGAAGCAGCTGCGTTGGGAGAAATAATCTGTTCTAGTAGGACCTCTAGTAGGTCATCCAGTGATTTATCCAGATGTGGTGGTGGAATATATGATTAAAAGTCATATATGGGGTGTTTTATTTTGAAAACTCGTCAAAAAATAAGCTTCTGAGAGGTACCGCAGTGCTTCTGGTGGAATTTGAAACATTAACTAGAGTGGGTGCGATCAGTCAGCACAACCCTGACGCTTCTGGTGGGATTTACAGCCTTCAGTGTTGTGACTGTACGTCAATATTTGTGGGTTTTTGCTGAGAGACATAAAAGCAGGTATGACCCAGGAGACGCACTCGTGTTGCAGCCTAAGAGCTCCGAGTCTTCATTAAACCTGAACCTGAATTCCCTCGGCGTGCACACACTCTTTCTCCGTCCTCCTCTGAGCTCTCTGAAGGCCGTCGGTGCCTGAACCTTCCCCAGTGTTTCTATTCACTCACACACGCTCATGCAGGTTTAGATAAAGAAAGGATTTATTTTTAGAGTGAAGTTCAAGCCAGCCAATGTCCTGAGCCTCTGTTGAGTATAAATAAGAGTCTTCTCCACACACACACACGCACAAAGACGCAGTGGACCCATAAAGGGAAATGATTGTGTCACAGGAAGGTGGGCTTCGAGAGGTGATGCTTCCTTCTGCTGATGAATTATTTTTAGAGCACACCTCTGACTCTCCTCCGCCTCCATCTATTGTCCATCCTCCGTCCGTGCGCTCTGGCTGCTGCCGCTGTCCGCACGGCCGGCGTGTGAGTCATCGCTGGCTATTCCCCTCCTCGCTTTTAACCGCCTCCCTCTCTGGAGATTAGCAGCTCCTTTAAAATTTCATGATTGATCCATTAAGTAGTTTCTTTTTTTGCTTCAGGAGGCGCGTTATCAGCCGAGGTTCAGGTTAATGTTTAATATTCAGGGCCGCTTTCAGCCGTATTTGATTTATTCAACGCCGCTCCCTCCCACAATGAACTCTCTTCAGATTAGTTATGTAACTCATTCTGCTTTCCTGTTAATCATCTGCAGCGTTTTAATTCAAACTCTGCATACATTCATTCACGTTTCCTGGAAGGCATTCGAGGATTTTCTCATTTTTCCACAACCTTTTGGAATCAGTGAGTGGTGGCACGTTGTCCCACATCTTGACTGTGGCTGCTAAGACTCGTAGAAACGGTTAAAGATCTTTTTTATTAATAACAGCAATAACAATTGAGCAGCTTGCTAAAAAGTTTAACCTTCCAAACACTAATTTCTTCATTTTCCTGTGATTTTCATGCTTCTAATGTGTCCAAACAAGCTACGTTTCGTAATTTGTTAGTTTTAAATGTGTTTCTTGTGCGTATTTACTGCTTTGTTGAGCTGTTGCAGACGCCCCCAAGTGGGACTGAGCCTTTAGACGCCAAGGTCTAATTTCAGGTATCTCCCATAAGCTGACAGACCTGCTCCTCTCGACAAAATTAAAACTGCCTGGGAGCAGAATCTAAATCTTTAATTACCGGATGATGAATGGGATTCGACTGTTAAACTAAACCTCCCTCTGTGCTCGTCACTGTTACAGTTCAAAGTTAAGCTCAGGCCCGTTTGTCCAAAGCCAGACTGTCATGTGTTTACCCTGATGTGGAGCCCTTGTGTGAAAGGTGTAGAACAGGTGAAGCTTCCCTTATGCACATGTTCATGGACGTGGAGGGACATCCTCCAAACTTTGTCCTAATCCTGAACTTCAATCTGCACCCAAACCCTCTGCTCGCTCTTTTTGGCACTGCTGTGGAGGACCACACGACGCTGCTGCGCCCGCCCACGCTCGCTGGTTGATGATCATGTCATGTCTTAAACTTGAAAGGATCCACTACTCAGTTTGTCTCCCTTAAACAAAGAGTTTGGTCCAGACCTGCTCTTTATGGGAAGCGTCTTGAGATAACACTGTTATGAACTGACGATTGACTGATTGATTGATTGTGGCTCAACCAATAAGATCCATAAGCTGTGGGAACCTTTCCTGAAATACTTCCAGACCCTTAAGTCAATGTACTCCCCCATTATGCCTTTATTATTAATATTATTGTTGTTTGTTTATTTGTGTTCTTATTCTGTCCCTATTTTGATTGATCTCTGTTAATAACAGACTTTGTATTAACTATTAATCATCTTTCTTCCTGAGTATTGAACCAGACTTCCAGCATCTGTTCACATCAGTCCAGGAATGAGGAGGATGATTGTTGGAAACTGCCAAAAAAAAAAAAAAATCAATACAAATATTTTTGAGAGAAAAAAAAACAACAACTAGTGAAACATGTTATTTTCTCGGCCAATATTTGAAATCATTTTGCCCACAGTGATTTTAAATGCTGCAGTTGTATAGGAGCTGTAATAACATGGCTGCCAGTCCTCTTGGGGAAAACAGTTACCTCACTTTTCCTCAGCTGCTCTTTGTACACAGCGCTTCACCTTCACCTGTGTGAAGATCGCTCGCTGAGGTGTGGTCGTCCTCATCTGCCTCACACGTGGCTCTTGATGAATAGCGCTGTGGTTCTATTGTTGGAGACTAAATTAAAGGGCTGAATGCGGCGTTAGGATCCTCACGCCCTTCCTCTTCTAACCCCACAACTGCGAGCTTCTTTCCCTTTTGCGTCTTCGGAGATGTGAAATCAAAGCCTCTCTGGTGTCCCATTTTCTAGAGCCGCGGGGCCCTGAGGAGAATGGCTGCCTCGCTTTCTGCCATTGTGTGTTTGTGGAGCTCGTCCAAAGAGGAGCGGAGGGGAGTTCGTCTGACCTTTACTGTCATTCAAAGCGAACTTGATACATACAGTGACTTGTTGTGTTCAGACAAAGAGACATCCATCTTCACAGTGCGAAGGCAAAGTGTATTCAAACAGAGGTGTATGGAAAAGTTGAGGGATTATATAGAAGGCGGATTAATGCTTCTCAGGCGGCAATTTTGAGCAGGAAGTGAGTGAATTAGCAACGTAAAAACTGGTCACATGACACACCTGTCACAGCTGTCATGGTCAGTTTCAACTTGTGTTGTTGGTTTTTGCGGTTTTGTTTCTCCTTTTCGGTTCAGTTTGATCGACTGGAACATTCATTTAAGCTAAATATTCATTTGAAATAAGTGATTGGTCACTAAACTCAAAGTGCTGACTAGTCATGTTAGGTGACAATTAAATCTTTTTCCATGATGTGTTTACGGTATGTAGTCCAACTCCCTGTGGTCAAATAGTCATTTCCCACAGATGGAGCTGCTCTGAAGACAGAAATAATTTCATTAGCTGAGTCAAATCTCAGTGGGCCTCAGAGTAGTTATTACTGAATAAATGTGAGGGATCTCAGTGACGGACTAATTCAAATGAGCTAAAACCTCCAATGCTGAAAACAGTAACTAAAATTGCAGCAGGACTGGATATCAGCATTTTTTTATATTGCACAACTTCCCTCTTGTCCAAATCTGGTGCAGCCACAATGAGATTCACCTGCTAGTAAAGACTAAAGTGGCTTTGAGACTTTAGCCTCCAGCAGAGACAGACGGCTTTATGCAACTCTTATCACATATTCAGTAGCACTAACTTAGACTAATGTGTGAAATTGGTGGAGTTCCCCTTTAAGAGGCTAACCATGAAACATAACTTTGCAAACAGTTTGTCCATCTCTCTCTCTCTCTTTCCCTCATTTCCTGTCATCTCTCCACTCTCTGCAGTAAAAGGCTTTGAAAGCCCAGGAAAGTGGAAAAAAAGCTGCATTTTTAATATCAGCATTAGCACGCAGCCTCTTAACACATCCAGCGAACACGCAGAGCCACATCAGCAGTCATGTTTGTGGTGACCTGACAGACACAAGTCCAATAATCACTGTCTTTTTATCTCTGTTTTGGTCTCCACCACCTCCTCAGAGATGTCGGCACCGCTGCAGCTTAATAAAGTCAAAGCTAAATGCCCCAAAGCTAACAGAGCAAACCAAAACAGTGAGCTGAAAGATACTAAAACGCACCAATGAGACAAGTCTTAGTCATGTGGCAAATAAGGCAGACTAATTTTTATAACATTGGTCTGTTAATTGTCTACGAATGTGTCATCACAATGCAATGATTATCTCTCTGTCTCACCAACACTAACAGTGAATCTAATTACAACACTACAACACTAATTGCAGCCAATCCCTCTGCATCAGAGATTTACTGAGGAAACGGTTTAATGACCCAGGAGAGTAAAAACAGTGTGACTGATGGCTGAATTGTACTTTGATTTATTAAGAGAACTTGGCTTGAGGCGACAAAAACCCATCTAGCTGCCAAAATGCCATCAGGCAACAAATTTAAATGGTCGGCTGTCTGCCAGCGACAGAGTCTGGAGGCTGCTCACACTGATATGAAGAGAGATGTATTAATTTTCACTGCTGGGCATCACTTGACGATTCAAGATTTAAGAAAACGATTTGCTTATCTAATGTGTTGACATCATCCTGCAGCTCCTTCATTGGGTTCATACAAAACCCCTCAGCGCTCACGAGTTATTCATTTAAAGCACGTCATTTACCATTTGTTTACGAAAATAAGCCCTAATTATTAATTAGCCCACAGCTAATGACTAATTAGGAATGTCAGAAAGTGCTGGTCTATTATTCTCAGAGGAGCCGTTCTGTTGATTATTGCCCAACATCTCATTAATTTAAATGGTGTGTGATAACCAGGAATCTGCAAACCTCAGTCACCGAGTTTCCAGGCTGATAATTGGCCAGCTGTAATCTGATCTGTAAAACCAGAGAGATGCTGAGATTTCTTGACGTAGTATTTTGGGGAAAAGATATTGTTCCTCATGTCGCTTTGGGATCGATGTGCATTGAGTCGCATGTTTCTAATTCCCATCAGCGTAACATGGACAATTTATTCCTGCAGTGTAGCTAAACAGCATGGGAAGCAGTGTCTCACCCTTTAGTTACTGTCCTTACAGCTGTCAACCGTCTTTCCTCTTCCGGTGGGATCCATGGGACGGTCTTTTGGAAAAATTCTGTACAGTTGTCAACAGCCAGAGAGAAATCTAGTCTGTCTTTTGTTCTTGTGTTCTGGTTTTGGAAGGGGCTAAAGAAAACACACTGCTCGGTTACCGCTGCTAAGCTAGTTTGGGAAAAGGGGTTAGCGAACACTCAGTTTAGTCAAAAAGGACACAAGGACACGCTTAACTTAGCTTAACTTGGATGCTAAAAGGTTTATTATCCATTTGCTTTTGTCAGAACTTTGCTGTCTGCTGCATCTCAGTCCAAAACCACTGGACTGACACTGTTTGGCTCAAAGTCCCAGGAGCCCCAGCTCACACACAGTGAAATATTTGTTCCTGATTGGCCCAGACAGTGACGCCATCGCTCGTGGGAGATGACATGTTTACTGTTGCCTTGTGTGTTATTGTTACTGCGCTCACTTTAGACTCCCCACATCCCTCCTCAAAGAGCACTGGTTAAATCCTAGAATAAATATGAATGGAGCCTGATTGGCGAGCTGTAATCTGATCTGGAAAGGGGCTGCGACGATGCGAGATTGAATTGAGATTGAATAGTTCCCCCTGATACTGTGGGGACATACTGATATTTCCATGTAGTGAGAAATACAGTTTATGTCTATCAAGCAGTTCCAGAGCGGCTTGGTGTTGTTCGTTTGGGATGCAGACGTCGTGCCCCAGGGAGAGACCGGTGGTGAAAGGAACTCTGGGAAAGCTCTGAGACTGGGAACAGTGGCCTGACCTCCCATTCAGGAAGTGGTTTGGGTGCTTTTGTGGCTAATTTGTTTGCTTGTTTCTTGCATCAGGGCTGTCACATCACACAGCGTGTGTGAAGAAACACTCCCACACTATGATGCCTGCATGTTTAAACAGAACAAAAGGAGCAAAAGATGAATGGATTTTGTATTTCCATCAGTTTTATCCTGAAAGAAACCACAAAAAAAGGAGAATGTGCTGCTGTTTGTTCCAGCAAACTTATCCCAGCACTTCAGAGCAACTCTGTACCTGTCACATTGATAAAAAGAGAAATGAATCTATGTGAACTCTGGAATCAATAACCAGCGATTAGCACCCTCTATAAATGCTGAGGCTCTGCAGATGTTCAGGATCATGCTCGACGCTTTGATAAAAAGCCACAGGACTACAATGTGGCCAAGTTTCCTTTTAACTGCTGAGTGGATTTGCAAGGAAATCACGAATCAATAACATCTATTGTTTATATGCACCGTCAAAACCTCAGGTAATAACTGGCGAGGATACCGACTACTGGCCTGCTTTAGAAACATAATTTTATGGTAATTTAAGCCACTAATGAGTCTTACAATTTCTAAATCCTTGGTATAATTGGAATGAAAAAGTTAATAGTGTTTTGCAGAATGAAGGATAAGATGTAGGGCATATTCATAGCAAAGATTTAATTATGTAAGATTCCTGTTAACATCATATTTCAGCGGCACTGTGCAGGAATTGTAGCTTCTTGTCTCACTGTGTGACTGTTTCTTCTGACAGAAATGCACTAAAACTCCAGAAACAGCTCGTATGGTTAATGATTGGCCTCTATTCATGTACAACATGAGAAAAACAGCGTTTCCTGCCAGCAGAGGATGTCTGATGATATCAATCAGCACAACTTAACACCACAATCTTCTTTTCACTGAATTGTACTTGAACTAGATTTTTTATAACTCTTTAATGTCTGAACCATGAAATAATTGCCAGAAAATTCAAATTTTTCTAAGTTTATTGAACCTTCTGACAAATTACACACAAAAAAACTCTTAATTTGTATTATTTTTGCTACATCCGGCATTTATAAGGTCTCAAAAACTCATGTATCATGATACACTTGGTGTTAAAGGGTTATTATTTTTACTTAGAACTGGTGAATTATTTACTTTTACCGCCTTCTTAATGTTTCTAACCTCTCGTGAGCTCAACAGAGATGTTATTCATGACGGCAGTGAGAACATTTAGCTCATGTACAGAATCAATATGGAAAAAGCATGAGACGTATGGAGCAGCCTCAGTGGTGGTTACTGAGCAGGCCACATGGTCGTATGGTCACAGACCTCTGCTGCAGGTCACTCCCCTCTCTCTCTCTCCTGTTTGCCTCCACTGTTGCTATAATAATAACAGCAGCAACACAGCAACACAAATGTGTGTATGCTGGAATAAATGGGGTGTTTTCCACCATTACTGCCCCACAAAGGGCCGAGAGCAGTAACTATGAGAGCAGTTATGTTAAGAGAAAAGGGACATTAACTTTAGCAGGAGTTTAACTGGCTTCATTCTACATCACAACTGAACTGGACCTTTTTTATTTTTTGTTTTAGCTAAAGCTTTCTACAGCTGTGTCACCACCTAGCTTATAGCAAGTATACAATCCATAGTGCGGCAATTTAGGCCTTAACTCAAGTTTGGCTAAACATCTCGTCCCTGAGTTTTGCCTCTGGAGGAACATTTTTGCTCCTGACGTCTGATTTTTCGGTCTAATCATTTCCCCCCGGTCTTATCTGGAGCTCAGGCTTAGCTGGCCTGTATGACATGAACCGACTTGGCATGAACACAATTGGTACAAAACTTGACTGCAGCTGCACAGCATTAGAGGAGCTCCACTCATCAGCCAGTAAAGAGGTATTTTTGTGGCCGAAGGGAACCAAAGAGCCGTGGGTGTCCGTCTGATGGCCGCGGGGAATCAATAGAGGCTGCTCAATGAGTAACACAGCGCCGGCTCAGAACAGGACCATGGGCGCCGTTAATTGCTCTTGCTTTGTTTGCAATTAGTCCAACATTCTGCTGCTAATGTGAATAGGTCACTTAGGACAAAAGCGGCTTTTGGCAAACATCTCACATGGATGATGTGTTTGACGCAGAACCTGAAAACCCGGCACTCCTGCGTCACTCCACCCAGACCGGGCCTGTGAAGTCTGGACGGGAGAATTTGATCAAATCAGATGAGTTTTTCTTCTTGGGCTTCAGCTGCACAACCAGCATGCTGCTCGAGAGTGTGAGAAACACAACAGCCCAGCACCAGACGGTGGCAGGGTATTGATTTTGTCAGCATGCCAGATTTTATTATATGGTGTTATGATATGATGTATGATACAGGAACAGCTCCATGTAACATGGTAGGGAAACACACTGTATGTGCTGAGGAAACACCAACAGTGGCTCCTCCTCCACCCTCATTTTTACACTAAACTAATAATCCAGTTTTCTGTGAGCAATCAGGTGAAGTAATATATTCCTTGTGCACAGTGTGTCAGTGCCACAGGAGAGCAGCCAGTCTCTCCTCATGCTGGATCCACACCTGCTACCTCAACAGTAAACTCCATCAACAAACATGGAGGAATCTGAAACTGCATCCAAATTATGGATGATTCAAGATGCTACCAGGCAAAACAAATTGTCTTGACAAAGTCAGTTGAGTCATTGAAATGATGGAAGTTTAACTGCTGAAAGAAGAGAAACACATTTTCCTTTGATAAAGTTCATAATTGTTTTGCTCCTACAGCCTCACCAGGGTCTGGTACGACCAGAGGTTCATAGTGGCTGTTGTTAAACTTAAAGCTGCCATAATCAAATCAATTCAATTCAATAAGCTTTATTGGTATGACGTTTAACATCTGCTGCCAAAACCACAAACTAAACAAGACGCCGGGGTGAAAAATCAACAAAGAATAATGTGGAAAGCAAATAAAAGTCTGCATGAAGCAGAAAGAGTTTGCCTTTTATTCTGAAATATTGCTCCTGTATCGTCACATCAGCACTGCACTGTCCATATTCTTCCAGTTCCCCAAATTCACAAAACACACCAATTACGTGTATTATTCTAGGACACACTGACACGCTAACAAAAAGTGTTCCTGTAACACACACCTGCTGGTGCTGGTGATCACCTGGAGCTCAGTTATCTTAGCTCACTTTTCCAGCATCAGTGCTCCACCCTGCCGTCAAAGATGGAGCTGAATGTGTGCTCACTGTATTTCAAGTAAACAAACAACAAAATAACCTACATTATTTCTTATTCCTGAAGCAAAATAACGTCTAACGTCTAACAGTGTTTATTTATCTGGCACGCTTCAGGTTAGGCACCATTACACCTTTTATATATTATATTTATAGCACACTTTTTAATTGATCTGAAATGTGTGAATCAGCTGTTTCTGAAATCAACTCAACCAACTCTTCTATACGTGCAACAGCAAATCAGGGTGTCTCTACTTTAAATCAACGTAATCCTTCAATTAGAAACAAACAAACCAGTGCTTTGAGGTTCCCACAGCAGTGATATGAGATATTTCTTTGTAGCAGCGCTGTTATCAGCTTTCCTGTCACTGCACACCGTCAGTGAATCACCTGCCTTTGTGATCTGGTCAGCTTGGTGATACAGGGCACATTATTCCCTCTGCAAACCTCAAGTAAATCTGTGCCACAATGTCCATATTGACGCACAGTAACAAAGGCTCCTCTCTTCCATGTGTACATTTCTTCTAGTGGCTTAGTGAAAAGCAGGAGATACAGTTACCTCTAATGAGGAAAGGACTTCACACCCCATTGGCTGTTCTGTCTACCTGGAATCCAGGCCACAGTAGCAGAAACGCCACCAAATAACCTCAGTGAGAAATTCAGCACTGAATAAGAGAAGTAAATGTCCCCGAAGAAGAAACATTAGTCTGCCTCCTCAACAGCATGACGAATCATCTGCTGCTGTTGTGCTTTTAGTGCATTCAGGGAATAACTGAAAGTTGCATGACACACTCTTCCTCTGCCTGAAAACACATTAAGGGTGTTAAGGAAAGAAAGAAAAGGCGAATGTGACTCACAGACGAACAAAATCAACAAAACAGGGTTAAAACAGGCCATTCAAACTGAGAAAAAGATACCTGCCGGTCTCTTTGCTCATGTTGTACTCTGCCTATTCACCAGGCTCATGCTAATGAACAGACAAACTGATGTAGCGCTGGGAAGACGAGCATGTTTGGGCTTGTAAAAAGAGACTATGATGAAGGTTTCCACAGCTACTCCTCTGCGCGAATAACAAATTGAAACATTTGAGCACCAGACTCTCAGTCATCATCAAACACTGCCCCGAGCTCAAAGGCTGGACTTGAGTTCTTTACAAGCGTAATGAAACGTGGCAGCGACACTCTAGCCGGCATAATAGGTTTTCTTCCCCTTCCTTGTCGTGGCTAATTATGAGCAGAAAACAGGCCTGGCAAAGATGGATAGTTTTTTTTCCCCTCCAGTTCAAAGGCGAAGCTGTTTCCCCATTGTGTCTTTGCTACGCAGCAGCTCACTAAGTTGACATAAGGACACAGATACACGCCTGGACTCAAGTGGACCACTCGAGGCCATTGGGAGTCACTCAGGCACATGACAGCTCCTGCAGAGAGGCGGATTAAGAATCTGAACACTTGGTTTGTTGGTGTGTGTTAGCAAACAATTAACAAAAAGCTAAAAAAGTCTTCCTGCAGAAGTGTGATTATTCACTCAAGGTTTGAAAAATGGAAAAACAATTACCAATCCTTGACTTTCTAAATGGTAGGAGTCTTCTCAGGTCTACATAGAACCAGGTATCGGAGACCCGACCTCGGACCTGCACGCTGTAATGGCAGAATGAGTTGGATATGGAGGTAGTTGTTGATTAAAGCAGCGAATCAGAGAAGTAAAACGTTATTTTCTGGTGTTTCCTGGCGGTGAAGGTGACGCTCAGGCTGAAACCTGCTCGCTGTCTCTGCTCTGTGTGTTGTTTCTGTTATCATGTTGTTTCCGACACGATAAACGTTTTTAGCAGTGAAACAGCATTTTTTTTGTAGGAAGTTATATTACGAGGTTTGTCGGGTACATAACATAAACAGTTCTCAGGTCTCTCTCCTCCAGGACATGCACCAGGTCTGTGATATTTTGGCCAAAAATAGGTCGGATGTACATATGTGTAAAAATTTAGAATCCAATTAGATGTTGGAGGTCAGTCCTGGCGTCCAGTAGAGTTTAGATATGTCACTTTGGGCCCCTAAAGGCCCGTGCTAGTCCGTTGTTGGCTTTTGGGAAATGAAAGCAACACTGCAGCTTTTAAAAGACCAAATAAATTCTTCCTCTTACAAATTTAAAATTGAATTCATGAGCAATGAAACACACTGCTACAGCCTTCCTCGGCCTGGTATGACTGGACCCGCATGCTTCTTCAGAGGTGTTCGGCAGACACGTGTCCTCACAGCAAGCGATGAGAGCGTCAGCGACAAAATCAGTTCTGTCTGATGCCTTGTTTTCTACTGGTCTGTCCTCACTTGCTGCAAACGTTTCTATTTCTATTTCTGAAAGCGGTGTAATGGATGAGGAGCAGCTGATTGGTGAAGTTAAAATGAGGAGCTATTTGTATGATACCTCCTCATTTCACTATTGAAACCTAAATAAGCTGATATCCATAATAACAACCTCCTGCTGGTGTCATTTCTAGTAAAAAAAAAAATCTAAATATCACAAAATAAAACATGTTTTATATTTTCTATATATATCAAAATATGTTTTCAGTTTCAAAAGTGCAAAGGTGGGAAGAGGGGAAGCACTCCTCCTCCTCCTCCTCCAGTACATCTCCAGTCTGATCTCGAGTGCAGAGCTAGTTTGTTTACATGATGACAGAAGTGTGTATTTGACAGACTTTGCTTTGCCGATGGTCGGATAGCTTTGGAGCTCGCCACTGATATGAGGTTATTCCTTTAAGTCAGCGTGTCAAAATGTCACTGGGCACAACACAACACTGACCTCCAACTTGCTCCTGAAGCAGCTTCAGTTTGAGAAAGAATGTGTGTGAAAGAAAAGTCTCCTCCAAATGAAATGACTAGAAAGGCGCCACACAAATACAAACCATTTACCGTTTATCATTCCTGATCCTGCTGCGAGTACATTTGTTCTCGTTCTCAGTGGCATCGCCCATTAAACCCAACTGAAGTGAGAGACCTCGCAGTGTGCTCAGATAAACGGCTGCAGGCACACAGCTCCTGCAGCGACTTCTTGGGGTGTGAAGGGGTCTTAAATGGATTTAACTGCAGAGGATCGTGATAATGTAACAAGCAGCAGCGGGGGCGTGGGGGTTTGTGTGGCCCTGTTAATAAGGCAGAAGAGAGGATCCTGGCTCCCAGATGAAACGGGCCATAAATACATGTTTCAGATTCCAGGCTTCCCTCCCGCATCGCTGCAGTCCCACATTTCACATTTTACGCAGACAGGCAGCACACAGATGGTTTCGTTTTTTCTGCTCTGCGTGATTCACAGGTAATGGCCTCCTAACTCTGTTTGAATGAAGGATACCAGTGTGAGTCACCGGCCTGCTGGGGATGCAGTATTTGTTTTGTTTTTTTAATTTGTGATGAAGGACGATGCCGTTGAGATCAGGCCGACTATCCCATATAAAAGAAACAGCTTATGATGAAGTTGGAGCGCTGGTGTTTTATGCTGAAGGCTGTTTTTATTAGCATTTAGATGAGAAGAGTTCTGATCTTGAAGTCTCCTGGTGATGATCCACAGCTGATGAGCTATTGAAGAAGACATGTTGTCAGTGGAGGTTAATATTAGGACTGCAGACTGAAATAATCAGCACTATGAAGCCAATGCTCATGCATATAAAGCTCGTTTTTTTCAGCCACACCAAAGACACAAAGTCCACTATAACAAAGTGCTGGATTTCCAAATATTCTTCTAACCTGCTCTTGTGTTTTTCTTGTGAGATTTAATGGTCTGAAAATGTCTTTCTGTGCTGTTCTCTGCAGCTTTGGTGGTGAGATTTCTGACCAGACGCTTCATCTGGGAGTACGACCCAACACTCGGTAAGACGACCGCTGGTGCAACAATTCTTACTATTACAGCCACTACTTCTATTACCATTACTACTAGTACTGCTACCACTACTCTTACTACCATTACTACTAGTACCACTACCACCATTACAACCACTACTACCACTACTCTTACCACCATTACCACTAGTACTACTACCACCATTACTACTACCAAAACCACCACTACTACTACTATTACTACGACTACTACCACCACTATTACTACTACCATTACTACAACTACTACCACCACCAAACCATCACTACTACTACTAGTAGTACTACCACCCATCCATTACTACTACTACCATTGCTATTACTACCACTACTACCTTTGCCACTACTACCACCACTATTACTACTACCATTACTACAACTACCACCACCACCAAAACCACCACTACTACTACTACTAGTAGTACTACCACCCATCCATTGCTCCTACTACCACTACCACTAAGTTAAGATAATCACCTGTTAGCCATAGCTTAATATTGAGGGGTCTATACACAAATACCTATTCTCTAAACCTTGTATTGTATTAAAAGGTGTAAAACTAAGGAACAATGCTCAAGATTCATAGAGAAAATACCTGAGAAATGAAGTCAGTTTTTTTGTATTTCAAAAGCACAACAATGATTGTGCCACTTCTTTCTGCCTTCATCAGTGCATAATGTAGAACTAGCCTTTTTATACACTGATGCAGATTGAGCCAATCTCATGCCCTGTAATTATGAGGCACAAAGGCATCACATCTCCTCTGTTAGGTACTTTTCATTTCCTGGCTGTACACGGCAGGTCAGAGCCTCTGCTCGCACGGTGCCCTCTTCAACACCACGTCTGTTTTTGGTGATACGAGGTGCAGCAGCTCAGCAGAGTGCAATTAGCAGCATACACAGACCACACCTGGGAGCATACGCTCCGTGTTTCACCCTTTTCAGGCAACGACATGGCGATCGCAATCTCACAGCCATTATGCCCTCATCACACATCACTACATATGTCTGGGTGATTGCTGAGATACTTTTAGCTGCTGGGGCGACACAATAGAGACACTTATTTCTAAGGTAATGAATGGCTTGTTGTTGTTCGACCTAGAAGGCAGAACACAGCTGTTATTAACATGTAACTAGAAATAAAGATTTGTTCTCTCTGTAGCTCAGCACTGATGCCTTGGGTAGCTTTTTCTTTCTGCAAGGTAGTGTATCGTTACTGTGTGTACCAGCCTCATGCAGTATGTTTACTACATGCATTTCAAGTAGTGTTTAAGGTCAAGCACAAAAAAACCCCCATGCCTCCATGGTTATACCACCGTTGACGTCACAGCTAAAGAAGCACAGCTTGAGGTGCATAATGTGAATAGCAGCACCGTTGGAGGGTGTCTGTGACCAATCAGACGGCCCGGCTGAGATTGCCCATGAAGTGGTCGGCACATTATTACAACCTTATTATGGACACGTCATGGAGGTGGGGGTGTGCAGAGCTCTGGTCTCAGAAATGCAGGATTACTGCCAGAACGTGGGCTGCACTTCATTTATCTCAATATGCCTTCCAGTGCCTGCAGCTCGCCATTCATCTCCCCATTTGTTTTCCATCAGTGTCATAAACAAGCTCAGACGCTCCTCTCTACGATGAGGGCACAGTCCCATCAGAGCAGGGTTTGGCAAACATGCGCCATGGAAGGTTTCATTTTGGTACAATGTAATCAGACAAAGAACTGTGCCAGATTTAGCTGATTAGCACGATTGTTCATCTGTACTTTGCACATGATTGCTCCAGCGTGTCCTTGGTCTGCCCGAGCAGAGGTGTCTCACACACCTCGAAAGGAAAACACCCAGAAACGCACATCAGCAGGCTCCAGTTAATGTCCAGTTCCTCATCGACTGCTGAGCCGCTTATTAGAAAAAACACCACTCTGCTTTACAGAAAACATTCACACAGAGCTGGATGGAAGACACAATCCTGAAAAATAAAAAAAAAGGGGACACGTGACTCTGCTGTGATAAATTCAGGACTGTGTCCTTGAATCGGCTCCTCTACAGATTCCTGTTCTTTTAAAAAATGCTCTGAATGAGGCAATCAGACAAAAAGTGAAATGGGAAAGAAATTGACCTGCAGATATAGAACCGTAAAAGCAGGTCATTAGTTATCATTATAATTAAGTTATTATATTATTAGACTTATTCAACAGGCACAATAGACACTGTGTATTTCTTCTGTTGGTAATTGACTGTATTGAAATCTAGAAATTTAGAAAGTTAAGTATTAATTCTACTGAATATTTGAGTCTCAAAGGTATAGACTGAATTATATGACGTGGGTTTTGTAGTAGATTGAGTAGATCGAGGTAGCTTACACACATTGGACCTGGGGTTACTCTCACACACACACACACACAGATCAACCTTTCCAAGCTCGATTGTATTACTATTTCATCAATATATGAACAAAACAGAGGCCACATGTGACCCAAACATTACACACAAATTGAAAGGCAAAGGAAGAAGGGAGCTGAACAATAACTGGTGTGCCATTCAGCCAACTCAAGGAAAAAAAGAGCACTGTGAGGTTCCTATTTCTAGTTAATGCATTACCGAGAGGAGATTGCAGTCAGCATGCCACCAGTTTTGAGGAAGAGGCAGAAGTTTCAGCACAGATGCTGAACAATGTACCGCTGCGGACGGGGGAGCAAAATCAATATCCGCTTTAAATTGAACAGAGCACGGGAGTTTGCTGTGCTGCAGCTGCCTCAATCAATGAGCTAACAGGTTGGTTATAACACCAAAGTCACAAAATAACACAAACAAACTGACTTGTGGCAGCGGTAGACCAGCAACTCCGGTGTTCTGTGTGGTAAAATGAGTGTTTTTGTGGATGGAGTCTGGTGGCTTCAGTTCCCCATCAGAAGAGCTGCCTGATGTCAACAGTGTAAAGCATTTAAAGTATTCTTAATGTAGCGTACATTTAAACTGATGTCGGCCTTTTTCAGATAAATAACATACTTCTTTTCTGCTGCCTTCATCCACAGCAGTACAACCTCACCTCAAATAATCCGAACTATCCCTTTAATAGCATTTCTCCTTCTAACGTGTGTCTTAGTGGCAACTTTACAAAATATACTTCCATTAAAAACACCCATTAAGCCTAAATAACAAGAATCAAGATGTTTACTGCCACACTCGTGAAATTCTTTGGCTGGGAGAGACGTATATAAAATAAAAATAAATACATACATATACAATAAAAGATATATAGAGCATTATATAGAGAGAAAAACCAAAAAAAAACCCATGGGTGACTTCACTGACAGTAAAGAAGGAAGAGAACGTGTCAAACTGAGAGATTCAACTTGTTGGTTGCATTAATTTCTGGTCTTATTTGAACCTATTTGGCTCTAATCATCACATTAGTCAGATCCCACGCTCCTTCATCACAATGCGTGATGCAAAAAGACATGACAATGTGGAAAAGCAAAAATCATCTGCTGACTTTGTATGCGAGTGTGTTGGGCTCACTCCCCAGACATTACAGGATGGCCATTTGGATCTCGTTCCCTGTAGCGCTGTGAGAAACAGTAGCTGGTCAGAATGCACATGGCCAAGATATTTCAACTTCTGTCCCTGAACACCATCCAGTTAGAGAATCTAATCTCCTTTGGCACACAGACATGAACTCTGAGCTACTTCTGCTGTGGCTTGGCGTCACACCAGCAACAGTGCTTACTACTGAATCACATGGTGCAGAGGGAGTTTCTGGTATGAGCGTTTTGGAAATAAAGTCCTGTAAAGCATGTGTAGAGAAGAATGATTGGCTCTGGTGATTAGAGCAGTTTGGGGCAGCATGCACTGATGAGCTTCATCAGCGAGCTAGATTCTGTCTCCAGCTTTGACGCTGAGCCTGGAGCGACATTTTCTCTTTCTGCCTTCTGCCAAAACAGCCATTAGGCAGTGAGGGGCTTTGAATTATGAGGGATGAACTGCTTGCTGCCAGAAAAATGACAGCTTTTGTTTCTCTCCGAGACCTTTAGTTGGGATGGTGGGAGAGGTTAAATCACGTCGGTCCTGCCCCCCTGTCAGTGCATCTAGCAACAAATACTCAGCGGGCTGGACGTGGGCAGACCGGGTGCTGTTTGCAGCCGACAGAGTGACGACTCCTGAAATAGGCTGTCCCATGAGTCGCCGTGTGGGACTCTGGTTCTCCTCCTCGCAGATGCTCCTCATGCCTGCAGCCAAACAGCTATAAATCGCCACTCTGCTTCCCCCTCAGGCTCGCCGTGACATTTCATTGACGTCACAGGATGCAGTGAATCCCCCGGAGAGGTGAGCGCACCTGGGGCACCGCGGGGTGGACGTGCAGAGACTGGTGCAGCGACGAGCTCTGGATCTGCTATTTTAAACTCCAGTCAATGAGAACCTAAACATCTTTTTGGTGTCGCTCATAGTTTAGAGTTTTTGAACTTTGCTTTTGTTATTTGACTACAACTGGAACCAAACTAAAAAAAGTTAGTGAAGGCAAGAGGTTACCTCAAAGTCCATTGTTTGAAGCATCCTAATATTAAAGAATTATTAAAGCTAGCTAGTTAATTAACCAGAGCTGGTCATAAACATGCTAATGCTAACTTTAGAATGACTGATGCAGCTTACAGTGTTTTAACTGAGAAGTAACATTAAACATTAACAAACATAAAATGTCCAAGTTGCTTGTGTTGTGTTAAAAACCAATCACAACAAAGATGTCAGCTGACCAGATGCTAATTGGCAAACAAGACGGCAATTTTAGACACAAAATCGTTCAGCTGGACACAGATTTCTTGACTTACTGAGCTTTTCCACTTCCTCCCTTCACCAAAGAACCATCCATCTGGAGATAGTGAGTCAAAAGCTGAAAAGCAATTTTAAGACTAGCTTCACAAAGTCAAAAAGCTTTGAGAAAGCTCTGGCTTAAACCCTTTGGTTCAAATGGCAGCACAATCCAGCAGAAGCTCTCTCCTTACAGGGAGGGTTTGAGGGGCTTCAGCGCTCTCTGTGAGCTGTTTACACAGATGGGATTTTTACAAGGGGGCAATTCAGGCGTTTAACTCCTGCGCTGTCCAAGGTGGAAGAAAAGGTCACGGCCGCCGTTCACACCTGTGTTCCTGTGCCAGGAATAAGAAGCTTTTCAAACCAGCTAGAGGTGAAGCTCGGGTCATTTCAGGTCACTGCAGGAGGCAGCCGTCATCCAGCAACCAGCAGGGTCCAACAGGGGGAAAGAACTGAAGCTTTTTGGCTCCAAAATGCAAAATAAAGACTTAATAGAAAAGGAACCAAGGAAGGACCCTGTCTGAGCCGGGCAGAAGTCAGCGTCGTTACTGGTTTTGACCTCTGACAGAAGCTTCAGTCAAGGCTGCACGATTATGGCCAAAATGATAATCAGGGTTATTCTAATCAATACTGAGACCAAAATTAAAACCATTTATTTTAGGGACAAAATAGTTTTAACGCACTTTTGCCTTTAAATAAAGATCTCAGTGTTTTCACTTCCATCTTGTGCCACATTCCTCCTCACGTACAAATCTTTGCATCAATCTTTCCAAAGAATGCTGCTCTTTATTCACAGTGCATCTCCTAGATGCAACTTCATATGAATAAAGTTGTACCAAAACTACACAACACAGCACAGCGTCTGTATCTGAGTTGACGTTGTCAGAGGGCTGGGATTATGTCAGGTAACCTTGACGACATGCTGCAGTCTGTGGTGAGTTTATGTTGCTTTGTGGCGAAGACGTGAGTCTCACGTGCTCTTTGCGTGTGGTATGTTCCTGCGTAACATCACCTGCCCTAAATCCAAAATACTTCCAATTCATTTTATGCATCTTGTCCGTCTGCTCTGTTGTTCACTACTCCTCTACTTTGGACTGCAGGCACAACCAAACAGCACCCCAAAAGGGAGGCCAAAACATGTAGATCGCCCCCTGGTGGCTGCCTGTTATTTCAGCAAACCCTCGAATCGATATGCAGCAGTTTTCTTTAATTAATTATCGGAAGCCAAAATCGTGATCAAGATTAATATTCAATTAGTTATGCAGCCCAAACTGCAGTAATGTCCATCTCACACATGGGTCTCTGAGGGGACGTTTTAAATCACTTGGTCTGGTTGTACCAAGCTGCAACAGTCAGTGTCTGTAGATAATCTGTGACCTGGAGGGAAAACTAATTTGCACCGTGATAACCAACCAGCCATTGTGTATTTAACCCTTTCATGCATGAATTATGATCCTCAGTCAGGATTTTTACTAAGTGATTTTATTCATCTTTAGGCTGAAAAACAAGATTTGAACTTTTTTTTTTTTCAACCCAAATTCCAGTCCAGTAGCTGAAATATAGCCAGTGATGCATGATGTGATTAATCATAATTTCCTCCCAATATAAAATCAATACTTGGACAATGTAGTGATTGCATGACTCCTTAGATGTTACTTGATGTCATCATATGTTTCTTACCTGCAAAGGTCTCTTTTTACAGAAGGTTTGAACTGAAAAAAATGAGCAACTTGGTGTTTCTGGCTGTCTGTCGGCCATCTTGGCTTCACTCTGGGTAGCAGTCAGTGGATGAGATGATGCAGTAGCTTCACTGTAGTGGCTGATGTGCAACTGTGCCATCAAAACTCATGCATATACAAGAAAACAGCTTTTGAATAGCTGCACACTGTAGTGACCTCTATGCATGAAAGGGTTAATGTATATAGCTGTGAATTCACATGTTCATTCAAGCAGAGCACTGAAATCACGTTTGCATTGTCTGGTCGCCCACTAATCACATCCATTAATCTTTACTTTCACTTTGGTGAAAGCTTCAGACAGCTGCTACCATGGCTGTGCACTCTTGTTATTTGCTACGTTCATGTTTACAGCTATCTCAGTATCTATGCTGTGGTGTGTTATGTGGAGAAATACCTTTTCCAGCAGAATCCTTGTAGCTGCTTAAGTTCTTTGAGAGCTCCCTGAGAGCAAAGTCAGACTGTACTGTACAACCACTTGAGATAAATGGTCAATTCCCCGGCAGAAGAGTCTGTTACCAACACATCATTTTGACCATCTAACACATCTTGCATGCATTCCTGATGCTTCTTTTCAGGCCCGTCTATCCTGTGGGGCTGTTAGTTTGATAGTAAAGAAGGTGCATCATTCATGCAGGTTTAATGAAAATGGAAAATGCAAAAGTCTTTCACACAACAATCATCGGTTTTATGTGAGATCTTCTGAATCATTAAAAAAAAAGAGTGGGTGGAATTACATTAACCACTTCAATAGGGATGATTTATTGTCACATTTCATTAGTCAATGAGATGCCGTTTAGTACCTCAGACATGCGGAACAATGTTTTAATCATAATGTTAAGATTAAAAATGATGATTCACATCAGTTTGAGTTTGTAAAAACTGGATTAAGTCTTTTGTTCTTCGGTGCTTCACAGAATCAACATATCGTCACCAAGCCAACATTGACGATGAGGTTGTCTCCATGGAGATTCTGGATACTGCGGGGCAGGTGAGAAAAACAATTCTTCAGTACCTATTTGAGGAGAAATATGAGGCAGACCTGAGCTCTCTAGCACCGTCTCAACCTCATTTCTCATGTTTGTTTTCATCAGAGCTGCATTCTTCAAACTCTACATCACTGCTCTGTAACACAGGCACTCTGTTAAATATGAAATATGATAATACTGTCCGACTGGGTCTGATTCTACATCAAGAAACGTCTGAGGACATAATTGGTGGCTTGCCCCTTTAGATAATACAGTAACAAAATACCAACATGTACTTCACTGCAGAAATCTTCACATTAACTCACATCTCCAACATCATTTCATTAAAATATTGGTCTTTAAAAATAGCAGTTTAGCTGTATTGAATCTATTTGCCTTATCAAGTTATGTGTTATTGAGTTTAAAATGTGCCAGCAGTGTTACTTTATTCCAGTGAAGTGAATCCAGAGCGACAGGTGTCTGCGTACTCCTGCGATCAACAGCTTTGTTCTTCTTTATCCTGCCTCACGTCATTCGTGCCGTTATTCAGCAGAAAACATTCTTAGTTGAAACGATAAACGTCGAACTCCCCTGATTTTACACCTTAAAGTCTGTTTACATCTGCGCAAGTTGAATAAAAGCCTTCAGTGACGTCTGATAAATATCCTCAAGTCTTTTCCTGCACTCCCTTTAAACTACTTACTACTTATTTTATAACTAAACTAAAGAAGTTATCATTATTATTATTATTTCGGTAAAACATCGTGTGGTTCCCAGTAAAAAGAACAGAGAACAAAATGAATCTCATTTCTTAAATTACTGAATTTGTGAGATGATGAATAAATGATTAAATATGAACACACAGATTTTCAGTGGTCGTAAGGGACATAAACAATCAATACTTCATAGCATTAAGTTTTTTTGACTGCTCAAACGCAAATCAGCTTGAATATTCATCATCTTGCTCGTGCCCTTTTCTTGGAGAGGCTTGACACTCATTTTGGAAAGACACTTGTTTGAAGAATTTGTCGGGGAGTTGTGCTGAATGACACTTAAAGATGGTGATTTCCTGTGGTCTGACAGAAGCATTGCACGGCCGCGGCCATGAGGGAGAGCTTGCGTAAGTCCTCTGGCTGAAGATAAATATGCTGCAGCGCTGCGTAGGTGTTCTGCTGGCGGCTGATTTCCCCGGCGACACTTCAGCCAAGTCATCTCTCTCTCTCTCATTACATTGTGGTCTATTTTCAGCTGGCATTAGGATGAGGTCTGAATGTTTCCAGACACGGCTGTGTTGGATGTCAGGCCTCTCCTGAGTGTGACTGTATCAAGGCTTTGTGTGAACTCATGATTTGTGGAGGTGGAGTCTTCTGTGGAGCTCATAAATTCCAAGTTCAAAAGTCGGTCAGGTACACAAACGTCAAGCCTCCTCATCTGTCCTCTGGAGGGATGTGCTGTTATTTAAGCTCCTTCTATCAATAACTATGAGATGAGGGTGTGTTTGCCTCCCCTCTGGTCAGGTTACGATTTAAAGTTTGCCGGACGGACTGTTTCTGTTTCAACATAATCAAATTAGGAGCACGTGCATGAATGTACACGTTCCTCAGATGGCTGCAGAATTTAATTTCTGGCTTAAGCAGGTGTGGGAGAGAGAGAGAGAGAGAGAGGAGCACACACTCTCCCATAAAGTAAAACTAGATGTGTCACAAAGTGGAACGTGGCTGAATACTGGCTTCAAACTGTTAAAAATCATTTTTAAGCTTGAAAATTGGATGATTTTTTTAGATAAATCAACTTGTTCTGAATCAAAAACAAGTACAAGTTGTTCCCAAAATGTCAAACTGTTCAAATTTTGTGGTATTAGAGTAATTAGAGTTCATCTCCTGAATTCTTTTGTCTTCATCTTAGGAGGACATCCAGCAGAAGGAGGGTCACATGCGTTGGGGTGACGGCTTCGTCATCGTATACGACATCACAGACCGAGTAAGCTTTGAGGAGGTGGCGCCGCTCCGAAGTCTCCTGGAGGAGGTGAAGAAGCCAAAGAATGTCCCTCTAGTCCTTGTGGGCAACAAGTCCGATCTGGACCACGTCCGGCAGGTCGGCACCGAGGAAGGCGAGCGTCTGGCAGCCGAAATGGCGTGCGCCTTCTACGAATGTTCGGCATGTGCCAATGAGGGTGGCGCCGTGGCCGAGGCCTTCCACGAGCTGTGCCGCGAAGTGAGGCGCCGCAAGGCCGTGCAGGGCAAGGCGAGGCGCCGCAGCTCAACCACGCACGTCAAACAGGCCATCAACAAGATGCTGACCAAGATCAGCAGCTAGGGAAGAGCCAGGCGGCCGTCTGATGACACAAGAAATGTAAATTTCTCTCATCTAAGTGTTTCAAGCAATTATTGGCCCTGAAATGGACAAAATGTGACTGATTTAATGTGGAATGTGCTCTTTTCTTATTTCTCTGATCATTTTTCATCGAAAAACAAAAAAAAAGGTCCCAAGTGCAACATCTCTTGGCGCTAAAAGACGTAAATTCAGCGATGGTAACTTTACCGGATGTGTTGTCGTCGAAACATTTGAGCTGATTGGATCAAAATAATCCTGGACACTAGTAAGATATGACATGTTTCATGACAAATCATTGATATGGTGAGATTCTCTCTTTCCTCTCATCCTTTTACCTTCCACTCTTTAAGAATAAGCCAGATGGCAGTCTGGGAATGATGCATGCCGACTGTCCTATTTAGCATGCAAACAATCCAAGCATTTATTGACGTCAAACGGGAAGATTCGTAGTTTCCTCTCTGTATCTTGTCTGTAGGGGGATGTTGTGACGTGCGTCGGCCCACGTGTGTGTAACCGTTCTGTCAGCAGTGGTCAGAGAAAAATCAGATCAGAGAACTATTAGATAACAGTAGATCGATCGTCCGTCACCCCGCAGTTATCAAAGCCCGTCCTTCAAACAACCCTTGTAACATCACGTTGACATTAAATGTTCTGCAGTGGCTCAGTGTGTTTGTCCAGGACTTGAATACATCATGGTTTTCTTCCCCTCAAGGAACCGAAGCAGAGGTTCAGAACATGTCAAGGCTCTTGAGCGTCATATGAAAGTCCATCCTAACACGTCACATTCCTGGGATGTTCTTGATGGCTGTAAAACTGTAAACATGCAGTGTGTATGATATGGTATGTTTCCTTAGCACTGTGTCTTAGGTGTGTACAGAACCCAAAGGCATCTGCAGTAGAAGATTCTGTAATTATTGAAATGTAATATCTGATTTCTCCTTCATGTATGTGACCTGTATGATGGAAACCAGCTGTGCACTTGTAATTAAAGCTGATATATATAATCGCACCAGTTTTTCCTCTTAATAATGAGTCCATATGTGTGGTTGGCTTCAATGGAAGCATCATGGCTGCATGCATGACGATTCAAAGAGTCACTCAGCAATGTGCTAACTTTGAAATAACCATTGTGATTGATATGCATGCCTTCAGCTACACCATCAAATGTCACATTTACATAGCGGCAGTTTCCAGACAGGCAGAACAGCGACTGTTCAACATGTACTTTTTATCCAACCCCTGAATTATTTCTATGTTCGGGTTCATCTGGCTTTCTAAAGAACATACAATCATTATGTGCTGATGTTCATGTTTACAGTCTCACACTTAATTTCAACTAAACCTGAGTGCACAAACAATAAAAGAAGAGGAATACTGAGCAGTCTCTAAAGGATAACTCAGGTATTTCTAAATCTGGGCCACATTTTTACTTATTTGGGGTTTGAAATGGTTGGTGGGTACAAAAATGTTAAGAACTGGTCCAGTAGATTGCCTCCACTGGCAGCCGAGATGCAAGTGAGCTGCAATGGCTGTAATTTAATCCTTTATTGCACCAGATCAAAGTACGTCCACTAAAAGTGCTTGTTTTTTCCCCACCGACAGGCTCAGATTGTCTGGCAACATTTCGGAAGAGAGACAGACCTGTATGATCCTTTTTGTTTAACCAGAAATAGCCATTAAATTGCTTGGTTCAAAGCCACCAAACTCCATTGCCAATGACAGTAATTTAACACAGGAGTTGCTGGTCTGATCAGTTAGTTTGTTTGTATTATTCTGTGACTTTGGTGTTTTAAAGTTTTAGTTTGGATCCAACAGAATATTTGTGTAACACACAGTAACACAAACAAACTAACCTATTGAAGCAGTAGTAGACCAGCTACTCTCGTGTTGTGCGCGGTAAAATTATTGTTTTCGTTACTGGAGTCTGGTGGGTTCGGATAGTGCAATACAATGCATGTTTGTGGTTAAACAACAGGTCTCTCTCTGTAGGGATCCTTTCTGTAATGTTGTCAGACCCTTTGAACAACAATCTGAGACAGTCAGTGACAAAAACAAGCACTTTTACAGGAGAAACTTTGATGCACTTTGATCCACTGGACCAAAGTTTTTGTACATATCAGTAATTTTGAACCCTAAATATGCAAAAATAGGGACCTGGTTTAAAAACAAACCTCCTAGTTACCCAAGTCATCCTTTAATTATGATCATTACTTTAAGCCTGATGAAATGAAACAACCAGAAATCATTTTTCAGCTCACTCCATCCATGGATGGATAATGAAACAAGGGGCCCCTGGGCACACGGTTATGTAAAAGACCCCTCTTCTCCTACTACAGCATCCTACCCACACACCATTTTACATACTTTCCAACCTACTAGAAAATATGTACCGTTACTCTGAAGCTCTTGTTGGTCGATGTTGCACCTAAACAGATGTAGAGAGGCTGTCTAACTGCTTCCTGCCACAGTGGACCCACACTAACACTCCTCTCTGTAAATATACTAAATATTACACATTGCTACATATGCACTGTGCCACTGTATTATTATGTAGGAAAAACATAATGAATTAAAATAAAATAAAAAGGAGCACCAGCACATCAGTCTGCTGCTTGTGCAAGCGTGATTTGATGCTACATTTTCCAGAAATCTGAAGTACAACAGAAGGGCAAAGGGTGCGTCTGTTTTTAGTGCAACCAAACAAACTCAGGTTGTTTCAATGGTTAAGTTAGTAAATCAGTAAACATTAATTGCGACTGCGACCTGATTTTAGTTCTGACACAGTGTGAAGACAGTGAGCTGTAACCAGGGAGGTTACTGAAGAGATAAAAACGTACTGGGTTATATGCATGTATAATTTTCCCCACAAATCCTTTCATGCTTTTATAGACAGCCTGACTCGACCACAGGACTGACGGACGACACCGCTTCCATTAAAACTTATTATAAAGAGAAACAATTACTGAATCAAAATGATATTATTCTCATTACTACAGAAAAAACAGAAACTCACGAAGATCAAAAATGTGGTTTAATTTCATTAAACTGATTGAATTTAATTCTGAGAATATTCATTTTCTCTCTTTCACACACACACACACACACACAGAAAAAATGTAAAATTTCAATAAATTCTGGGTGAAATCTTGGTTCTCGTTTCATCTTTATTGCCTTGAGGGCTGAAACCTAAAACGCTCTCTTACTTTCCCATTTAGTGGCCAAGAAAATTAACACTGTTACCCACTTGTGACTCAGTGCTGTATTAAAAACATAAACCTTCCACGAAAGACACCCAGTGACTGCAAATAGATCGCTGACTCAGGGAGAGGACACGAAAACAAAAACTGCTTTCTTTAGTTTGGGTGAAGCAGAGAGGAGTGGCCCTGCTATCTGGCAGATAATTACTAGAGGCAAAAATCCCATAATAGCCAGGGGAAGGAGCCACAGTGCTCCTCCTCGTCCTGACCGGTTGGGAGGACTATTCCAGGTTTTCTGTTTCTGCTGCAGTAAGAGTAAAACCAGTTGTTCTCAACAGCACAGAAAAAAAACCAGAACGCTGAGTGGATGTGGTCAGATTCGTATTTTCAGGGCAGGTCGATCAGCGTGAATGCTGCTGGAGCTTTGACCCCGTACTGGTCAAAGGGTTACACTCCAGATTTGATGCCCTGGGTTGCCAATAGTCTCTGTAGGCTTTAGGCTGTGCAACCGCATGACTGAGAGTGAGCACTGACACATACTAACGCACATAATTGCTCCACAGCAACAACATTTATTACTGAAAAAACAATTTAGAGCAAGCAATATCTATCACATGATGCGATGATTACATTTCCCCTCTATTTCACATGTTTAAATTAAAATGTTTTGGCCTTGAGGGCAGGAAAACAAGCCAATAACGGCACTGACGTACAGTATTGTTTCCTTTTAAAGGTCCTTTTGTCTTTTAACATTAAAAAGCTGCTACTTTTGTCATTAGGTGCCGTCCAGGTAGTGTAAATAATGGGGTTTATTTTAGATGAAAACTGCACCTTTTTAACTTTAAAAAACTATAGAGACCCTCAAACTATGAGACCTTCCTGAATCCACCTCTCTAACTCCAGCTCCTGATAACATGAAGGTGTCTGTTCTTGGTAGGACGTCCAACCACAAGTAGGAACTTTAAAATGAGCAGAATATGGGACCTTTAAAGTTGGCATGCAGAACGTATTAGCAAACAGTTGCTTATTTACACAGAGAAACATTAGCATTAATTTGTAGTCGTGTTTCTCGCCACCTGTTGAATGTTAAGTCTGATATTCACTCTCCTTTAAACTCTGTTTGGGTCTCCACCAACTCCTGAGGGAAATGTCCTTCTCTTTAACTTTTAAATGCTCCAATATGTTCAACAGAAGCTGCTAACTTTGTCATTAGGTGCTGTCCAGGTAGTGTAAATAATGGGGTTGTTGAGCCGGGTGTAACTTAAGCAAAACTGTCAAACTTTGGGCTGTTAAACCAAAATATTGAGCTGAAAGACGCTGGTGATAATTCTCTGTGGATTCATCACCACAAGCAACACCTTTTACATTAGACATGAACCATTATTAATATAAATATACTGGTAACTGCAGCTTTTTTGTTTTGAAAAAACAAGTTACTTGGATATGACCCCAGTTCTATGAGTATGTACACGGCCCCCAATGGTCGAGCTCTCTTGCTATAGCAGGAGAGAGAAATGCCCCAGAAGGGAGGGGGCTGGTGTGTGTGTCCTGTCCTCTATTTCCTGTCTTGCTGTGACGCTCTGACAGCTGGTGCTAAGTGGGGTCGCCGGGTGGTGGTGGTGGTGGTGGTGGTGGGGGCACTTCTTGACCAGCGACGGAGATGAAACTTCCAGGGCATGAGTGTCACGCCGGGGCAGAAATATTCCCATCCTGGCTGTGAACTGACCGTCTGTGCATCACTTTGGTTTAGCAATATCAATTCTGCTGTCATCATTTCCAAACTCAAAGACCTGCTGCCACTTTGCTGGTTATACACTCCAAAACAGACACAAACAACTGTCGGGTGTCGTGCACGTACACGTACAGATATGTTGAAAAATGGACTATTTAAAGTCAAGTTACAACAGCTTCCTGCTTCATGGTGCAACATGCATGCAGCCTGCACCCTACAGCAACGCAGTAACACGAAAACTCAAAAGCTTCACAGTTTATCACCGTGAAGATCTTTGAGATTTTACTGATAAAATATGAGGTGGATCTGTTGAATCCTGCTGGAGGAGTTTTGAGATGTGCACCATGTTTCGTACGTTGAGTACATACCAAAGCATCAATAATGCATTTGAAGGCCTAAAGTAACTTAGAGGCGCCACAGAGCCACACCGAAGCCGAATTACCACATCATTTTGAAAATGGTTACTAGTACAAACACGGCTGCAAAGGTTCAGGAGCTTTTGACCAGTGTCACGGCCTAAAACGTGATCGTAACAAGAAATCCAACATGGCTGACTTCCTGATAAGGGTAAAAAAAACAAAAAAACATCATGTTAAGAGTGATGACAGCGTAGACTGCGTAAAGGAAGTGGAATGCCATTCTGAAGCCTCGAGTTTTACTTCACGGTCGTCGCCATCTTGGTTTTTTTTTGGAGCCGGAAGTGATGCACGAAGACAGCCTCTGATTGGTTAGTCACAGCAAAGTCCCGCCCTAATGCATTCTCTGCTTTATCGCCTATTTTCCTCTGAATGAGCCCACAATCAGCTAAATTAACATCATGCTGTATTGAAACTATGAAATCATGTGTGAAGTAGCCATTTTCTCATAGACTTCCACTCATTCACACTCAGTAAAATCAGTTGGCCATTAGCGGGAATGCAGGTTTAGGGCACTTAGGTCTTTTTTTTATTACAATAAACACATGAGAGCAAAGATTTCAGCTAAAGTACCTTTAAACCGACATGGCCTGTGTTTGGGGGCACTAACTAACTTATTGAAAATAAAAATATGTAGCTGTAGGAGCTCAGTTCTCACTTAAGCTAGTACTAAAAACCAACCCTGCGCTAATTAAGAGGAAGCACAGGTAGAAAATGGCGGCACGCAACGCTTACGTTCGCGTTTTAACGGCTAACCAACACGTTAAAAACCTCCGGCTTCTAATTTAAGTCACATAAATTAACTTACCAAACTTTCCCGAACTTCAAAACAGCATCAGGTCGCGTTTTCTCCTGTTTTCCGTTACTCGATTTCCCGGTGTTTTAGTCCCGCCCATCCAGGAAGCGTACTCATCACTGATTGGCTGATACACAAGAGTGACACCTAATTGACCAATAGGCAACAAAGAAACAGAGCGTGATAGGTTCAAGGACTGCTCTAAAGGGAGGACACTTCTAACGTTCCCTAAAACTATTAATTTAATCATATTAATGTTGATATTAATTAATATTGAACAAGTTCCTGATAAAAATAGATAGAAGAAGCATGTGCTAGCTTGGCTATCTCAGAGAACTATTGTCTAAACTCTTACTCTCTCCTAATTGCTCCTATTTTCTCCTATATTGACAAATTAAGGTATGTAAATCTATGAGAAAGATTTAGTATCAGTCAGTTTTTCTCTTCACAAAGGCATATAGGCGCATTGAGTCTTTTATTTTGTCCTTGGGCAGCCTTTTTTATATATAAAGTTGGATTCAATGCATTTCATGAAACCAAGGATTTTTTTATTGATGCTCAAAGTTTATTTTTGACCTCGGAAACAGCTGAACAATCTCATGTCATGGTCCACTCAGTTGCTGTTCTGCTCACATGATCTTCATCAGCACATTTGCTCATTCTTGACCTTGGAAACAGCAGCTCCAGAAGAACCTCGAACACACCTTAAATGTGAGCATATTCCTGATTTTAAAAGTTTTAGTCAGTTTCAGCCAGTTTGAATTGCCAGACGCAGCGTGCAGCACGTGTGTTTATATCTGACTTCTGGCCCTTTATGCCATCACGCTCAGCTAGAGGGAAAAAAATCCAGCAAACACCCTTTGAAAGCACGTACAGTAACTCACCCTCTGATGATGCTACTCACATCTTGGAGGGAAACAAACGTCTCTAGAGCGAAAATAATTCCCATATCCTTGCAGAGGCTGATGTCCCCATACATCCTGTTTAGATATGCAGTGATGGGGAAAATGAGCTCCTCAGTGATTTCAACATGCTCCCCCTAATAACCATGTGAGAATATTTTGACTGACAGGTTGGATGACAGGTTTAAAACACAGCAGAAGATAATTTATTGCCGACAAACAGAGATAAATCAATCTCAGGAAGTCTTTAAACGTGAATTTGAACATTCACATGTACTGTGTATTTATTTTTTCTGAACATATTTGGTAGCAGACACGTTCTTGAGACCGTCTTGATGAAATTTTCCATCATGAGGAGGAGCAGGGGGAAAAACAGAAAGGAAAGAATCAAGAGTTTCATAGCTGAGGAAATGAAGGGCCTACAGAGAGGGGTACCGTTCCCTCTGTAAACAGGCCGACTCTCCGAGGCTCTTCCCTCCTCTTCGGCTCGTTCTCTCACAAACAGCACATCCTTCTTCTCTGAGTGCGCTGGCGATACGCTGACAAACTGTTTAAGTTACACTTGAAGAGTTTATTTCAAAGAGCTATACAGTGCATCCGCTTCAGAGGAGAAAAACATCATCGCCTTGAGTTCATCATCCAGAGTGCTATGGAGTGTCCACTCTGTGAAAGTCTTCACATTTCATCAGCCTCAGACTGTTTCGCAATAATTCTCTTATTTTACAATAACAAATACTCTTACGTGAAGCTTTAAACACAAATCAGTGGAATCGTGAAAAACCCAATAATTCAAAAAGTGAAACACTTTATAAGTACGATCATAACTCTGAAACTATTATGTTTTACAGACCTGAAGTTTTTGAATAATTGAGCAGCAATTCTGAGAATTATCAGTAATTATGGAGTCAAGAGGAAAAAGCTCCATTCAAATAAATGTAAATCTAATTAATGGAAACTTCATTGCTATGTATTTTCATATATTTGCATGTTAAGCTGACCTGCTGTGCACTGGTTACCTGGAATTCATTAACTTTAACACTAAAATTAGTACCAAATTAATTTTCCTTCCAAAGAATTTGCACGTAGGAACTAAACATGAACCATAGAGCCAGAAGTGGTTAGCTTAGCTTCCAGTATTTATGCTAAGCTAATCATCTCATCATATTTAACAGACATGACGGTGGTCTGAAAATGTGGAACTATTATATGTTTTGTAAAAGCTTCGGTGGATTTTCCCACCGAGCTGAACATCTGATAAAGTGCTGTGTAGTTCACTAGAAGAACCATTTATGGTTAGAAAAATCGGAGCCATTTATCTTTATAACCAGAGAGGAAGATATGCAATAAGGTATTTCACATGATAAACACAACATGTGCTGTGGGAATTCTCCTCTTAAACCTTAAACATGCAGAGTGCTGCTACTGTGCTGCGTTCAAAAAAACTTCATTTTTCTTTTCCCAAGCTGGAATCAGATAGTTTAGGATTTATGTGCTGACGTTTTGAGATATCCATCTTGTTAGATTTCGACACAGTACCTCTGAAATGAATGGAAATCCTAAAAATAAAAACATAAATCAAAGCTAAACTATGCATGTCTAAATACTGGGGCCATGTTTGTTTGTTTTTTATGTTGTGTGTGTATGAGGGTGTGATTTGGGTGAACTGAACCTTTAAACTGGCCCTTCTTTTTCCAGTCTTTGCTTTGTACCTTTTTACAAAGCTTGGCAGGACACACACACACACACACACACCACGTTACAAATTCAAGATGGGAATTCAAGTTGCGGCTCAGGGGGTAGTCACGGGGTCGTCCACAACTCCCACCGCCCACGTCTTGAAGCGCCCCCTCGAGTGAGCGGCGTGTAGTTCAGTGACACCGTTTAGCGTTTGTCAGTCTGAGTCCCCTCATCTCTGCAGAAACATGGAAACAAGGCGGCAGCAGCAGCAGCAGCAGCAGCAGCAGCACAAAGGGCCGTGGAAATCGAAGTGGAGGATTTCCATCTCCCTCCGTCTCTTTCTTCGCCCTGTGCTCTATGAAGCATTGCAGTTGCCATGACAACCAAGGCCTTCACTTGTTTTTAACAGACTCACTATGGTGACCAAGGCGTTGTGCTGTAGGCAGGTCTGAGAGGAGGGGGGGGAGAGGGTTTTCTCTCTCTCTCTCTCTCTCACACACACACTCACACACTCACACACACGCCTACTAACACACTCGTGCAGCACGCTTTCAGGTACGTACTCGCAAAGCCAGTGGTGGTGGTGGTGAACTGATGTGATGATGATGAGACCTCTGGTGCCCGCTTTGGTCTTCAGGGTCTGACATATAAACTGAGCTGAATAAACCAGAGTGAAGGTTAAATATAGAAGCGTCTCTCCACCCTCTAAGATCACCGCTCGCCCCCCCCGGAGGGCTGCACAGTCACACACCTCTACCTGCAGCGCGGCGATGGAGCTTCACCTTTCCTCTGAATAAAAGAGATTCACAGTCACCAGAGGGAATTACAGCGGATTTCAGAGGAAGTCAGTCTGATTTCATTTTGTCCTTCTGAGACTCTGTCGCAACATTTGTACGCAGTGTTAGTCAGTGTGTCCTCCTAACCAGCCCCAGCCCTTAACCCAACCACAACCTCCTCGTGAACTGACCGTAAAACAAATCTCACGAGTGTTTTGTAAATCTAAGGCTTCCGTCCAAACATCTAGATGGAACTTTGTTTTTGGGACTTTGTGAGCCTTCGACCCTCAGAGCTGCCTGTTAAGTTTAGTTTATTTACATACATACTTATAATACTATATTATTAAACTAATATTTGATAACAAAATGAGCATTTATGGTGTTCCATTAAGATTAAAGTTTCTTGTTGCTGGGATTGGCTCCAGCCCCCCCACGACCTTTGAGGATAAACAGCACAGACAGTGGATGGATGGATGGACGGATCTATACATTTCCACATCAATGTAAATGTGAAAGTTACCAATGATTTTCATCTGTTGCCAAGCAACATCTTGTTGCGTCCTTCCTGTTCACATTTACCTGGACAGGTTCTGCTGGATTAAAGCTGCATCAATGCATCTTTGGCCACTGGGGGGCAGAGGAGCACCCCGACATGCTGTATCGCTGCCTTATGAAGCTGATTTGCCCTTTTTACGCAGACACAGAGCTACTGTTTGATTAATGCCGGACAGGCGAAGTACAGCGAATTAATCAAGAAGCTGAAAACAGCCACCTGGTGTTAGTAGAAATGAGAGTGATGAGAGTCGAGACGCTGAACCAGAACAGGAAAGTTTGGGCCACAAAATGAGCTAAAAGACGCTGAAATGCTCCACAGTGTCACCTCTCTGTGGGCAGGTGTGATCTTATAAAAGTATTGATTAGTGCAGCTTTTATATTCCTGTGGAATTTACAGTATTTATAGGTCCAATGTTACACGGCGCACTGTGCATCATAACAGTCAGCACCTGTATCTGTATCTGTGCACCCAAGTGGGAAGAAAACATCCAAGGTGTTTATTTCACTGTTGGTCTGTAGATTTCTCCTTAATTCATAATCACATCAAAGGCCGTTTTCTCAAAATGAGTTTTTTCTCACACTCAGAAGGCTCTGACACACATCTATACTCTTTGTTTATACATCATTCAAAGTCTGATCTATATTAAGTATTTTCCTCTCATTTCTTTATGGGACTTGACAAAGTTTCTTCTGTACAAACTTTTGGCTCCAATATGTCAACAAAATGAAACAAGATTCAAAATTCAGATTTTGAATGCTAATGAGTGCTTATTTATTCAGATATTATTATATTATGCATATTTAAACATACATTTTTAGGAAATGTTTAATACAAAAATAACTTCATTGCTTAGAGACACTTATCAGGCTCAAACTGTTGCAGCGCAGATTAATAATCTGTTTTCTGTTCCTGTGTTTGTTTGAGTAATAGTAAAGTCAATAGCACAGCACTTTCCTGCAATTTAAAGGGCACGTTATTGACATAGAAAGATGGGCCCACCTGGGCGCCAACACACGGGGTTAATTAAGAGACTAATGTCTGCATATCAAGTCTCTGAACTTCACAAGCATCCACTGAGGATCGATATCAACGTTTGACGACACACAGGAAGTGAAAACAGAGTGAAAATGTGACTCTGTTCACTGAACTGGGTGATTCTTGCCAACCTGAATGACACTTTTCTGTGTCGGGGGTCCTTTGCACCTCACTTTACTCCCAGATTATGTGTCGTTTAACCTGCACAGGTGGAGCTGGACACGTCCTAAATGCACCTCCAACGTACATTATATGCTACAGATTGTTTTAATAGGGATGTATATTTATAGATGTATATATAGATTTACAGATCACTCTTCTGGTATAACCCCTCACTGCTGAAGCCATGCTTGGTGTTACAGATTAGCTGGAATAACTGTGACTTTCCTTTCCATTTCATCTAAATCTAATCTCGAATGAATCTACTGTCTAATCTTAATCTAACTCTGTGCAGACACGTAGTCACATATGAGTGTTTTGCTGAGAACATCACAAGGACATGAAGAGATTAAGATCAAAAGGTAGAGTGAGGATGGGTTTTGTTTGGGAGGACAACGCCCCCTTCTGGTTTCATTAACTCACCATAGCGCTGTGTAACAACCCAAATCTATACTTTGTGTTTCCTGCACACAAAAACAGACCTTTCAAGGTGGAACGAGAGGAGCGAAGACTCAAAATTCAGGTGTTTGCTCCCTTTTTCACAGCTAATATTTACAGCAGGACACTCAGCAGGGTTGAGGAGATGGACTATAAGTGAGCCGGCGTGGTGACTGCAGGCAGGCAGGGACCTGCGGCAGATGAGAGATTTGACATTCCACCTTAAGAATGCAAGAAATCACACTGGCAGCAGATTAGCATCAGGCTGCCAGCGGCCTGGTATGCAGCACACGTCTCAGATTGGGAAACTAATGTGAAGTACAGGACGAGCTGCGAGGGTTTAGAGAGTCACAGAGGGTCAGAGATCAACCTATCTGAGAGTTTCATGGCTTTTTAAGGAGAACAGAAATCTACATTTCACCTCAGACAAAGAAGAAATGATGGTTTCCACGAGAAGCTTAATGTACTATACTGTATTTTATCTGTAAATCACCTGCTGTTGGGTGTAGTGGGGGTGATCTGCAGTCACTGAGCAGGGTGTGAGGTTTTAAATCTTAACAAAACAGTTTTTTTTATTTAACTTGACACACTTTTCCTCAGAGAGCAGCTGGAGGAACAACACATTGTCAGTAGTAGTAGTAGTAGTTTCTCTTTACAGTTACGATATTCTTGATTGCTGATGGTGTTTCTTTGGTGAGTTATTTCTATCTCAGAGCATGTGCTGGAATAATGGCACTCTGTAAATAGAGATGGTTTGCTTCTCTGAGCACGTCAGCGTAGAGGCTCAATCCTGTGTGTGTTGGCTGAAAAGTGTGCACTGTTTTTATGGATCAACTAGTTTAAGGACTTTAATTTCCTGCCACTTCACTTCAGGCCAAATCTGATGTTTTCTCAGTGTTCCACTTACTTTCTCCAAACTTTGTGTTTTAATTTATTTAATCTCTCCGGCATCAAATATTGTAGGTGGAGACAAAACCTCTCTTTCTGCTTAAAGCTGCACTAATCAGTGTTTTTATCATTAGAGTGCAGTGACATCTGTGTCTGAGGCCGTCGTTGCTTCTAACGCTGAGATAAATGTTGTTGTTTTTCATTCATTGGTGTTTCTTTTCTTTTGGTCGCCATTTTCTAATAATAAATAGTTTCTGTTTTGTGTGTTAACCCAGAGATCTTTAGGGCAGATATTTAAACATTTAGTGTTTTATTAACGGCAAAGTTACTTTTTATCATCTTTCAGCTCATTGTTTTGGTTTTATAACTGGAAACTTAACTGTTCTGCTTTGCTTTCACTGCTCTCATTAGCCTTGTTTACAAGCAGCAGCTCTCTGTTTTCATGAAAAAACACACCAATAAACCTGATGCACACTTCCTGACCAGCACCAAAATGGCAGATGGACAAAGTTAGCGACTAGCTGGTGAATAATTAGCGACTACAGAGCCAGATATTTGTCTCAGGAGTTGGTGGAGACCAAAACAGAGCCACAAGGACAGGACATACTGGACTTGTTTCTCCATAATGTGTAAATTAGCAAATGTTTGCTAACATATTCATCAGTTAAATTAAAAGCTGCAATAAACAATCAATGATTGTCGCCTTAAACTTAATCCTGATAGTTCAGACTTGTGTACTATTAAATAATAACTCTATTTAACATTTGGCAAAAAGAATCTTCTCTGTGAATAAATGATATGAGTAAACTGCATTTATCTATTAAATGGAAATAACTGTGCACATTCTGAGTTTGACAGGCACATTCAGACGTGAGGTTTTCTCAGAAATATCTGAATGGTGATGCCATTGTTTGAAAAGTAATAACGTGTGTGTGTGAGTGTGCAGTGACACATTCACGGCCGAATGTGTTTCATATTACCTCTGCAACATTAGTGCCTAACGCAATTAATGTGAAAGCTTGACGTAAAGTGGGCAGCAGATGAAAGGCAGCGCTGGAGTCCAGCAGGTTTCCCTCTTCGTGGCTTTGTGTTGCCAGTCAGCTTTTAACACCGCGAACTTCACGCCAAGAGGAATAAAACACGGTAGTAATCCAAGATGAAGGGATTTTGGGATTATCACCACATATTCTGAAAGCTGCGTGTTTCAGACAGGACTTTTTAAAGTTAGAGTGCGAGCCAGCACTTCTGCTACGGTGACCATAAATGGAGAAATCCTCTCATGTGAAGCTCAGCGGGTGACTGATAGAAACTGGAATGCACAAACACAGGTGTAATAAAAGTTACTTTTAATAACAGAAATCTTGATTTTTCAGACAAAAGAACAAAAACACAGAGAGAGAGCAAAATAATCTTAATATTAATAAATTACAGAAACACATGAGATGCATCACACTTCTCACAATTAAGTAGCCAGACATTAAGATCACATAACGACCAAATTTACACACCTGAGGCACACAAGAGGAGTTGGTTTTCATGCCACATTTACACCAATATACAGAACGTTAATACACTTAAAATACCATACAGTACCATCCACCATTCAGCAGAGAGGAGGGGACACAGTGGACTGAAAGATTGGCGAATACACCCGTGCAATGACATCAGATCTCTCATTTACAACAATCCTAGCGGTAGTAGCTGTACTTAATGGCAAGTGTCTGTGGCTGCATATTCAATACTCAGTATCAGGCTGTGCGTCAGGTCAGCACACCTAAAGCTGAGCCTGTGACTCAACCATGTCATGACCGGAACAAAAAGAAATGTTAAACGCAGCAGAGTATTGCCTTTTCTCCAAATCATACGGCATATTTGACTGAACTCACGCGACGGAAAGAAAAAACGTGGGTGAAGTGACTCTGTCTCACGCTGTTTGCAGCATCTGTGACATCAACGGCAGGTTTTTTTTAAAGAGTTTTCTGTGAGTGGAAGCAAAACACTTAGCGTTAAGATAACTTCCTTTAAGCGTTAGTGTCTTCCTGATGGGGAAATTCCTCTCAGAAGTGTTCACTACATGCTGGCACCAAATGAGGACACAAGAGGGGTCATAAAATGAGCTGTGGGTCCCAAAGGGCCCCCTTCTCTGTGCATGTACTTATCCTGCTGCATTTAAGAGCCCATTAGCTACAGCGTAAACTACAGGCTACAAATAGTAGCTTCATTATGCACTCTTTATCGGGCCCTGAATAAAAAATGAACACATAAATGACATTATTTAATCAAATTGAGTTAAATTAACTAAATTACAACAAACTAGTCATTCATAATGGCTCCAATGTGGAAAACGCCATCTTCCCTCCCCCTCAAAAATGTTAAGGCCTTAGTAGTTATATACATTTCATCAAAATATAGTTCCATTAATGGGATGGAGACTTTAACACAGTGATGTCAGACTTGAAAAGCTGCCTATGCTTGGACGCTGGATGAAGATCTGGACTCCAGTCTTCCTCAGGTTGATGTCACAGACGCTGTTTTTCTACAGCCCATACATGTCAAACTAAACTCTCCTGTTTCTTGCACTATCAGGCCCTTTAAGGACCATCTGAAACTCTCCTCAGTCTTTCCCAGTGCTGCCACCCTGCAGGCAGTTTCTGCAGAGCGCTGCTGAACTTGAGGTAGAAAACTTTGCAGCTCAGCTCGAATTGAGTCAAATCAGAGATGTCAGGTGTAGAGCAGCTGAATGAGAGACTATCAGGTCCAAGATAATAAAAAAAAACAGGTGAGAAACTAAAATCATCTGGTCATTAATCATAATCTGACCCAACAGACGGGTAGATGCATGGCTGGATGGCTGTGTGTGTGTGTGTGTGTGTGTGTCCTACGCTGCATTTTTGAACCCAAATTGCAGTAAAATTAAGAAAAGTGACATCAAAGTTTATCTTTCATCCTGACAGAAGTAACAGTAGCACATAATTCAACTGTGTGACACGACTTCTCTTGATTTTACCGAAAATCAAAGACGGTTACTGCTGTGTACCTCTGCATTCGGCCTCATGCACTCTTAAACGGACACAGTGATTTAAGTTCGTATGTCAGTTCATCGGTGACGTCACAGCCATTATTGCGTGGCACATAAGGGATATTTAATCCTCATGGTTTGGTTATGGCTTATCACACCGCAGTATTTCATACTAACTGGTAGGCTTATTTACAATAAAGACAAAACAATATGACTCTAACCATCCAGGGGTCTCACAATGAAATGCTAATTTGGTCCATTTTCACACAGTGCCAAAGGTGATGAACCGCCGGCTGAAGTGCTCAGCGACTTGACTCTGCACGGACTCAGACATGAAGCTGACTGCACATCAGAGTTTTGCTTTTACAAACAATCCTCAGAGGCAAGAATTATTATAATCAGCGACTGGTGGGGGCAAGCAAAGGAATCACAGCGTTGGTAAACCGATATGGCAGCAGAGGAAGATATCACTAACACAGACGTCCTGATGTTTGAAAGGCTGCGAGAGCAAAACTCCTTATGCAAAGAGCTCGGAGTGTGTAGGCTGTCATTTCTATCCCTTTCCCAAACCAAAAAACTGGAACTCAAAAGTAAGGAATGGATTAAGCAGTGTGTTTATCGGCTCTAACATAAGAAGCTGACATTAGCATGACTGGTGCTTGGATGTGTAAGAGAAGAGGATACAGCATTGAAGGCCAAAAAAAGCTGAGTTCTCAGGTATAAAATGACCCAGATTTTCTACACATGGACGTGTATGTATGAATTAGTGACCTCCAGTTAGCCCACCGCTAACTAGAACGGGGATAAAATGATTGGATGCTGTGGCTCTTCTTGACTTTCCTGTGTTATCGGACAGAAACGGATCAAACTCAGAGAGTGAAACGAGTCATTTCGCAGAGTTTGTCACACTCAAAAAACATTTATCAGCTAATCTGAATGTCCTTCACAATGAAAGTCTGCTGAAAGAAGAATTTCTGCGCCCAATGGCACCACCAATGCACAAATCATTGGCTTATTAATTTACTTTCTAGACACCCCAACCCAGCTAGTGATACAGAAACACACTAGTTAGTCCTCATCTTAAAAGCCTTGACATCACTGTTGGGTGGTCACATGTGCAGCAGAGCACATTTCTGTCCAAACACACCCAACTGAACCGGTGAGGGTGCTGACTTTTTGCCTATTTAACAAGACCAACAACTGTGATTCAGTGGCTCCATCCATCGATGATAAAACCAACCAATGTGATCATTTTTCCCTCCAGAGAAACTGTTTGCAGAAGTAAAACTACACTCCTGATCCGTGCTCAGTATGGCTGTTGGTAACTGTAGCGTGAATTCTGTCAAGCTGACGCACGCTGAGCTCTTTCAGCGCAGCGGACAAACAACGGTAGTTTATCAGAGAGAGTCTGGCTCCATAAAAAAATAAAAGCTTCTCTGAAAGCGTCGGGCTTCATAGTTTGAACCCAAAGTGGCGTTAAGTTTGTTATCAACATGATTATTGCAAAAATGGGCAGTTCTTTTTTGTTGTAGTAACATTATTAATCATAATGGCAAATTTACAGCTTTACACATACATATACACCCACTCACACCACTATACAGTTTATACAGCTTCATGCATTTGAATAAAACTGACCTTAAAATGGGGAACATTATTATTATTATTATTAGTATTGGTATCATGACAGGTCCATTTAAACTGCTGCTGACGACTCACAGATATTAAAATGTCCAAACTGTAAAAACAAACTGCAGTTGTTTCTGTTTGGAGCATTAAAAAAAGAAAATGATGGGACATAATGTTAAATGTTATAATGTTCTTTTGTGTCCAGGTTCCTCTGAATAAGGTGGGGAAGGAAAAAAACTTGGCTTTATTCAGTTTGTAGCTCAAATCATTATGGAACCAACTACTAGACAGCTTCATAATGTTCCTGCACAGAGAGTAATTTACAGATTACTAGGTCGTGATTGTGCTCTGCATGGAAAAGCCAAACTTTTGCACAGCGGGTGCACAAAGGAACTGTTTTGGAAAGAAATTTCCTCGCCAACATTTTACGGGTCCTTGTAGCTTAATTATTTCCTTGGAACAGAGAAAAGGTCTATTTGTCCTTTCCACAAAACACTCTGGGAAATTATTAGGAAATTACAGCACCCATAAAATAAAGCATTACCATTGTTTTTGCTGCCTTTGTAGAAAAGTTGAGATCATGAGCTCGTGTTGGTTTTCCAACGGGGCTCAACATTCACTAAACATTTACACGCAGCTCCAGAGCAGGGTGAACGCTGGAAGAGGCTTTGCTACCACTGCAGATGCTGCATCCACACATTTTGAAGAAAAACTGAAAAAAACAAAGATGATTCTAAATTATCTGCAATTCTGGCTGACTGTGATTTCAGAGAATGAAGAAGAGTGGAGATATAACACGCAATGCTGTTATACAACCAAACCTCGTCTGGTCTCAGCGGAAAAATTAAAAAGTCTCAAAATGTTACATCCTCACTGTTCGCCTTAAAACACACGGCAGTTATGAAAGAAATCCCCCACAGACAACACGCCAGAGTGCGATTCGCTAAGCATGAAACATTAAGAAAAACAGGAGTTTCAGGGGAAGATCTGGGCTGTGATGGAAGACGATGGCTGTAAGCCAGAACAGCATTTGCACCTTGTGAAATCACAAGCTCAGCAGGTTAGTTTTGCTGTGTTTGTTTTCTTGACCCAGTGCAGGGGGGGATGTTTTCTGTTTTTTTTTATTAAAAAGCACTTTGGTAATGTCAGGGAGAGGAGTCACTACCTAAGCCAATATGTGTCTACAGCACATGGATGTCTGAGAAATGTGGCTGCTGGCAAGATGCTCAAAATCGCTGGTGAACCTTGAGGATTCAGTACATTTCTCATGAGTTAACTGGAACAGCTTCAGATAAGAATATTGCCGTAGACATCTGAAAAAAAAAAACGTCTGGAAGCTGTGAATCAATTAAAATAACTAAATGAAATTGAACAGAATAAATCAGATGTTTCCCACTAATCAACAGCTTCACTGACCGGACAAACAGAATGCAGAATAACGACTATATACCAAGCAGGATGAGCTAGATTATGATTAATTACTGTAAATTATTTACCACTAGAAAGGCCAACCTGCCACCTGCTGACTGCTGATATAACTTCAGGTTTTTATTGATGCTTTTCAACTTCTAACACACAAAACTGCAGCATCAAGTTGCCTGGAAATGTCTCAGTCGCCTGACATGATCACTGCAGTGCTGTTCTCTGAAAACGCAAGGGATTATGGGTATCAGGAGACAGTTGCAGAGGCATGTAGGACTGCTGGACTGATGCTTATATGACATTTTTATTTTCCTCACCAGTCCCAACTGGCAGGAACAGCAAAAGAGGAAACATACAAGATCATAAAGTAAAATGTATAGAAATTTGAATGGGGTTTGGCTTGATCCTGTGACTGCACTGACATCCTGCACCTTTTAAAATCTCCTGTATGGAAGACAAATGCAAGTATGTCAGCCTTTAACACCTCGGTGGCCTTTCTAGTGGTAAACTCATCGTAGATCTGAACAGCAGAAGGTGTTGAACTTCACAAACAGTGAGAGGAAAGAGGAAGGAACAGGAAGCCGAGGTTCTGGGGAGGGAGGAGACTCCATAACAGATTAACCAGTCAGGATTCTGTTTTTTCAAACCTGACAGCAGACAGGAAGAGGAAGCGTGCGGGGGGAGGCTCTTAGTCGGAGAAGAGGCTGGCGAAGGACTGTCGGAGGCTGCGGATGGTCTCAGCTTTGGCCTCGTCGTCCGTCAGGCTTCCTCGTAACGTCTCTGTGAAGGTGTTGGTCAGCGACTGGGATTTGCTGAGTGGAAAACAGAACGGTAGTTTAGTTCACAATGTTTCCACCATGGTGTGGCACCAGTGGGACCCCAGCGTGGACTCACTTCAGCTGTGGCGACTGTTTCTGGGCTCCAGGTCCGGAGGGGGCGGGGATGGGACCAGGCTGGAAGGCCTGGCTGGGTGAGGTGGTGGCTGAGCGGGCTCGCTGAGGTGAACCCTGGGCCGACTGGGAGGGAGAGGCGGAGGCGGAGCGGTGTCCCCCTGCAGCAGGTACACACACACGACATGCACATTAGTCATTTTACTCCACCATAAGACTGCTGCAGACTGAACTCTGTGGCAGTAAGGTGTCTCCTACCTCGTCTGGGCTGTGTGGTCTGTGGATGAAGGCATACAGAGACGTTATAAGACATCAGAAATACAGCTGGAGAGGTCAAACATCTGTCAAATAAGAAGAAACCTCCCCTCCTAAAACACAAGTGTCTGATAATCGCTCATTCCTGCACACTCGCTCCTCCAAGCCACAAAAATGCTTTTATTACTGACAGCGCTTCAGTCCCGCTTGGATCACAACCACATTCACACATCATGCACACCAGTGGGCTGACCAGCTGTGCTTAACCATCCTAAACATCCAAATCATCACTGGCACTTCAATAACGTGCATAAAATCAAGTGCACTGAGAGAAACAACAGAAGGGAGCCACGCTGCAAAACAACAAAAAACAGCAACAGACGTAATATCAGGTTCATACATCATCTCAAATAATGAAACACACACTACTTGGGTCATGAGGGAACGGTCTATCAGAAAAAGGGGAGAAACAAGAATGCTTGTGTTTGCAGAAGAAAAGTATCTGCGGTCATGGAGCTGGTCAGCCCACTGGGGTGCACCAAGTATAAACACGGGCGCAGTTTCTGTCTTTTAAGCATGTTGATCCAAGTGGGATCGAGGCAGGAGGTCCCTCTTCTTCATTGATTTTATTTGTTTTCATACTGATGCAGCCTTGCAGCTACGTGATGTACGCTTAGATACTCGGCTGCATCTCATAATCATTCACCCAGAAGAACTCATCAGAAATGTGGTGCGTTTAGCTGAAACCTGAAGTAAATCATCACATAATGAGCGACAAAACATGAAACAGACTTCAATCGATCGTTACATCTTCAATCTCACTTAAATCGCATAACAAACAGTGTTTCCTCTTCAGGGAGACCAGTGAACTTGTTGTTTCTCCAGCTAACAGTAATAGTAATAACAGTAAAGCACCTGAATTTATATCTGATTTCATCCTTTCTCTGTAATATAGTCTGCTCCTGCATCAGGGTTTAATCAATTTATACATTATAAGGTCCATTAAGATATTATGGTTTATAATTAGTTTAAATTAAATTACATTTTCTCCTAAATCTGGAAGTAGATTTACAGAAATCATTAATAAACCTGCAGGAACCTGAGTGGCAATAGTGATAAGTAAACATATTGATAACAGTGTAAGTGACAGTAAATAATGTTTGTTTATTATAGTATAGGAGGGATTTTATTTATATTAATAATAAAAGTATCAGACACATTAACAGTTATAGTCACAGCACTGTTATAATAAGAGGTGATATGATGATTATAACAGCAGCAGTAGTTACAGTAGTAATACTTGTAATACTAGTTAACCGTGTACATAAAGGTGATGATGTACCTTGACAGAGGAGGGCTGAGGAGTGGAAACTCCCAGCAGCACCTTGGCCATCTTGTTGATGACCAGCTCAGTGATCAGCTGTTTGTCTTCCTCCACATGCTCACCAATCAGAGGCATGGAGCTGTCCATCACCTGCAGAGCCAGAAATAATGATAACAAAAATTATTACTGCTGCTGGCTCAACATCCCAGAAATGAAACTGTATAATTCCTCCACTAGATGGCAGCATTATATTTCTCATCACCGAGGTGATCAGCGTTCAGCCCCCAGGAGATGTCAGCGCTAATGGACTCTGTGGTGTTTTGCCAGCAATGATGATTCACATCACAGACATCTCAGATAATAAAAGATATAAAACACTGTGCTGCTCATAAATACAGTTTATTGCCGGATGCACTTAGCGTGACGCTGACTTTTCTGTGTATTCCCATGCACTATCGGACTCCACAGAAAACCCCTCGTCCCGCATCTGGACCCCACAGCATCCTCCAGTCTTTAATGAGGGGGTCTGAGACCCTTCAGAGGCAGAACTGACCAAACAGGGCAGAGTGGGGTGGGACAGAATTCCTCTCTGATGTTTTCTTTGTCTTAAAAAAAATCAGCCCCTCTTCTTCTCTGATAATAAAGTAAAAGGACAAACTGTGCATGTGCAGCTTGAGATGATGTATGTGTGATGTGTCATTTTGAGGACTTGGAGGACATAAATGTGGACGGCTCCTGACCTGTTCTCCATTTAAACAGTAGATAAACTGCAAAGGTATATTTAAGCACACAAATCTCATCTGTCAAGCTGCTACGTGTCCGTTCCTCCCTCTGATGGGCAAAAGGGAACCAAAATGAGAAAGTCCAGAGAGCAGCAGATAAAATGTGACTCCATCTGTAAATATTATGTTGCCCTGGGCATGGTGACTTGGAAGGGCACAGACCACATCCACTGCCACACACAAATAATTAACCTGAAGGAAGGAGAAGGAGGAAAAAAACAACTTTCCCACTACTTGTGCTCACATGCACATGCACGTGTGCTGCAGAGCCACAGAGCTCACGGGGCTCGGAGACCCGCCGTCCTCCTCCCAGAGGACCCAAACAAACAGGCGCAGAGGAGTGTGGCTGCCAGCACCGCTGGCTCGGGCGCAGCCGTGCGGTGGAGGAGGCTGCTGCACCGCGCCCCGGCCGCGGGCTGTAAACACAGCGCTGGGCATGCATGTGCTGGTGAACACAGTGTATTGCCAAGCGTGTGAGGATGCCCTTCCAAACACCCGCACGGGTCACTGCAGGCTTCCCCTCTTCTGTGGTTACAGCTGCTTTTATTAGCAGCATCCATCTAATGAAATTAAAGATACTCCAACTGAGTCCAAGTCATGTGCTGTGATGTTTTGTTGGACTGAAACCTCGACACCTTTGACAGTAAAACACACTAATGATGTACATACAGACTCAGCAGCCACAGACCTGCTGTCACTACTGCTACACTCTAAAAGAGAAACTAAAAAGTTGCTCCACACCATTAGGAACACAGAATATACACGTCTATCTATAATATAGACGTCCACACATCTATAATATAGACGACCACAGAGCCATGCAGTATCTACTGGGGCTACAGCAAACTGTTATTCTTCATTATTGATTAATCTGTCTAATTGTTTAGCCAATAAAACCCCAATTACAAGCTCTGCGAGCCCAAAGCCCTGAAGAGACCCTTCACTTTAACTGAGCAGTGTTACACATCCCAATGATATTCCATTTAAATATCTATAACACAGAAAAGCAGTGAACCCTCACATACAAGGAGCTGGAACGTGAGAACATTTGTTATTTTAACTGTTTCACCCCTGAAACAGTTAAGTGTAATTGACCATTAGCTTGTTTGTCCAATCAGCTTGGCGACCATCACCAAGCACCTGAGGCCCCAAAGCTTTGGTTTCCTCCTCATATGGATTTAACATCATGTATTTATCTTCTCTAAGGTGTAAATGTTAGCATATCCAGCTAACTACCTACAGCAGTAGCTAAGCACGACTTCCAAGGCCAAGGAGCTCATCGTTGTTTAACTACATTGGTTTAAAAAGCCCTGTTTTACTACTAGCACATCCTCAAAGCCTTCTCCATCTTTTATATCCTCAGCAGACAGTATAAATGTTCCATCCAATAAAACACGACACAGATCTTGGTTAGACTGAGCCAAGATCAAGTCTCAGTCAGGTCCCTTCCTGATGTTAAATCTAACGTCATGTTTCATGTGGAAACACGTCAAAGCCACAAAGCAAAATTAAAATCTTGTTTCGTACATTCTTGGATAAAATGAATCCAGAGCATTAAAAGCATCTACATTCGGACTGTTCTTCTTTTCTTTGTTTTCCAGACTGGTTTCAGATCCGACCTTTACAGTTCACACTGTTCCACTCAGAAGGAGCCCTCCCCTCCTCCTCCTCTTGGCGAGGGTTTGGCGGTGAGGTGGGGCGTGGCACCGTGTTTTGGCCAGTTGAGTCATTACCACAGGGGACTGAGCAGAGGCCTGGCAAGCGACCGCCAGGCCCCACTTCAAAAGGCGTGCGGTGGCAGGCAGAGCCGGGATCCACCCTGCTGATTTATTAGGATACAGAGTCATCTAGCAGAAGCCTTTTCTGCACTGGAACACGGAGGTGTTATTCTGCACTTTTATGAAGCTGCACGGCGTTCTGTCTGCACAAAATGCTCTGCTGCACGGGAACGTTTACGGAGCACGACATGTGAAATGTGCTCTCTCAAAAATATGCTGCTGCTGCTGCTGCTGCTGCTGCTGCTGCAGGGCAGGGACGGTCAGAGGGTGGCGCTTTCTTGAGAAAACAACTGTAGCTTTAAGATAACATCACTTGCGTCCCTCCCTCTTGCTATCTTAATGATTTGAATGAAGTTAAAGGTAAAAAAAACATTTCATGACACTGAGTCATTCGGTCCAGTCAAATCATGCCACACAATTTGTCGGGCCAAGTCAGGATTAATATCATGCGGCAAATAAATAACACAGAATGCCAGATCATGTTTCACTTGCCATCAAGCCACGTTCTATTATGATGTGTTATACCAGAGTACGGAGATTATATATCTATCTATCTATACCTGGAAAGTATATATAAAGTATGATGTAATTGTCTTTATGTTAAAATAAATGTATAAACTCTGATATCTTGTTTCCCCCACAGCTCTCTTGAGGCCTCATGCAGACATGGTGTGATCTCTGATTAATGATGGCCCACTACACCACTACAAGATGCTTCCTGCTTCTGCTTCTATGAGTTTTCTCCTGTGCGGTCTATGTTTCACCCCCGTTATGTAATCTGTTGTGAATATGGCTAAAATCATGTGTCATATTGTCACGTCATGTGTCGTATAGTTGTGTTGTAGGATTCCTCTCAGGCCCTTTAACGTTACGCTGTGAGTTATGATGCTGTGGGAGACCACGTCCGATATCTGGGCACTTTCTCAGAGATTCAACCCGAAGCTGGAGTTTAATTCCAGCCGCAGTAAACTGTTAATGAAGCCTCTCAGCCGCTCGTTACTTTTCATTAAGGAGAGGTGTCATGGCTGATGTCTTTGCCTGGAACAAAAACAGATTCCCACTGTGTTGGACGGACAGCTCTTCCCTGTTGTGGTTAATTAAATTCCATCACGCTGAAGGGGGAGAGAGAGAAAGCGAGATAGAGAGGAGGAAGGAGGAGGAGGAAGGAGGAGGAGGAAGGAGGAGGAGGAGGAGGAGGAAGTGTAACTGGTCAGAGAACATTGTTACCCGACTGTGTCACTGCTCTCTCTGTGCAAACAGTCCGGCTCTGAGGCCGCACATCTCTGGGGAGCCGGTAGATATTTCCTGAGATAGTTTAAGTTTTAAAAAAAGACGCTTGTGTTCTCACGGCGGACCTCACCCAGTGTATAGATAGAGACGGGCGTGATGTCATGGTCTCAACCTAAATATGGGCTCTTCAGACGTCCCAGACCGGCCTGTTTCCTCAGATGTGAAGACATAGGGGACCGTTCTAAAAACAAACCTGATTACAGATGATACAGCTATTCGCCTCCTGCTTCCCTCCTGGGTATTATCCTTAAAGGAACACATATCACCCCCCCACATAGGGTATCATGAGGACTTTCACCTCGCTACCGGTCGTCCACTTCAGCTCCCGATTTACTGTTTTGCAGCGATAACAGGACCGAACCTGCTTGACACTGAGGTGTCCTCCTTTTGAGAGAAAGCAGGTCATGCCCTTTACTCAAATCTCAACCGTTGTTGTATGTTGTAAGTAGAAATTGGTCTCTGTGACACGTCTATGATGTTTTCCTTCCTGTAAAATTGTTGAAAAAATGGCAGGTAGAAAAAGAAAAATGTAAGAAGAAAGTATAAAAACCTGCTGCTTCTGGTGCTTAGCTGATCTGTGGCCACTAGGGGGCAGTGGGAAGATAAGATAAGATAAGATGCTCCTTTATTAGTGTGTATATATATATATACACACACATACATATATACATACACAGGACTATATATACATATAAGTCAGAGGAAGCATAACAATAGAAACAATATGATAAACATAGAGGGAATATAGAAGAAGGGGAGATATTAGAAAGTAGTGCACACTGGAAAGTGGGGTAAAAAGATGAATAAATAAATTGCACATTAGTGAACATTATAGTGCCGTTATTGACAGTTTTGGTGCAGTGTGGTCTGCTGGGAGATATCCAAACATGTGACATCTCCTCCGGTGAGACAGAGCAACATTAGCCTTTTATGGTGCAGGCATGTGTTGCATTGTCACTTTCAAATAAAATAAAGTAAAAAAGTTCTCCAAACTGCATCTATGAACAACCTCACTTTAAAAAAATCCAAACTATCCCTTTAACCCAATCAGTGTCACCCACATGTTTATCCCATTTAAGGCTACAACCTGCGTCAGGTCATTTTATTTGTTTGGAGCACCTAGAAAACCAAACTTTACCAGCAGACTGAAAATAAACGGTGTTAGTCGCTGCAGTGAGCCGACCGCTGCCTCCTGATGTTGTTTTCATTCTCCTGTGTGTGTTTGGTCTACAGACTAATCATCAAGGCTCTGACGATCACATACCATCAAGTCTGGCCTCACCCTTCCCTGTTGACTTTCACCAAAAAAAAAAAACACCATCAGCGTGGAAGGAGGCTCACTCCAAGGTGACGTCTCCACTGGATTGACTAAGAGCCGGTGCACAGCTGATTGGTGGAGATAAAATGTAAAGTGATTTTCCACTGACGTTGCTCTGAAAAACAAACTGACCTCGATGATATAGTCGTTGCCGTCTTTTCCGTGGACGGCCTTCACCGCACAGATGTCTAGGCCGCCAAACATGTCGGAGCAGGAGTCCACCCACAGCCGATATCTGGAACACAGCGACACCAGTGACCGACAAACCCAATCATCCCCGGAGACGTCACTGAGGCGGGCTCAGACTACGTCCTGAAATGTATCTCTAAGCCAGCTCACCTGTCCGTCATTGCGACCTGCTCCAGCATGGCGGAGCCTGTGTTCGCCTTCCAGTTCCCAGAAATGGACGTTCTCCTGCAAAGCAGCGAAAAAACAGCAACAGATGAGTCGTGCTGGAAGGCTACGACGCTCCACCAAGACTTAGTCACTCACATCTCCCATGGCTGCCATCCACACCTACATGATGTGTGTGTCAGAGCTTTCGTGGTGAAGGGAAAACCAGATGAGATAAGGCTTGGCCGCTCTGCTGCTCTGCTTTTGGTCAAGTAATTGTTCAGATACTTGAAAGTTGAAGAGGGTGTTCACTTTGTTGTTGAACGCTCGGCTGAATTTACAGACCGAGGTCTCTTGCTTTCAAAGGGGTGTGTGGGTTTGAAGAGGAAATGGGCCCATGACTTCCTAGAATCTAGGTACAAAGCTATTCGTCATTCTTTTTAATCTGTAAACCGTAACCGTGAAAGCTAATAGGTTTTCCCAGCAGAAGAGGCCGTCTGCAACATTTTCCAGGATCTTTAAGATAGTAATATCAAAGTTTATGGTGTTTTTTGGCAAAATATAAACCAGTAGTTGGCAAAAGGTGGCTTAGAAATAATAAGTAAAAGTTTTAGAGAATAATTTACCTGCACACACACACACGACATAACAGCAAACTCATTTTCTGTCACTAGCCTTCAACCAAGGCTGCATGTTACCTGTGATTACTGGCCCTGTTTCCCTGCATCATCCCTTTACTACTATCTACTTTAGTGCACTCACATCACGGCTGTCAAAGACACCTGCGTGTCGTCATCCATCATCTTCTACAGTTTCCCTCGTCTGCAACGTAGGTTTAAGTGATCCGACACAAAGGCCAGAATTTGTTGTTGAATGTTTTCAACTTGAAGACTCATCAGAGATCTAAGAGATGATTGTGAATAAACTAAAGCGTGCATCACAACCTCAGTGCAGAGAAATACTGCAGCAGATTGCAGGTGGCGTCTTTAACATTTCAGTGTGATGCTGGCTGAAGTGATGTTTCCCTTCAATTTAACATTTGTTAGACTTTTTTTCAATGATATAATCAAACAATCGTTTGCTTGTGCTGAAGAGTTCTGGTTCAGTTCCTCTGTGAGTTGCTGTGGCTCCATAGTTCATGGAACTACACTCTGTCCTGTCCTGTCTAACCACAGTTTAAATGCTGGTTGTGGATTTCCCACTCTGACAAGAACACTGAAGATATTGTCCCAAAATGAACCCCTAACCCTTCTGTCAAATGTGTGATGGCGGTGCTGGGACCCGTCTTACATGTAGGCCTTGTAGTTGTTGCCGATCTTCTGGATGCGGATGTCGTACTTGGACTGAACGTAGGGCTCGGTGGTGGCGTAGGTCCCGGCCAGAGCCACCACGCTGGTGATGTCCTGGAAGTCCTGTTGGTTTTCAACTTTGATCTGCGGGAGAGACGCCGCTCGTTAGTGGGCGGCTAATTAAGAAGACCGCCGTCAAAGCCGGCAGCGGCCGCTTAGGATCCCACAGGAATCTCACACTTGTACAGTGGCGGGATAATGAAGGGTCCCTGCATGGAAACATCGCCAGAGGAGGCTTTGAACTGCGTCACCTCACTCACACATCACACATCAAGTGATTAAACTGTAGACACAGACTGACGGGAAATGACGCAATGGGAACTCATCAACACAAAACATGACTTTTTACTCTAACTTGTAGGTAATTAGGTAAAAATGAGGTGTGACACAGTAAGATAACTACTAGTTGCCCTTCAGTGGAAAGTCTGCAAGAAGAGTCTTTTGATTTGATTCGACTTATTAGAAGGAAACACCATTTCTGCCTTATGTTAACATAAAAGAAAAAGTCAGGACGACACAAAAAAAGGCGTATTTCCATTGTGATTCTTTTGGGAAAGAGGCGTTTGCAAAAAATGACAGCAGTCATTCATCAAAAACAATAATACAAAACACTCAACAAGTTATTGACTCGATGAACAACGTCAGCACTACCTCAGTGCTTCCTTAGTACCTTAGCCAATAGGGCCCCATCGTCAACACAGACCTGAGATAAAAACTCAATATTAATAGTTAATTCACCTCAGCTGATCACATGCACGTCTGTCCGTGATAAAAACACATACAGCAGAAAATAAAACTAAGGAAAGACACCCTGTTCACAGACTGTTCGTTCCCTCTGAGCCAGTTTCAAACCTCCCAGGACGCTTGATGATTGATGATCTTAAGATTTCCTGGCAAACTATTCCACAGATTTGATGCAATGTACAAAAACGTTTCCTTCCTCAGATTATTCTCAAACCTGGGCGGCACGAAGACGGTAGAACTGCTCCTGGTGGGACAGCTGTGGACATCCCTCCGCTGGATCAAATGATTTTTAGGGTATTGCAGGACAACACCGTGCCCAGTCTAAATATAAATGCACCTCAACTCTACCTGAGAGGCTCTTTCCTGCACTCTCTTTTTATTTACCTTGTTTTTAAGGTATGAAGATATTCCACTAGTCCCAATAAGGCTGGACAACAGCCCCAGACTGGGTCACCTGTGTCCACAAATCTAAAAATTCAGGCTAAGAAGCGTCCTTGGTGAGCACCTTCTCAGCCTGGCTGCTTCCTGACGATGTCTATCCTTAGCAGCAGCAAACAGCTTTAACACCAGGGGACCTTTTCAACGTTATCTTGGATACGAACGTTCTCATTGTCGTCTTCACTACAATCACCTGTCAGTTAAAAAGCCTTATTCAACTATGATGCACAGATTTATGAGGTGACGTCCCATCAGGTCGTGGGAAATGGGGCATCTTGGCAGACAAACTCATTAATCAGCAACTTTAACTGTCAGAGCTCAGCGTCTAAGACACAAACTGATTCAGTCCAGAGCTTCAGCTCACTTATCACCTTCCCTCTCACTGGTGTCGTCACAGGTCTGCACGGTGGAAACGGACGTCCTGGTTCTTCCTCCAGGAATTCAACTGTTCTGCTCCTCTGAGGGCGAATTTAACTTGATATGATTTGGAAATGTAGTTGCAATCGTGCCAGACATTACATAAATTCAAATCAAAAAATCAATATGGAGAAACGAACGCAAAGCGCAAATGGAAGTGATGCACCATCATCAGTTTGCGAGGTGTTAGGAAACAGTTTCATAACGTGTTTATGAGGTTTACGTCTAGTGCACTTTCACACACAAGCAAATCTTAAATAGAAATACAAATTATCTGGGTGGAACAAACAGAAATCCCAAAGGAGCTTTTAACAAATGACGCAACCCTCGCCAAGAGATGAGCAAGAGGACTGACAGTGGGAAAACAAATAAAGCAAAACAAGAGCGAAGAATTGCACCAAAACAATGAAAGCAGATTTAAACGTTTAAAAGAAGGCTGAGAAACTTTGATGTTTACTGCAGCCCAATAAACAATCTTGTTACTTTGATGGGTAATAAAATGAAATCGCTTGTTGGACGCCACATAAAAAAGCTCGTTCTATTGCAACTACAACTATTAGTCACTCCAGTGGGCTCAGAGGCAGAGCAAATATCTTTAATTTTTCAGGCCGATAGAAGCACATGTCAGATGAAGGGAATTTATAATTCTCTGAGACTTTAAGCCAACAACAGTAACACAGCACACATTCTGCTTTTAGGGGAAACGACTGATGGTGTTGGTCTTTATGTTGTTCACTATCTGATTAATTTGGAGTTTAGATGTGACTGATGTTATCTAAGTCAGTTTGCTGATGATAAAACCTTTCTACACTCGTCATATGTCTCATTAAAGGGTCCATACTGTGTAAAACACACTTTTTAATGTCTTTTCAACATGAATATGAGTCGATGGTATGTCTTTTTGTCTGTTCACCATTGTAATATGAGGCTAAAAACATTAAATCAAATGTAAATATGTTCTAGTAGGACCTCCAAATACAAGTATGTGAGCACAAAATGGGAGCTTTAACAAGTCAATCTATCATGGAGGCAAAACAGGAAGTAAACACACAATATTTATTCAAATATTCACTTGTGACATGCTAAAATCTAGTGTAACAGTAAAGTGTAACAAAACAAACCCAGCTATATCAGTTACAAAGAAATATCTAAATAAAGTTTGCTTAAATGAGCTAATATTAGCCACCATTAGCTTCTGGTCATACCAGACCGATTCAGGCTGCAGCAGCAACATCTGTGAGTGTGTTGAGGTAAGAAAAGGTTTGTTTTAACACCAATGAATTCAGCGTTTCAACAATTTTTTAATGTTGGATTGCAATTGGTGCTTTAATAAAGTCGTTCCAGAGGTCAGAGAGAAACAAAACAGCAATTCTTTTTCTTTTTTGCTTCTTTTTTTTGCCTTTAATCGAGGTGTGTCTTTGTTTATTGTCTATCATATCATCTTATGGAGTCTGTAAATGTACGTGTGCACGTTAGCTGTAATGTAAATGTGTGCATTCAGCTTCTTTCATGCTGTGAGTGTCGCTAACAGAGTGACGGAGGCGTTGAGACTGGCCACCGAAAACCTGCCGGTTCCCAGTAAGCGGGCAGAAGTTGAAACAACAAAAATCAAGTCAGTGCGGGGAAGTGACTCACAGTTCACATCATGGCTCCAGAGGTAGAACCTGATAGTCAGCGGCAGGTCCAGCTCTGAGCTGCAGGCACGCAAATTCATCCAGAGAATTACGCAATTCCTCTGAGAAGCTAAACAAGCCGTGATGATGCAAACAGAAAGTGGAAAGGTAAGCCAGAGAAGGTGAAACACTGGCACAGAGATGAAGAACGACGCCTGGTGGAAAAAGTCATGTCACAGTAGTCATTGTCCAGAATAAACGACACGCTGTACTAGTTAAAAATAAAGAGTCTGACTCATTAAAAAGCAGGTAATGGGAAAAGTGGGTATGAATGTTGTCAACAATCAGTAATGTTTGTCACATTAAAAAGGCTAAATACAAAATTTAACATGTATAACCTATTAAAATAGATATAAAAACATTATCAGCAGCTAACTTTAGAAGCTCACACTGTTTTTAAGCCCTTTAAGTTACATCCCTCCTTCTTTCTCACCACATATACAGTATGGACGTCAGAGGACATCGGGAGTGAATCACAGGTAAAACACCACGTCCTGAACAGACGGGGCTGTTTTCTGGGAATAAAAGACCACAATTCCCTCAAACACAGACTCTGGTCAGAAGTGGTTTTAACAGCGTGACGGCACATTGAATTTCTTTGTCATCTGTCTCAAGGAGATGAAAAGAACGTCTCCTGGTGAGATAATGTTTATTGTTGTTTACCTTTGGATTGGATTGGACCATTTGATTGTTCATGTGTGACATGATAAAACCTATGGTACCTTCAAATGGAGTTATGTTAAGAGTCCTTATAGACGCCGCCCCCCTCTCAGGACTTTAAGATGCTATCAGAAATGTATTTAACATATTGTAATTTCAGTTATATGGATTTGATATCTGTGGAAAATGTTGATTCTTGCTACAGACTCACATTTCCTGCATTAATGTTACCTCACCTGCTTGTTAGCTAGCTACATCGTTAGCCTCCATGGCTACAAGAACGCCGACAGGCACTCAGTCTTTTGGCATCTATGTTGTCGAGCAACGTTAACCGCTTGAACGCCGAGCACATCACTTACACCACTTCCCATATCATAATGACATTATAATAATAAATAATATAAAGTCACTGCAGCAATCGGCGGCCATTGTTGTACTTTATCCTGCTTATTGCACGACTTCATACTAAAGAAATCAACTATCTGACTCAAAATACTAACTTAAAATTGATTTTATTGATTTAAAAATGATTTACGATGCCGTCTGTAGCAACAGTCTGCTTTACACATATAAAAGACCGTAGTTGTTTTATTGTCTTTTATTTTTTTTTTATTGTCTCTTTTATGTAGTTTCAGAGGTTAGGTAGTTAGCTTTAAGTGCTTTAATTTCAGAATAAACTTGCTTTGGAAAGAAATTAGTGGCTCACAGTGGAAAATGCAGAGTAGTTCTCTCATTTAACTTTACAACTATAATGTTAATGGCCCAAATTTAACATGATCACTTTAAGTTATGGTTGATGTAATGTTGTTTAGGGAGTGTTTGGGTCAGTAAATGTGATATTAGCGAGCTAGAAAATGCAAAGTCATCTTCTTTGATCCACTTACAACATGATTACGGGTTTCTGTGAAAAGCAAACCAAACCAGGAACGGCAGCATGTTCCCGTCCGTTCTCAGAGCTCTGTGAGGTCTGAGGGGTTAAACGAGGTCCTGCTCTAAACGAGGGCCTGCCAAGTTCCCCTCCAGCCTTATGGGAAATTCTATAGCACGTCTGAGCAGGAAACCAAACCCATCCAGACAGACGAGGGCCGAGGACATATAGGAAGTGTCTCCCTCTGTGAATCCAAATAACTGGCGGGAGAGAGATCCGTATTCAGGAGAGTCAGTGTGGGAAATTACTTATTGCTGTGTGAATTGTGCAGCTCCATGTCTTTAAATAAACATATTACAAAAAGCTAAATCCATTTGGGAAGCGTGTGCAATAAACAAAGCTGACAGACATCAGTCTACAGTTATCTCCCTGCAGAGGTCACCTCTAATCGGCCAGACTGTTGTGTCTGAAGACAACATCAGAAGTGAAACTAGCAGTGAACTGTATCAGACCGTATCAGTGTGTTTGTGTGCTCTTCTGCCATTGGGCATAAAGCAGGAACACACTTTACAGCCTGATTGTAGCTGTGATTTGGCCGTCATGTCTGATTTTAAAGATGGCAAAGAGACCGCGCTGGCGTGCACAAAGCTAGAACAGACAGCTGGGGGTTTAGCTTGAGGTTTACGATCTCTTGCCTCCTGTCTGAACCTCAGACCAGACAAAACTGTCCTGATAATATCACATGTTTGATTTGCATGACTGCAATCTAGACAAATCTGAGTGTGAGCGCTTAATCTGAGTAGGCAGAAGTGGAAATCTGAATTTGTCAGCTGTTGCAAGCGTGACGCTGAGTCTTCTAGTGACTTAAAGAAAGAAGTGAATAAGCATCTTTTCAGAAATGTGGCCAGACTTTAAAGATGGAACCTCCTGATTTGTGAATTTCTAACCTTGAACCCAGTTTTCATTTGTTTTTATGCAAAGGATTCGATTCAGGGTTAAATACCAATACATTAATACATCTAATGTCAATATTATACCTCAGTTCAGTGTTTAATTTGAAACTTCTGGCTCTGGCAAAGATAAAAGAACAAAATTAACTTGAGTGAGTGTTTTTGTAGGTGTCACAGAACTCACCTTTCCCATGCCAGCGTAGGCGTGTCCCATCTTGACCACCACAGGGTAGGACGGGGTTGTGACCTGCAGACAGGAACAGCATCAGATTATAGGCCGGTGTAATAACCTTGATCTTTGCTTCGCGGGTTGGGGGGTGGTGGAGTTTGGATTTGTTTTCTTGGTATCTAAATAGAAAAGGACACAGTTCCCCAGACACAAACTGGGCTGAAGGTCAGGTTCTGAATGCACTTTTTCACTTTGAGAAGCGGAGACACTGAGGCCAAAACAGGCATCCTGTAAACATGCTTGCGTGCATACTGACATATTATCACCCTATAAAGTTAATGTGCTAGCAAACTGCTAATTATACACACACCCAGCAGATGTGGAGCAAATAAATCTTTCATTTTGACTTTCTCTGGCCACCTGATGAATGCAAGTCTAATATTCACTCTTTGCTCAGTGCTGTTTTTGTCCTGAGGGAAATATGTCACTAACTTGTAAGTGTGTGTTTGGTAGCGTACAGTTGGTTTATCAGAGTTTTTGTGCTGAAAACTGTGTACAATTTCTAAAAAAACAGACATTAATGAGAGAATGAATGAATCAAAACAGTGAATTTGGAGGTAAAAAAACCTGAGCGATGCTAAAATGCTCCATAATCCTGGTGATAATAAACCTTTCACATCATGAAAAAGACATTTTCAACCTGAAAATATTGATTATTGCACCTTTAAACATCAATGTCACTGCACGTGTGCTGGAAACAGAGTGAGAAAGAGGGATTAAAATGCACTTTGAGGCTGCTTTAACCTCAAGATTATACATGACATGAATAACAGTTGGATTGTTGGTGTCAACTGTTTGGAAAAGGACGTCCCACTAACTAGGAAACATTCAGTGTTCTGTACTAAATATACAGTAAGACAGACATGTGGTGAGCACCACATTGAGACGCAAACCAAAAGCGGAAAAATATTTCCTTTGCAAGTGATTTGGATGTGTACATGAAGTGTCCAGAGCCGTGGCCTTGTACAGAAGCTCAACCTAAAGCTGCCCCGTTTAGGAGCTCGAGTCGGAAGAATGTTGGTTTATTTCACAAAAGAGGGAGGTTCGGGGAAGCTTGGGTGGAAGACCACAGCTCATTGGGATGGGTTTGGATAAACCAGACAGACCGCAAACATGCTATTTCTCATAGTTTGTAGAAGTAAAGTGGATGAAACATCAACAGATTACTTCAAACCTCCCTTCAAACGCCCTTCCATAAATCCACCGATATGATTGTAAATGAGATGTAATCTAAGAGGGACTTTTCCAGTTTGAGCGGAGAGTTGTGTAACTGCTGGTTAACAGCAATTACCACGAAGAACAAACAGTACTTTTGTGATCATTTATTGATGTTTGAGTACAAATACTGCACATACACGCCTTTATATTCACCCCAAATTACCGCGGAGCTTTGTGCGAAAAGAAGTGATTTAGACAGGATGTGACCAGCGCTTCACACACCCACAATGCTTTGAGGCACGTAGACGTTAGAGTGTTACTGTACGGTGATTATCTCCGTGGGCACCTCCATGTGAAGCCCACAATCAAATAAACATGATAAGAGAACGTGTTCAGGCCAGAGGCACAAGGCCAGGCGGAGATATCAGCTCAGACCCGTGGCGAGGAAGGGAACGCCTAAACAGCTTCTATCACTTCATCCAAATCCTCCCCGACAGTTGACGGGACGGCACATCCTAACGTTGCTGTCAGCTTGATTTGGGCAGAGCCTTGAAGAGACACCGAGCTGCTCGAGGGCGTGAGCGCCGCTGCTGCTGACAGCTGTTCTGACAGTGCAGGCCAGGCCGACACGCTGCCAAGATAAAGTGTTCTCTAATTGTCTCCATTATCACTTCACAAGTGCCAGAATACAGACGGAAGGTGAGACTGTATGTGGAGGTCCAGTTTGTAATTCACTCTCTGTCACTGTACTGCACGTAGGAAGCATTTAGGGAAGTGAGGAAAATGAAAGAACACACATTTAATTACAACTAATTCAAACTGAACCATTAAAATACTGGTACAGTGTGATTCAGATAGTAATAATAATAATATACATTTATGTATATTACCTCCATATACAGCAGTTTTCATTGTTAGTGGCGGAGTCCGCCATTACCGTACAGGATCTAAATTGCTTTCACATATACAGAGGACGGAGATATTTCGGATTACAACTTTATTATACTGTCCCTCAGTTTTGGGGAGGTTTTGACATGGCTGGACTACTAAGGAGGCAATTTGGGCAACTGGGTCCAGGATCTCCAGGAGCCCTGAGGAACTCCAGGTTTACTTTTGAGCTAACTTGATTGAAAATGTGTTTGGGAATTTGCACAAATAAGCACAGTATCAACATGATAAGGCCCTTCAGGTGGGTACTGAGTGAGGCCCTGTTTTGGGGTGTTTCCACACCTGTAGTTTGTTGCTCTGGTCTGAATTAGGGACCAGTGTCCAAGGTGTTGGTCCGGTTGTTTTGGTCATTCTTGCTCCAGGGTTCGATTCAACCAAACTAAACAAGTCTGGTGGGAAAACACACTTGAAGAAGCTGTTTCAAAACCTGCTTTTATGTGCCTACATGTTGCATATCCTCCAGTTTAGTTAAATTACCACACAGTAAATCCAGGGTCAGGAAATATAGTCTGATTAGGGGCCCATCATGGTGTTTGATGGGGTTTTGGCCTGTTTTGGGTCGACAGCATGGAACTCAAAGCACTTTTTAACAGCAATTCTCCAATTTCACAACAAAAAAAAAGCAGGATGATGCTCCTGAATACATCCACAGGAAAAACTAAGAAGGTTTTTAAGGACAAGCAGTGAGATTTTCTTAAGTGGCACAGTCATTTACCAAACCTCAATCAAAGCGATCATGTTTTTCAATGCTGAAGACCAGAAGGTAGCTGGAAAGTCTGCAAAAGTCTGCAGCTAAATAATAAAAAACACCATATGACAGCTGTTATTAGTAGGAATTAAGTTAGTTTCATTTCTTACAACAAGTTTTTTATTTTATTTAAAGTATCCTAAATGAGGCCAGTCAGAGGTACAAGTCTTTTATAGCTATTACACGTGTGTGTTACATGACGAGCGATACGATGGCTGAGGTTTAGCAAGTATCTGCTGGAGGGAGTGTTTTGGGTTGCAAGGGGCTGTAGCCACCCACTCTGTCTGGACATGTTCCTCCCAGTCGTTCCCATCAGTGTGGCAATGACGGCAGACGCTGAACATGTTTGGGGAGAGACGACCACATCCTCCGACCCTGATGAAACCGGAGCGTCAGACGGAGACGTGCGCTCACTCTGGTTTTGTGACTCTCACGCCACAAAAAATGCAAAGTCACTGATCAATACTGGAGACGAAGAACCACTGTTCTCAGTTAAAGAACATTTAACATTAATTATATCACACGTAAAGTAATCCCTGATGTTCTGACACCATATGAGCCAGGCTGCCTGCAGGTTGCTGCTATCAGGATTCCAGATTCGCAGACTTTACAACAAAATCGCCTCTAATTTGCTTAATTCTGAACCGATTTTCATGGAATTTGGTTTGTTAAAAATGTGAAAAATTGAAAATGATACTGCCAGTCAGTTCAGTTATATAGCACTGAAAAATCACATATATTATAGCATTGTTTTATGGATTATAGTATGGTTTTATTATATTATACGTGATATTGTGTTATTATATTATAGTATTAAAGCTCACTGGATGTTCTTTGCTTAACTGGAGTCAAAAAATGCAAAAACAAATAATCTTGTCTATTTTATGAATGAATCATTTAAACTATAAATACAATAACAGGCAACTAGGTGGCTTTATAACAATATAACAGACATAAACTCGCAAAAGCTGTAATTCTAACTATCTTACATTTGATGTTGCCTGTTCAGAGATTGCAGCGTGCATGTCTCACAGATATTTTGTTCTCAGGGTCGACGTCATTTCATTAGAAAGTCAGTGAAGGTCTATAAACGCTCGCTAAGCTAGTGACATCGCTTGTTTTCAGTTAGCAGGCTTGTTAGATTGGACACTAAAGAAACAAAACAGCAAGTTCATTCAGTTTATTCAGAAGATGTAGCTGCTTTCCTAAAACCATTTCTCTATTGCGGAACAATTATCCACCGACAGAATAGTGTTAAAGGGTTAACAAGCTAAGCTAATAAGCTAAGATAGCGTGTCGATTGATAGCGGTGTGATTGACTGTGTCGTTAAATTTTGCTTTTTTAAATGCTGGTGTGATTAGCTGTTTAATTTAATAATATTTAATGGTGTTTAATTGCCATATTTGACCTGTATTTTATGACATGTGCCTTACGTATTTGGCATCTGCGATTAACTAATTATGTTCCTTTGCTTTGTATATTTCTCTGTTGAAGCTATAAAATAGGACAGAGCTATAAAACATTCTGCCACTGGTTTGAACTGTAGCTGAAACCTTTCCCTCAGACATAAGGGAGGCAATTTTATGGGAAAAATCTTTATTTCACCGTGATATTCTTTACAAGATTGTTCAACAAAACAAGTTTCCGTCCTTAAAGAAAAGCCTTGGTGGCCATTAGCGCCCGTGATGCTCTCAGATGTGGAAATTCTGGTTTAAAACTTCAGCTTTCTGTGTCATCCAAGCTGCACGCGCGCCACCCGGCCTTTTGTTCCCGGCAGAAATCTGTAAAAGGCATCCAGCGTGGTAAAGACGTTAAGAAGGCACATGCTAAAAAAGCTAATTATATGGTGGGCGATTTCAGCAGTCTAGGTTTTATTTCGTAACACACACAGGCTCCCTTCATTTACAGTAAATGTGCCAGACGACCGGGCCTGGCACATGATGGAAATACTTCAGGGAAGCCCGTCCACCCCCGCAGGCGTCCCCTCCCTCCGGCCGTATATATGCAAAGATTGTTGTGAGTGAGTCACGTAGGATTGTCGCTCAGGTCAGTGTCTGAGGTGAATCATGCTTCCCTCACCTCAAAACACCTTAATGTGAGATTCCAGGCCCATAAACTTTCATCAATAGTGGAGTGGAAGTTTCCAGATCCCACTGTGCACATTTAAAACACGAGGTGACCAGAAATAAAGGACTGTATCTATTACTGAAGGATCACATATTAGGATCTATCACAACAGAAAACATCCTACATTTATTCCATAAATACACACATTATATTTACATATAAATCTTTTAGCTCTGTTTTGGTCTCCACCCACACTTGGGGGAAATCTCTGGCCCTTAGCTGCTCCTCTGTGTTCACCTGCTGCTTGCTAGCACAATGTGGGAGCACAGTGGTTTTATTACAGTAAAGTGACGGCGTACAAGCAAAACAAAGAGCTGAACGTCACTAAAACGCCGCGTAGAACTGAAAGGCTGAGTTCATCACCATTGTTAATATAGAAATATTGATTATTGCGCCTTTAAAAGAAACAAACAACACTAAACTGAGACCAATTCAACTTCTTCTGCACTACTTTGAGCTGTCAAGGACCTAAATATAATCACACTAGCTCTTTTCACACAGATATCCCAAAACATGGCTTTTAAGGACAAGCTCAAGACAGCGAGGTGGAATAAGTTTCCTGCCATGAAAACAAAGTGTAAAAGGCTCTTCTGTCACAAACAGGGAGAATCTAATGTGTGTATTTCTCATATTTAATCAGAAATCCTGTTATTCTCTTCAGATTTTGTGCAATATAAAGGCACAAAAGTGGTATTTATTTCTAATTTAATTAACATAGTAAAGTAAAACAATGTATTGAACACAAAGACACACATTACCCACTAAAAAGTGTGCAGAGAGCTTCAGCTGCAGAGCAGAGGTTGAATTATTCTTCGGGGGCACATGCATTATCCAGCAAAACACATGGTGCATCCATCCTGCATTTATGATCTCTTAATTTCTATTATGGCCACTCAAACCTGCCACATCAAGGAGAAGACATGAGGCGCAATGGTTTGGGCAGACGGCGAGAGCGGGGCACCCCGACCCAGAATCCTTTTCAGGAGCCCCACCGCAGTGGGACCAAAGACGGCCTGCCCACATCAAACCCTGCCTGCGGATTAAGTGAGCCTCAAGAGACCAGTAATGTTTATCATGCAAGTTACTGACTGAACTCGTACACCTGACAGGAGAGGACCGAGCGCTGCATGGGAACGTTTGGGTTGTTGAAGACACTTTGAACCACCAACACTGTAGAGATCAGACGGGTGGGCAGTGTCCTGACTTTGATGGGAGGTGCTACAGCTACAGTATGAAGTGCAGATGAGCTTCTCCAACACATTAACCACCGAGGCTCGATCGTTTCAGCTGTCTGAACGTATGTAGAGCCAAAAATAAAATCCTTTTTGATGCCAAACAATGAACACACTTTGTTTTGTTTGTATTCCACAGCCATAAGAGCATCTGTGGACACTTGTATGCTATCAAATGGTTTCAACATGCTAATTAAAGTATGCTGTGTAATATACGTACATACACACACATACGTTTGAGCAATATTTATCTGAATAGTTCAACATATCGTGGACTGTGCTTATATGCTTCTCTTTCCAAGTGTGTGGTGCGAAGCTACGGTGGCTGACGAGGATTCACCTTCGCTTAAATAATAAGTCTGATACTCAATTTGTCACAACACAAATTTGAATTTGTGCCACCAAATTCAAGCTGACACTTTTTACTTTTTTATGTCTGTTCTGGGCCACCGTAGAAACATGACAGTGCAACATGGTGGACTTTCACCCGATTATACACGATTGAAAACATGATTAAGAATATCATATTCCATTTCTGACATTAGATCCCCCTAATTAATACACACTGAACTCTTAATCTGAAGTGACTGTAAACCACAGACTGATATTGTCTTGTTTGTGGTGTTTTATTATTTCGATGAATTAAAACAAAAGTATATATTTAGAGGAGTTGATCCTAATTCGACTTTCGAGTGAACTAAACAGCAGCAGGCAGACTGTAAACCTCCAAAACAACTTTTACATGTTTCCACGCTGACATAAGCATGACACATACAGTAGTTCCTGGATACGCGCCCATAACACACATTTACAAGTTGTCATGGTAACCCCCCCTTTGGGCTAACATCCGCCCGAAACTGCAACTAACACTAGATGCTCATTGTGTTAACGTGTACACAGTAAAAGCTGTATAGTAATTATTGTTGTGGAATTTAAGCTCATCTGGCTTCCATTAGGATCCGTCCGGGTGTATTTCCAGGAGGGAGACAGCTGTCTGGAAAACACAAGCTGCTCCTGAGGATGGAAGTTTCCAGGGCGGACGCTCCCTGACGACACCAAGGTGCTGATGGAGAAGTGACGGCGTCGGCTGGTGCCGTCTCCTGGTGGTCAAGCCACCTGCTTTGTCATCGCAACTCGCTAAGTGATGGTGGGAGGACGAAACGTACAGTGTGTGCAGCACAGTGGTGTGTTTTAGCTCAAGTAGTACACCATATTCATATTCAATCAGTAGCCAGGCACCAAAACTTTACGACTTGATTGATGATTGTTGATTTTAATCCTTTCATGCAAGAATTATGATCCTTACCTCAGTCAGGATTTTTTTACTAAGTGTTTTTATTCATCTTTAGGCTGAAAAACAAGATTTTTTCAACCCAAATTTTGTAAAGATGTAGTTACATGTCCAGTAGTTGAAATCGAGCTACTGATGCATGATTAATTTTGATTTCCTGATTTAGCAATTGCATGACTCCTTAGATGTTACTTGATGTCCCTATATTTTTCTTACCTGCATGGTTTCTTTTTCTAGAAGGTTTGAACAGAAAAAAATGAGCAACTTGGTGTTTCTGGCTGTCTGTCGGCCATCTTGGCTTCACTCTGGGGAGCAGTCAGTGTATGAGATGATGCAGTAGCTTCACTGTAGTGGCTGATGTGCAACTATGCCATCAAAACTCATGCATATACAAGAAAACAGCTGCACACTGTAGTGACCTCTATGCATGAAAGGGTTAATATAAAAAGAAAGGTCAAGGAAAATGAATCCGCAGACGTATCTTTGATATCAACCATCTGTGCAGAGTGGGTTTTCTATAACAAGTTGAGTCATTTCACCAAAACAACAGCTGCACATCACCAAAGGCCACCAGAAATAACAACAATGAACACAATAAAACAGACAAAAAGAAGCAGGAAAAACGACCATCAACTAAAGCGACAACTGAGCGACAACCAATGAGCCAGGCTCCGGTTCTGAAACACTCCTGGTGGGGTACGAAGCCACATGGAGGACTGAGCAGAACTGGACCACAGCCAGACCGTGACGCAGCAGTCCCTGCATGTGGAGCAGACGAATGAAGTAAAAAGTGGAGCGGTACATTTATGATAAAGGAGCATGAAAAGTACTTATTACCACCCACCCTGGTTAGATTGTTCATAACTGTAGTGTAGGTGTGTCGGCTCCTACTTCACCAACCCCTGAACTATAAATCCCCTTTATGCCGTCTTCATGAATACTCTAATAGAGAAACTGCTCTTATGAGAGAGCTGCTTGTCATATCTCCGTGATATTAATATTACAGATGGTTAACCAATATCGTTTAATAACAGAACACAGCCACTACTTGAGACCGGTCCGTTCAGTTAAATAAACACAGATTTGTTTGAAAGTCAGCGTTAAGTACATGTCCAGACTGCACTAAAGGGGAGCTATTTCAGTCCGGCTTCTCTGCGGTCGTGCTGTAATAGGGACCTGGACAGGCCTTATTAGCGCTAATCAATTCACTAACCTACATTCCTGCTTCTGAAGAAAAAAAGGACAGACGGGCCTCAGGCGAGCCAATCCTGCAAAAACCATCAACGCTGTGCCACATTCCTCTCAGTCTAAAAGGAAAAGTGATGTTTCTTTCCCATTTTCCAGGGGCTCCTGCAAGTATTAGGTCTCGGAAAAGGCTGAGCAGAAATGAGGTGGCTGTGTGCAGTGTTGGCTTCCCGGTGCCGTGATCCAAAGACTGAATGGAATCATTCACTCCGTCCTTTCAGCTCAGTGATGCTGGCGAAAACAATAACCGATCCAAAGCTGCATCTGTGAGCAACGTGACAGAAAAAGCTGACTTATGAGGTTTAGCTATTGTGGCACGTCTCATTTTTACAGCCCATCTCTGTGCACACACTCACACAGAGGGAGGTCAGAGGTCGGGGTCACACGTCGCTGGCAGTTCTCGCCTTAAACGACAGTCGCCTCTCTGCCACCGCGCGGTTTCCAAGAAAACATCCTTGAATAATTCCTTCCTGAGCGACGTCCCGCCCCAATATCCTGTGTTTAAATAAAGGAAGCTGCTCTAAATGTGCAGCTTCATCGTAACATTCAGGATGCAAAGCAGATGTCGGATGATGTCTGGGTTTGATGGAGTGTTCCTTTAACTACCGTTACTGTGGCTTTACTCAGTGGTTTCATGCAACATTATCAGGAAAATTAAAATCCCACAAAGCCAGTATCAAGTTAATGTCAGAAGCAGCAGCAGGTGGAGAGAGAAAGGAACCCGTTCAGACGTGTGGATGATGAACACATCGATTAAATATCTAATCACTCTCTCCAGAGGTTATACATTTCCAACGCTAAAACCACGGCCACCAGAGATACTGACATGTGTTAACAGAGGTTGGATACTCAGACGTACTGACTACATTTACTCAGACATAAAACTACATCTCTAGAACCAGTGTATTCACAGTTTTCTAGGATATCATCATGAATAAACCTCCAGAAATCTGCTCTTGCACAGTCATCCATTTTTACATTTTCCAAAGTATCACAGTAATCCAGTGATAGTCGCCTGCACAGGAATGTTAATAGCCAATGCGGCAACCAACAGTGGCAAAATCCAGTAATAAAAGCTTTTATAATCAGTATTTTTGCGTCACAGGGCTGCAATTGTCTCAACTGAAAACTCCCGACTTCAAGATTAGAAGAAGACACAACAAATTAAATTTCTGGGTGTCTAAACCCAAAAAAGGCATGGCTGTATTATATACTGATCTCATGCTAACTAACAGCACAAGATGACAGCAACCTCGGGACGTATTGAGAAACGCTTCCTGCTCTCTGTTCCTGATAAGCCGCCGTGAATGACGGGACACTCGAGGCGTCAGCAGGTTTTTTGACAGCAGAGGAAGGAAAGGCGGACTTCTGCAGAGAGCATATCAGGGCTCAGCCCAAATGTCAGCACCACCACTGTTTTCAATTAGGACACGGTACACAGGGAGGAGAGAGGGGAGACATCAAGGAGGAAGATGTTTGGGAACAGCTGGATGTGGCAAACCTAGTCTGTATTTATACCAGCTGTGCAAGCAGCAGGAACGGGCGGTTCTCTGTAATACACTACAGCAATGTTAAGGCACCGACTGTGATACACTAAGTTATTATTAATAACTAGGAAGCAGTCAGGCCATACGATCCTCCAAATACAGTTTAATAACAGAGCGTCTGGATTAGCCAAATACACACGATGATAATCATCCTGATTGGCTGACGGCAGTCAAGATTTTTGGCAATTTGACCTGTGCAAAATGAGAAAAGAATCAGACTTAGAGCCACAGTGTTTTGTTCAGTTGAATGCGTCCTGTTGCTGTCGCTGGCTTAAATAGGACACATGGAGGAGAACTGGGACATTTCATGGGACATGGTTTGGAAATCCAAAAAACAAGACTGGCAGGAATTAATAACTATTAGTGTGTGCTTACTTAATTTGTTTTTTTTTTGGTTGATCTGTTTATTTCTGCAAACAACCCATTTGGCAGCTAGTAATTGCTTGAACTGTTCATATACTTTAAGAAGTGTCTTGAACCACGAAGTCCAACCAGGCAAACTCAGTATCCTCTTTTCCGTTTGGTGCACATATATATGTATAAAACTTTTTTAGATCTTATTTTGTTGTCATCTGTTTGTCTTTATTGTAAAGCACTTTGTAAGTTGTTTTTGAAAGGTGCGACGGAAATAAAGTTCTTCTTCTTATTATTATAAACTATTATTATGTCTTCTAAATCACAAACCCCTTCCTAAATGTTAAAGGTGACAATTAACAATTAAATTAACAATTAAATTCCAATTATACAATAATATTCCTTTTGTTTTCATGACGTCTCATGTGAAAGCACAGCTTGGAGACCGAGGCCTGAACTACACAGGACACTGTGAGGAAAAAGCAAAGATTAATGAAGGACATAGTTTATAAAACAGTTTATTTAATCTTATTATAACAATAATGTGTCACATATTTTTGTTTAATTCTGTTTTTGCTACCACTGTAATAAACTCTGGACCCCTTTGACTCATCCTGTGTGACCTTTAGTTTGGGAACAACTGCTCTAAAGAACATGATGTTAGCACTACATTAGACCAAGCAGAGACTTTGCATTAGTCGAACTTATGTACCTATTTCTGAGGAAAATCAAAAGAAACACAACAGAGGGTCAACGGGGATGAAGGGGAGAGAAAGTTTAACAAAGACGCTGTTATTGTGAGCTATCTAAACACCATTATGAGTTTTGTAACAGCTAGAAAAATAACTTTGTGACTGTGTTTCCATGCTGTGCATAAATGTTTGCGTAGAGTCCCCTGTCTGGTTAATGGGGGATTCCAGCCGTAAAAATAAATGTGGGATGACTTCCCTCCTGCTGCGGTTTGTTCAGCAAATCATGGGCAGCTATGGCCAACAAAGCCCACACCCTCTGGTGTCTGCCGGCGAAAGGTTCATCACCACCCACAGAAACACTGAGCCATCTCAGCTTTTAAAGGGAAAACTCCCAACAACAGCTTATCAGAGCTCAAAACAAATATTGGTGAAGTATGTGGGATCTCTCCATTGAGATTGGTGTGTCTACATCTTCATGAATGCAGACACATGATGTCCTGTCCAGATATTTATTATGTGATCCCCCCCCCCAAGATAAATCTGAGGGGTCACAAGATAATTAAAAGGATAAGAAAGTAAAACATCACAAGTTTTCCTTCTAAAGAGGAAAACGTGAAACTCTAAACCTCCTTTAAAATCAAATCCTTCTAACGAGAAAAAATAAAATCACATCGAAGTCTTTCACCCGAGATGAAGGATCACAAGTGGACACAAAAAGGTCGCCAACCACTGATCTTAAACCTGCATTATCACATTTCACTGGGGGGCTGTATCACAAGCTGTAAACACAGCAACTATACTAAATTAGCATTCGTTTGGAGTCACCTTTCTGACCTTTCTTAGTGTTTTTGGTCTCTACCGCCTCCTGGGGAAAATACCTGGCTTTTGTTTTTCATGAAAAACTGTAAAATTGCAGCCGATAAAACCAAAATTACACACTGAAAGCTAAAAAAAACTAAAACGCTCTGTAGAACTGAGGGCAAACTGCAGCGTCGGGTCACCTTTCACATTACACGTGTTCATCTGACCCATTGTTGATGTAAAAAATATGAATTAGAGCAGCTTTAAGACATCAACATCCACTGTGGAGGAGGAGAAGAGGCTCTTCACAGTCTACGCTGGACTTCAGAAAGAAAGAAGAAACGAGCGTCATCTCTGCAATCATGAATGAATGCACTTTGAAGCAGAAGTATTCACAAGCTCAAAATGACCCCAATGGATCTGGAAAATCTGTTGTGAGATCCTATCCGACCCAATAATTTGTAAAAAATATATAATATACCCATATAATGGACCTGACAAACCTAAAAATGCTGTTTTGCTGCTTAAAAACCTTTACCATGTATGATAAAACATGTTCTTAATGTTTAAACTGTTTCAGATATGTTTATTTTATTCTATATTTTCTATTCTATCAGTTTGACTTCTTCACATTCAGTTTCTTAAAGCTTCTCGGTGAAGAGGGTCCGTCCTGCCTCCAGCTTGTTGATCACTTTTGCAGTCTGATCCACTGTACACTCGGTTGACCTTAACAGAACATGGATCCGTGTGATCCAGTCTCTGTACCTGGAGTCCATGTAGAGCTGTTAAGACTGAACTGATTGTGCTTTAAATGAGGTGATCACTGACAAGATCTCACTGGATTCTTCTGGTTTTTGTTGAAATACTTAAATGTGAATAATCTCTGTGGCATTTTCCACTTCCCACTGAAGTGATGCGATTCTAAAATAATAGCTCTTCTTCTTTAAGCTAAGTTCAGATGACTCATTCCTAAAACAGCAGCCCATTAATTGACTCAGTTTCCTGCCAAACATCGTGGACAAAGATAACAAAGGCTCTCTGAAACTGTACATTTGACAGGGGTGTCCTGACGGTGTGATGTCATTTCTAAATTTAACCCTGCACCCTCCCATCAGCACCCTGCGGACCCTGTTGACACCCTTGACCTCTGACCTGCTGCTGACTCACCGACCATCTTCCCTAAATCAACTTTCTCTCTCCTCCTCCTCCTCCTCCCACACACACATCTTCCCTCCGCTGCTCGCGTTTCTGGGAAACTCTATTTTCTTTTTGTGTAATAGTTTTGTGAGCAGGAGAAGCACTGGTGTGTTTAACTGTGTCTCCCAAATGAACTCCACGCAAATTAATAGGGCACACAAGCATGCTAAGAGGGAATAACACAGCAGTTTATAGAGAGGCAGTATGGGTAAACACAGCCTGTACTCTAAACACTTTAAGTGGCTATCGGAGAACCAGATAACCTCCGAATCAATCTTTCTCAATGCTTCTACTGCAGAGATCAGCTGTCAATCAAACTTTTGGACTTTAAGATTAAGATTAATAAAAAAAATGATAGACTGAAAAGAGTCTTAAACCTGCATTATTTCTAATGACCAGCAGGGGGCGACGCTGCTCAGAATGAATGGAAGTCAATGAGAAAATGAGTAAATCTCTCACTAGATTTATTGTCTGTCGCTAGTTTACAGTCGTCTCCAACACAGCAGGATGTTCACTCAGTACAACATGGTCCTATTTAGAGGAAAATAGACGAGAAACCACGGTTTGCTTTTGTGGAACGAATGTAACTTTTGGTTTCAAAGAACCAAGATGGCGACGCCCGTGAAGCCAAATCTGGGGCTTCAGAACGGCGGGCCACAAACCATTGGGCGCCGTCACGGTGGCTACGTCCACGTCTCATATACAGGCTAAGGTAGAAATATAGAAATCACTTCCTGTATGTGTGATTCATTGATCCACACTGTCTTGAAAGAATAAATTAATACGCATTAGTAATTATGTTTACTTAAATGACGATGCCACGCGTTAGTGCCATGGTGACCTAGTTTGGAAATGTTGTAGCGTTATAAATCTGACGCTAACAGCCATTTTGTTTTCACTGCGCTCAGCATCAGACCCACTTTAGGCATTCCCTCAACCTTAAGGAATTCCTCAAAGCTATTTCCATGCTGTCACATGTCAGTGTTTATGGTTAGGCCTGGTGTCTCGTGCCGTGATACAACATAGTCATTTTGTGGGGTTTCCTGACCGCACACACACCAAATATGTACAGTAGAGTACAACAGGGGACCCAGCTTCTGAGCAGCGAGCGCTGTGGTTGCATTTGGCCCGCCTGAGTAGGAAGTTACTGACCGTTCATCATATTTTATTGCAGGGGGAGTCCCATTGTGAGCGGGATCATCGGTCAGGGCCATGTTTGTGTTTCCCTCTCTGATGTCTTAACTCCACATCAGATGACAGACGTGCTGGAGCTGGAAACCGGGGAGCATCTGCTGAAAAGTTCAGTGGCGTAAACGGACTGAGCGGCTAATGAAAGCGCCACCAGGACTTGATATCTCTTCCTGTTCAGCTCGGAGGGTGGACACGAGGACACCACTCAGACAAGCAGTATCTCCCCGTACTGACAGCTCTTAGATACTGAGCTTTGAGCTCATTTCTAACAATTTGGCCTCTTTTGTAAAGATAAAAGCTACTGCGGGTATTTATAGAGGAGTAGACTGTGGCGTGCTGGGTCAGCAGTCTAACAATCCTTCAGCGTTCGATGTTTAAATCAAATTATTATGATAAAATCAGAATAAAGCATTTGTCTAATTTAAAAGAATATTCTTTTGGCACCAAATATCAGCAGTTTATGAACTACTCAGCTTCTTGTGTTCTTAATTGCATAAAGATGTGAAAACGTCTTTCAGTGTCTGTGTCTGTGTGTAAACTGCACTAAAGCTTTAATAGCGGCTGCCCAGCATGAAACAGACAAGTTAGAGACTAGCTGGTGGACATTGGGGAATATTTAGCAGCTGAAGAGTCAGATATTTCCTTTAGGAGTTGGTGGAGACCAAAAAAGAGCTACAACTATAATAACTACTGGACTTGTAACTCAGCTCTAATGTTGCTACGTATCTGAAGGATGTATGAATGCATCATCGCGGGACATTAAAAGCAGAAGTCGTTATTCAACCCATTGGACTACAGGTGTTTCCTCTCCGTCCAATCAGCCACACAAGAAGTTTAAGAAAGATCCGTCGCCAGATAACAAAATCCCAAATCCTCCTCCCGACCTGAGAACTGAGGTCAACGCTCTTTGCAACTATAGGAACATCCAATTACTGTTTTCCTCCTGTGACACCACTTCCACCAGCCGTCCTCCTCACAGCACAGCGCTGCAGAGCAGGGGTCGTCCTGTCTGTCTGTCTGTCTGTCTGTCTGTCTGTCCGTCCGTCTGTCCCACTTAACTGGAATGACATGTGGGCCGTACAGCAGGGTCGAGTGAGTCAGGACTCTCCCCCGGTGACCGTCGCTCCCGGCGGTGCTATCTTTTCAAGTTTCGCCTCTTCCTGTGTCTCTTTAGCGGCTTGTCAGTCGGATGAAAGGTATTTCCTCTGAGTCACCGCTCTGCTCTCTTTTGTCAGCCCAGAACCACGCAGGCCTTAAAGACCTACAGTACACAATGCTGTTGTCTGCTCCTCCGGCGGCCGGCCAGCTTCTAAACAGCCTTTTTTCTATAATTGGGCTTTTTAAAGATGAAATGCACTTTGCTCTGTATTATGCTTACAGTATGTTGGCCTAGTTTGGCGACATCATTTCCTGAGGGTCCTGAATTTTATATATATATATATTTATATTTTTTTTCTCTCTCTTGCAAGTCATAGTTACAAGCAGTGAGAGACACACACAAACAGAATATTCTGGACTCTCCCTCCGTTTTATCTTGTCCCATTTCTGACAGTAAAGTTAAAGTAGAGCATGTAGTTTTGCATATTAGTGGCCCACTACTTTATCGGTGTAGCTACAACACTCAGACGTAGTGATCTTATGCTGGGCTGAGAGGCCTCGTCCATCTGATTGAACTGTCCTGTGAGGACGTCTGCGAGCCAAGACGACACACTGATCCCACACACACATGGCGAGCAGCTCTCCCCGGTCGACCGCTCACTCTTAAATTCACCCTCATGTACTCTTAAACACAATAAATCACTTTTTGATTCTTCCTACACATCAAGAAACATTTTGCGCTGAAGTGCTGCACTTTATTTGAAACTTCTACCTCAGTTTGCAGCTTCCTACGTGTTTCTGTTAACAGAAAGCAGACGGCAAGGTCGGACTTTCTGTCCAGATTAGAACAAGTATAAACAGACAGAATAACAGGAGAAAGGTGCTGTAAGTTCATTTATAGCTCTTCATCAGAGGCAAGACTGCAAAAGGACTAAACATAAAACCAATCAACAATCCCAAAATGATATGTGATACGATGATATGCAGCTCCATGGCCTACTTTCTGCTCTTGTGGATCTACAAAATGGTGAATGATGGTTAAGCATCAATAAAATAAAAGGCAGCTCAAGACTGAAAACATTCATCTTTGATTTGAGGTTTTACTGTATATGATCAACTATTAGACTACTTACCATGCTGTAGCTACCGGACATGTGGACAGTAATAATAACCTACATTTAGCCAATAAATAACTGATCTGTTAAAGGTATAGTTTGTCATTTGGGGAAATACACTTATTTACTTTCCTTTTTCATATTTTCAGTGTTAAAAAGTGTCTGTTTATACACTAATGTAAACCTTTATTACGCCCGTTTCCTTCTCTTGGCCTGACTCAGCCTGGGATATATGTTAGGAATGCAGGGCTGTTTTACCTCTTCATGAACGAGGCAAGTCATATGTAATATTTCCTCAGTGAATCACTCTTTTCTCCACAACCTTTCTGTTTTCTTCACCTCATTTGGGCATAAAACGTGTGAAAGTCCACCTGTTAGGCCGATCCACTGTCTAACTGAGGAATGTCACAAATCTGTTGTTTCAGACTTGAGGCCGGAGGATGGCAAATGTCCTGTTGTTCCTATCTGCTGGACAGACATCAGAAATGTGCTGACGTATTGTACCTGAATGCACCGCTGAACAAACACTGGCTTTGGCTACTTCCTGGGTAATAGAGTAAGGACAAATACATGGTGGATGATGAATTTATCATGTGAGTCATGCGTGAATGGAAACTGTAATCATTCATGACAGTTCCTGTGATTCTTACTAGTCTAAAACCATATATCCTGTTTTATTATGAGCTAATCCCCAAACTAGCACAAAATAGTCTCATTAAGTGTCAACACATAACTTCATAGTCATCTTTTCCAGCTGTTATTTCAAAATGAAACTCACTTTTAAAAGAGAAAGTTTGAAGCAGAAGCTTATCAGTGCCACGCTGAGCACAAAATAAAGTCTCTATATGGCCATGCAGGTTCTTTAACGGAGATAACTGTTAATGAAGACACGTTAAGGGTCAGAGTTCCCTCACCTGATTATTTCTGGCCTGGTTATGTAACTGCGAGTAGCCTCAACCCTTCACATAGCTCCCTCTGTACGCTCTGCAGATAAGCCTCTGCAGCGATAACACAGGTCCATGAACGCAGTCAGGATGGAGAGGAGAAAAAAAGGGCTCGCTGAGTAACTTGAAGTGAATCCCTTTCAGAATAAAATGTGGCTAAACGGGATGCAAGGCCATAGAAGCAGCCACAGGGAGCACTGAAGTGCCAAGAAATATCAGAGAAAGCTGGTTTTCCTTCACAGTCAAACTGTCATCTGATGGGCTGCAGCAGCCCTGCGTTCAATATACTGTAAGTATTACTAATTAAGGGGGCGTCAGGGGGTGGGCAGCGTGACTAAGTGAGACTCTGGGACGTGAGATGTGAGCAAAAAGAAAAGAATAAAGCAGCCAGCAGTCTCTTATATAAGTTTCTTCACAGTCAGATGGACACATTTGTTTACAGGGTTTAAAACACATTAGAGCTGCTCAATTAACCAATTATATGATCAACGGGAAATTAATCCGCAACCACTCTGACAGTCAATTGTTTAAGATTAACATTATCGAGATTATGTTTCTTAATTGTGAGGATTTACTGTTTTTAGACAGGATGTGTCATTTGAAGATGATTACTTGCTGGTTACTCTATAATGAAAATATAGTTAATTGTAGTCTATGTATTTTGTTAAATCCCTTGTAAACACTTTATTTCTGCATTTTTTCTGTCTCCTCTGTTGCTGTAACAAGTAAATGTCCTCTTATCTTATCTGATTATAATATTATCATAATATCAGTTAAGATTTAAATTTTAATGCCAATCTACGTTGTTAAGTTTGTTTAATTTATATTACAGGAGTACATATTTTTAATCATACTGCAGAATGGGAAGACTTACAATCACATTATGATACATAATACATGGAGGCATTACTTTCCAGCCAAACTTAATATATATATCTCTATAGAAATAAATCTCAGGCCATTCTCACAACTGTTTTGCTCTCTGTGCAGGGAAATAAGTCCAGTTATACATCAGGACTACACGTTTATTTTTCGGCGCACCTTTGAGACAAACTCTATCACTGTTTCTCTTTTTTTGTGTGTGTCAGTCTGGGAAAATAAGACGCAAGAAAAATAAGAAAGTTCCAGTATGTCATCGTGTCTGTGATTCCTAATGGCATCACCGGCCGCTGATTGGCCGCCCCGCCCGCGAGCTGCAGAGGTGGAGAGGGGCGTGAACGTCTCTCCGGCGCGCTATATGTGCGGCTGTGCGCCTCTCCAGGACCAGGAGAAGGAAACGCGCAAGCGAGGCGAGAAGCAGCAGCAGCAGCAGCAGCAGCGAGAGCAGGAGCAGAGACTTGGACATTAACCCGCAGAGCACCGGACTCCACGCACTTTATTCCAGCAGCAGAGAGGAGTGCGCAAAGTTTGGAGAGATGCAGTCAGTGTACCAGCACCTGATCAGCCTGCTGTTTGTCTTCAGCAGCCTGCAGGTTCACCAGCTGACGGAGGGCTGCTCGTGCGCTCTGACGCACCCGCAGGACGCCTTCTGCAACTCCGACATAGGTGAGCAACGCATTAAATCCACTTTCCCTCCCTGCAAAAGAGCGTTTTTCCTCAGTTTTTCCAGAGATTAGATGCTGAGATACAAGTGTGGAAGCTTCTTTTCAGCCAAATGTCTCTTCTGAGTGTGAAGGAAACATAATAAATTGCATAATCCTCCTGCTTTCTCTTCTGATTGTGTAATTTTTGGGCTCTGTTCAGCCATCATCTGCCAAGAGTTTTTTTTTTACTATTAAATCATCATACACCAAACTTCAGTGTTTTAAGTCAGCTGACAAAACACCAGTGATGCTTCTTTAAGTAGTGGCTGCTCCACTAACTCAAAGGTTCCCCTTAAATATCATGCTTTTCATCCCCAAACTGATGAAGATTTGATTTTATTGTATATTTTCTTCAGCTGTCCAAGCTGCAGGAGTGTTTTTGTGGCTTAAGCGTGAGGTACGATCCACTGAGAGCTCAGATCAGCTTTAAATCGTGCTTGTTTATCTGCACACTCTGGTATTTCTCTGTCAGACTGCCACCTGGTTGTAACTCAGATATGCCCGGCCTCTGGTTCACAGAGTGGACAGCGGAGGTGGTGGAGGTGGGGAGCAGAGAGTGAGTGGGGGGGGGGGGTTGCATGGCTTGTTTTACTGCCTGGCTGTGCTTTCTCTGACACCACACAATAATATGAATTCAGGATCTGGCTTTTAGCCTGGAGAGCCAGCTCAACCTGGCCTCTGTTTTTAGATAACACTCGTAAAGACTCTGGGATTATCTGATCTGCCCTGTAGGAAGAGCGGGGGGGTGTTTTTTGGGGGTAGATTTGTAGTTTGGGAGGTGAGATGTTTCACATGTGACCGCAGGGCGGCTGGGGAAGGAGCCAAACGTGGTCTGACGTGAGCTTCTTTGACCGATAACCTTTCACTTTAAGCCAACGGCAAAAGGCTGATGGTCTTTTTGAGTGCAGCTGATATTTTGCTTCAACATCACTTGACCCAAAAACATGAAACCATCATGAGGCTCTCTAAACCCCTGACACATAATCGAACAATAATCTCTCAGTCTAAACTGAGCATGCACACACACACGCACACACACACACACACACACACACACACTGCAGCCATGTGTTCGCCCTTGTGTCGACTAACACGATACAAGGGAAGTCCTAGTTTCTGCAGCAACGCCCCTCTACGCACACAGATGGCACTTTCAATGATGTTGCACTTACTAATGCTCATCAGTGGAGGCTGAAAGACATTTCACATGTTAGACACTCCTACAGGTACCCTTAAATCCTTAAAAGGAGTAGTTTGACATTTTGGGAGAGAGAAAATTGACACCACTCTCATGTTTGTAAAGTAAATGTGAAGTCACAGTGAAGGAGCCAGTGGAAGGAAGTCACTACACCCGGCCACAAAACAGTCCAGCACGTAACCCCCCCAGTGTTTTTACACTGTTTGTACTGAATAAACAAACAACCATTTGCCGTGTTATCTAGTGAGATTGAGAGATGAGCTTCCATGGACAGCACCAGGCTAGCTGTTCCCACCTGTTTCCAGTCTTTTACGCTATGCTAAGCTAAAATAAACTAAGCTAAGCTATCAATCTTCAAAACTCTCAGCAAGAGACAAATAAACGTTTTCCCTAAACTACTGAACTACTCCTTTAGTTATGGCCTCATACGGTGTAAGCATGTGAAAATGTAAACCTTAAATAACTTCTTGCTCCCGTCCTTCTGTCCCTCCTCATCTGATCTCCTGTTGATCCCACTGCAGCCAGAAACACTTCACATTAAAGACATAATGTGCCTTTAAAATGTCTCTTTATTAGCAGTGTGTCCTATTTACTTACTCCTTTAAACGCAGCCAAGAAAAGGAGGGTTTCTTGCCCAGATTCAGAGGACAGTGTATTTTTTTTGTAGGCGCAAGTCACTTCTTTTAGTTCTAACGTGGGCGGGAACTCACGGTGATGCTTTGGTGAATCCTCTTTAGAGTCCTGGAGGGGAGGAGGTGCACGTTTAGCCTACTAGCCTCCTGAGAGCCCCCCCATTATGAGAGGAAGCCTGTGAAATAGGTCACAGAAATGGTGATGTGAAGACCCAAAATGGTCACTCTGTGTCTCCTGCTCTTCGGTAACCCCCGGGGCTGCGGGAGCGTCTTCAGCCAAGTGACCCGGTTGGACTGAGCGGAGATGCCGCCTCCAAAAAACACTCATGCGATGCTTCAGATCTGCAGATAGCTCGTGGTGTTGGCACCCGCTGAGACTTGCCAGTGTAGAATGTGGGACTGACTTCAATGGGCGCAGTGATCAGTCGTGAGCCTCACAAATCCCATTTCCAAGGTCCCGGCTCAGCCTGAAGTGTGCTTTGAATGCTCACAGTCTCTCTTATACCTCGGCGCTCTGAGGGAGACGCCAGTTGGACGCAGAGCACAAAGGTCACAGCTCGTAACATTCATTAATCTGGGTCAAATGTACTTAGAAGTTAGTGCTGCGATGGAAAATCTACTTTTCTCGGGTTTCCTTCAGTGGATTTGATGCGATGTGTGTTTAGGAAGCATGAACGATTTGAAGGGTTTCTTTCGTCTTTGGTCAGATATTTGTGGCTAATGTTAAAACAAACATATCAGGTTGTTGGAACACAAACACGCTGTGATCCTACTTTGTTTAACTTCTATTTCTAACACAGTGGACTGAAAGCTGCTCTTCTGTTTGTGCCGCCGAGTTAAATCAAGGAGACGTGACAACCAAGTACGGGGTTGAAATGCTAATGCGGCGAAGGAGAAACCCTGTAATTCTCACCGTCAACATCAAAGGCGACGGGCCTGCATCTTCCCAATTTCAGACCTGTACTTGAGTTCAAAGCGTTTTGCTCTTGTTGTCTTGGCCCGGACCCATAATCACCTGCAGGCACTCCACTGGATGAATCACAATTAGGTTAAAAGGGTTGAAAATTGGGTTATTGGTGTCTGTCTCAATTTAACAAATTTAAATCAAAAGTATGAAGGTGTGCCATGTTTTTTTCTTAATCAGGCTTGTCCTTCATTTTGATGGTGGTATTTGAGCACTTGCTGATAAAATGACATTTTTATGGTTTGAATTCGTGGAGCTATACGTGGGAGATCCTCCACGGTGCGCTGGGATGGCTTAACTCCATCAGGTGAGAGACGTCCTGTAAGTTTTCCCTGCTAACATACCTGTGCAGCAGGCAATGACCTGGCTGCATTCTTGTGAGGAGACCTAGTTGGCTGCTATTAGGCAGCTGGGTTAAAGCGGCCCATTCACAAGGGGAAATGAGCAGCACTTGTTTTTCCAAAGCCCTCTGAAAGCAAGATTAGAGGCCCGGCTGTAAACTTTGACCCTGAGATTTAATATCGCTCCGAAACAACACTCGTTCCCAAGCGCTCGGGGTGACAGGAGCAAACCTTTACATGCTTGCACCGTGAACCAGGTCAGTTGCTGAGGATTAGCGGGATGCGTGTACGCTGGGTTTGGGATTGCGGATCAGGTCATTGAGAGAAACGGATCCCACCCTGCCGTGGGTACGTTGTTGTGCATTGGCGAGCTTTGTCAAACAAGTGCAGCGTAGCAGTTTTGGAGCGATGCATGGCCGGGGGCTTTGTGACGGCGCTCTCCTGGTACCAATACACCCTCCTCCTTCTACTGATGAGCTATGGTGCTTGTAGTTAAATCACTACTCCCTCCGTCAGCCTCATCTGCAGGTCAGCAGGTGACAACTGATAACCTGACTGAAGCCAGGACTCCTGTTATGAAGTATTATGTAAAGCTCAGGATCAGATATCCGTAGTTTTCCCTAAAGTGAGCTAAAATACAACGAGATGTCAAAGGGTCTGGATTCCGTACAAGCCTGGGATGTTCAAGCCGTGAGCCAGGAGTATCAAATCTCCAGTCCGTCCCTCCCTTCTCTAATGACCACACAGTTGCTCAGGGGTTCGCTGTTTTAAACAGGAGGCCAGCACGGGGGCCGTGGCCGTCAGCCCAGCACACACTCATGATGATACATTCACTAGAGCACCACCAACCCAAGATTTAATCGCCTTCAGTTGTACTTATAAAGGCGGTATTGAGTAGTTTCACCTATTCATCACCAGAATGTCACATTCCTTTACTTATGGTGGCCTGACTTTTTGAAATGTGAGCAGTAAGCTAGATAATCCAAACAGAGGTCAAACTACAAGCAGTAAATTCATATAGTATCACTGACATTTAAACAGCAGTCACACAATCATCTGACCGGCACGTCTAAAAGGAAAAGAGGCAGCGAGCTACAAAGACACACGGCAAGTGAGTAAATGACGAAGATAAAACGAGAGCGATATGAAAAGCAGGCACCAAGTTAGCAAGAACACACAGATAACAGCTGACGAGGCTTCGAGTGCTGGCTGTGACTCTCTAAGACACTCACTCTTTAGTTTAAATACTGTGGCAAAGCTTACTTAGACACCAGTTTTAGCTCTGACAGCCCGTGTTTTTGAGGTCTGCTAACATGACATTTGAACCTAAATGACTAGCTGCTTAAAGATTTCCATGCCTCAATCCAACAGAAACATTTACACTTATTTGTCACTTTGTTGAAAACTTGAAAGGTCTTTGTCAAAAAATATTGTATTCTTTGGACAATAGACTGAACTGTTTAAGCAAAGTTTTTAACAAGCCCTCAAATTTGCCCCTTTTTGATATTCATTGTCATAATTTAATGATCTGATGGATAAAAAATAATTCACTCCTGTGCCACTATTTAGTTCCTACTGCATATTCTTCTCTGTATTTAGTTTATTGTAATGTATGTGTGTCATGAGTTAGTGAAACAACATAGCTAAAGAAGAAATAACACAAAATTTACTAAATAAAAGTTTAATTCATGAAGAATATAATGGATTTTGTTGGCACAGCCGTCCTTGGTATTGGCGTATGGTAGCAGACTTTAGCAAGATGTTACTGAGTCAGTCTGCTGTTTTCTAACATGTGTCAGGTAACATGTGTAAATAAAAGCATAAATGACCACATATGCGTTCTGATCTGAATGGGATGTAACAGGAGGACACGTCATCAAAGCCTAATCTCCATTTGGGCAGATTATTCAGCTCAAGACTGTGCTAACTGTGCATCCTTTCACCTTCAAAGTGACGAATGTCCACTTTAAAGTGCAAACAGGGTCTATGACTCCTCTGCACCTGCACTACTGTTACTCTACGATCCGTTCCCTAAACGTTACATAGTCACTTTGCATCTGGGCAAACTTAGAAGCTGTTTGTTACAAGGTGGATTTATTATTATCAGAGCAAACTTCGTCGGCTGCCTTTGCATTTTGCCAGCCGGTCAGTGGACGTTACAGGCTTCATGCTCCGGCGTTCAGTTTTCAGTTTCAGTGTTTATTTTTGAGCATGCTAGTGTGTCGTCCTGAGAATTCCTCTTCCTCCCACTCGCCTCCTCAAACTTGGACCACTTTCCGCATACTAAAATCAGCGTCATCCACCCTGCGCCTCGCTTTCTTTCTCTCCCTCTCAGTCTCACACACACACACACACACACACACACACATAAATGAGTAACCTTATTCATGCAGTTTGCCACATTGTACGTAGGCTGAAATGAATGTTTAACTAAATTACATGCTCACCTTAAGATTTAGCATTTGTAATCCCCTGCTTTAGGCAAGATATACTGAGTGAAAAATGGATTCACTTCTTCTTTTTTCTCTTTTTTGTCAGACCCCTGTTACCTCTCTTATCACGAAAAGCCTCCCACTCTTGAAAATGTATGTCAGATCCTCTGCAGAAGATGAATGCTCGTGCGTCACAGCGTTGGCCTGTAATTCCTCGTGTTTAGCAAAGTAAGAGGAAGACAGACTCTCACATCACAGTATAGAGTAGCCGACAGATACTTCAACCCGACTATAATAACTACTGGGTTATTAACTGTCATGTGGCTGCTTCACCTTATAAGGTGCTTTCAGACGGCGACTGCTGCTGCTGCTGGGACGATAAACAACATTTATGATGCTAGTTAGAAAAATCTGCCATGTTAATTGTGTCATATTGTTATTTCTTCTGTTTAAAGCAGCCCACTCTGTGCAGCTGTGTGTTTAGATTATAATAGGTGTATTACAGGTCGGGCTGGAAGGACCTGGGAGCAACATCAGCGTTGCAAGGCATCAAGTGCTCGCTGTCTGAAAGCAACTTTATCCTCATAATTATAGGATTCAAGTTTAAGTGAAAGTAAAACGAGCTTTTTAGCAAATAAATCATTATACATGCATTTAAAATGATTCAGCAGGTGTTGAAGTGGCATGAAACAAAACAGTGTATCAGAAGTACGGTTAGCCGGGCTGACCAGCTTACACTTGCTAGCATAGTGAGTCCTCCCACATGTCGAATAATGAAAAGCGAGAGTTTTAAATCGCTAATAGTTGATGGCTACTGTTATACAGGCTCCAATGGTCATAGCTTACACAGTATGTAGCTCTAAAGTCAGCAGCTCGCCACAGAAGTCGTCAGCATAAAACATCTTCAGCCGAATGTGGCTGGAAATATGATCTCTACAACCTGCCTGATATCCTGACACTTCTGCATTCATATGTAATGTTCATGCTGCAAGATGCTGCAAACGTTGATCAGACTACAATATTGTCGGTATGAGTTCAAAAGTAGAAATAAACTGTATCTCCTGTGTTGTAAGCAGGCACATGTACGTGTCCGGGTAGTTTAAGTACGTAACAGAGAAGTTAAGAAGGTAGAATGAAGTGAGGAAACAGCACTTTTATCTACACAGTGTGTCCATAGTTGAAGCAGGGTGCTGTGAGATCACATTATTGAACTGGGTTAAATAAACACTGGTAATGTAGACTTTCTGACGTGAGCAGGCTGCCGTGCGGTTGTACGTAAATATACGTGCTGAATGTAGAGGAGGTCAAGGGGTCACTGCAGGGGAATGACACAAATCCTCTGTCTCCGCAGCAGCTGAGGCCCTTCACACATTCCTTTGAGTGATGGCACCATCACTGGCCAATTAGTGGCTGCCGTCCAACAAGAGGGGTCCTATCTGGGCGTACTTCAGTAAAACCAGCTGACCTGCACCCCGTCAAACATGAACATTTGTTTCTCCCGAGGGCTGGTTTTGAGGTCAGACCAGAGTAGGAAACTAGGTTTTGGGGTGACACTTGGTAATAATGGCAGCAGTGTATTTAGCAGAGGCAAAAGTATCCTGTTATATCTGCACATTCCTTTGTAATTGTGACCTGGTTCCTCTGTAATTGCGTCGGCAAACGTCTGTCAAACATCAGGCAGTAGCACGGTTCGGTTCATATTAAAAGAGTTGACAGATTAATGTATCAAATGTTCTGCAGCAAGTTATTGTGTAAGGTCGGGCAGGGGGTCAGTACATTCATACCCAACGCTCTGAAATGACACACATTTGCCTGAGTAGAGTGATTTACTGTGCAGGTGTCAGTCAGTGTTACCTCACATGCTGTTTTTAAGATTTTTCCACTTTGCAGTTCTGTAGTTCTGCATGTTAAATGTGTGGTTGGCACTCTAAAGCACCATCTACTGCCTCACTGGGGCGACAAGCTAACAGGTGGAGTCATGAATTTTGAATTTGGACAGATTAACACTGATTGAATATTTAGTCTTTGGTCCAGAGTGAAATCTCTTGACAACTATTGGATGAATGTGCAAATGTTCGTGGAATCCCGATGATTTTGGTGATAATTCAGTGAAATATATCAACAGCTGTTTCATTGATTGCCATGAAATTTTATACAGACATTTGTGGTTACAATAACTTCTGACTTTTTCATCTATAGCATCAAATTTCACTTTGTCCATTAGCAACTTATCCTGAGTTGCACTTTGTGTTTAGTTAGCCAGTGACTGCATGCTAACGTGCTAACCTTAGATGGTAACCATAATGGACATTCCTTGCTAAACAGGACGTTAGCATTGTCATTGCAGGTGCGTTAGCATGCTCACATTAGCATTTAGCGTAAAGTACAGCCTCAGAGAGCAGTGAGATCTCATCTGACCTGCATGTCGTTTTGTCATTGACTCTTTCACTGATAAAAATACACCAAATTAAAGCAGAATTAATAAAACAGAGTACATTATATTTCTATTGGTAAGCAGCTAGAAGGCCACGCTCCTTTAATTTGTACCTACTGGCTCAACATAAGATTTTTGGGGTTATTTAAATAAACGCTTGGTTCAAATTGGGGTCTTCATGTCCAGAACAAATTTGTGGTCGTGACTTTTGGGTGGCCGTGCCGTTACCGCTTCCTGTTGGAGTTTTATTTTTATGCCCGTTTCCATTTGCCTGGAAGTGGGACAGCTACACAAATACAGACCACACGAAGATGCCACATGCCTCATTTCTTTTCTCTTTCTTTGTTTCTGGGGAATGTGAGCCCCCCGAAGAATGTGTCGAGGAAATTCCACAGACAGAAGATAACAAACACGGCCAGTGTTAGTTGTGTCTGTGGCTGGTGGGCTGTGGGCAGCAGGTGAACTTTAGTGCTTATGCAGGACCCACAGCTCTGGTTAGACTCGATTCACCGGCTCAAATTATCACCCGTTTGTACCCTCCCGGCTCCCTGCCCTTCCACAATAAGCCCCCTTACTCCAACGTTAGTGAAAGCAAACAAATCAAAGTCGTTGCCAGGTTTCACCTCGCAGACGTTTACATGAGGGACCGGCACACAGATAAGATCTTTTTCAAGCCCTGATCCCAATATATAAGGAAACCTGTTTAAACAGCGGAGATACACACTGCACCTTTTCCCTCGTGTGACTCTGCTCTGGTGTTTTTAAGCTGACTGGAATCATGTTTTGACGATTCTGAAATGACATCTACACAATCAAAAACCAAGGTGCAAAAAGCGGATGTGACATTTCCTGTGATTGAAGCTCCATCTTTAGATAAAAGCAGTCAAAAAAAATCCTTAAAAAAACCCAATCAGCAGTGAGAATGAAGCGTTGATGCATGGACGGGGTCTCTTTTCCTCTAATTTCTGTATCAAACTCAAAAGTCCCTGTAGTATTTTTCCCATTGGCCTCCCTTGGCAAACGGCAGCAATGCAGAAAATCGGATAAACGGATTAACTGTGGTGCCAACCTCATCCTGAAATGGTATTTATAATGGGTTTGCTAATGCCTCCTACTGGCCGAGGCAGTGTGTTATTTGATGGATTGGAGGGGAAAGCTCAAAGTCAGATGTTAGAGGAATGTGACAGTCTGTTCTGATCATTTCAAAGTCACTGACCAGTCTGTCTCTTCTCTTTGCAGTGATTCGAGCTAAAGTGGTCGGCAAGAAGCTCCTGAGGGACGGACCTTTTGGAACGATGCGCTACACGGTCAAACAAATGAAGGTGAGAGCGCCGATCTTCTGATGAAGTGCTGCTGAGCAAGACACTCAATGTATTTCAGCTTTGAGGGAGCAGCAACATCTTAGCAAATACACTTAACTCCATTATTTGATGTTATTGATACCAGCCTCATGTCTGTGAGCTACATATGAAGCTAGAGCGTGTAAGGTTAGCCTAGCTTAGCATAAAGACGGGGAAAACAGTATGATATATTTAGTTAATTGATTAATTAGATTATTATTATTTATTTTTTCCTTTGGACAGAGCGAGGCTAGCCATTTCCCCCCCACAAGTCTTTAGCTAAGCTAAGCTAAGCTAAGCTAAGCTAAGCTAAGCTAATCACCCGTTCTAGCTGCATAATTAGCACAAACAAACAAGAGTGACATCGATCTCCTCATACAACACTTAGGAGAAGAAGGAATAAGTGTATTTCCCAAAATGTTGAGCTGCTCCTTTTGCAGTAATGTGTGGAAGGGATGAAGCGAGGCAACAGGAAGCGGTGGACCGATGGCGTCCATCACATTCACCCTGTGGGCGGATCTTTAAAACTTTAAAGCAGTCTGCAAACTTACATTTGTTGATGAAGCGAATCAGCTAATGTTCTTAGCAAATTTAAACTTTTTGTGACTTCCATTTTGGTATGCCTTGTTTTTTCTGTTGCACCCTGTGGTAGGCTTTTATTTTTTGTTTGTTGTTGTATTTGAACATATTGGAACAATTGGCTTAGGCTGCAAATTTATTTTGGTTTGCTTTTCATTATTGCCCCTTATTTAATCAGCTATCTTTATGAATAAGCAAGTAAAAGCTGTTCTAAGGGGCCACAGATGGACAAACAAACTCATTTTTCTTCCACTTAATTTACAGCTCGATTCCACCAGGTTGGCGCGGCTGATGGCGGCCTCTCTAGTTAATACTTGTGATGCCACCAGAAGTGTCAGAGTGTTTCAGAAGCGTGCCAGGGGTGACTCTCCGCTAAAAATATGTGCCAAGTCTATTTTTGACCTCCAGGGCCGTGCCAAGGTGCACAGAATGGACACAGACACAGGAACAGTGTAAAGAATCCAGTCAATTTCGCATCATTATTACCGTCAATATCACCGCGGATGACAAGAGGAAGTGGAAATACTGAAATAACAATAATGAACACAACTAACAGACAAACAACAAACCATTTAACTAAGCAGCCTGTTTATACACAGTAGAAGAAGGAAAAATAACCCAATCGACAGCCAGGCAAAGCGCTCCACCTCTGAGACGCTCCAGGTGGGGTATGAAGCCGTGTGGAGGACGGACATCACACTACACCTATTTAGAAGCACTGGCACATAAAAAGTCATACACCGGATGTAGCAGGAACCCTTCAGTTACAAGACTGCCTCTCCACCCCCCCCCCCCAGCTGCTGTGTGATAGCTGAAAAGCAGTTTGAGATACTTAGCCCGAAAGCCTGTTCTTCACTTCCTCTATATTCTTACATAACGCTGCATATTTCTGACAGATGCTGCCATCGGCCTGCTGCTCAGACAGGAGCCAGGCCGGAAGATTAGCAGGCTTACGGGCATTACAGCTCAACCAAACTCCTCACTCTGAGAGTAAACATTTCAACACAGTCATGCGCTGCATCAGTACGGTCCCACTTTGTACAAAGGCATTAAGTGGCCCTCTTGTTCGTGAAGCACACCAATCATCACTATAAGGATTATGCTCAGGAATTAGATGTGACCTTTGCACCTCTTAGGTAATTTATTTGTATTACAGTCTGCTGGTTTATAATACAAACAGTGGTTCTCCTTGTGGGCTATAATAAAATACATTTCCCTCCAAGTTTCAACAAATCCTATGAGACAAATGCCTTTGGCGATCCCAAACCTCCGCAGTTTAGGGCTTAAGTAACAGTTTGTTCTGCTTTTCTGGGAGCAATGCGTCTAAACAGGGATTTCCTGTTGTTCCCAGACAAATAAATTACACTGAAGAAAACAAAACAGTTCTCAGGGCAAACCCTGACCACTGGCTCTGCATACCTGAGCTGAATAGAAGGAGATGAGCTCCACAGTTTAGCAATGACCTTGCCAAAACAGCATCAAAGTCAAAGCACATTACACAACGTAATCATGTTATCTATGATTTAGTTAAGGGCAGAGCCTAATACTCCTCCCGCCAGGCATTCCTTAAGGAATGTCATCTGATAAAGCCGGCGTGCTGTTTTCATTCCTGATTATTACTGTGAAGAGGCGGAGTCGGGGTGTATTGCCAGGACGATGGGTACAACGCTGCACTTTTTTTAAATTCAGGCTTTAACTCCAGTTTTGTTTCTCGTGTGTTGCAGATGTACAAAGGATTCGACAAAGTCCAGCATGTACAGCACATTTACACAGACGCCTCCGAGAGTTTGTGTGGCGTTAAGTTTGATATCAACAAGTACCAGTACCTGATCACAGGTAAGCTGAATGTTTATGCTTCTTATGCTGCTTTATTAAAGGGACAATCCACTCAATTGACTAGTCACAGGAAGTTCTAATCTGTTGTTAAACTGTCAAGTCTGGCAAACTTAAAGCCCCTCCATGAACACTGGCCACTGTGACAATTAGAGGATAATAGCAATTAGTAATTTGTTTACTTTCTCCATTTATACTTTGTCCTTTAACTCCAAGTTGGTGACGCAGTCGTCAAAACAACATTTCAGCCCTCCGTTGCCAATACACACTGATTCCTTCTCAGGGGCTGAACGTGCACCCTCACCTCGCTGCTCTCCAAGGACTTCTTCATTTGTCCTGTGACACAAACTTTCCCACTATTTATAACCTCCCATTTGCCACTGTGCACGGAGGCAGAGCAGGGGCCCTTCTTTTTACATTTCTGCACTCATTTCCCTCAACTTCTCAGGCCAGAAACAGCAGAAGCCATTTTTCTCTCTCTCTCTCTCACAACTTGTAATTAAGAGCTAGCAGGAAGCGACCGGCGTTTTCCAGCAGAAGCTTTTTATGAGTTGCTATTTCCAACAGAGGTGCAGTTTACTTTGGACCCTGCTGTGCTTGGTGTATGTAACTGTCGCTAAGTCCCGACCTGTAAATACTGTAACTGCACCCCCCAGTACAAGTCAATGAGCTGCCGTTGCCAGGCAGCGGCGGCTATGTTTACCCAGTTCGAGTGCGAGTGACATCACTGACGTCTGTCGCTGTTTTCATGGCGTTTATAATAGGTCCTGTATATGATGAGGACCGCATTGCAGGCAATCTAAACGCCTGTGAGACGAGCTGCTTGGCTCTGCTTTGATCAGGTCTGTAGTGCTCCGGCCCTGATTAGTATTTTAGAAGCATGTCACACACTCAACACCATGTAATAATCCTGCCAGTGACTCCAGTGAGCCCAGTGAGGGGATGCAGGCCGAGCGGGGTCGAAGAAGCACATATTTGTGAGCTGTCACATTCCTGCGTAGTGACAACACGGTGAAGGAGACACATGGTGACAAATCATGATGTTCCTGAGCGCTAGCAGGCCACTGAGGTGCACCTGTCTCAGGAGTCTGTAAGCCGCCAACGGTCCGGCGCTAAAAATAGACGTCTGCTGACCTTTGGATAGTCAGAAATAGGGGTGTTGGTTTATTATGGGCTTACTGTATGAGATTGTCTTACCATACATAAACACGTTGGATTGCTTGAGCGGTTTGTTTATATTATCCTATGTTACATGCAGAGGATTATGAAATTAGACAAATAACAAAATAGCACCAGTGCATTCACGGTAATGGCCGTCTTTCCAAAATGAGATCCCAGCAACATGACGCCAAGTTTGATTAACTAAATAAGTCATTAACTTTCTTAAAGCGGTAGAAAACACTAGAAATCAGATAGTGATCAGTTCACCTTCAGTCCACTTTGAAATATCTCAACAACTATTGGACAGATTGCCATGAAATTTTGTACAGATGTTTTCGGGATACCAAGTGATGAATCTTAATGATGTTGGTGATCACTTGAGGTTTCCTTCAGCACCACCAGCAGGTTGATATTCGAGCTTTTGAGTGAAATGTCTCAACAATTATTGGATGACTTGCACTGAAGTTCTTAACAGACATTCATGCTCCCATCCCAGAACGATACCTACAAAACTAACATGAAGCTTTTATGCCGAGCATTTCCTTTAAGAAGGCACCTGTTTACTTTGCTTGAATCAGGAATTTAAATCCCCAACATCTCTGAAACAGCAGAAATCTGCAGCTACTACCACAACCTCTAAGTCTAAGAGCGCTAACCGACTCCCTCGCTCCATTCTTTGCTTCCTCAGGTCGAGTGTACGATGGCAAGGTCTACACGGGGCTGTGCAACTTCAACGAGCGGTGGGAGCGCCTCTCACTGGCCCAGAAGAAAGGCATCAACCATCGCTACCAGCTGGGCTGCAACTGCAGGGTGAGTGGAAACCAGCAACCTCCGGCCGCCAAGGACGAGAAAGATGAGGGAAGAGGAGGCAGGAGGAGGATCAAGAGAAGGAGGAGCTAGAGCTTATGCTGCAACTGGTTGACTGCTTAGATAAAGTCACTAGAGTGCTTATCAATGATCACAGGACGAAGGCAATACTTACACTATACTATACTATACTATACTATACTTACCCTTGTTGATGAAGGGTCAAACCAATTAAGGCTCATAAATGCTGCCGTTCAACTTCTTTTGCCAACAAATAAGAGAGCAACACTCATTGCGTCAACAACTTTCTTCGTCACATGCTGTATTATTGTTATTGAGACTGAATTATGAGCCTTATTTCCACTATTACACATCATGGATGTTCACCGGCAACACAAACTGAGAGAAAACAAGTTTTACTACTATCATAGGGAGTTATTAAATAACATCTCTGGAATCAGCTCAAGTCTTCATTCCCAGTTTTATGTGACTCAAACATGTTGCTTGGTGCTGTGCAGCTGCGGACCCGCCTACTGTACAGCAGCGTCCCGGACATCTGCTAACACCATCGGTCCCTATCAGTATAAGTGGCTTAGCAGAGAGACCTATTTGTTCCCAGCGCGGGCCAGCGCCTGTAAATTGTGTACATGGCAGCAGCCCAGAGGCATCCAGAGAAGGCCATCGATCAACTGAGACTTCAGTTCGAGAGTCAGTAAGCACAGGCAGGCGTAAACATCATCATACTTGTTAAACACACTCCACCGTCCTCCGCATTCCTCCGCAAATGATCATTTACTGCACGGGAAAGCAGGAAGCGTGTCGCACCGGTTAGAAAATCATTCTCCACACATCATTAAAAAACCACTCAAACCAGGAAGTTATGCCGAACATATCTGAACTGTGAAGGACAGACTCCCCATGCTTGAATAATAAAAACACCCAAAATGGGAAGTGTGCCCTTGAACTTGAGCTGATTGAATTTGCTGGCTCATTCAGATCCAGATAAATGCCGCGCTTTGCAGCGGATGATTCCGTTTTGCTGTCACCAAGCACAGCGTTTCCGCTCATCACCTCTCTCAGGATCTTCCTGTCAATTCATGCTGTATATTCACCCGTGAAGCCGCTTTTTGTGCGAGCACCTGGTGGTGTGACGCACAAAAGAGGCTCAGTAAAAATCCAACTGAATCTTCAAGAAACTACACAAGCATCACTTGCTTCAGGAAGGCTGCCGTTCATTTAACATTCCTCAGCACAAAGCCTATGAATGCTAGGGTGCGCTTACTGGTTTTGCACTTAGTTATTCAAAAAGCTGCCCCTTTTTACACCTCATCTATTAATTTGCTGCTGTAAATGACTGAAAGTCTAAGCTGTCGAGCAAAGTTTCACATTCTAGTTGTTTCACCAAGCGCATGTTCACCCTTTTATAATTCAACCAAATCATATACTCACTTCTTTTCTTTGATTATCCGAGCTTTTTTTCTCTTGTACAGTTGTGAGACTTTTTTTCATATGTTAATGGCTCATTAAGCTAATTCTACTTTGGCCTGTGCACAAACTTCTAGACTGTAGACTCACTGTTGTTGACGTTGAAAAAGTCCAATATGTCATTCAGCAACATTAAATTAATGCTGTTCAGTTTGGGGAATATGCTTTTTCACTTTTTTGGCAAGATTTAGGTAAAGACATCAATACCACTCTCGTGTCTGTATGCTAAATTTGAAGCCGCAGCCAGGAGACCGTTAGCTTACTTTAGCGTAACGACTCGATGGAGCCAAGCTAGTTGTTTACAAAGTTTAAAAAGCCACCTGCTAGCTCACTAGCTACAACTTTAGAGGTGTTAAACGATTAATTTTTAAATAACTGTTTCAACAACTACTGTTTCTAATCTTTACGCTAGCTAAGCTAATGACCTGCTGGCTTTTGCTTCATATTTAGTGCACAGATATGAGAGTGGTGTCGATCTCTGGCTAGTAGTAGTGTCAAACTATTCTTTTAAAGTTAACTTACCATAAAGTGTATTTTACAAGTATGAGGATATGAAGTTCACTGGCTTCTTAACATATTAAGGTAAATTGCAGTAAGATGCACAAGTATTTGACTATTAAAACACAGTGAGTCTGCGCTAGTTGTTGCTAATATCCAGTTTTGTTTCCTGCTTCATGGCTACATCTTTAGTTTCGCTTCTGTCTCTGTAGATTAAGCCCTGCCACTACCTGCCCTGCTTCGTGACCTCAAAGAACGAGTGCCTATGGACAGACATGCTCTCCCACTTCGGCTATCCCGGCTACCAGTCCCGGCACTACGCCTGCATCCAGCAGAAGGAGGGCTACTGCAGCTGGTACCGGGGCATGACCGCACGCGACAAAACCACCATCAACGCCACCGACCCCTGAAACTCAGCGCACCCTGACCGAAATCCACTGCCGCCTCCCTGACTCCGTCCCATCCCGATCACTCCTAGAGTATTACAGGACTCTTTAAGCTCGCTGACCTGGGTGACAGCCTCTTTAAAGGGGCAAAAAAAAGAGAAAGGAACAAATCCATTACAGTGCCTGTTTCGTAGCACTTCTGGTAGAAAACAATACCTTTTTTGTTTTGCTGATCGTCCTGTAGAACTTTATTATCATTTTCCCAAGCCATGACTCAAATAGTCTTTGCACCAAACTGTCTTTTTAGCGTTCAAAGGAGTTAAAAGGTGACATTTAAAGCACCCATCAGAACTGTAAGACTTCACTCAACCTCCATTGGGATCCTCCCAATTGAAGAACTAATTCTCAAGACAAGCAGTGACCTGCACACAATTAAAATCATCATTGACCTACAGTTTGACTACTGCTAACCTGACAACTAAAGGTCGGGAGGTATCAGAACAATGTACAGCCAGTGATCACTACGTAAATTTCAGAAGTAAAACGTTGTTATTACTGAATTGCGCTCGCTGGCATCTGACTCACGCAGTTCTGCACATCAGCAATACAAAACAGAGCCAAGAAACTTGCCAATGCCAATGCGAGGTATGATCTCTGAAAGTTATACCTCTTATTTCGGCTTCAAAAGAAACTTTTGGAAAATGGTATTGTTTTACAGTGAAGTATACATTGATTTATGTTGACAGTTTTTACTGTAACATGTGTCTTTATGGATGGTAGTATCTCTGCTTACCTGAATGTTTGTCATGTAACTCATTTTGCAGTTATATCACAAACAACACCCTTTCTGTTGAGCACTGATGACCATCAGAAATACTAAAAATGTCTCTTACAGTGCCAACACAGGGAAGAGCTCACTTCTTGCAGAGATGATGATATTTTATTTTTTGCTGTATATAACATAAGCTACAGAAATGAACTATCAACTCAGCTGAAACCTCTGTAACACATTTATTTATATGTTTATTGGATTACACAGTAACCATGTGGTATATCTGCAAAATAAAGAAAAAATATATGTATAATAACAGGTCAAAACGACATTGAGACAACCATCACAGCCTGTGCACCCGTCCAGAATGAAGGACTATCTCTTATGTTATGGTACTTATGGTACTTTCTTCGTCAGCTTTGTTCCCCGACTGGTACTTTTCACGGAAGACAAAGTCAAATATAAGCAGAGGTTTCAGAAAATGAGATATTTTTTAAGTGTATATTCAATCTTTTTGTATTTAACTATTTCAAATGGACATTATATATATATATATGTATGTATATGTATATGTGTGTATATATACATATATATATATATAAGAAAGTAACAATATTGTCACTAAATTCATTCGTCTTCACCTGTTCCCATTTACGGTTTTTCTCTTATTTTCCCAGTGCCGTACCTTCAGTCCATTCCATGTACCGACACAGATTTGCCTCAAAAAGAGTGACAGCCCCTTCATCACCGACACTAAATGAATATTACATCGCTAACACAGGCAACACTGTGGCTTAGACCAAGTTGGGTTTTTATTTCCCCTAAACAGTTTTGGGAAATACACTTTATTTGCTTTCTTGGCAGACCAAGACGAGCAGGTCGACTCCACTCTTAAGTCTGTCCGCTGAATAGCTAGCTAGTTTACAGGCGCATACAGACAGGAAATGGTTAATAAGTAATAATATCTGCCTACCAAACACCACTAAAGCTCGATAACTATCTCCTTTGTTTAATTTGTACAAATGCCACAATTCAAAAACAACAATTTGATGTGTTATGAGTTATGAGTATAATATTTGCCATATTTACTGTTTTTGATAGACAAGATAAAATGAATATTAATGTTAATTAGTGAGCTTTTTGCTGGATAAGCTAAGTTAAGCTAAGCTAAGCTAACTGTCTTGTCGCTGAATCGAAATTCTCGACTTACTATCTATACTAAGAGAGCAAATGAGCGTATTTCCCAAAAAGTAGTTCCTCTAAATTAATTCATCTCCATTCCAAAGTGACAATGACGTGATTAGGAATAATTTTGCTTTTAAGAAAAGTTAATAGCTAATGACCCTGGAGGAAAAACAATTTTTTTATATATGTATCAAATAAAACATTTCCTTTCCGTCTGTTTTGTGATGACGAGGCTCTTTCTTCAGCTGTGGCGTTTCTGTGTCACTATTTCTGTGGTTCATGTTTGTGTAAATATACTGTCTGCTTAACACAGAAACACTTGGTCAAGTTTGATCCTTAAAAAAAAGAAAATATCCAATCAAGGAAGCTGTGTACAGTCTGTGTGTAAACACTGATTCCTGAAGTGTGTGGGGGGGTGTTTCCTTGTAGGGGTTATAGAAATGTTTGACTTAATTTCTGTGTTTTATATTTTTATAATAAAGATTTAATGAAAACTGGGCCACAGGAGGTCTGTTGTGATTTTCTTTGGTGTGCTTTTAAATGAAGAATAATATCTGCAAGGCACTCACCATCTGCGTATGGTTGGGATAGAAGGTCTGTTCATTCAGGGGGAATTTCTCAGGACCGAGGGAGTGATAGAGCTTAATCATCTGAGAGAACTGCAAGCAGAAATAAAGAAGACAGTCAGACGTCATTATTTAAACGGCGGCGGCGTGTGGGAGAGGCTTAACACAAGCTTTTAGAGGATACACCTGCGTTCACAGCACGACATCCATAACCAGGGGACACTGGCCTTTCATATGCTTATAAAATGTAACCCAGTACAATTACACCCACCTCTGACTGTAAAGGTCTGAACCACTGTTCTAAAGGTGTCTGTCAAAGCAGCCAGAAAAACCTTCTTTTGGTTAGAAAAAGCAGAAACTGATGGGAAATATGCTTAAAAAGAAACATGTAGTTCATGTTCATGTGCTACTTTTCTTACTAGCTCCTCCAATGTCACTAATTTAAAGCCTTAAAGTGGTTTTGGCCTCCAAAGGAGGACGTGACAGAAAGAAGTACCCAAAGAAACTGATTTGCAGCCAGTAAATAACCACCATGGATAATGATGGATGATCTACTGTATCTCAGGCAGCTTTCAGATCTAATAATAAACATTGTGGTCAACTTATGACATGCTTTGTGAAATAAGTAACAGCTGTAAGTATGAGGTGAATTAGCCTCAACATGGACAAGTGCTTGGACAAGTATGGAAGTATGTGTCTCTTGAGGAACATACTTGCTCCGTTAAAGTTGCGGTTGACAAGCCTACAATTATGAAGCCATGCGAGAGTATTTACACCCTTTTCCCTGCAGTCTTGTATCTTGTTTTCTCTGAGTGCAGAGTGAGTAATAATGTGTGGTGAAGGTGGTGGAGGCCAGAGACAGGTGTTACAGCTCCCTTTAATGGCCCAAATAAATCAGTCAGAGGCAGCCGCCTGGACTCACGACGCCTCGGTGTGGGTTAAAGCAGAGCAAAGACAGCAGTTAAAGGTCGCTTACCACCCAGGGTTTGCTGCAGAAGTTGTAGATGGAGAAGAGAGAGTTGATGCTCGGGACGCCGCCGAAATGCAGGCCAATCACAAGGTTCCTGAAGTCCTCGCCGGGGATCATGCTGTAGGCGTGCTGACGGATCAGGACGAAGTCTGCCTTGAAGGACCTGCAGTGAGACATGAAGCATGCAGATGTTTAGGTTACCTTTTAAGGTATTCTATGTAAAGTGGATATGATGAGTTGATGCAGGAGGAATAATTAATTTAAGGGCTATAAGTGATGTGAACATGACGATCATTTTACAAATTATGGTCCCATTTAGAGTAAAATACACTATAAAGCAAGGGAGGTTTTAGGGCGGGGCTACCTTATGATGATCCAATTAGAGGTGGGTCATGCCTAAACCTAACCAATCAGAGGCAATTGTGAAAATACCAAACATGAGGCTTCAAAACAGTTGTCCTCAAACCAATGGCTGGTTTCTGTAGCTGCATCTATTTGCTAATACAGTCAATGATTTTCACAAGCTTCCAGTCTTTGGTCAAATTTCCTGAAATCTGCAAACTTTCAAAAGCAGAAGATTTTTGAATTTTGAAGCAACAGTGTGAAGCTTTTGTCCTGCCCCCCACCCTGCCACAAACCATCACGTAAACAGGACGAGGGAGTTTAAATGCCCTCAGGTGCATCTGGACATGTTCAGCAATACAATTCCCTTTTTCAATATAGTTTCAATGAAGGTTTTAAAAGAGTCACTTTTCCGACTACGCTCAGGTCAAACATCTCCACGACGGCGGCTCCTCCCGGGCTGACAGCTCTGTCAGCACGTTAACACGCTGTATCTGGGCCTTGTGTTTACAGTCAGCTGCTCCATTATTCAGCGGCTGTGTCGGGCTGAAGGGGTGAAGAAATGCTCCTCGGAGCACCTAATCTTTCTGGACCATCTATCCAATTAACACAGCCTAATCCTTCCTTTACAAACTGTTCTGGGAGCAGGGCCAAGCAACCCATCAGGCACCTGGAGGCCTCATTTAAAGCAGCCCACATTTCATATTAACAGGAAATTTATTTTGACTGCAGTCAAGTTTCACTTATTAATGTGTTCAGTTTTGATTCAGGTACTGTGCAGCTGTGCATGTTTCAGATTCCATTCATTTACTAAAGTTATACTTTTACTCTTTGTGTAAAATGTATCTGAATCATACAATTATGGTTATAAATGTACATTTACAGTACATATTTTTAAATGCACTTTATATACAACATCAGTGTGTTTTGCATTACATGACTGTAGCTTTTCATACAGATTTCTGACAGGACTACACTTAGATATGGTTTTTAAATGAGCACATACTTACAAATAAACCTATTATATATATATATATATATATATATATATATATATATATATATATATAATTATATTACTGCATCATTAAAGTAGCATTCATGATTTTTCTTGGCTACTTGCTGCTAACTAACCCTGTCTGCTGAGCAGGAAGTGTACTGCGGCCTTATCAGAGGTTCTTGATTACACAAATCAAAGGTATAAATTAAAGGTATTCATAGGTGCATCTTCAATAAGTCATTTGTAAGTTCTCCCCGTGCTTGCGTGGGTTCTCTCCGGCTTCCTCCCACAGTCCAAAGACATGCTGGTGACTCTAAATTGCCTGTAGGTGTGAATGTGGCGACCAGTTCATTGTGTCCATTGGGATTGGCTCCAGCTCTCCCGCAACCCTGAAGGACAAGCGGTAAAGACGATGGATGGATGGATGGATGAATGTTTTATACAAGTTACCAGACGTAAATTTGTGTTAATTTGCAGACACTTGATAAATATTTATGGATTGGTATCTGACTATAATGGAAGGAATTTCGATATTCGATATAACAACCATTCATCTGATCGACTTCACACTTGGTGGCTGTTTGGTTTGGGACCCAACATTATGTAATTTAGTAATAAATTCTCATCCTTTTTTACAGTAATATATATACTTAAAAGCAAATATCTAATAAAGAAAAGAACCAATAAGAGTATCGATAAAGAACATAACCAATAAGACTAGTGATATCGATTTCCCTATTTCTCAAAAAAGCAATAGTTCATCTTCACTGCACAATCTGGACTCCAGTAAAAAATACCAGTCACAAATGTTTTTCTCACTGACATACATGCAATCACCTTCACATTTGGTGGGTGTTTTGCTGAGGACCCAAGACAAGGCAGCTTTGAGTGAGAGCAGCACTTTTAGGGACGAAGCAATCAGGCCACGCAACAGGCATGTGCTCCAAATGGGGCCCAGACGATGCTGCTAGCAGACCTGGTGGGAGCCAATCATTAGCCTCCTTCTGAACGAGCACAGCATTAGCGCACACGAAGGAGGTGAAGGGCTGCAGGTTGTAGGCTGAAATTACAGCCTGGCCCTCCGACGGACTCTGGGTCCTCAAGTGTTGCTTATGTTAGACGGCCTCAGACGGGACTGGCAGGATGACTGAGGAGTGATCTGGTCTCGGCGACAGAGCGACTACAGCTGTTCCTCCCTGCTGCTGCACTCAGCCGCAGTGGCAGCAGACCAAAGGCTCTGCTATTTATACTGGATGAAGCTGTTTATTGAGGCTCCAGAACCAAATCAGACTCAACAGTTCATGTGAAGCACAAGTCCCTGATTAAATATATGGGCTGATTTGTTAAAGTTAAAGGAGAACACCATTCTGCTTCAGAGTCTGCATGAGAAGTTTAACACTGCATGAGCCAAGACGTTGATTTAAATTACACCTGCACTGTGAGCCTAGAGCTAAATGTAGCGCTGCATCCAAGAAGAGCTTTCAAATCCAGATCGGCTGGTTTGAATGCAGATTATGAAGAAAGCAGGGCCGCAAGTAACTCCTATTTTTATTATCAATCAGTCCTCCAGTTAGTAGTTGATTCATTGTTTCATAAAAAGCCTGAAATAATAAAAAAAATACCCATCATCTTCTATCTTTAATCTTTTTCTGTTTTGCCTAGAAAACAGTCAAAAACCTGAAAGTGATTTACTATTATAGCTACAGACTAACAAAACCATGAAGTATTCACATTTGAGGAGCTGCTGCCAGTGAATTTTGAGCCTTTTTGCTTGTAAAATTAAACCATTAATCAATAATCTTAACTAATAATCTGTTGCCTGGGCATTCTGATGGACTGAGGGTTTTAAGATGCCAACCATGTAATGATGGTGTTCCTGGTTCTCCCTCCTTTCTTTACCAACACTTCCTGCCACCATTTAGCTGCCAACTATCAAACTAATGAAAAATGCACCTCAACAAACTGTTGCCGATTAGATTTCTGTCAACCAATCAATTGACAACCCATTGGCATTAACACATGTTTCACAGGGTTTCATGTAAGACTTGGTCACAAAACTAAATTTTCTATGAATTACCAACCAACCTTTAATGTGTAAACATCCTAGATGGACTTTTGCTCCGACAGTGGCATTTTCCATGTATCTGATATATTCAAACACAGATGTACAAACTCTTAAACACCTCTTTTACCCTTTATGGTCTGTTTACAAAAGTGTTTTCTGTGTGTGATGCTAAGCGCAGGCACACACACAGCCAAATAGACCACAGCATTGTGCTACCTCATTACCACAGAAAGGCCAGATGCAGAGGATATTCAGCTCTGTGGGATGGCTTTCACCGGCTATGCTTAATGGAGCCAGTGCCCTATAGCAGCGGAGCATTACTGGGGGTTTGTCACCCATTAACTTTGTTTTTCTGTCTCTTCACTCGGACTTGCTCTGCAGAAGCAGGGCTCCCTGCGGGTCGTGGATTACACTAAAGCTGCACATCTATGCTTTACGATGTGAAACGCTCAGGCCCTACGGTCATCACTTCACAGGTGACGTGCTGATGTACCCTTTGAATGGGTTATCAGTGGTGCAATAAAGGCTGAAAGGGGGTTTGTAGCGGGGTTGTAGATTACGACATGAGGAGGGAATGGATCATGAATCATGAGCCCACTCAACCCTCGAATCGTAAATTGAGCAAGATCATATTCAGCAAGTCAAATAAACCTGTGAGAAGCCTTAACGGTCTTAATACTACTGAATCTACCTTATTTCATGTTGATATTGTCACATTTATTGACATTAAAATGGTATTATTTCACACTGCTAGCAGATTTTTGACTTGTTTTAAATGGGTAAATATTAAAAGTGACATTGCATAACTGTGCATGATGTATGTGTGAGCCATGAGCTGGTTATAGGGAACCTGAAAATACTTCGACTTGCTACAATCTGTGTTTTTATATTCACAGAGGATCTAATGACTACTTTAGATTAAATTAGATTAGATTAGATAGACTTTACTGATCCCCCATAGAGGGAAATTCACATATTACAGCAGCAACAGAGGCAAGATGAGCAGTAATAGAAAGAAAAAGAAATAAAATGAGCAACAGTAGAAAAATAAGCAATAGTAAATAAATATATATATTGTAATGATAATTAATAAATATTTACCCTGTGAACAGAAATGTACAGTATGGAGAGTGCAGAGAGTTATCACCAAAGTTAGCAACAAACTAGTGAACATGGTGGAGCATTTTGTAACTAGGGGGTTCCCCAAGGGGTGGTGGAGAACAAAACAGAGATAAAAGGAGAGTGAGTGTTCGGGCGACCACAAACACATCAAATGAATGCTCATGTGTCAAGTGTCAGTGTTGTGGTTAAAGCTAGTTTATATCCATCTTTATATCTTTTATATCTTCCTATCTGCCTGATTATGAATAAGATAAGATACGATATTCCTTTATTAGTCCCACAATGGGGAAACTGGTGATATAAACAGGAGGAGATATAAAAATATAAAAATAAATACGCAGCAACCTGGGCAGTTATTTATGACCATTATATAATAAACTGTCCAACAGAGCCAACAGGATGTTTTAATCAGCATTCCTAGAGCAGAAAACTATTCAGAATCAAGACAATATGCTGCCATTTTGTTCTCCAGAGGCATTTATCATACAGAATCTCTGACCTCCTAATAGGCTCCACAGGGATGTCTGAATTGCGGGGAACATTTGTCTTCGGCCCTGTGCCTGGCTCAAAGGCTGGCAAGGGCCTTATCTTCCTCCCATCAGTCTGTCTCTCAATGATAAGGATAATCGGGGTAGAGCTCGGCGGGAATGCCATAAATGTCAAACAGTACATACCGAGGATCAGCGCAGCATTTGTACACAATGGCGCATTGTGCTGAACTGGCTCTCCGTCATCGGAGGGAAATGAACCTTAGGGAGGAAAATCTGTGCTTTCCTGTTACAACGACAGAAACTATTGCAAAAAACCCCAAAACTTTTGGAAAGAAAGCAATATTTCTCAAAGCGCTATTATGGTAAGGTTGCTTAAAAGAAGAACAGTTTGAACATCCATGTCAACATCAGTAAATTGCCTCAGAAACTAGTTCCATTTCAACGGAGCTCTCACTCTGTTCTCTCTGTTGCAACCTCATTGTGTCTTTAAGGCCACCAACGCTGCTCTCTTATTACATTAAAATCTTGCCTTGTGCAACTTTAAGAATATAATAACTGTTGCAAATCCAAATAGATTAAAGACATCATTTACACATGAGAAGGATCGCCGTTTCATGCCTTTTGGCAGAGCACTCCCACTTTTATGTAACAAAATATTTAATCCTGTCAAACATTAAACAAAGATATTAGCTTTGGGGTTTAGTTTTAATACTTACTTTTCACAAGCATTCTGCTTGTGAAAACCGTGTGTGTTTTCGTTAAATGATAAGCATCGCCAATCAGAAACAACTGGAGAGGGTCGACTTGGTCCAATTTTGCGAAAATCAACATTTTTGTTTATTTTAATAACGTTAAAGTTTGACCAAAAGTAGTTGGAAAAAAATACCAATTAGATGCAGGAATAATGATGCTGAACATTAAGTTTTTACTTTATGATGGTTGTAAAGTTTTACTCAAACAAACCAGGCTGTTCTTCGGTTGGGTTTTTATCTATTGAGCGTAAAGAGCGTCAGAAGAACCCTCCATTCTGTGTCTCCATGTAGCCTAGCTTCATGCTGTGGTCCCCTGGCCTGGACTAGGACTCCCTGTGTTTGTGGCGGTGGCTCCAGGCCCGGTGGCACCAGAGCGACCTGGCAGCGGCTCAGATCCTGGGCGGCGGCCCGGTCGGGGCTGCCAAAGCTCTGGATCGCACTCCAGGGCTCATCTCCACACCGCACTGAACACAGCGAAGGTCACGTAGAAAACACAGGACACGCGCCAACAACTAAAGTAACAGAGAGTTGTAGATACATTTGAATTACACCTCTGAAATCCAAACAGGAGAGGGTGTAACTTCACATCTACTAGGAAAACAAATTAGGGAATGTTTAGTTGGTTAGCAGTGATTGTGTTGAGGATTTGGAGAAGAGTCCCACGGGAGGCAGATGTAATGAGGAAAGGAGCTGCAAGAGTGATAGAGCACCAAATGACCTCTGGCAGAAGGGGAAATGAGTGTTGTTGGGAGTTTGAGTGAATTAGCGGGGCCATTTGTATTCATGGCTATATTACAAAAGCAGGGATGGTGGAGTGGGCCTCACGGCTGCTGTATGCTTTCATTACAGTCACAGCACTCCTAAAGGAAACCACCCTCAGGCCTCCTAAAGCCATGTCTGAACTCAGCGTGTCTGTGAGCGGGATTTATTTGCTTGGTAACGAGATGAACCTGTCTAAGGTATTAGGTGTTGAGCCTGCTCCGGGCAGACGGTTCCTTCACTGATTAAAATGGGCTTTCACAGGGGTCAAGGGAAGGGGGGTTAAAGGCTTGTGTGTGTGTGTGTGTGTGTGAATCATCTCTGTGTGGTCTAAGCAGTAAATCGTCACCTCAGGTAACCAAAGGAGGACAGTCTTGTTATGTGCTCTGCAGGGATTGGAAAGGAAAGAGGGGTGGCCCTGTCTGACCGAGTCCAGTAGCTCTCAGTAAACACTAAATTAAATTGAAGGAGAGAGAAAAAAAAAGAAATCAGACAAGGATCTGCTAATGTAATCTGGCTCCCTCCCTGCATCCATCTATGGGGCAGAGAAGAGTGCAGAATGGCCGTGGTACGATCAGGAACCATGTTTACTACGAAAAAACACCCATTTACAATATTTTCATATATTAAAAGAAACTGACTGCATGTGAATAAGCTGCACTTTGGACTGTTAAAGGCTGAAATTATGCTTCAGGTTGTCATAACACAAGCTGAACTTGACTTCATACATCTGTGGACGCCTGAGTTGAAGTCAGCTCAGTTGAAGGAAGACTGTTCTGGACTGTTTTGTTTATCCTGTGATGCAGCAAAGTTCATACAAGCTGTTTTATTTGTATTATGCATCGATCGCTGTGTGATTAAATCCTTCCGTCGACAGCAGGCTGTGTTAATCCATCAAGAAACACAGCAGTGCGCCAACAGAGACGATGAAGAAGAACACTTGCAGCAGGCGAACACGTATATAAAGAGTGCAGGATTTTAGATATTTTCAAGAAATTTGGCTTTGCAAAAGTTTTATGACGAAGGAAATAGTTTTGGTTAGAGATAAAATATGTACATTTTTGTTTCCTTACAAGAAAACTCCACATGACCGCAGTGAATCACCACCCACATCCTCCATTTGCTCATATGTGGTCGTCGTCTTCCTACATAGCTAGTTAGCTAGCTCCTTGGAAAATGATGAGATTGATGCAGCTGTACAATTATGTTGTAGTTTGATTTCCATAACTACAGCTACATCAGATTGCTCCTAGCAACAGCTACCCCAACTTCCTCATCGACTGAAAGTGACATCTGGCGGACAAAGATGCTTCTCACTGATTACTGCCAACGAAGATGTCAGCTAACATGAGCACAGCGTTGAGGACTGACTGAACGAGGTGAAACACAATTCATTCTGCTCATCAGGCTTCATGTAAAGCAACGTTTTGTATGTCACTTTGTCAGTTTGAATAAAAAAATAATGGATAACTGAAAGCATTAATAGCATTAAGATCAATCCATGATGGGAAATCTGTTTAAATTTTGTCTATTAAGAAAAACTGGCTTGAATTAAGCTTGTTTCATTGAAATTCAGTTGCCATCAGTCCAATAATGTGGTCAGTGAGTGTTAATTAGGCACTCAATAAATGTTTTTTTATTGAATGCTGTAGTTTAGTGCGCTGAAAGTTCAGCATTACATGATAGGAAGGACTCCAAGAAGTTTAAAACCTCCACCTCACTTACTTTAGCATCCACGTTTTTGCCACAAACTCCTCAATCAGCAAGAGTTAACACACCCTGACATTATTCACCACTAATTAATCAGCGGGTTTCATTAACCACACCAGGCGCTCTGAGAGGTCGTGAAGGAGAGAACTGTTGCTCTGCAGCTTATGATACTTTGGCTGCTGCGAGCCGTCTTTCAGCCAGACCAGCGTTCCCACTTGGAGCCGAGCAGCACTCCGGAGGTTTTGGCAGCAGAGAGCGGAGAGGCCAAAGGGCTGACTACAGCAGTGCAGCAGGGAACAACACGCCATAACTACTGTACCTTGTGGCGTGTCGCTCTGCTCTACTGTAGGCTGTGCATGCGTGCCACGTTGCACGTTGCGCACATTGGTGGCATAATTGCATGTAAGCTCAACTTTCTATTTCACAGCCTGGAAGCAGGAGCCGGCAGTCAGGCTTTGTGGCATCTGACGATTTCCAGTCCTACAGTTAGCCATAAATGGATGAAGACACCATTAGTGACCTGTTTGCATATTAATGTTTCTCCTCCACAAGTTTTCAGACCTGTCAATAAAATCAAAAACACCAAAGAGGGAGCGGCGCTTTATTGATTGTGTCTCAGTGTGATGTCCCACTGCCTCCTTTCCATTGGATATCTTTAACCAAACAGTGGATTCATATTTTTGTAATGAAGAACAAACATGACATAAGTGAGAAAAACCTCACTGCATAAACAACCCTGAAACCACAGAGCTGTGAGAAAGCGTGCTGCTGCACAGACTCGGCAGAGGAGAGGTCTTAGAGAGCGTGCCTGTGGACGGACGACAGAGGTCAGAGGTCAGAGGACACATGGGAAAGCAGGAACCCACTTTAAATATACACTACGGTGTAAACGTGCCCGTATGCATGTGTGCAGTCCTCGTACGGTCACACTCACATACTTGGGAAAATGTGATCAGAGTGCACTCTGTGCTTGGGAAACCAGTGTTGTGTCTGTCCTGTATCTATCTGTGGATGTATTACAACATTCTTCTGGCTGAGAATGAAACGCATTAACGAAATAATTAGCTTATATTAGCTATAATCAAGACAAGGACAGATTTTAATCAGTTTACACTCTGGGATCCATAGCTGATCTTTTATTTAAGTTTTCAGTGCCTTGCAGAGTGAAACACATCAACTTTTAGGGGTTTGAACTTGTGACTTTCCAGTTACAAGAGCTTGTTTTCTAAACCACTATGCTTTATTAGTCATCAGCCAATCAGACTGCTAGCTAGACACTGTCATTATGCTATTTGTAGTCGAGTTCAGAGTCATAAACGACAAGCTAAACCTCAACAATTTGGCAGTGAATGTCAGTGTTGTGTGAACAAGGCAGTAGTCAGACCATCTGCAGCCAATTTGGCTTCTCTATCATTACAGCAATATCACCAAAAAATATTCGACCCGCACAATAACCTCTGTGTCCATTCTGACAACAGGTTGCATTGTAACATCAGGCACATTAGTGCTCCCAGTCTGCCATTACCCTCGCTTGATTTCACAGTTTGCACAAATGCTACTTATAACATCGATAAGAAAGTTATTCTACGAAGCCGTGCAGAGTCGAGGCCAAAACACAGATCAGCTGATTATTCCCCAAGAAGGCTGGAGTGAGGACTGCTGGGCTGAAACTGGACTAATCAGGATGCGGAAACTCAGAAAACAGAGCAACGCTGGGCCTCGTTCACTAATATGTGCATAGAAATGTTCTTTTAGTGCACAAAAAATAAGTGTTCATGCAAAATAACCGTCGAATTCATACATACATATGTTAGTCAATCAGAATTATTGTAAACTGGCAGGTGCTTGGCTGTTATTTGCGATCAGCACGGCACATACATGACACATTTGTTTGCCCAGAGGCAGCAGATTATGTCGTCCAGAACTGTGATCCTGTTTGTGAATGAGGCCCATTGAGGGTTTGCAGATATGGTCTTTAATTTTTATTTTACGATGACAGTTGATGCCTTGCGGGGTGTCAAGGAGAGAGCTGGCTGGGGGAAAACGTAACAACCAGACAAGGAAAAAACTGCCGATAAATGGTTGCACTGCAGGAGTGAAGTGAAGTAGTGAGAACAGCAAAGATGTTGATTTCAATACTTATAAGTTTTCTAGCATTATTTAGTGTAGCTAACTACTGAGGCACTACTGGCTTTCATAGAATGATGAGAATAATAAAAAATAATTTGTGTAAAGAAGAAGTAAATTAAGGTAATTAATATTAGAGACCTAAAATATACTTGGATGTAACTTATAAGATTCATTAAAACAAACAGACATCGAGTCAAAGACGGCCTTTTTTCACAGCACACATTTTGACCTTTCATCTGAGCTTTTTTCAAGGAAAAGGATTCCTGCTGTGAGAGTCATGTGACCCGGCGTTGTCATAAAAACACTGATCGTCGCTGCTAATAAAACTACTTATTCAATTACAGTGCGGGCTGAGCAGGAGCATGAAGTCATCGTTGCCACTGATCAGCTGATCATCAGTGATCTCCTTGAATGCCAACTTCACACAACAGTGAGTCTATTTAAACAGCCGGCTTCACGTGTCTAACTGCTGCTGCTGCTGCAGGATCTGCTTACTGGCCAGAGGCCACCTCTGCCACTGCGAGATGAAAGTGTGAAAGATTGTTTTAAAATTGTCAGATGCCTCCAAATGACCCAAATGCTCAGTAGCGACCTAGAAACAGCACAGATATGTATGTTCTTCGCTGTGATTAACCGCATGAAGGTGATGCAATTGTCAGTGTCACAGCCCATATTAGCTGTAATGACGGGTTATATGACTCAAAATAATCACATTTCTACACAGTGATTAGTACATTTGCTCAATCTTAACTAGGTTACTGGTTTGCACAAAAGCTGGAACAGCTGAACAGACTGCTTAGCTAAAACAACTCAGGGTGTATAACATGCATTTAGCACTATGAGATACCGTGATGGTGAAATTGTGAGAACTAGAGTTTAAACAGTGCTCATAAGTACATGAAAACAGTAGAAGAGGTGAGAAGATTAAATATCTTGAATCCTTATTTCAACACAAATGTTCCATAAAGGTTGAAATAGGGTAAGAAGTCTTTTCGTTGTTTCCCCGTGGCGTAATCACGTTACAGCCTTGATTTCTCTGAGTGCAAGCAATGTTATACATACACAGCCATGCTCAATGCCACCGAGAGAAAAGAAGTGGAGTCTTTGTGCAGGCTCACTGAGGCAGATTACAGATTGCGTGGGCAAATGCGTCAAAGGACTCCAGCTCTCTTTAGTCCTCAAGCATCTTACCTGACCACTTTGGTGCCACCTTTGTTGACCTGCATGTCCACCATGCAGCCCGAGTTGACGTAGGAGGCCAGGTTGATCTCTGAGAACTCCGCCTGGGGAACAAAAAGGAGAAAACACAACCTGAGATTAGATGTTACATCCCACAACAACATACTGGACAATAGGCCTTTCTGACATAAATGTCATAAAGTGATAACATCTTGTTTTCATGACTTCAATATCATGTGATAGAGCTACTTCAGCACTTCCATTTCACATGTTTCATACAAGAAAGAAAAAAAAATACAGGGGTAGCAGCTCCAACTACCAATTCAGTACAGACAATAGATTAATTCGGGTTAACGTCATTTTATATTTCTGCATCAGAGAGAAAAATACAAGATTCAGAGTGAAACAGAGTTGGTGAGAGGACACTAATTGAGTTATCCCCAGCCTGTGGCCTCCAGGACAGTGAGAGCCTTGTGAAAGGCCGTAGCCTGGCTACCTAATGACTCAGTCAAACTCCCAGAGATACTCAAAAGGAGGGGCGACAGTCGACTTCTGGGAATAGACCAGAGAGGAACAATTCAATTTTCCTTGTGCACTGCAGTTGAGATGTCAATGCCCCTTGCCAAATTTAGCATTTCTGAAATGAACTGCTCTTCTGTCACATTAATGATGCCATTTTCACAAAAGGCATCAGCATGTTAACATTGTCATCGTTAGTATATGAACATGCTGCTTTCAGCACTGAGCCCAACACCACTGTGATAAAAGTGCCGTGAACCACATGTGATATATTTACAACAAAGGGGCTTTTAAATTATTGTCCCTGAGCAGCTAGCACGTCTGTGTAGCCAACTAATATAATATAGTTTGCTGAATACCAGCCTGTTCTTATTCCCAGGGCATCAAACCACCTTTGGCGTCTGAGACTGATACCTAAACTCAACCAAGCAGCTTTAGTGCCTAAACCTAACCAATCTGCAGAACGTTAAACACGTTTTTATTGTTAACGTGATGGACATAAGGTGTCAGTGTCTGTTGAAGTGGGAATGAGAGCCATTTGGAGGGAAGGGACGGCCAGAACAATGTCTAATATTGAGGCAGAAGGGTGCATTGTGCATCAATATCAAACACCAAAGGTGGTGATGAAGCGTCTGATGATGCCCCGAGAATCAGGACGGGAAACAGCACCACAGCAAAACATAGCCTTCAGCCAGATACCTGTCTACACTGTGAACAGGTCTGCTTGTTTCATCAGAGGGCAAGTGGAGGGAGAGTAATGATGAGGGCTGCGTGGCTCAACTGAACGTTTTCAATAAATTTAACACCCTGTTGGGTCACATATATCCCACGTTCCCTGGCGTAGTCCGCCTCAAAGCTACATCATCGTAAAACTCCAGGTACTTGGAGGAAAGTTAAACAGCAGCCAGTTGACCTCAGACATGAAAAGCTGCCATTTGTTCAACTTCACATCACTTTTAAACTATGAGGAGTGACGCTAATGTGGCAGATTTAATGGGCCTTAAACAAGCAGCCTGCTGACTCTCTGTTCAAAAACAAAAATTGAATTCAACATGAAGGGGTTGGACTACCAAACACAACACTACAAAAAGAACATGGCTGCATTTCATCAAGTCAGCAATGGAACAAATTCAAGCATTCACTCCCTCTTAACACTGCAGTGTGTAACAATGAAGTATTTCTCAAAGGAAATGCATAATCAAATGAAAATGCCTTCCATAGATGTGCCAAACTGAGGCCAAGAGTTTAGTTTTGAGCACAGCACACTGCCACTAAGAACAAAACACAATGTGTTTAAAACCTACTCTTGGCTGGAGAGACTGGCCCAAAATTACAGTAATTGCATCAATATGTATCAAACTCAACTGATTACATCTAAAGATGTTGTTACCATATCAAAAAATAAATAAAATGCTACAGTCAGGGTTGGATCATTGTCCACACCCCTTAGCTTTCTCACTTTTATCAAACTTTATGCTTAAATTATTATACGTGGCTCTCATTTGTAAAAAAAAAAACGATCTTTAGAAGTTGATATTGTAGGATTTTAGAGTTTTGTTGCGAGAACTCATGGCGATGCTAACTTCCAGTTTAGCCTACAAAAGCACATGTGGGCTCTCTATGTCCCAGTTTAGTTTTTCCATAGAGAAAAAGATTTAGATCCATAAATCCATAGCTGTGCGTGGCTTGAGACCACATTTTTTTTGGTATGCTTTATGGTATTTTTGTTGTCAGAGGGCCCACACATTGTAAGCACTGAGGGGACTGGGGGGCCTTAGTTGTTAGCTTTTGCTATCACACTGAGGGCTGCTGGCATTCAACCACCTTTGGAAGTCTCGGGCTATGTGTCGCACGTGGCCTGCGCCTTGGGGGACTGGCGAGTTCATAATCCAGTGTTAGCTTCCATAGATTTTGATTTATAGCTTGATTATAGCCTTTCATGCATCCCTCTGAAGGACGTGCTGCATGTTGGAGAGAAGTCCTGCACACATGGACAGCACATGGCTAATAGCATACGGCAGGCAGCTAATCAAAGAAATAGGTTTGTGACTGGAGGGTTGATGGATTAAATCCTGGACTGGCTAGATAAATAAGTAAGTACAAGCCTGATCGCACACTATGGAGCCATCTGTATCTGCTCTGCATTTGTACCATTTGTGGAGACTCAAAGCCTTTGAAAAAGTTCTCTTCTAAGTGCAAGAACGATCACTATCACTGTTTATTTTTGTCACTTGCCCAATCCGAACAGTGGGGCGCTGTGACTCTGGTTTCACCCTTGATAGTCAATGCGGTGGATCAATCTAGAGATTTAAAGCTGCTCTGATCAATACTGTTACATCAGCAATGAGTCAAATGGCAATATAAAATGTGAAAGGTGTCACTTGTAGCGACGAAACCACAGAAATGTATCTCTCTCTTAACTCTACTCTTGCAACAGCGATAGATAGACAAAGTTAGCAGCTATCTTGTGAACATAATGGAGCACTTAGCGGCCAAACAGCCAGATATTATAATCAGGAGTTGGTGGAGACCAAAAACAGAGCTAAAGGAAAATACAATATTGGATTTACATTGTAGGTTTTATTATAAGTCACCAGAAACACAACTGCAAGTTGAAAAGTGTTGTGTTTACAGCTTGTTGCACTAAAACAACAATTAATGCAGCTATATAGCATAGACTATATATAAAGATTGATGACATGATAGCTCACCAAAAACCTGATGGGACATGAGCCTGTGGTATAAAGAGTAACAGCCAGAGGTACCAACACCTCACGGCAAAGGAAACTTAATTATGCTTTGAATGCTCATAAACAAATTAATAAAAAACAAAAATAATGAGCAGGTGTTGAAGTGTCAGATGCTCTACAAGCCTCACGACGACACAAGGCTGCAGTTTTGTAGGCTTCAACAGAAAGTCAGAGCTACTTGTCCCATATAGACGAGCCTTCACAAACACCAGCATGGATTGGAAAGCAAGCAAATCCTCCAGCTGACCCTCTACTCAACCCAGTTCCTGCTAATTTGCATACCAAGTTAAAACAATTGCTATCTATACGTTCTCATTCTGTGATCATCATTTGAGACTTTAATCCTGCTTTACCAGGCTTTACATGGGCTTTCATCCACATAAAAAGGAAATATTATCAGCAATATTCTCTCAGAGATAAATTTCCCTTTCATCCAGCGCTGCGGCCCATGTAAACTCTGCATGGGGGAGTGAGTCAGTTTTGAATGTGCTAACATAACGAAACTGGGTTGGTTTTTTTTTGCCAAGAGAAAAAAAGAAAAAACACCCACCTCTTTTATTTATTGTGTTGCACTCTCAGAGGAAGAGCAGAGGCGAGTAAATGCTGTAATCTTATTTAGGGGACAACGAGGCGCCACTCACACTCACTGTGCCTCAAGGACATGCACTTGGCTGCTTTCCGTTTCTCAGCTCTTCTTTACTGATACCCACCTCTGAAAGAAACATCTGTGTGCTCAGCAGCACAGGCCTTGCTTAAAAAAAACGCTCTTAAATGCACCGCACACCCAAAAGCACAGTCAAACGCACACATCCTCCATCACTGCATCTCCTAAGCAAATCCCATCCCAAACACTGGGGCCTACGTTGACTTTTGCAGTGACCAGATAAAACCAGAGAGTGGGCAGCGTTTTGGCAAGGGTCGAGCATTCCACGTCTCCTCTGATAGGCTCGTTCTGGGTAAGAGGAGCGCTAAGAGCGGCTGTCATTGGGCAGCAATGGGTGAAGTGGCTGGTGTGGGGCACAGGCCCAGAAGCCAGGACAGGAGGCTTTTCACAGCGCCATGGTTACCATCACGGTAACACATTCAGACACTTGTCTCGGAGCAGCTCTTGCCCTGGGAAAGGAAAACAGGAAGTGATACATGGGACAACGGCCTCCAGAGCTGGACAGCTTGCAGCCAACCTGTTAGGAGGCACAGAATTATTGAAGACAGTATGGTTGCGATCAGGTTCAATCATGTCTCAAGCTGTATTTTTCTCTTTACTGAGCTTCTTCTGCCGTCTGAATGTATGACAGCCGTATTCACTGCCACTGCTACTGCTCCCTAATTAGTCTATTTACAATAATCCAAGAAAACTACAAATGCAAAATGCATTTCTCTCTCTTTAGAGCAGCAAGTGAGCAATCTTCCATGGGCTTAACAAGTTTTAGATAAACATTATGTTAAAGACAAGAGCACCTAGGACAAATGTTTCTTTATTTATATCAATAAATCAACAAAATCTTATACTTGAATTAACAATATCTTGTTACTGAGAAAAGTACTGCACTGTAAGACACTGATTTAGCTTGGCTACAGGAGTTTACAGGCAAGCCTCATTTATCCCTGCAGTGCTGCGTGCACGCTGTCCTGACTGCCAAGCCATGTGAACCTGTGGACAGTACAGTAAACACCACTTGACAGAAGCTCATCTGGAATCTTTGCGAGTATTTTTAGGTTTGGACTTTGCAATGTCACTGAGGTTAAGGTGCCTTTTGTTTGGTCATGAGTCAAATTGCAAACAGGATTGTTCGTCCTTTGGCAAAAACAACTTGGGAGGAGCTGCACTTCAGCAACAATCTGCAACTTTTCTCTGATAACTAGAGAGAGCTTAATGTTCCAAGGCAAATGTAAACTAAAACTGAAGGTGCAAACACTGTAATCAGGTTCAAACGTCTAAAAATGTTAATTCACTGAATGTGAAATATTGCATGGCACTTGTGGACTAAGTTGAAGGTCATTCCAAGTTAAAGCACTAAGAACTTATTGTCTGAGTGTAAGCACTGAAATGAGCAAAGGTTTCAGTTGCAGTCGTAGAGCTGAAAGCAGCTGAAATCAATGGCTTCAAGTTCAAGTTCAAGCCCTCTACACAGGTGAACTGTCAGCTGAAGAGAGGAAAGCAGCTGAAACGCCAGGACATGTCCAAACCACCACAGAAAACTGAAATGTTGACGTGTCAGCGCTGAAAACAGAGAACTGTAGTTGAACTGTCATTTGAGGTACAAGAGTTGGAATGTGACTTAAACTGCAAACCGCGAGTGTGCATGCTGTGGCAACCCGGTTTTCCTGCACGCAGCTTCAAATCCCACCTGGGCAAGTCTGTGTGGAGTTTGCATGTTCTCCCCGTGCATGCGTGGGTTTTCTCCGGCTTCCTCTCACAGCCCAAAGACATGCATGACTGGTTGTCTGTCTCCATGTGTCAGCCATGTGATTGACTCCGCCTCTCGCCCAATGTCAGCTGGGTTAGGGTTACACCCCGTGATGTGTTTCTTATACGTATTTACTACTTTGTTGTGCTGTAGCTACACACAGCAGCTCAAGGGAAAGTGTTTTTCCACTTCCAAGACAAACATCTCATTATCAATTATGTTAAAAAACACTCTGACTGGTTAACATCTGGCAGATGTGGTGGCGAAATATACGATTGAAAGTCTGCACACTATGTTTCATTTGAAAATTCTCTTTGCTGTTTGTTTGGCTGATTTCCTGCCCGCCTCATCTGCGGTGCTGCTCAAAAACAGACCTGGTGCCGAATCTTTAGTGGAGATAAGCGGCACAATGCAGACGCTCCCGGTGGCGATTTAGTCTTCGGACTCAAGAAAATGTTATACTTTGGAGATTGTATGCATACGCACATAAATTAATTGCGTAAAACAAAAAACCTGAATAAAAAAAGAATACTTATGTATACTTTATCATGACGTTTATGGAAAAGAGCACCTATTAGGATTTCTAATCACAGAGGCAGGTATTACAAGGAGCCAGTGAAGGTTCAGATCTAAGCCACAATCAACATCACTGATATTTAACTTTCCCTCTCCACAAATGCTTATTATATATGTTTCAACAATGACTTTGTTCCGCTGATAGTCTTTATTTCTGGAAGACAGAACTGGAAAAGCTGTTGATAAAATCGTTGTAGCCCAGATGGAGCCTCTCATTGTGTGGTTTCCTTTCATCTCAAAATAGATGTTTCTCTGTGACACAAAGTGCTTCTTTTATTGCTCCACCTCTTCACTTTCAATTGGGAAAAACCTTGACCAACCAAGACCTGGGTGAAAGATAACTTTGAATAGAAAACGAAGTAGCTGTTGCACTGCTACTGGATTGTAATGCGTACTAATTGGGGAATACGAATGAGTGATTAGATTGACACGTTAAGAGTTATATGAGGTAAAGCTGTTCAGTTTTGTGTGCACATGTTAAGGCAGACCAGACTGCAGTGATTTGATTTGGAGCTGCAGGGCAGACGTTGTTGACTAACTCTGACTTATTAGCAACTCTTGATAAGCTCGGTTGAATCACACACTGATGCAATTGAGAGGTCTGAAGTACAGTGGACCATTCATGTGCACCCCAGAGAAGTATTTGCCGCTAATCACTACCACCTTGTACAACAGCGAAATAATCCACCGAGGCACCAAATGTTGAAATCCAAGACAGATGCTGAATGCAACAAGCCGACAGAAGGCACAAGGGCAGCTGGATCAGTCAAACGTCTGCAGAGAGCAGCGAACCAAATCCTCCATCTTGAGCGAGTTCTACCCAGATGCCCTGTGTCATGTGCAAATACCTGCCAAAAAAGGGTACGGATAACATACAGCCAACTGCCTGTGAGCTGCCGTGACTGCAGCAGAAAGGAGCGCGGACTGGACTGAGGTCATATGCCTGCTGAGCAGATGTTGCCCTGCGCGACCCAAACCACACATGGTCCGGCAACCCTGAAGAACCTCCCCTTGTTCCCTCACAAACACCAGACCTCTTCAAATTTAACTGCCTAATTTGTCCAATTGTGTAAATTGCACTGTTTATGACTTCGCACAGTCTTGACAGTCGGCTTGACAGCCGTTTGTTGGGTGTCATCACCTTGGTTGCAGCTGGTGAACTTCAACTGCCAAACATCAGGAGCAGAGCGACAACTTTCAGTGCTCAAGATCTCCGCTCCCCTCAGTTTGGCACTGCCACCACGCTACATACATCCAAGATACTTCAAAGGATACAAGAGGCATTGTAGGCGATATCTAATCCCCTAAGCTCGCTGGAAGGCGCCATATCTCTGGGTCCAAGTGAGAAGTGGCGAGCATTTGTGTCCAGATAACAAAGTGGTTAAGACAGTAGGCTGATTTATCTTCAGCCACCTACTGTGAGATAAAACTCCCAGAGGAAATGTTTGTTAAGAAAATAACACAAAAGTGGGTCAGGACCTGGAGAATACTCTTAAATCGACACGTTTGAAAGGAGAAACAACACAATTCTCTTTTTACAAATGAAAAGTTGAATACTTACAGACTAAAAAAACTCCCCTCCTCACCTCAGTGAACTTTTGATGCTATGGTCTTACTTGGTCTGGTATGACCAGCAGCTGGCTAATGTTAGCTAATGTTAGGAATCACAAGCTAAGTACGGCTATAAAACACACATTACTGACTTTACTTTGACTTTACTGACAGTAACTGACAGCTCTACTTGTGCTGCTTTTAGGTTTTTAAGCATTATCCCATAATTCACACTTGTGGAACCAAAAATTAGACAACTTTTAAATCAATCATTACAAAATCTGGGCTAAATTTACAGACATAATTGAAGAGCCGCTGCTTGTAATCAAAACTTTAACTGGTCAAAAACACTGATCAGTTTTACTCTTACAAGTTCATAGATGTAAACAAAACCAACAGAAACAAAAAAAAGTTTGCGAATATATTAAAAAATGCTTATCGGTTTGAGTCACGCTCACAGTAAGTGAAGCAGTTTCATCATGAAGACCTCACAGGGCCGATCACCGTCTTCCCATTTCATTGTAAGGGTCGATAAAAACCTTGTTTTGCTGTACAACACTCTCAAGGTAGTGAACACAATAAATAAGCCCCAAAGTTTCCTCCCTACTGGCATCTTACACACTTTTCTGTTGCAATGTTGACAAGCTCAGCGGTGACTAACTGGTAGTTTAGCAGAAAAGAAGTTCAGATTCCCATCAGCCTCAGCAGCACTTTGTGTTTAGTGTTAACACTTTCACACTAAACATGATGATGATGATGATATACAAGATTGCAGGCTTAATATCAGCACCGTGTGCCAGCATTGCTTACATTATTTAAACTTTTATGACAATATGGAAGAAAGAGGAGGAACATACCAGGGGCTAAACTATATATCATCATATTTTTAGCTTTTATTTTGCCTCGTTTTATTTATTTATTTATTTATTTTATTACCAGCTCATGATATATGAGCACCAAGCTGGTGTAACTGCACTTAAACTCTCCCTGAGGGAATAACTGACTGAGAAAAAGTGAAGGAAGTTAAGACACAACTCCCACCTCTATTCATGCTAAGTGCAGCGGAGACCTTTTCGTATTTGGCTCTGAAGTTGCGCGTCAGTGAAGCCCTCCCTTCACATTTCTGCCTGTGTTTTTTATTAGGAATCAAAAGAGGTATGCTGTTCTACTAATTTGGCTGTGAGGATCGCTTGGCATGTTTTTGGCACTCGAGAGCATCAAGAACTACTGCTGAACATATTTCATCATTTTGTGAAAAAGCAATGGCTTCAAGCTTGTTTTTTTGTTTTGTTTTTAGTCATTCAGGAGTGCAAACAAGCAGCAGTAGATAAAAAAGAGCTACCCGGTGGACACAGGACTTCAAAGTGGGTCGTCTAAATGAGAGGGAATGATCCACAACAATGGGCTCACAGATTTGCTGTGGGGAAGGTACAGGTGGCGTGGCAGCCTTAATGACAGATATTACACTGAGGAATCAAAGCCGCTCTCTTTCTCTTTCATACATTTTGGCAGCAGGCCTGAGTCTGTGCCGGTGTCTAAAGATGGTACCTTATATGGCAGCAAGAAAGCCGGAGAAGAGTTATATTAGCTTGGGGCTTGTGAACACTGGTTCAGAGAGCTTCAGCAGCATCTGCATGATAGATTACAGCTTGCATATGTTAGGCAACATCAATGTCCATTCAACACATGTAAAAATGACCACGATGGATCATTTTATGGTTAAAACAACTATATTGAAGGATAACATGATATTTTAAGGCTGGGCCCTATTTTCACATATTTTGGGTTTGAAATGGCTGGTAGGTATAAAAGCTTTAGGAACTGGTCCAGTAGATCACTTAAGCTGGCAGCAGAGACCAGGAGGCAATAGGCTAATGTTACGATGGCTGAAGTGTAATCCGAAAAGAGCTTGTTTTTGCTACTGACAGGCTCAGATTGTGATTCAAAGTGTCGGACAATATTGCAGAAATAGACCAGAAATAGCTGTTACAACGCTTGGTTCAAAGCCACCAAACTCCATTGACAAAAACAGTAATTTTATAACGGAGGTGCTGGTTTACCGCTGTCTCATTTTGTGTTATTGTTTGACTTTGTGTCATTGTGTGTTACACAAAGATTGTATTGGATCCCGACTAACCCTTTAAAACGCCAAACTAACTAACTGATTGAGGCAGCAGTGGACGAGCCACTCCCCTTGTTCTGCGATGTAAAATTACTATTTTTGTCACTGGAGTCTGGTGGGTTTGAATAGCGTGATTCTGGTTAAACAAAAAGGATCCTACAGGTCTATTTCTTTAGAGATCCTTTCTGCAATATTGTCAGACACTTTAAATAACAATCTGAGCATGTCAGTGGCAACAACAAGCACTTTTAGTGGACATACCTTGATTTAGCACAATTGCCCCAGAGGATTACATTGCATCCTTTACAGCCGCCCGTTCTCGGCTGCTGGCTGAGGCGATCTATCGGACCAGTTCCAAATCTTTTCATACTAACCATTTTGAACCCTAAATATGTAAAAAAAATTAGGTTTAAAAATAGTAAGCTTTAGAGCTTTAGAGCCATTTGAACTGAAATTAGAACGATTTTTACAATATCTGGTGGATGCACAGGCATAAAATGTGGGAAGCAGCTTCAACGTTGGCTCTAGCTTTCACAAGGAAGTGGGACTGAAGAGAGAGGGAGAAAGTGCAGCGGGTCTCTCTGCTTTTATTGTCATCCCCTAAAAGGGTTCATCTCAGCATGTCGCTAACTTTTCACACAGAGATTGGGTTTCCATCGTCCTAAGGCTCTCAGCGAGGTGCACCAGCAGCCTATGAAGAGTCTGGCTGCGGAAGGCAATTAGCAACTGACTTGTTATCGTCAACACAGAGGGCTTCTGGGAAAGAGTGGAGGGTCCAACAAGATCTAAGTAGGTCAGTTGGAGCCCTCGCTGAGCTTTGGGGGCGGCTCACTATCAACTGAAGCGGCCGAATTAACTGTACCGCATTTTTATTGGGGTTCAATATCGGTGACACCACGAGATTTAAGAGAAAATCCATGCAGGTTTACATTTCGTAGAAAAATCTCAGCTCCTATTCCAACCCCACCCGGTCTCATTAAGAGGATGTGACCACAACAGTAGAGAGTCGAGCAAACAGGCTATAAAATCACCAGTCCAGCTTTTTGTGGTCCCTTTTTCCTTCTCTCATAAAAACCCACCGCTCCATTTCAAAGACAGCTCCAGTCTCAACAATGGCTTGCAGATGTATAAGTGAACAGTTACTTGAGGTAAATTAGATGTTATCTACACACTGTAAATACTCTGTGTCTAGACTCATACACATATTTCTGTGTATACTGTATCATATTGGCACGATCGTGTGTTGAATTAGAATCGGGCTACATTAAAGGTATAGTTCAACATGTGTGGGATTATGCTTCTGGGCTTTCTTGCAAAGGTTAATCTCTATAAACAGATATCTTCATAGAAATGCATATAATTCTTTTAAAAACCCTTCTAAGAAGACTAGATCATGATCAACACTGTACATCAACACCGTTTGGTGGGTAATTTCATGAAGTGGGCCGAAAATACTCAAAATTTTGATGAGCTACGACATTATCAACACTATTTTACTGCTGCTGTTTGCACTCAAATTTAAAAGAAAATGCACAATAATAGTCTCTGGGTCGCTGCATGTATGGGCATAAATGTATATAAATAACTGTACATCTTGTTTTCACTTATTTTTAACATAACAAGTGACCTGATACCTCAATATTTCAAGTAGCTTGTAGGAAATGGAAATGAGTGGCACGGTATCAGAGCATTCAGCGAAGAAAACATAATTTCTGCCTCATAAATAATCTGTTAAAATCTGTGCATTGGCTACAAACTGAAGATCACCCACAATATTACTTCATGAATTAATTGCTGACTGACTCCTGAAAGTGATTTTAAAGGTCGTAGTCGTGAAGTGATCTTTATCTTCATGTAGATGATCCACCATACCTGCTCCACTCGGATCTCGTACTCCCCGTTGAGCTTCTTCCCTCGAAAATACTTCGCCCTGCAAAGAAACGGAAGAGAAACAAAAAAATATGCTTGTTACTCACAGAGCCTTTTATTGAATTAGGTAAATCTGCAGATGTGACATTTCTACAATGAGATCAATGATAGTATAGATTCCTATATTGCAGGGACGGATTCGAAACACACGTGTGCTCCAACATGTGGACTCGTCCTCAGCACCGACGACTAACAGTCAAAACAACCTTAAAATATCTTTTGTTTATTTGATTGAAGGAGAGCTGAAATTTCAACAGACCTTCCAAAATACCTCGTCAGCGGGCAACATACTGACTCATATTTTCCATAATTACAGAATCTGACCTCGCCGGGCTTCAAGTAAACAGAATCTCTTGGCAAAGAGCAACTAGTGAAATATAGTGCTTTTAATAAGGAGAACTCACTGGGGATAGTCCCTGTGTGTGTGTGTGTGTGTGTGTATGGTCAAGGTGAAACTAAACCCTGGTGGCTGCACTGAATTGATATTTCTGTTCCCGCTACCAGAGAAAGACGCCACCCGTCGTCTCACACTGATCTGGAGTTTAGGAGCCGTCTGATGGTCACATTGCAGATGAGACCTGCAGGGACCGATAGATGTATGTGGATTCTGTCATACATTTATAGGTTTATAGGTGTAACTTCACCTGGACAGGACTGTCTTCTTCACATGCTTCTTATTGTTTGACGTTCATACAGCTGAACAGATGCGCTAATTATTTAGTTTTGGTCAAACCTGAGATGCAGAGACATCCACACCTACTTTTACCATCATTACTGCAAAAACAAAAACCAATATTTGTGAATATGAATATTTGTGTTCAGCTTTTTTGCTGAGTCAGATTGTTTCCTGATTTGGGAAATCACTTCAACTAAACAGTGACATTTATTTAAAGGAGACATATTCTGCTCATTTTCAGGTGTCTGGCTCCGTCCGGTGATGAGCTCCGTCATCTCCAAAGGGGAAACACATCAGCCGAGCAACATGCTAACACTGAATATGGTCACATGATCGACAGATGCCTGCATGTGACATCACAAGTGGGGCCAAAACTAAACCGCCTGTTTTTAACGCACATTTACTGAAAGATGGAGCAGAACAAACACAGAGAGTTCGAGAGTCTGTAGACACACCAGGGATACATTTTAATGTTAAGAAGACATTAAAAAGCGCTCTTTGTATAATATGTCCCCTTAAACTCACATTGGAGTGGATTCTCTGACGCACATTTTCAGCTAATTTACAGCCATGTTGTGTCCCAGTGCTCTTTGGGCTCAGTGTTGAACTCTCCCCCCTTGCAGGCGTGGGACAGTTAACAATCTGTTGAGGGCTGCAGGCTGGAGCTGTGTGCCGCGGAGGCTCTGGGCTACATGCTTGGAGGCCTTTGCTTACTGGGACAGGCTTTTCGGGATTTAGGGCCCCTCTCGACCTACTCACACCAAAACACATTTTCCTTTGGCGGCGTTTTTCCCCTCGCAGCGTCTCACCAAACAAAGCTTCTTTCCTCCTCCACTTATCTTCTCCACATCCGCCTCTTTGTTTTTCATCTACCTACATCTGTCCCTTTAGGTCCGTTCATTAATGTTCATTACGACCACTGAGGGGGGATCTTATTCTTAAGATCTCCCAGCTGTTGGACTTTAAAGATCTGCATCCCCTCGCTGTCTCATTCTCTGTAATTTTGGAAGCCGTGAATCTTCAGCGTGACTGACCTACATACTCGACAGGCAATGCCCCCTGTCACCCTGGACCACCTCCACCACAGAGCACGAGGCAGGACCAGCGAGCTCACCGCCTAAAAATGACTGGTATGCGTTTCAAGGTATTGCAAAACATGTCGTCACTCCAAACGATCAATTTAATTTACAGGCTGCAGGGCTCTGGTTTGAACAACGGCTTCATATGTGTTCAAACCTAAACATTCAGCTCGCAACGAGGTCCGGGCTTTCCGTCTCCTGGTCGCGCATACACCCACTATACAAACACATGGAGCTGAATTCCTTTGTTTTACCATGAGAATATGTTCCTTCTTTTGTGTACCACTAATAGGAAGCGTATGAGTCATGTATGTGGACAAGACCAATCACCCCTCCAGGGTGTTTTTACAGTTATCCCTGCTTCTATTTGTATCCACTCCGCTAAACTTGATGTTGTGCTAATACTGCTGTGTTTACAAAGGAGATTTTCTATGCTGGAAACATATTTTTACATGAAGATTAAATTCCCCGTGTGTTAGTTTAGCTTGTGTTTTCTCCTGAGCACAAGGTTCCCAGTAACAGGAAACTGGTCGAGTTTCATCATAATCTGACTAGTAGTGTACTTATTGCCCGTCAAGGCCTTAAACCATCAACAGATCGGTTTTTGGCCACTTGGGAGCAGCAGAAAAACAATTATTTAAGTTGGAATGGCCAACTTGGTAGCAAGTTGCCTATTTACACATCCAGCAGTCATGGAGCAACATTAGCATTCATGAGACTGATGAATGAAAGTCCAATAGCCACTCCTTTTAGCTCAATTTTTGGTCTCCACCAACTTTTGAGGAACATATCTGGCTCTTTAGGCGCTAAAACATCCAATATATTCAGTATCTTATAGTTAAGCTAGTTGCAAATTCCCCATAATGCACCCAACTAATTATTGCTTTGTTTCCGACACTGATGACAATCCAACAAGAACTTTATTCTACACATATCGAGGCTTTTATACCCTCTCATGGAGTTGAAGAAGCAGCTTGTAATAATGTGTATAGACGGAGGTGCATGGCTGTCTTGGCCAACAGTGACGTTGACAATAACAAGGCCTGCAGCACAACAAGGGCAATTTGTGAGTGCAAACTGAAAGACGAAGCGTAAAACTGGAAAAACAACGTGTGATTTTCAAGGATACCTTAATGTGTTTAGCACATGTGGTGTCAGTCTGACAGCCTGTCTAGGACATCACTAATCCAATATGGTTTTTTAGTGCTGACACATACAGTGGTGCCATCTTCCTTTCAGATTTTGTCAAAGTTGCTGTGGACGTTCAACTACAGGATCCCTATGAGGCCAAACACTTAAAGCTCCCATATTATACAAAATGCACTTTTTACTGTCTTTCAAACATAAATGTGTGTCCCCTGTGTGCCTACAGGCCACCAAACTCAGAGTAAAGACCATCCTGCTTCATCTTTCACGTATGTAAACGCTCCGTTTAGATTCAGAGCTGCAGCAGCCATGTCTGCTATGAGAAAAATAAAGTGTTTTATGAACATTAAACCATGTAAACCAGTTCTAGTAGGACCTTCAAATACAAGTACGAACCTGAAAATGAGCAGAATACTGGACCTGAACATGCTGTTCATCACCAGAAACTTCTCGGTTTCATCTAAATGTCACCAGAGGTGTCTGGGATGTTCTGGTTTGAGACAAGCTGTCCTGATTGAGTAGATTACTGCCTTCACCTTTTAATTCTTTTTTTAAATAGCTCTGGTAGCTCCTGTTGGTGTTTGCGCTGAACTTTCGCCCTGTTTGTGAGGATCAGCACAGATTGGTAAATGCCAAAAGATTGCTCTGCTTTTTGCCCTTGAGACCTTCAGCAGCGTGTGGGCTCTCCTGTTTCTTTAGACAAAACATGAAATTAAAACCATCTTCATATGGCTCAGGGCAACCACAGTACTCTGCTGTGTGCATGAAGTAAACACTTTGCCAGAGCGAAGCTGTATTGAGCAATCAGATGCTCATATCATTCAGAACCGAGTGCAAACAGAGTGACAGCTTCCTGGCAAAACGTCTCACACGTCAGCCTGAGAGAGAGAGAGAGAGAGAAAGAGAGAGAGAGACATAGAGACAGAAAAGGAGGGATTGTCGTGGTGGCGGTGATGCTCTCGGATACTTTGCCTCAGTGCTGTGTACTGCTATTGTGCATCAGTCATTGCTGGAGGCCAAGACTGTCAGGACAGAGCAGCGTTTCCCCAGAGACCTCAGCCTCTCGGCTGGAATGCCCAAGAGGAAATTCAACCCCAAGACAGGGAGCGATGGATGGACGGACACCCTCAACTTCCACTGTGATACCTTCACTGCACCCTCGAGTCCGGACAGTTCAGAGAGACTGAGCTCACTATCGGACCAGTAACCCGTCCTGCAGCTTAGCAAAAGCTCAAATAAAGGTTCATGACACGGATATAAACGTCTGGCTCCACTGTATATTAACAGAATCTGACAGGGAGATATTTTCTTCGTACAGAGACTCTCATGCCAAGAAACAGCTGATAAGTTTGGATTTGATTTGGGAATCACACCTGCAGACTGACGATCACAATACAGTTAGTTGATAAGATCATCAGAAAAGTTATCTGCTAATTTTTGGTGATCAATTTGATAATTTCTTAATAATAAATGCTAAAAGCTACATTTAATGTCCCAGTTTTCAGGGGATTTCCTTTCACATTCTCCCTGATATGAAATGTGTTGAGAAAAATATGAAGTCTGCACTTTTGCAACACAGCGGCTTTAGCGGTGCCTCGGTGGATGGTTACAGTTTATTGTGATTACTTATCTGCCAGTGCAATAGAGTGAAGTTGTTTTGCCTCCAGATTAAACAGCTCTGCTGGCAGCTGAGGCTCCAGTTAAACCGGTGACCACAGATGGGATAAGATCAATGTTGATTTATGGAAATGCATGAAAAACACAACACATCTGCTTACAGGGTGACTGCTGGAAGACTCACTGAGCACCACATGGTGGCTTCGAAAATAAAATCAAGATTACATCTGGAATCAGTACTGAGCCGTCAAGTAAATTAGAAATTTGGCGAGTGTCGCTGAAGCTGAAGCTCGCAGTGTGCCTGTTTCCTCACGCTCCGTGAACCAACAGCAGTTGCCTAAAAGCAGGTTTCACATTGTCCTGAAAGCAAACGCTGTGATAGAAAAAGCCAACACTGTGTCACAGACACGTTGCCAAAGCAGCAGCCAAATATTTGGTCTTTTTTTTTTTTTTTTTTTTTTTTTACAAGCTGTACTTGTCTCAGGGGGTCGAGCTTTAACTGCGAAGCTACTGCTTCGTGCTCTACCTGCACCTTTTGAAGTGGCCTCTGACACTCAGAGAAAGCTCTCAGATTTATGGTCACTTTTTAAAGTGACCTTGAGGCAGACATGAAGAGTTTTGACCTCGGTGCTGTTGCCATCTTATCTTTAACTTGTGCAGCATCGCACACGCTCTCACGGCGTCTGTGTCAGGGATATCTTACATAACAGCTCCCACAGAAAGGCTGCATGTGTGGAGATAAAGCAGAACAAAGTACATAATCTGCTGCAGGCTCAGATGCTTCTTTTATATTGTTGTAAAGAAACACTAAAAGGTTCTCTCTGTGTTTACTCCAAACAAACGTCATCACTCTGTGTGGCAGAAAAGAGCCACCAGACAGAATGTAAAGAAAAAAGGAAACAACCAACCTCTAATACTGAAGCCAATATGAACCGGCCTAATGATGCATATGATGCAGTGGCCACTAGATACAGGCTGCAGGACTGTATTGAATGAACTGGGAAGCACAGTGGATTCTCAATCTTTACAAATTCAATAAAACGTTCAATAATAAAGCTTTTTACTTGACAAAAAGGTCTCAGCCAATCACAGTTAGCTATACTGGTCAGCTCTGAACAGACCTCTTCAACTTTGATCCATCTAGCAGCTCACTACGATGACACTGAGACAAGCCTCTGGACACCTCAACAAAATTTAACTGCACCCTTCACTTGTTTACATTTTGGCACCATTAAAAGCGCCGAACTGGCTTCTAGCAGTTCCTGTTTGCAGTGTACCCACTGACATACAGACAACTATCACTGGGGTGCTTTCATACTTAAGAAAACTTAAAAACATTATGATTCTAAGGGAAGTTCTGGACATCAGCAATGACGCTAATAATGATACTTGGAAAGTTTAAATCTCTCTCAATCTAGAAAAATGTGTTTATCGTGTCTGTGTGTTCAGATTTGACTGATTCAGCCTGTGTAGAGGAGCTAGTGTTGATCACAGAACATCTATAAGACCAATCATCCTGACTGTTACAACAGTAGAGGAAGAGTGTTTCATATGAACGTCAGACGCTGTCACAGATCGCCATCTGCTGGACAAAACCCTTCACTTCTACAGAGAAATGAAGAGCATGAGGAGAGCTGACGAGCGTTTCTCTGCCACGCTGAAGTTGAACTGCAATGACACTTAGTGGTCAGAGAAGGAACAGAGCGGGTTACTAATCAAATCAGACTAAATCAATGCAATCCATTTATTTTGTTTAGGGAAATGTAAATTAGGCTCAGATAGTTATTTACAGTGTCTGACAACATTAAAGAAAGGCTCCCTACAGATATAAACCTGTCAGATCCTCAGTTAAACCAGATACAACGGCCGTTGTATCGTGCTATTCAAACCCACCAGACTCCATTGACAAAAACAGTTATTTAACCTTGCAGAGCATGGGAGTGGCTGGTTTACTGCTGCCTCAGTTGGTTGGTTTGTTAGTGTTACTGTGTGTTACACAAATGCTGTGTTGGATCCAAACTAACCCTTTAAAACACCAAAGTCACACAACAACACAAAAAAACTAACTGATTGAGACAGTAGTAAACCAGCAACTTTTTGTCAATGGAGTCTGGTGGCTTTACACTAAGCGATGTAACAGCTATTTCTGGTTAAACATAAAGGCTCTTATAGATCTGTCTCTGTAGGGATCCTTTCCATAATGTTGTCAGACATTCTGAATAATAATCTGAGCCTGTCAGTGGCAAAACAAAAGTACTTTTAGTGCACTAAAAACTAACCAAAGGTGAGATTGCAGTGGATTTCATTATATTGTAAAAGGCGTTGCTGTTTCCGTGTCAACCCTGAACCTTCACAAAAATATATTTCTTTTTGCACTGAAAAGTGAACCAAACACTTTCCAAAGCCTCCGTTATTCTCTCTTTATATAAGTGACTGAGTTTGTTTAGGTGAATTAACACCCCTGCTGTGACGACGGCCCCTCGGTGGGTGAATGATCCTCTGACGACTCGTCTCACAAACACCAGGATGTGAAGAGCAACGGGCCCTTCTGAGATTTCAGCCTAGCCGGATTAAAGAAAAGAGGCCACCCGCCTTTTCAGAGTATTGAGAGCAATCTTGGTGCTTTTGGCAGGGCTGTCAGCGGGGCGCTTTAATTTAGTGATCATTTTTAGAGCAGAGCCTCACATACAGAGGCTTCAGTACACAATGATCCCCGCTAATTGTGTAGATAAATTCAAAGGGCTGGAAATAGCTAATAACAGCTTCACTCAGGTCGACTTACCAGCAAATGTCAGGCAGCAGAATAACAATTCATAAAACGGAACAGTGGTTTATTGATTCAGTAGGACAAACATGATAAACTGGCTGCTGCACGTCTGCAGCTCTGGAAATCAATGCCTCCACAGTTTGCAGCAAAAGACGGCTGATATCAGCCTCTAACGTGCTGAACCTGACAGATGAACCATCTCTTCTCATTGAAGTTCATTTACTTTGCTGTCATTTCCTTCCTCTTGTTACCATGACAATCTTCATACGAGCACAGAGAGCTAACGAATAAGGCTCCATACACCAAGGACGTACGAAGACGTTTCACGTCTGTCACAACTGAACCGAAGGACTGTTTTTGATTTAGCAGCAGCTGAGAAACAAAGGGAAGCAAAGTGCGAAGCGCTCACATTCTTTTTTGCCACTATTTTCATCATAAACCAGCAGATTTTGATGGTTAATTAACGTACTGACAGTGACAAGTTGCCTCCAAAACAGGAAGTACAAGACACGTTGGGGACTAAAACTTTGTTCCTCTCTTGCTGAGAATCTGGGCATAAATCAGAGGATGGAGCACAGATGTATTTTAAGTCCTGGATCAGTACTCCCACCACTTATTTCCAAATCTTCCAAGTGTCCACTTGTGGAACTGCACTTAAATAATCCCCTGCGGCCTGTAAAGGATTTTCCTGATAACCCACCGCTGTAAAAGAGACGTCTGTAGAACACCTCCAACTATAAACACAGTCAATTATAACTCTTTGTATCTTTGTAGTTTTTTTCCTTTAGCTCTCAACGAGAAAGAGAATCACCTCATTTCCCCCCAAATTATCAAACTATTCTCTTAATGATTTGTGAAAAACAGCATATTTACAGAGGTTGAGCTGATGTTAAAGCAGCGCTCACTTATTCAGTATAAACACACTTAACATTTGAAATTAAAAGGTCAAGCTGTCTTCTTTTATTTCCCCGGTGCTGCTCTGCTTCATGGAGATGTTACTTCCAGTCATGAAGACGGCAAGTGAGCTACAATGCTTACTGGAAGCTACATGCTAACACCATTAACGTCCACTCACCAGTCTGTGTGCTGATCATCGATGACCAGAAGGATCTTGGGCTTGCGTATGACAGGTTTGGGCGGCTGACTGCTTCCTGTCGAGGCTCCTTCGGCAGCTGTTGCAGCTGCTTTGGCGTGTGCAGCAGCAGCCACGTTCTGGGCCATCTGAGCGCTCTTCACCACGCTGGAGAAGGAGCTGAGGAAGCTCCCTGAGCCGGCGGTCGAGCCGGTAGCCGGCCCCGGGGCCGGGGCCGAGGCGGGGCCCTGGGTCTGACTCGGGATGCTCGGGGGCTGCCGCCTCTCTGTGGCCGGGGACGCAGGAGAGGACGTGGATGAGCCCGGAGGAGTCGGCCTCTGTAGATCCATCATGTAGCCGTTGGGGAGGTTGGCCACAAAGCTGCTGTCTGACAGGCGCCGGCGGAGGTAGTTCATGGTGACGGGCTGGTGGGTCAGTCAGGCCAGAGGAGGTGAAGGGGAAGAATGTGTGAAATCCTGCACAGGAGACAAAGCAGAGGAGAAAGAATCCCTATAAGTGTCGATTATTTGTCACAGCATCCTGTTTTAAAGCTGCTGCTGGAGAGCAGTCGGGTGAAAAGCTCCTTTATTTACTATTTAGTTGAGTGTTCACTGTCTGTTATGTGTTGACCGGCTAAACTCAGCATGCTATTGTTGTTCAGTCCCAACAAAATGTTTAATTCAAACAGGGACTGTGGTGCAGAGAACACCCAGGTTCATACACACCGAACAAAGGAGAGAAAAACATTCAACCTGGAAACCAAAGCAAAACAATGCACATCGTTTTCAGACTGAAGGTGGAGGAGCCAGGGGCAGTCATGACAGCTCCATCCGCAACAGGAAGTGAACCGCGGAGAAAACACTGATTAGAAACCAGAAGCAAAGCCAGAACGACAAATCAATATTTCGGTTTTTAAAGGTTTTCTAATTAACTTCTCAGCATCTCAGAGCAAAACAAATGATTGTGACTTCGTTCTAACCCGAACCCACCATCACTCCAACACAGCAAGTAGTTGTTTAATATTGTTTTAACATCTTTTGTCTCGTGCTGCAGCAGGCAGCAACAAAAAGTGTTCACTAACTACCCAGACAGAAAAAGTCCCGACTAGTTTGTGACCAGCTAAACAACCTGATACTTCTCTCTGGAGTTGGTGGAGACCAAAACAGAGCTAAAGAGAGTAAATACTGGACTTAAACTCATCGGGTGGCCAGAGCCACGACTCTACATGCTAATGTGTCTCTTTTTGCTAGATGTTTAAACAGGCAGCAGTTTGTTAACAGAACTGTCGACTTTCCAAGGTGATAATCAGTCAGTCGTGTGTTTGCAGCCTCCCAGGGATCACAGCATCTACTTATAGTTAAATAGTAAAATATTCCTCTGGATTAGACTTTGTGGATCGTATGAATCCACTTTGGATGGAATTTGTTGAACATGAAGTTTTTGTGTTAATGCTACACAACACAAGCAGCCATGATAGCTCAGGAATCAGACCTGGAAAAACATTCTTTTGCAAGTGTCGACCGAACAAAAGCCGATGCCGTCACACTGAAAGGGTGCACTGAGGTGGTGCAGCTACAGTTTGCCTCCGCTAAACCCCATTAGCATAAGTTACCCACACAAGGTGGGACCGAAACCGCTGGCAAATAATTCAGTGACACAGCAGTGATGATGCAAAGTTGGAGCCGTGATTCACGGCTCATTTCTTTGTACAGCAGATAAAGCCCGCTGGAAGAAAGGAAACAGTTATATAACACATGGAAGCCAGCGTGGCACAGAAGAGACATTCAAGCAGATTAGCTATCAAACTGCAACGAAGCAAGCGTGCTAGCAGAGGGGAGAGAAACCCTTAAACCTGATTGAAACTAGGCCGCTCACATAGTAAATGGAGCTTGGATGAGATGAAAGTGCATTTCTTATTGAGGCGTCACGTCTCAGGCGGATGTGCCCGGTGTTTGCGGCAGTGTTTTTGTAATTGAGGGGGGAGAGGAGGGTCTAACAAGCCCATAGCAGGAGGATGAGGATGTAGGGCAAATGTTTCATCTTGACAAGTTAATGGAGTCAGACGACCACCATCAGGAAGTCTTTCTGCAGAGGGAAAGTTAGAGCTTCTGTCTGAGCATCTGCAGGCAAGAAAGGGGACTGATGTGTGAGCTCTATGGAGGCCGTAAGGTAGTGGTTAGTAGCAGTTTTGTTTTTTATTGTCCTGTTAATGTATGTAAATGACTGAAACACCTCTTAGTACAATGCAATGCACTTCAATCTGCAGCCTCCAGAATACCATGAAGTTAAATTAACACCTCTCTCAACATTATAACGTTCATAACGTTAGCCAGAACTTCTACAGCAGTAAACAGCAGACCCGGAGCAACGTTAGCATGTGTTTGGTCTCCTGTGTGTTCACCAGCTTGTTGCTGACTTCGTCTGCATGCTGTTTGCTGCTGGCCAGCTGGTGCACAGGGGATTTAGCAGAGCTCTTTTTGTTGAAAACAGCTGCTCATGAAAAGTGAGAGTGAACTAAAACAATGATTTGAAAGATGCTAAAACACTCTGTAGAGCTGGAAGGACCTACAAATGTCCCTTTCAACATGACACTGAGTCATTTAACCCAATCAATTTACAGAAATATCAATTAGTGCAACTTTAAAATCAAGTCTTGTTTTCTTTTGGGCACTTTTTTTAGCAAAATGTGTGGATTTCTTAGGAGCTCATTTAAGCTCAGTTGGCAGCTTTACTCATTAATTTTTGATTCTAATAAAATAGTGTTGATCAAGAAGTTGTGATTCCATTTGCATGTACATTTTAGCTCCACTTCAGAACAATGAATTATACACATTGTGCTTTTTACAGCAGAGCCAACAGGCATCAGGCTTCACACTGTAGTTTTACAGCTTCACAATCTTCTTCAATGCTTTTGCACTTCTTGTCATTAACTAATTTGGCAAACTAATGTCAAGAACATACAATTTTTCCCCAAACTCATTAAAATACGTAATGATGAAGCTCGGTGTGGATCATGTTTTAGTAGAATGACAAACGAACGTGCTAGAGGACCAAATTTGGGCTTTTATGGCCAAAATTATTGCCCCACCATCTCCCTAGCTGGCTTCTCTTTCCACTGACTTACAACAGCTGATCCCTGCTTACACTAATAACACGTTTTAATGAACATGTTAACACGTTTGGTGCTCTAGTGAGAATATTACCAGTAACAGTGCGACAAGTGTGACTGATATAAGGACTAAGATAAAGCATTATAACTATAGTTGGTGGTTTGGATCTTAAAAATATATAAATTACTATCAAGCAGTCTTTTAATACTTGAGTTTGGGGATTGTGTGTTTTGCCCAAGGCATCTCAGCAAGCCAGATGCTTGTCGTCACGAGGACTGAGACCACAATGGGATGTAATATGCCTTCAAGCAGCCTCTCCTACCGCAGAGTGAGGGGGCTTCCCTCTGACAAGAAAGATGCTCAACCACTACAGAGAGCAAGCTAGCATTGCTTCAGTCAAATTATAGAAAATTACTAGAAAACAGACAAACAACAAGCAGTGGCAATTATAGTCACAGCGCCGCTGACTGCCAGCTCGGCCCTCGCTCTAACGACTCGATCCCGTTGGACAGATAAGGAGCTGTCAGCTGAAATGCGGAAAATCACTATCTTTACACAAACTGGCACATTCCCCACCTTCTCAACACCCATACAAAGCTGCTTTCTCTCTGTGCCTGAGCGCATCTGATGCTATTAAAGCCTCGAAGGCTTTGCCTCTCAGTTGTCTCTGCAGCCTTTCCACACTGGAGTCGAGTGGAGGGGAGAGAGGGGGACACCACGGGGACACCACGCTCTGCTACTGCTGACCTGGCGGCAAAAATTAGCCACAAGAGTTTGTTGAGAGAGAGAGCGAGTAGCAGGAAGAGGCAAAGGAAGAGCAGCAGGATAAAAAGAACAGTTAGGATCTGTGTGGTTCGAGTCTGTGGGGACCAACTGTAAAAATAGGAAGGATGCTGAATATTTACAGACTGAACTCCACCCTGATAGAAACAGATAACTGAAAGCTGGTGAGCGGTACAGTAAGCCGTGCATGTAGGAAATATTAGAGAGGCCCTTACACTCTTTTGCTCTGCAGTAATCACAGGCTTTGCTCTGTAATGATGGGGAAGAGCTGAATAACGCCACAGCAGACTCTGAGACCCCTGCTGCTGTACAGTGTGTGTGTGTGTGTGTGTGTGTGTGTTTCTTATTCTATATTTAAAAATCTTGTAATTGATGAAGACACAGCTTAAGGGAGACTGCACTTCCTCCCCGCTGCTCTCAAAGTGTTTCATGTTTCAGTTTTTGCATCCCGATCGTGAATCTGTTGAAAATATCACATAATCTGTGAATTTACACTCCAAAGCCGTCAGAACTGTGGATTAATTAGTTGACTAATTACCAAGAACATGCAATAGTGTCACTCCATCTTCTCTGACAATGCAGCGTTCCCGATTTTCCAACTTACACGTCCAAATTATGCAATGATGATGACTAATATGTGCTTTCAAATGTAACCACGAACGCACCAGATGTTATTTCCTTAATGAGATAAATGATGCGCGACGAACCCAAGGGTTACTCCTGAATCCAAGATGTGCTCCTCCGTAATCTTTTCAAGCACCAGCTCGAATAAAAGTGCAGAACATGTGTATTTATTTTTGGAAGAGTGGGAAATTAGTGGGAAGGAGTGAGGATGCAGACGGTGGCTTCTGGTTTTTGCGTTGTTACTTAGAACTGCTGTAGATTATTTAATAGCAAACTGAATATCTTTAGGACTTAGGAGAAAGTTCATTTGTATAAAACTAAATTGTTTTCCTAACAAACACACAATCGCTACCTGAATCATCTTTCAGTGAGGAGGAAGTTCACGTCCACACTCCAGTCTGTGGTTAAAGTTAGGCACCAAAAACAACCAAACTTTTGGAAGAAAACAAATTAAAATATGCTCTCAGTGAACATTTTACTGCTACGTTCAACATTTTTCTGACTTATCAGGCACGTTAAATAACATTTTCTCATTATCTTAATAGAAAACTATTCAGTCAGCATTATGTTTCACACAAAACTAAAGATTTGAAGTTGTCCTTTTGGGCTTTTCGTGAAACTGACAGTGAATAAATGTGATTTTTCTTCAGTCTCTGACATTTTGTTTGATGGAATAAGTGAGAAAATAACCGACAGATTAATTAGCGATGAAAATGAAATCCAGTAACACAAGAGGACGGTCCAGTCAATGAATCAATCAGCTGATGGACAGAAAATTGATCTTTAATAGATAAAATACTCTGATAAGCGCCACCAATCGACTGGTTCTAGCTTGATTAGCTGATTCTAATCTTCTCAAATATGAATATCTGCTGGTTCCTTTAGGTATCTGGGACTCTTGGGGGCATAAAACAATCACTTTGGGGCATTTTGGTGGCCTTTAGCACCGTTGCCTTCCCTCACACCACGACGCTAACACACACACACACAGTCATTGTCCAACACAGTCCAACTGTAATGAGCTAAAAGGGATCAGTGTGTGTCTGCTGTGTGTGGCCTTTATTATTCATGACAGTCTGAGCTGAGAGGCTGGGATGGGAGGTGGCGTTTAACCCGCCCAGAGGCATTCTGGGGGATTATAATAAACGTGTGGGACTCTCTGCCAGATGGATGTTCGTGACAGCCGCTACCCTGGAAATTTACAGTTCCTTGCTGTTGCCGTGGTTACCATAGACTGTGTTTTTTAACTCGTCGATGTCAGTCGGTCAGTCTGTCCAACACCACAGCTACTAACCAATGATATTTGGTTCAAATAGTCATGATCCCCAGAGGATGATACCTATAGAGTTTGGTGACTTCCTGTTCTGCCCTCAAGCGCCACCATCAGGCCCTTTACTGTGGAGTAAAGCCATTTTATTTCTATGAGATTTGCTATAGATATTCACTCCCCCCAGAGAATGGATCCTTATGTTTTTGAAAATGTGATTCACAGTCCCCAGAGGATGACACCTATATGTTTTGGTGACTCTCTGTCCTCTAGGGTCGCCATCAGTCCAAATTTCTCCCTTGACCAATAATTTGGTTTGTGGCATGAAGCCAGTTTTTCAATGATATTTGCTATGGATATTCATGATCCCCAGAGGATGGATTTCTATGTTTCTGGTGACTCTTCAACCAACATCACAATTGGCCATAAAAATCTCCATAGACAACATACCCCATATCTAAAAGCATGACTAAATACAATAAGTAGAACGACGTTGAATTTTTATTTCCTGTAGTTCAATTGTGGCTCCTCGACTGATAAAATCACTTTTATGTTTTTGTTTCTGTCCTAAACTTTCACCCGTCTTTGGCTGGAGGGAAGATTATCGGTTTCACTTCAGTTAAAAGTAAGCTAGGGGCCGCATCGTGGCATCGGGGTGTTTTGACAGTAATACAGTCATGTATTGTAAACCCAGGAGGGACGTCAGAGAGGCATGACGGTGTGGAAAAATAGATACCGCCCAAGTCTAGTTAAAAGGCTTCATATCAGCTCCCTCCCGTCTCTCCTCCTGCTTTTTTTAACTTAAGTTTGACACGTCTTGACAGCATTTCAGATTATTTGACTCTGCCTACCAAGATTTAACTCAACTAATGAGATTATTTGTGCCTTTTAGCAAAACTAAGAAGAGCGTCTGGTTAGTTTATCATTGACTGTGACAGTGCTGCTTTTCTCCACCTTTCTGGACTGTCATTAAATAATATAAGAAGAAGTATAGATTCTATTGGTTTTGGTGATCCCCACACTTTTCCTTGACATCTGTGGTTTTAAAGGAAATGCCCTAAAATGGATGGATTGCTATGAAACGTGGCTCATGCTCCCCTCTGCATGATGGGAATCTTATAACATTTATATCTTCTGTGACTGACTTTTCTTTAGTGCCGTCATCTTATCAAAGTTTCACTTCATCCGAAACTTTGGTTGAATAAAGGGACGGTTTCTTTGTTTATTAATCTAAGAAGGAACAGTGCACATTAACTGACAGCTTGTCATGTGAGAAAACATGACGTTAGCATTTAGCTCAAAGCGTCACGGTGCCTCAGAGTCACTGCCGTGTCTGTGGACTCGAAGTCTGCTTGACTTTGTGGTATTAAACAGTGTTTGAGTCCACCTACCAACGTTTAACTCAGCCGCTGCAACGTCTGGTTAGTTTATCACTGAGTGTCTGTACTCAGGGTGCTGTTTTTGTCTCCAGCCGTGGTGCTGAGGGTCAGCGCCTCCACTTGGAGGTCTTTCAGGACTAGGAGCAGATCCCAGGGCAGACCAAGAACTCGCTGGAAGATTATATACGTCATCTGGGCCTGGGAAGGCCGAGGGAGCCCCCAGAAGGTACCAGGAAGTGCTGCTCAGGATAAGGACGAGGATAAGGAAGAAGAAGAATGGATAGATGGTCACTTCTGTTGTAATAGCACATACAGCAGCATGGATGCACACAACGACTACACTCCCTCTTCTATAGATGTAGAGCTGTCAAAGCTACTGACTGTTATAAGTCATGAGCTGTTTCCTGGTTCCTGCTCCTGTTCCCATGGCTGCCAGCATCTTCACTCTGCGTGTTCCTGTAAGTTCAATGTATTTTGCAAATGAAATTATTCCACTTGTTACAATAAAACCAACAGTTTTACAGCGTTTCTACAGTCGCTCCTTGTTTTACTTCTGATCCTACATGTGGTGCAGAAGCCAAACTAAGTAACACACTGCTCTGACTCCTCAGGGAGCGGCGATGGGGACGTTATGACTCATCGCTGTGTGTCACCTTCTTAGTGTCGCTACAAGGAGTGAAACAAGAGGCTAAATATCCTATGAAAACAGCCCCCAAGGAGCTTTGTTCCAACAAACTACTGTCATATGTTAATAACCTTAACTGTAAAGACTTAAGGACCCAAATCAAACCTGTAATATAACTGTAGAGCACATATGATGAAGTGGTTAGAGTTTATAGAAGACATGACATGGCAGCGTACAACCTACTGAGTGTGTAGATCTCACCAGTTAAATGAAAAACACAGTAATATTCTGTGTTTTCTTGAAAACTGGATTCTTTTACACAGTTCAGATCATGATACACTAAAACGAATCACTGAATTCCAGCTTAATTAAATCCTCTAAGGCTGAGCAGCTCCTAAAGGCTGATAAACCCTCAGCTGCTCAGCGGTCTGGGAACTATGTGACACATCACAATAAAACACTGACAACGTGAAAAGACAATGAAGTTGTGCTGCATCCCTTTCTGCACTGCTTTCCTACAAATAAGACATCCATCATACCCGAGGCGGACTACACTCTTCTTATACTTCATTAGTGGCTGTTCTTGGTATTTAAAGCTAAAATCTTTTACTTCCTGCATGTTGTCACCTCTGCTGAGGCGAGACGTCTACAGAAAAGATGGTGTTGAGTTGCTGTGGGAGGCTGTGTGGAAGCCTGCTGCTTATTTTAATCAGCCAATGCAAAACTTGTAAAGTGCCAGCTTGTGAGGACACTATTTGGCTTAGGCTGCTGATTTCTGCGCCTGAAAATGCAAACATGCTGCGAAACGCTTTCAAATGACTGTTTCTATTTTGTACCTACTTTACAGGCACATGGGGACATAATGACATTTACAACCCTTTACCTCACAGAACGGCTTCATGAATTACAAACAATGGAGCTTGAAAACCCAAAGTGAGACTCTCGCTGCTCCCTGCACTTGCAGAAGAACCCAGAAGGGACGAGAAAGTCATCCGTGTGAACTGTGAACCTCGACGACTGCAGTGACAGAGCGCGGCGACACAACGGTCTCAGCTCGCTGTGAGAGAGTCTGCAGCAGCAGCAGCAGCAGTGACGAGCTGGTGAGGCGAGGAGTCTCAGCCGAGTCACCACGCAGTGACCTCACCGCACTTCTCACTGCAGACGCCACATTAATACCCCCACACACACACACACACACACACACACACGTAGACAATGAGGCTACAGAAACAACAACCTCAGATCTTTCTTTCTTCCTACGCACTACTACTGAGATTGGAAAGGTTCACTCAAAACAAGAAACCTTCAGGTTAAAAGGAGCCAAATAACCAGAGGATTCATTGGACCGAAGCTCAACAAGAGAGCACAGGCTAATTAATCTTAACAACAAAACACTAAACATAACAAACTTGTAGCCACTGAACACAAAACACCACAAATCCCATTCATATCTAAGTTCTGACTTAGAGTCTGATGATGAATCATTTCCATATAAACAGCATCAGCAGCATATTGATTGAAAGCTCCATTCAGAAGAAAGCAGCCCCCTCATCACTACAACTAGTTTCCACACCAAAGTCTCCTCCCATCACAAACTGGGCAGTTTTCTCCATGAAGTCTGGTGCACACTGAGCACCCACCCAACTAATTAAGGACAAAAAGGTCACTGTTTTTATTTTCGCAATTTATCACTTCACCACTAAAAAACGGATCATTAGCGGCTGCAGCCAGCCTTTCATGCTGAGGAGCATCTGTTGGGAGACAAAATAGATAACTGGTTATGTAGGGAACGCTTGTGCCTGCCTCCTGATTGCCTGATAAATATTTCATGTGGTTATTTAGCAGTATGGTATCATTATCATCAATATTCAGCGCTGAGCTGCAACACTTCTCCTGTATATGAAGGTAGAATAATTTGAGGCTAAAAATAATTAAATCTGTATGTTTGTGTTCAGCAGTTAAAGCCCCTGAAAAAACTGTATGTTACGTCTTTTCTCTACAGCAGTGACTAAAAAAAAGCAACAATCACATCTAAAGTTCAGGAAAAAAACAAATGTAGGCATTATTTATCAAAAGTTAGGCCCTCAAAGAGCGAATGACGGACAGGACGCCTGTTTTAAATCAGGTTAGAGGAGCACAGAGAAAAAACACAAAGCCCTAGTGAACGTGGCGGAGCATTTAGCGGCTAAGCAGTTGGTGGAGACCAAACCTGAGCTACAAGAGGAGAGAATATTGGACTAGCAAACAACTCCAGATGAAAGCTAACGCTGCTCCAGACCTGCTGGATCTGCTTGCAAACAATATTCATTTAAAAGGCGATAATATCGACGTTGTCTTCATAGCTTGCAGGTTTCACTTAAAAGGTCTCATATTGTGCTCACTGTCAAGTCCATCCTTGTATTTGGAGGCCCTGCTAGAATAGGTTTACATACAGGTCTATAGGAAAAACCAAATGGCGGACAGTCAACACATTAAAGGGCTCACATGACCAACAGATCCCCTTATGACATCATAAAGGGGGCTAAATCTAATCTGCATGTTTTCAAACACACCTGCTAAAAGATGGAGTAGTGTTTTCTCATAGTTTGGCGGTCTGGAGGCCCGTTTTGGACACAAATTAAGGTTGAAAATACATTTAAAAGTCGCATTCTGCTTAATATGGGACCTTTAAAATAATATGCTGCTGTTTAATATTAATAGGGCTGTAATTTAGAAGATTCAATCTGTTATTTTTAGGCACAGTTTATGAAATAGGGGTGATACATTTAAAAAAAAGGCCATTATCTTGAGGCAATATTGGCTAAATAAGGTAAAAATGGCTCTCTGCATAGGATGCACACTGTAAACTACCATGCACGTAAACTGACTTTGTGATGCACCGTCTCCCCTCCAGTCACTATCATGAAATGGACACCCCCACCTTCCCTCCCCACCTTCCCTACCCTGATGGGTGACTGGACTGTGGGCTGCAGAGACACGGCTGAGGGAATCCCTGCACAAAGCTCCTGTAGCACATCACCAGCCTGCCATGCAGAGCAGCCCAGCACAGGTCAGACCCCACATCATCCATAGAGCCATAAAGAAGCAGAGAGGAAGGGAAGATAGGGGGGGAGAAAAAAAAAAAAAAAAAAAAAAACCCGCAAGAGAAATGAGCTTTATTGTGAGAAGCAGCTGATTTCTCCAGAAAGCGCAGCCCGCAGCAGGAGACACACACACGGCCGCAAACACACCGAAGCAGCGGTGCAGAGAATTAATGCGCAAATGATTTTACCTGAGCGGTTGTCAGTGGTGATGGTGACCCTTCTTCTTCTTCTTCTTCTTCTTCTTCTTCTGCTTCTTCTTCTTCTTCTGCTTCTTCTTCTGCTGCTGCTTCTGATGCTGCTTCTTCTTCTTCTGCGCTCAGGTCCACAGTCCTCCTCAGCCGCCCAGCCAAACCTCCTCCCCCCCCCCCACCTTCTCTCTCTCTCTCTCTCTCTCTCTCTCTCTCTCTCTCTCTCTCTCTCTCTCTCTCTTTCCACAATGCATGCCGGGAACGTGAGGGGTGTAGTGCATTCATCACCGCAGTCGGTCCATGAGGCTCATTGGCCAACAGGAACATTGGTGGAGGATCTCAGTAAACAAAAAATGTGAAGCAGGATTTTTATTTAAATGCTTCATTTTGTTGTTTTCTTTGCCTCAACGCTCTGAAATGTATCTAAAATTCTTTTTTCATCTATTTTTATTGTACATATATCTATTTATTTATTATAGGCAGGTGTCTTGGACCACACTATAATGTAAAATGAGATACATTTTTTTTTTGGGAGATTAGCTGCTCATTCCTTTCTATAATGTAAATAGGGAATTACATAATGTCTCGTTATGTTAGAAGTGGTTCAGACTGGCTGAGTGATGCATCACTCAACCCAAATGTATTTCTATTTAATTACGTTTACAGTAAAAGCTCAGAGAAACACAAGAAGTTACAGTATCAGTGATATTAGCTGATGATCAAACTGAACATAATGATGTTTTTTTTATTTAAAGCTGCACTGATCAGTATATTTTAGATTAACAATGGATCAAATTATTGTGAAGGGGCTCTTATAGTAATGATCCTTCTCTCGTTCAAAGCACTAATCAGCTGACAGATGTTATTAGCAACTAGCTGTGAGTGTTTTCAGTGGCATTAAGATCATTCACCAGCAAAAGCGATATACACATATTTTTCCATTGGACGTCCAAACCAACTGAAGATTATTGTTAATGTTGCTGAAAATGTTTTCTAACGCGTTCACCATCACCATCATCTTTATAAGGCGATTATATATCGTGTTTACAGCCTGGAAGTGGCCAAAGAATCAGTTATTCCCAGTTTAAGGAAAGAAAACAGCCTCGAAATGCTGCTTATTTATTATTGCAAAATTACTGCAGTCATGCTGCTCATCTTTAAATTTTAACAATCACACATAAGTCTCTCATTCCTGTGAATAAAATTATGCAGCACATACAAATTTGATTGCAAATAGTAAAATAACTGTTCTGCTGTGACATAATAAGCAAACATTTCAGGCCTAATAAAACCTTAAAATAAAAGCTTGTGGCCACTAAAGAACCAGATGTTTCACTCTGGAGCTGGTGGAGACCAAACAAGAGCTAAAAGGAGAGTGAATATTGAACTGCTTCCCAAGTGGCCAAAAAGAAAAAATAATTGTGTCCTGTTTTAAAGGGCACATTAAGGTTCCCCCTCAGGTTTTGCCTTCAGACATGACTGATGCTGCCGTTTTGACAATATAACAAATGAGCAAAACACCACTGGGGAAGTGAAGGGATTGAGATATTTGTCATGGCTGATATCAGCAGAGGTAAATATTTGATGACAGCACTCAGGCGCAGAAGAACAAGTCGACCCACAGCTGTCACTGATGTAACAGAGTGTAATAACAACATCATTCATCTTTTTTAACCCACAGTCTGCAGCCCCGACGCCGCCGAGGCCCCCGTTGGATTGCTCGGTATTCTCTGTGGGGTTAAAAGCCAATTTCTTCAAACTGCCGGCTTATGCAATAAAGGTACAGTTCATCATTTGGGCAATTTCTTAAAATATTTGATCAGAGGTTTCACTTCAGACGTTCACTGGGTGTCTAACTGATCACATATCTGAATAACAATGAGAACAAACTTACCCTAATTGTGACAGTGCAGACTCCAGCCAATATGTGAGTTAACAGGATCATGAGCACAAAACTGGATTAAGAAAACTTTTAATTAATTCATGGATAACTGTGTGAATGAATGTACAAATCCTGGGATTGTGTTGGAGCTAATTACACTTTAATGAGAAGCTGTGGTCCAGCCTCCAGCCCTCTTTAGGCAAACAGCACATTCACAGATGCTGCGATAGCAACTAATTAATTCCAAAATTAATGTAACACTGCGCTGTAATCCGTCATCGGCGTAAAGTTGGCTATTTATATACAAATATGTGACCCTGAGCCCCGATGGACTCTTGCAGGTATGTTTTAGCTGCTTCACTTAAGCGCTGAGCCTCCATTTGGTCGTTTTGGTCTGCTGTGAGTGCATTTATTGCTCCAGCTGTTGCATCTCTCTGTGTCAAAACACAGACAAGACCTGAGACACGGGCTGCATCCCAAAGTGCAGTAAGAGCAGTGTTGTCTGTTCCCCAGTATCCCATTGCTTCCCGGCCTTTGTTCCAGAGCTCAAGGCAGTTTTACTTAAATGGCACATTTTAGCAGTAGCATAGACTGTATATATAGGAGGTGGATGTAGCCTTTTGGTTTGTGGACTGCAGTTTTTAAAGCCTCAAGTTGGGCATTTTCACAATTACAATCTTGGTTTTACGACTGTTACCATTAATATTTTGGAGCCAGAAGTGACGAATGAGTTTCTGCATCATGATTATTATTAAATCTAGGAGAAGTAGGCTGATTTTCTCATTGATTTCCATTCATTTGGACTTCTTTTTGTGTCACCCCCTGCTGGCCATCACAAACAATGCAGGTTTAAGGCTCTTCAGCATTGGCTTCACTTTTATAATATAAAACTACGTCCACTTCTTTCATGGAGTCTATGAGCCGAGCTAATGTGCATGAGGTGTAATGTTTAGCTTGTTAGCATGCTAAGATTAGCTAATTAGCATTGAACACTTGAACTGAGGCTGAGGGGAATGTCTTTAGTTGTTGAGGTATTAACCAAAGTTCTGCAGGAACGAGACCTGATGAGAAGCTGAACGATCATTTTGTCGAGATATGACAGTTTGTCCTGACAGGGAAAACATGAATGTCTGCACCAAATTACATGTTAATCAATCAAACACTATCAAGACATTTCCACATTCAAAGTTGTGGTGGCATTTGAGGAAAAAGCAGGGGGCTTTGAAAGCCTTAGGAAGCATCATCAGGGAACCATGAATGTCTTCTATCAATACATCCAGTTGTTCTTGAGACATTTCAGCCTGAACCAAAGTGTTGGACCGGCTCACTTTATTCCTGAGGTAGAGAGACTGACCAAAAACACAGCTGGTACCACACTGCTTTAATAATTCTCTGATCAACATGTGTGTTATTGATCCACTGAGGCAGGTTGTACATCTGCTGAGCGCAGCTGTTACTGAAGGCACCAAAAACATTTCAGAAACTCAACAAAAACTTCCCCTGCCATAGGCCAAATAAAGATCTGACTCACTTCCACTCAGCCTGAGGTTTTGCCACCATAGCATTCCTCTATCGGCTGGAACAAAAGCACCATGACTCAGCAGAAACATAAACACCTCAAACACCAGGAGGGGTGCGCACAAACAAAGGGGGAAGGAGTCATATTTAATTCATAAGCTCTTGCAATGCAGGAAAAACCAGATTTCCCGATATGTTGAGGCTTGGAAGCTCTGCAAGGCCGGAGCTGGAGGATCTGCTCCATCTACCAAGAAACAAGAGCCGGGGGAAGACAGCGGCCGCCACAGGCACACAGACAGGAAGTAGCGGCTTAAGCTGGTTAATGTCAGTGGATATTTACTGTCACTGGGTGGGCTGTAGCATCCTGCAGGGCGCAGCTGCAGTTCCCATTGGACAGCTCCGTCTTAATGGGCAGCAAACGCATAATGAAGCAAGTGTGGTGGAGAAACGGATGCAGTGGCACTGGCAGCCAAATCCACCTCCGCATTGGGAATCGTCTCTTTGTAATCTACTGTAGCGTCATGGCTGCTGTCTTTGACCCAAAGGGGAAGATGCTGGTGCTGCAGCTTATTTTGCTGCAAAAATATTTTCTTAAAATGATTATTTGTTTGGTCTATAAAATGTTGGAAAAATAACTCCCAGCAAATCTTCACAATCGTGGATGCTTTAAACCAAAAGGGAAAAATGTTTTCTATTAGTGCCATCATACAGCAGGGGTCCCTGAATCCTCTCATATGCAGATTAATTAAAGCTCATATGAAAGCATAGTTCTACTTTGAAATGAGACAGGATTAAATTAAGAACATGATAATTAAGAAGCTAGTTTTAGGAATGTTTCTTTGAATTTAGTACCTATCCCACACACTCAATACTTTATTGTCAAACCAGAAAGTACAGAAGCCTGTGAGGTCCCTGTGAACATGGGTGGATCGCTGAACGTGGCTACCTTCCCCAGGCCGAGGCCCAGGAGCTCTGCATTGAGTTACTGTTATTGATTTTGCATTTATTTTTGTTGCTTCGTCAAAGGGCTTCTTCATTCATGTCAATAACAAAGCCCTGAATGTCCCGCTGCTGAAACTGAGTTTCAAAAGTCACAAGAGGGAAACCAGAACACGCCCATGCTCATTATCACAATCCATGTCTGCCTTTAAGGAGCGACAGCTGCTACTGTCTGATGTTTGGTGTTGGGCGGATATTATGGCACTTAATCAGATCTTGGCTGAACACTTCAGAGCCCAAAACCTGAAAGATGTTTTGTTGTACACACACAAACAGTAGAAAAAAACAAAAAGGCATTAAGTTGTGGGCAGAAAAAACAAAACAACAAGCTGAAAGATGCTAAAAAGCTCAGCAGAGCTTAAGGGGAACTGCAGATGTATGAAAAATATTGATTTAACTCAAACTTTCAATGATCCAAACCAAAGCACCTTGTTCCAGTGAATCTATTCATTAAAATTATTTACATTTGTTTTGATCAGAGTAGTAGTTTGTAATTTAGCAAAAAGCCTGTGTATCGAATAAAACATAAAAAGGAAATGATGGAGAAATGCATTCAGCTTTACAACAAATTACTGTCTTTGTATTCCCACAGCGATATAAATCAAAGCATGAAGTCCAAACGTCCGAGGCGAAGAGTAACTCATAGGAGCTGTTGTACAAGTCAGCATGTGGAATGATTCAGTGTGAGGTATGGTGAAATCTCATCTTAACATGCACTGCACACTGCAGTTTGTCAGGAAGCACAACAGGAGGTTGCTAGTGTTTGTATACACTGTCTGTGTGTGTGTGTGTGTGTGTGTGTGTGTGTGTGTGTGTGTGTGTGTTGGGGGGGGTGATTTGCAGGCCTAATGTCACAGGAAGCACCAGCAGCCATATTGATCATTTTTCATGCTCTGCCTCATTTCACTAAGAGGCCCAACCCGATCGCTGGTGGTGCTTTCAATTCGCTTATGAGACAAGCAGAGAAAGACGGAGAGACAAATGCAGCTCTAGCAGCTGCAAACAAAGCCGAGTAATGTGAACCTGAGGAGAACACACTGGTTCTGTGTGCGGTTAATATGAATATCACTTTTATTTTCAATGAAAACAAAAATCAATAGTGTTTGCAAACAGTACAACAATTTGGAAAATGCCAGTATTTTTAGTTGCAGTCAAATCATAATGTTAAGAAGGAAGCACTCAATACATCCTACACATGGTGTGACACTAAACAGCATATATATCATTACAAAACCTCATTTACATGTTTGCGAGATATTAATTCAATGCCTTACTTTTGAACGTCCACACGGGATTTTGTTGCCTCTATTGGTTTTACGAAATATGATGTATTCTTTATTCTAACCATTGAATAGGATTTAAATCATTGTGATGTATAAAACTTCACAACTTCACGTCTTTCAGCTAATTCTCATTATTTCACAAGTTCATTTTCAGCCCCGATTTTGTGCACATTTTCCATTTGTGCTCAAAAGAAACACTCAAGTCGAAAAGCCCAGATAATTCTAACAAAAAGAAAACAGTATTAAGTCTGTGAGTCTGTCAGTCTGTGAACCTGCTAAGCTGTCATGAATATTTCCTGTTCACTGTTTTTTTTCTAATCAGTATAATTCTTAATGTTAGTGTTTTTTTTAATCTTTGATATGCTATATGCATATAGTAAGCTCATTCAATGACATTGTCATGTGCTCCATAAAAGCCACTCTTCTCCTGATTGTACATTTTAATGTTATTATTACATTTCACTTATTTGTGCTCGAGCCCCCTCAAATTTCTTTATCCTAAGCAATGACACAGGAATCAGACTTCTTTGTGTTTTGGATTGGTGAGGAAGATGGTGTAGGTTTGTTCTGGTAGGAGGATGTGCTGGATCGGGAGCTGGATGTGCTGGATTGGTAGGGGGACGTGCTGGATTGGTAGGCGGATGTGCTGGATTGGTAGGGGGACGTGCTGGATTGGTAGGGGTACGTGCTGGATTGGTAGGCGGATGTGCTGGATTGGTAGGCGGATGTGCTGGATTGGTAGGCGGATGTGCTGGATTGGTAGGCGGACGTGCTGCGCTGAGAAACTGATGGTTGGTATGAGGGTGCGGCGGATTGAAACACTGATACACTGGGTTTTGGAGCCGGTCTCGGTACCGGTACTGGTCTCTGCACCGTTACCGATGAAGACCCATACAAGTCTAGGAGCGGATGCGTGGTCTTGTACTGCAGCAGGTACTCGGGGTAGATCTGGTACTTCTCAAACACAATGTAGATGGAAGGGTTCGTGACGTCGTTAACGCAGCTGTCATAGAAGTTGATGTCCCCACCGTCCTTGGAAGGAGGTCGGCAGTAGTCAGAAGACCCCTTGGTGTAGTCGCCCACCAGCACCCGTGAGACGAACATGGATTTGACAACAGAGTCGCCGGTGTAGTCATTAGAGTACTTTGCGTCACGGGCAAAGTAACTACCTGGGTTTGGGCACAGAAAGGGATTTTAACATGTTTGGACTATTGTGCCCTCATTATACAGCAGGTGGAAAAACACTGAGGCTGCAAATAACGATTATTTCATCAATGATTGATTTGCAAATTATTCTCTTGAATAAAAAAAATATTTGTTTGTCCTATAAAATGATAGAAAATATTTCCCAGCAAATCCCCACATTTGTGATGCAGAAATTAATGAATGAACTGATTGGTCCCACTCTAAAAAACATGCTGAACTACAAGAGAAGGGCAATAACCAGCATCTCCGAACTGATAGACAGAAAACATTAGCAAAATTATTAAGTTTTTGGGTGAACTGTCCCTGTTAACAAATCAGCAAGAAGCCCAGAACGAATATTTGTTCATCTCACCTTTGCCGAAAGCTGTCCCATGAGTACCACAGATTCTCCAGTCAAAGTTGGTCTTGCAGATGGCGTCTACGTGTTTCGAGTCAGTGCCATGAAAAAGCTTTTTCTCGGACACATTGCGTCCACCGTTGTTGTTCTTCATCTGAGACTTCTGCCTTTATTTAGCAAAAGAAAAAAAGCAATGTTCAACTTTTCGGTTGACAGAGAGAGATTGCGTTACTTCCTCGACTTTCGTTAAGGACCAGACGGTGGTCGTGATGACATAGCTGAGAATATATCAAACACACAGCCACTCAGAGGGATGAGTGTCTGAATGGTAAGTTTCCAGATCAAACGCATAAAAATCGCTCACGTACCACTGAAAGACCTCCCATAGAGCTTTGTTCTGATTCCTCTCAATTTTGACAATGTCAAAGCCTTTCATGGTGTTACAGAAAAGAGCTTCGATCTCCTTAAATTCGTCTGAGGAGCGCTGGAGGGAGACCCGCTGGAACACAAACACCAAAGACAACAGAGATGCAAAAAAAAAAAAATTTACGCACCCAACAGTTACAGAGCAACATTATCAGTCATTATTATTATCAGTCTCTCTTTTGGCTCTGTTTTTGGTCTCTACCGACTCCTGAGGGAAATATATCTTTTTATTGCTCTTTAATGTTTTTATCTTCCTTTTTTTTATTGTTTTTATTCTTTAAATGTATTTATCTTTGCATTTTTCATTGTTCTCAATGTCTTTTATCTCTTACTTTCTTTATGTCATCATTTGCTTTCCTTGTTTAGGTACTCTTAGGTGCTGCACAAATAAAACTATTATTATTGTTATTATATTGTTACTAGTTTTTGGCCTTTTTGCTGCCTGCTGTGTCCGAACACAACGCTGTGAGAGCAGCTACAAATGTGGGTGTCATCTGCAGCTATGGAGCGCTGGTGGTGCGTTGTTTTTTCTTTTATCACAGCTACTGGTGACAAAATGGACAAAGATCAAAGCATTTGTTGGCATTTTTGCACACTCAAAGCAGCTCCAGAAAATCTAGAAAACATAAACCACAGTTTAACTCGTCTGTTTCGACTCTTAAGTTTTATGTTGCGCACTTTGGCTTTTTCCACTTTTACCTATTTTACTACTTCATAAAGTTGTCTGAACATGACACGGATGAGATTTAGTTCTTAGGTATTGACATTTGACAAGTTATGGTTAGTTATGGTTAAGTGCATGTCACACAAATGATGGTGCAATAACTCTTTTACAGTCACTTTTATTGCTGTTAGTACAAGACAGAACATTAACTTATTGCCAAAGCGGCACAGTGTGAACATTTATTTATCCTGTATATATTATAACAATATCCAATGTGGAGTTAGTCTGCATGTATAATTTTTATGTAAATATTAGAAACCTCTGCTGCCAAACAACACAGCATTGATCTGTTTCTTTTCCCAGAAAATAACACCCGGAGGATAAACAATAAGCAAATATGGAGATCAGAGAAATTATGGAGGTGGGTTTGGCTGCCTCTAACAGTCACACTAGTTAGTCTGTTAAACTACAAATGTACCTGTTTCTCTATAATATTTACAAGCCTCTATAATCACATAACCTCTACGTCTGGGCAGTGAGTGTGAGCTGAATCAATAAAGACTTTGAAGTTACGTTTATCATGCATGTTTGAAGGTGTGGTGCATTCAAGTACCCTGTATCCTGTTTGAGGAATCTGTGTCTTGTCCCAGTGGTTTGGTATGGCTGTGAAATTTAGCTGGCCAATAGGCCTTCTGCAGTCAGAAAGCAAACTAGTGTTAGAAATAGTGTTATTATGAGGCGAATTACAGGTTTCTAAATCGTGGAAAACAAATTCGGGTCATGTCATGCCTCGCTTTCCTCTCTTGGACATCAGCTGCGGAGACAAAGAGGGGACGTCTCCTCACAAGCCTCTTAGTGCCGTACTGCTTGTTTGTTTGGATCATGTCTGAGAGAAACACCACATAACGGGATTAGAATACTTAATTCTCGGTTGAACATCTTAAAATGCACAAAACTGTAAACACAGAGATCAACTGCATAATATTTGGTTACCTGGGAAACTGAGTGAATATGACTGTGAGCCGGCGGTGAACTCCACCACGTCTTTTTCATTGTCCAGAAACCTCTGCTCCAGTTTAGAGACGTCCACGTCTGCTGGTTTGTGTCCGCCAGTCTGCGATGTATTTGTAAATATAGTTAACTTATATATTTCTTTCATTTCTTTCATTAGTATCAGCTTTCAGGTGCAGTTTGGTTAGGTTTAGGCACCAAAACTACTTGGTTAGATTTAGGAAAAGGATTTAAATAATAAGTCAAACACAAATATTAAAGGCACCGACACCGTTCTAACACCTGTACGCTAAATATAAAGCTAGCACCAGCAGCTGGTTAGCTTAGCTTAGCATTATGACTGGAAACAGCAAAAGCAAAAAGAAAAATAGAAAATATGTAAATCAGTGACCGTTACAGGAGGATATTCACTGTTAACGTGTATTTCCCTTCTTTAATTCTTCTGATGTTGCTTAATACTGTATTTCTAATTATCATAGACTGTTTCTTAGCTTTTTTTTTTTTTTTTTTTAAATCGTACAAAACTTATATTCAGCTCATATTTGTTGATGAAAATGTAAGATTTTATAATTAACTGCTGCTCACAGTTCAGAAAGTTAAGGGCTAATATTTAATTCTTCTTTTAATTACCATTTTTAGCTTATTTTAGACTCCAGATGTCTCAAAGCATAGCAGAACTTGAATTCAGAACCGCATTAAATTTTAAATCAACTATAATACAATTCATGTCAAAAAATGCCTTAAAGATTCAGTACGTATCATTTGACATGTGAGGGACATTGTGAATATGCTGTATATACTCTTCATCAGACTTTTATGATCTTGTACTCACTTGCTGCTCTGAGAGTCTGAAATCTGTGACTTTATGTAAAGTTTTTCATGTCGTGTTCATCTTTTTTGGAAGTGTGAGCCTACCGGACAAACGATGAAACTCTTAAAAAGGCATCAGCTTTGAAAGTTGATCAGGTTTAACTCAGGGAGCTCCACCACCTTCAAAACTTCATTTCTCTTATTTCGTTAGTCCAATATCAGCACGACAAATTCAAATGTGTGCAATCTGCTAATCTCTTTCCTCAGATATGTGACCACACTCACAGCTCAGGCAGTGTGTCTCTTTTGATTTTTATTGTGTGTGGATAGACAACCAGACAAGAGAAGATTAAAATCTTAAATGATGTAGCAGCTTAAGCAACAGAATAGGGGAGTAAAAAAAAAAAAAGAGATGTCTAGTATAAAGCTAAAGCAGAATATAATGAGTTATGTAAACACATGTGGTGCTCAGTTCAGAGCAGGTTTAGTAGAGCACGAGTGGGAGAGATGAAAGAGTTCAGTCCTGGCTCTGCTTTTGAGTCTTTTTTAAATTTCAGCCCCTTTAAACAGGCAGAATCTGAGGGAGCGACATCCGTCAGTGTGGCTCAGATAGCACAGTATTGCATCAGAAGGCTGACATCACATTATAAAACCCACTTCAGAGCCCAGCTTGGACGGCCTCACTTCCCTCTCATCATGTGCAGAATGCATTAGAGTGAGTTTGCAGAGGAGAGACGTCACTACAGCAGCGTTTAGGGTCGTGGTACTCCTACAAAATGTCACTGAAATAGGAGGCAAAGTGGCCATTTTTAGCTCCAATCAGCTCCAATAGCTTCGCTTGCTGAGGCATGTTGTCAACACGCATGTCTTCAGTGAAACCGCTGTTTGCTGCAGACTTTTCATGCTCCACTGTTTGTTAAGTCACACTGTTTTCTATTAGGTATCGTTTCCATGTGTCTAAAAGGGATATTTACCAGTGGAGAGTAATTCAAACTCTCCAGTAGTGAAGCCTTAAAATGGTCAGACTGTATAATGCCTCACTTTAGGGGTAGGGGGACATCCCCACTTCAGAATATTCACATTATATAACCAAAACCATGAAGCACAGCAAACACAGGGGAAACTACTACTGCAACCGCTGAGATGGATCAAAAAGCTCAGGACAGAATCATTCCTATACAAAATCTATTTGAATAATTCACCTTTAGCTGTCAACTAGTTCGCTTACAGCACTCATGTTGGGTATTTTCATAACTCTTAAAAACGAGCAGCCACGCTTGGTGCTCCTCAGTGACCCTGTGTAGTCGCCGGTGAAAGCACCTGTTGGCGAAGCCGTCTTCCACAAGAGGATTGATGATATGAAGAAATAGTAAAGCCTCCTAAAAAACTTTATATATTGATGTTATTGAGTTTCCACTGCACCCCCTAATGGGATGAAACAACTATCTATTGTGACAATATGACCTTAAAATGTTTAAAACCATTTTTCAGAGCAACAAACTGTAAACTCATTTCCACATCCAGCGGTCATTTAGCACCATTAGTGCCACTGAGAGTTGTGCTGGTGCCCATCTGATGAATGCAAGTCACTTTTAACTGTGTTTGCTCTTTATCCACTAAATGCTCCACCGTGTTCACTAGCTAGTCTGAGCAGGGAGCGATTCATCTGGAATCAATGTGAACACAGAGTAAAAACAACGAGAAGCTCTGTCGATCATATAAAATAATTATTCTGACTCCAGTTACTCACAGCTGAAGCGTACATGTTCCACTTCCCGAACTCATCCTCCCAGTACCAGACCCACTCAGTGGTGTGCATGAAGGTCGGCTCCACCAAGGAGTTGGTGGTAGAGAGGCGTCGCACTTTGTTCTGTCCCTGTGTCATCGTGTCAAAATGCACAGCTGGGCAGCTGCTGCTAAACACAGCGAAACCACAGACTATAACTTCATGCAATTCAGTTTCATTCATTCTTTTAAGGGCAAGTAAGCTTTGGTTATATTATTGTATATGACACATATATGAAACCCAATCCAGTTTGAGATTGGAAACCGGTTGTTGAAGATCTTCCCAGAACTACAAAAGAGTACCTGTATGTGTTTTTGGGGTCACAGTAGTCCTTCTCAATACTCTCATTATCGGGCAAGGCGGTCCACCGATCATCCTCTCTGACCTCCCACCTGTACGGCATCTTTTCATGAACTTTAAAGCATCGCTCTGAGAACACATCGGCCATAAAACCAGATTAATGACAGCGGATCGACAGAGTAAGTGGAGTTATTAGGGATGCACAGATACCAACAACAGTATGGAGTCTGACTGACTCGTGCACAGTCTACTTTTTCTTCTTCACTCATTTTACGTAAATGCACTCTTTACTATAATTACTTCTACAGTCATCTATAACAACTCCTAATGGGAAATCTAGGGGCCCAGTGACTACTCTGTGGAGCTACTGATACCTGATATCTAAGCAGCAGCAGAGTGACAGCTGACATTTAGATTGTAATGGTGTTCAAATCAAATCGAAGCAAATGTAAGTACTCATATTGGGTCTGTGCATCCCCAATAAATCTGACTGCTCTGATAACGATTTGTGATCATCATAGATTACTCACCATCGTGTATACAGCGTCCTTTGATGAAGTACATGCATATCTCTGTCTTCTCTAAAGGACACAAACAAAAAGTGCTCTAGAAAGTGTTTTCACATTTCACACCTCTCTGTCTCTTAATTGTTTGGATGCCAGCCTTTGCAGCTGGTGTAGTTTACCTCTGACGGGCCTCGGCCTCTCCCTCCTGTAGGGCCCATCACCACTGTTTGTATAGTTGCTGGCAGCAGCAGGGCCGTCGTCAGTGGGACGGGCTTCCCTCCCCCTGTTGCCTCCCCTCCCTCTGACAGCAGCACTGGTCTTAAACTGCTGTTGGTCATCGTCACCTTCGTTTGTTCCGTCTGTGTAAAGATCTAAGGCGTCGATGTCGGCGAAGATATCACTGGTGGAACAGCTTCGCTGCTGCTGCTGTTGATGATGATTGCCTCGGTTTCCCCTGTTGCCCCTGTTGCCTCTGTTGCCCCTGTTGCCACGGTGACCACCTCTCCCTCTGTACCACTGCTGTCGTGAATTCAGACCATCATCGCTGCTCGCATCGGTGTTGTTGGCAGCAGCAGAGTGTTCACCGGTGTCTGCCTTTTTGTCAGAGTACCTCAAAGCCACTTTATTTGCATAAACAGCCTTCAAGGATCCAAAGAGCTCGGCAGGCACGCCTTTATCTTTGAGGGCCTTTAATGGCTGTGGAAAATGAAAATCATGTTGCCTGGAGCAGCTGCAGTCGAGGATCAGGGACCTCTCACAGATGTGCATTCTCTTGCAATCATCACCATCCTGACACCGGCCGAACTCTCCGTCACCGTTGTTGTAATCGTAGCATATCTGGTACAAGACGAGGAGAGAAGGTGGTTACAAGGGGAAAAGTTTAGAAAACAACACGTTGTCCAGTTAAATCTAAAAGTCAACAAAACCTCTGGTGTTCCTGCAGTCACAGTTTCAGGATTTGTGCACCCTTTCATATAAAAGTCTCCAAGTGGTTTGACATCAAAGCAGAACTGTTCAACTTAACTTTTCTTCAAAAGTTTAGCATCATTTGGTCCATTTTACTGGATAAACCTTGTACAGAGCTGCATCCCTCCAGTTTTTCTGCTTCTTTAGTTAGTTTTCAGGTTTTATCCAGTGAAATCCTGTGTTGTTACTGAACTGGACTTTAGACAAAGTGCTCAGACACCGGTGGCTCCGTTTGAAGCCTAAACAAACATATCATGCGAGTCACCTTATCGCTTCACTTATTTCTAATATAAGAGCCGCTGATGTGACGACTTCTTAACTTGCCAGAATGTCTCATTATGACAAATGTCAGTTCAGCCGGTGAAATCAAATCAGTCTGAGCTCAGAAACCGACCCAACCCAAAACCCAAAACAGACAGTCCGACTTGACAACGTCGTCTGGAGGCAAACTCACAGGCGGCAGGAACGTGTTGTCGTTCTGCAGCATCAGCGTGCACAGTTCAGCCCGGCTCAGACTCTCCAGCCCGTGCTCCCGCAGTATCAACCCATTGTGGAAGGAGTTCAGCTCGTGGGAGAAGTTGCATCCTCTCCTGTCATCAAATAACACAACACACAGTCGAGTCACTGCTCAGGAAGATAACAAATCCCTGCATGATGTTCTGCAGCCACAGCACATCTCATTTACCATCAATTCATGTGGTGGTTAAAGAGTCTTACATTTACAAATTGCCGTTTTAAAGGTCCCATATAATGTAAAATCACTTTTTAGATCCCCAAACTCGGAGAAAACACCGTCCTCTGCTGCTCCGTCTTTCAGTAAATATGTGAAAACATGCTGTTTACATTTCCCTCCCTTTATGATGTCATAAGGGGGCTCTGTTGATCATGTGACCTCCTCCAGGCCTTCAGCAGGCCAACCGCTGTCCGCCATTGTTTTTTTCTTCTTTAACATGATTCTGATGGCATGGGGGAGGTGTTCTGTTCTTCTAAGACAGGTTGTGCAGAAAGATCCTGAAACCAGCTGCTAAAATAATGTGTTTTTAAACATTAAATCATGTAAACGGTTGTAGTCAGACCTCAAAATATGAGTATGAACCTGCAAATGTGCATAATATGGGACCAGCAGCACATCTGTTTAAACACATTCAAACAAATATGACTTAATAGCACCTACAAAGAGGCACTGAACATGTTTACTGAGATCTTATCTACAGTGACACGCTGACAGGGCTAAAGTTAACCATTGCATCAGGACTGTGAAACACAGCCAACGAGATATCAGATCATTACGAGTTAATATGAAGCCAAGACATGTCGGATACGTACACCCACACCACGCACAAAACTAATTCTGTCGGTCACATCTCCTCCTCCTGATCTTCCTACTTTACGTGCAATTCCTGTAAAGAAGCAGGCGCCGTCACAGCTGTCAATCACAACGCCACGCCCTCTTTTTGAAGCATGAAAACACAAATAAAAACCAGCCTGACAAGAAGTTCTTAGGACAACAGAAACTAACTTTAGAGGGCAGAGATCACGATCTACGCTGCAGCTGAGACAGATGCTGTCGAGCTTTCAGGAACAGTTTAGCATTTTGGCAGATAAACTTTTTCACCGTCTTGCTGTTAGTTATTGTGCACAGCATTAACTTTTTGAATTTTGTTTTGTTGAGGCTTACGGTTTAAGAGAAGAAGAAGTGTTGAGGCCATAAAATGTGAAGTGGGGTGAATAAATAGGGTCATTTTCTCATAGACTTCCATCCAATCTGACCACTATTTGGAGCCAATGGAGTCGCCGCCTGCTGGTCATTAGAAAGAATGCATGTTTAAGGCTTACATCCACTTTTTATGGCTTGGACAGGGTCAGGCTAGCTGTTTGCCTCTGTTTCCAGTCTTTGTGCTAAGCTAAGCTAACCAGCTGTTGCATTTATTCATTGGCAGCCATTTAGCCATTAGAGGCCCAGAGTGGTTTTTCCCCAAAATGTCACAATAAAGTTAGTAAATAAAAAAAATAAAGAGGAAATAAAGAGCAGTAAAAGGTCCAACAGATTTCAGCCCTTTAAGGTGTTAAATTACTCTGTAAAGCTCCATCATGTCTGTGTTATTTTCCATAGCAAAGCCCTGCCCCTGAGTCAACTTACAAAGGAAATGTGGCTGGCAACAGTACCTGAACGCACCACATGGGGCCTTTAAAAGAGAGAGAACTAAACGCATCCAAACTAATAACAGTAATAAAATAATAAATAGAAACCTGACAGTTGAACAGCTTTAAAAACACCATTTGAATCAAACATTAGTGTAAAACCAGCTGAGGTGTCCCTGAAGGCGTCACAGGCCTTTAGAAAGTGTCTGCTCAGCACCACCAACTGTGTTTTACACCACAACATATGTACCTGAGCTGGCTGTAGGAGCAGGATCCGGTGAGCAGGAAGTTTTTGCACAGGTGGAGCAGCCTGCAGGAGCTTGTCTGGCAGGTCTTGGCTCTGCACAGCCTCATTGAGGTCCTGGCCACCACCTTGGGCTGCCCGAAGGGACAGCACAGGGCGAATTTCTCCCGGTTCCTGATGATCTCCGACGTTGACTCGCCAAAACCGAGGTTGTACATTAAATAATCAGTGTTTACGGCTCCTTGGCTGGCGAGGATGGACTTGAATACCTCCGTCTCCATCGTTGGAAGCTCCTTCCTGCTCCACACAGCGCGGACAGCTGACTGCCTGTGGGCTTCACTTGGAGTAGGAAAGCTCGGTATCGTTTCTGATGATTGGAAACCGAAACTTAACCGTGTTATTTTTATCTTGGGTTCATGCTGCAAAGCCGCTGCTCTCCGCTGGAGGGCGTCCCAGAGCTATGTGGCCTCATGCAGCCTTAGTGCACAAGACGGAGGGGATTTTCTGCAAAAACTAACAGACATCACCATGAAACCTCCTCAGCTAATTACTTACATCAAGGCAATTACTCTTGTGTTTCAAGTTTAATGAAATATTATGGCTACATATGCAAATTAGGCTGCATCTCATTAAATATGCACTAATTTGCATGCAGTGCAGCGGATAAACCTGCACACTGGATGAAGCCAGGTTCAAAATTCTTGTTTCATCCTGTTGACACATCAGAGCCAAAGGTTTCCTTTTTAATAAAGGGGACCCCATAAATCCAATAAGGCTGTCATCAGACATAAAAACACAGTTTTCACCGTGTTTTTAAGGAGGAAATGTTCCATAAATCAGGTTATTAACAGTATATGAGCAAACCCCTCAGTGAAAACTGGACAGTTTGGTGTATGTAAGGGAGATCTCTGGCTCAGAGTGAGAGAAATGACTCATTTTCATATCTTTAAAGATAAAATAATCACCTTAATAGTCACCTAAATGTGTATTTGGATGTTTTCTTTCCTTATTTCTTAAATTACAACATGGTATGGAAGCAAAACAGCTCAAAATCTGCAAATTTGTGATGTCTTACCTTTATATTATTATATTTATTTCTGTTAAACAGAACCAGAAATGTTCTTAAAATAAAACAATTCTAAAATATAACATTTAGGAAATCACTCAGCATTAAAACATGTTATGCTCCTGACCTGCAGCCACTAATCCCTTTTCTTTTCAAAGCACCTGTAATCTGATTACTGTGTTCCTGCAGCAGGTGTGTAACATTACATTCGCCACTTTAATCCCGTTAATTTAATCTGTCACAAATGTCCCTCCTCTGCGGCTCCTTGAATTTTTGTGGAAACACTGAAATTCACTTGAATACATTTATAGTTTTATTACAGGAGTCAAAATGTTAATTTCTTTTCTGACAAATGGCCTCATTCAGAGCTAAAAAACTAGACTCATATTTTATATTTGAATCCCAATTTCCATTTTAAAAAAAATACCAAACTGGAAATGAATACTTCACCTTAAACTTGAATTTTCTTTTACTGCAGGTCATAGTGGGGGAAGAAAATACATCCAGTCTGATTAAATTCTGTAAGAAACATATAAATAAAATGAAATAACATAAAACATCTCAGTTTGAACATCCATCAGCTTCTTTCATCTGCACTCACTTATTAGCTTGCAGCATATTTCCCATCAGCCTCATTACTCCCCTTCCTCCCTCTTCCTGAAAAGAAGAAAGAGCGCACGTTGGAAATGATTTTTCTGATTCCCTTCTTGCACCATCTGCTGCCACCAGCAACTCTGAAGCTCCGAGTCAAGGTCACACATTCAGTGCTCCACAAGCTTATTTATCACAGTTACACACTTGTTTTTAGAGTGTTTTTGTTGTGTATTTTCTTATCTATTCTCTCTGACTTATCACCAGGACCTGAATACTTCATGTCGTGGCATGTATCATGTGGGAATGTGTGCTGGTGTGACAGTAAAGATCCTTGAATTCAAACCTGGAGGATCAGAGCAGCTGGTGGAAACGAATGAGTCCAGTAAAGATAAATATACGTATCCTGTTATTAAGGAGGGAGATTTTAGAGGTTCTTGGCCCTCCGCCATCATCAAAACACCAAAATCTCCTGGAAAAATAGTGAGCGTCCCTCCAGTAGAGTTTCACAGACTCACAGTGGTGGTCTGATGCCTTTAAAGGACATTTTATGTTATTCAATTCCTTTAATTTGTCACTAATTTCAGGTCAGATCACATCATTTATCTCTGTTGTGGAAAACTTGTGCCGATCCAGTTGTTTCTGTGCAGCAATCATATGTGTTTAAAGCAGTGTTGGCAGGTTTGAAGCCACTTGGGGGCAGCAAACACAACACAAGTATTAGTGAACAGTCTCATCATCAGGCCACTGTGAGCAGCACAAACTAACTTAATCCATTGTTCTTATAAAAAATATTGATTTCTGCAGCTTATATATATATAATAGGCTATCAGATCACATAATCAAGTCTTCCAACAACATAGTTATGTTTAGATGCATATCTTAATTAATATACATGTAGTTTTGTTTGCATACATCACATGGTGCATGCTTGGTTTGGTTAATGTGCTAAATAAGTTGTTTGATGTTCAATTTCAGATAATATAGTTTAAGTAGCAGCACTCAGTTGTGACCAACTTTAAAAAAAGTCGCCGTGACTCGACGGCCTTTGAGGTTTTCGTTCTGTTCTGCTCATCAGACCGACGCTAAACGTGTAATTAGGACTTTGTCTTTATCCTCTTTTAGATCTTTGTGAAAAAGTGAGGAAGTCAGTCCTTTCACATTTTCCAGTGCAGCCTTGACTTGATGTATTGATTTGGAGAATCACCATGACAACAAGTGTTTCAAATCACTGAGTATACTCCCCTTTGTCTGACATGCTATACAACATGCAGCATTTGTTTTCTTTTCCACGTAGTGCTCCTTCAGCAGCCCTTTTTCTCTCATCTCATCTCTGGTAGTACACCTTTTTTCCAACGCTGTGGTATTTGGTTTGTGGAGGAAAATTATCCGATCAATAAAAGCACAACTGTGAAAATACTCCACTGAAAGTCCTGCACTCAAAGCCTGCGTGTGCAATCAGCAGAAAGTATTTCAAGTATCAGAAGTAAAAGTCGTCATTGTGCAGTAAAAGGCTTTATCATCACACACTGGTGATGTTCTGCTGCATTAATCATGATGTTTAAGGTTGAGCTCATTTAACAACTTTACACACCGTTGGATAGTTTAATGTGCAGCAATGCATCATGGTCTGTAAGATCATCGTATGCGTGCAGCGTCGAGAGCCACAGATCTCTAAGCTTTGTGACAGTTAGAATGATAGATAGATAGATAGATAGATAGATAGATAGAATGATAGACTCACTGACAACAATAAAAATGACAAAAAAATCAACAAACAAACAAATAAATGGAAATAAAAATGGTTTTCAGTAGAGAGGAAGGTTGACGGGGTGAAAAACTGCAATCTGAAAAGCTCTCAGATAAATTTAGTGGAGTAAAAAGTAAAATATGTGCAGAGGAGCAACTGGAACTAGAAACTTGTGAAGTTGCAGAAAACAGAAAAACACAATAAAGCAGAAATAGTTGAATTCCACCACTGATAATAGTCAACATGCAATTCTAAAAAAATAAATTTAGAAATGAATACTATGACAATATAGTAATAATGATAAACTATTTAAAAATACAAATACCAAATGAGCTTTTTAAAAACTTTGGTGCAAAGTCCTAAAAGAGGACAGCACACTGTAAGAAGTGCTTCTCCTCCCTCAGTAAAACATGGCGGCTCTCAGCCTCTGAAACACAGAAGACAGAAAAGCCAGTTTATCTGCGCGACCTGCTGCGGGTTTCCCTTTAAAAGGGGGCAAGGCTCAGTGCTGGGAATTCACGTCATTTCGCCGTTTTACACACATCCAGATCAATGAGAGAGAGAGAGAGAGAGAGAGAGAGAGGGAGGGAGGGAGAGAGAGAGGCGCTCTTCCAGGAAGGGATTATTAACCAGCACGCTGCCGACACATGAAGCTCAAACACACGCAGACAAAAGAAGTTTTGACGCCGCCAGACGCGCCATGGATCCGGCCAGCAGATAGGAGCGCGCAGCGGCTACATGAGAGGAACAACTACTTCCACAACAACAGCAACAACAAGCCGAGCAGTCGGACTGCCGCTTCTTCCTCCTCCTCCTCCTCCTCTTCCTCCTCCTCTTCTTCTTCTTCCTCCTCTTCTTCTTCTTCTTCTTCTCCCTCCGCTGCTGCTGCTGCTGCTGCTGCTGTGCGGGTTTCTCCAGGAGCGCCTCGGACATAAAGAAGGAGCGCAGAGCACGACGGAAAAGTGGAAGGACGCGCAGAGAAGTTGACGGGAGATAATGTCTGAATCCTCCTCCGCTGCGATCAAGGTAACCGTGAGCACGGCGGCTCTTCCTCCTCTTTGTCCCCCCCTCTGCGGACACTTTCCACTTTTTTCCCTCCTTCTTTAATCCCTGCGAGGTTCCTGCACGGATTTACGCATCATGTAGCTCAGGAGCGGCCGTGCGCCATGCAGCCGTGCTCGTTAGTCATCTGTTGCTCTCCGCGCTCCTCTTCCTCACTTCGCCGCCTCCGCTGCCGGGAAACGGGTCGTGACTGTCCGCCGCATGAGGAGCGTTTGATCCGGGGAGAGGGAGCCGGAGCTGCGCGGTCATAACGCGTTTACAAAGCAGAGCACGGAGCATCAGGGACAGAGAGAGAGAGAGAGAGAGAGAGAGCTGAGGGAAACATAAATACTGGAGATGAAGAGGAGCCGGAGACAGGCCTGCAACAATACCAGGACCACTGTGATGAAGAAGAGCAGTGCCTGTGCTTTAGCAGCAGTTTCACACATGAAAATCCAACTTAACTAATGAAAACTTTGTGAAATAATCGATTAATTGTTGCAAAAAAAGTCTAATTTTAGTTCATTCCTGCATCCAGATGTGACGATTTGCTGCTTTTCTTTATTTTATATGATTATAAACTAAATATGTGGGGGTTTTTGGGGCATTTTTCACCATGTTTTTGACAAATTATTCACTAAGGGATTATTTAAAAGAACAATCTGTGATGCTGATCATCATTAGTCGCAGCCTTATCAGTTCATATTAGTGATCCATGGCCGCCGTAACTCTGGAGGTACTTTGTACATGTGGTGGCAGGTGTCAGTCAGCCTGATATGCTGTAATCTGAACGATCAGGCATTCGTTAATCAGTGATGAAGACGATCCACTGAGGAGGAGGAGGAGGAGGAGGAGGAGGAGTGTGGGAGATTAAAGTCACTGAGGATCAGCACAGACCTGCTCTCTGAGGAGCCGGAGCCACAAGTCAGCCCATTAATCTGCAATTTTCACACTCGACCAGGAGTTTCAGTCACATTGTCGGCTTTTCTTTCACCTCCTGTGTGTTTTAATTGTTTTTGACAGTCGATGAGACAAAACGAGACTTTTGAAGATCTCACTTTGGGCTCTGAGAACTCGTGTTTTCTCCAAACTTTTGTTAATCATAAAACAAAAGATGCAGCCCCTGGTTGGAGAAGCGTGGGTCAGCCTGCAGACAGTTTTTGTTTTTCTTTATGGGGGATGTCTTCTCTTTACCGAGTCTTACGCCACTGCTCGATAAAGTTTGCAGGTTTCCCCGTCGCCTCCGCCTGAAGTCACCCTGCCTCCCCTGCAGCGTTTGCATCACACGCTCTGCCCCAAACGTCCCCCCGTCGCCTTGCAACTAATCTGACCTTTTTCTGGACAGTGGAATTTTTAGAGAGTGGATGTCAAGCGCAGCAGGAGGGGGAGCAGGGGAGCTTCGGCCCCTGACAGGAGGAAATAAAAGACTTAAAGATTATTGCACAGGAAATTGTTGGTGCGTACAGTTGGTGTGCAGCTCCCAGAGTGGCTGAGCGGTGACAGCAGGCTAAAACTGGAGGCACAAACTAAGCTTCATTTCCTTAAGAAACTAGAGCGGCTTCCTGCGCGGCGCTGGTTTGCAGGGAAGGAAACCAGTCAACAGAGAATGGCCGCAAATTGGAAAAGCTCATACCTTAACCTAGATTCAGTGAGTGAGCTGTGCAGAGGCAGAGCTGCACCGTCCAGAGTCTCCGAGCTGCACCCAACACCTCGCTCCACTACGGAGAAATGTTCTGCTTTCTCCCTGAATAATTGATGAATCATTTAGTCTCATACTGGGGTATAAAAATAGTGAAAGATGCTCATCACAATGTCCCAGAGTCCAGGTGACACATTCAAACAGCAGACAAACAGCCCAAAAACCAAAGATATCTGATTCAGAATCACATGAAACAGAGAAAAGCAGCAAATCTTCACATCTGGGAGCTGAAATCAGGGAATGTTTAGCTTATTTCTTTCCTTTTTTTGTGGATAAATCAGACCTGATTTCACACTTTGTTGGCGTTCGTAAGTGTGTGTGTGTTGTTTAGTTCGTGTCTGGAGATCCAACAGGTCTGTTTCTTCTCAGAAAACTAGAATTTATAAAGTACTTCAACTACTACAAGTTGTTGTTGCCACCAGTGAATGACGCTGCATTGGTCCTCTCACTACAGACATGGACTATATGCTTGTTTTCACCATGAATCTGAATCTATATGTGTCATTGTCACTCACTTCTATGTTTATTTTGGAGCTGCAACCAACAATTACTGATATTATCTGTTCTAGTAGCTGCTGGTTGTTTTCTAAGTGTCTATAAAATGAGAGAAAACAGTTCATTACCCAAAGATCTCCAGTTCAGTGTAATAGAAGGCAAAGTAAAGCAGAAAATCCTCATGCTGGAGAAGCTGGAAGCAGCAAGTGTTTGGGTTTTTTGCTTGAAAGAGAAACTGGTTTTCAGTGTAGTCGCAGAATAATCTAAAAAAAGAGGAAATGTCTCAGCTCCAGATTAGTCAACAATGAACGTAATTCTCTCTAAATCACTGTTTATAATTTGGTTTGTCAACCAACCTGAAACAAGAGGGAGGTTTAGTTGTGCACCACATCACGTTTGAGTCTCTTGTTCAGACTAAACAAGCGATTTAAAGTCACCAGTTCAAACTGTGGGAAGTGATTTGTTGTCAGAAACTCAGATTTTAGATCAAGTGTTTACATTTATGGAGCAGAAATGTCAAACACGTGATGGTGCCGGCGTTCTTGAATCATAGTGGACGTAAAATTGTGGTTCGGACTGTCGTCTTTACTAACAAACAGAGCTTTGGTTGGTTTGGGACTCCGCTACACTTTAAAGCAGCGCGTGTGCTAAAGCATGTTGGGTATTCTGGATATCTGCGCCTCCAGAGGGCGTCTCCAGTTTATCAGAAGCACACCCTCCTCTGTTTGCAGAGACGAGAGCGAGGCTAGCCGATGTTGTGGGTGCACGGCGAGGTGAGGCGAGCCGGCGTGGGGCTGTTTGGGTTCAGGGCCGGTGCGTCGTGGAGCTTTGTGAGCCATGCTTTGTGTCTCTGTGTCTATTCATAGCCGGAGAGGAGCTCTTTCAGTCCTTCCGCGAACCCGCTGCCAAACTCCACTTCCTCCCCCGTCCATGCTCCCGCCGCGAGGCCAGCCAGCCGAATGGAGGACGAGCCTGCCAGGCTGCCCGCGCACCTGCGTGAGTCACACACACTCTCACACTCACACACACACACACAGATGAGCAGCGACTCCTACACGCATTGATCAGTCGGTCATTTGAACAGGACAGATTGATTTTTGTCAGTGTTTTTAGCCTCTTTTGCTGTAAATGTTTCTGTTTGGTTGAATGTGGGAAGTCAGATTTTCTGATTCCCTCCCTTCCCCACACACAGAAAACCACCTGTCATTCAAACCACGTGGGCGGGACGGTGACGTCTTCTTTGGCTTTTCTGTATTTCCAGTGAGAGTTTATGTAGGTGGCAAACAGAAGCCACAGATCGTGTTATCAGAGTCAGAGGAGCCAACATGAATAAATAAAGTGTTGGCAGATATTACTCTAGTTTTCAAAACCCATCACGTCCAATTATGACAACACAAACACATTAGTATAGCTGTGTGAGTGCCGGGCCGCTCAGCGGGGAGGCGTCGGGGCAGATCCGGGGTCAGACTCCTGAACCGTACATTCCTCCACCAGACCAGAACCCACAGAGCTGCTGCACTGGAATAACCAACCTGCAAACGCCGCGAGGCATTCAGGTACCGATTTATGTGGCGCAGAGAACACACAGGGGGGCAGAAGAAGAAGAAGAAGAAGGGCTCACAGACTGATGGGGGGGCTGAGGTGAAGAGGACTAAAATCCCTGCAAACTTCAGAGGGACTAAGAACACTGGTGTAGCTTGTCATGGGTGGAAAGGCAAACAGAACATCTATACACGTATCAATCAGCCCATTCAATACACTTTACATTTCCTCTGAGCGCTGAATTAGAGGCGTCCTTGAACCTCCTTGAATGCATCATCAGCAGGGGGTCATTCATCTCTCCTTAGATCTGCATGAGTAGAAATGCAAAGGCAGTGAAACTGTTGATCGTTATGGAATAAAACAAAGTCTTAATTGCTTCCGGCGGGCGATGTGGCCAAAATCCTCAATCAGGTAGTTTGATACCACGATAATGTCGAATATCACGGCACAGAGGTTGTTCTGAAAAGTGTGTAAAATAACCACAGAGAAAACATTTCTACATTTTCTACTTTTGTTGGAGACAAAACGGCTTCAAAACTGTAAAAGTAACTTTCTTTTCAAATCAAAGCTTCAAGGCTCCAAATGAAAGCGATCATGTCAAGGTTATTAACGAAGGTTTTCAGGTTAGCGGGTGCAAATAAACACGAGCCAGACTTTACGCCTGTCTGCCCAAAATCATATGACCTTAGCAGGCGGCTTCACTGTGCAGGTACTTGAAAGTGACTTCCTAAAAAAACCCACAAGTGATGCATGAGGGCAAAAAACCCACAACAATCCCCCTTTCACTGATGATGGAAAATAAAAAGCCAGTCCGGTCTGCATTAAAGGCCCCCTGTGGCTCCTCTGACCACAGTGGAGCATTGTTTTTACGCGTGGGCTGCCGTCTTGTTTGTATTGCACATGAAGATGCACGTGGGCGCAACTCACATCCTGCTGCCAACTTCGCCCTCCCTGTTGATCAGCAGTTGGTGGCGGTAACATGCCAACAAACGTGTCAATGAGCCAACAAAGACGGCGAAGAAGAAAATTTGCACGCGAGCAAACGTCGGTCTGAATGCTGCAGGATTTCAAATATTTAGAAAAATCTGCTTTGCAGAAGTTTCATGGATAAGGAAAGTGAGCGGCACCGAGTGTAGACATAACTTTTGTTGTTTGATTTGTTTAGCTTGAAGTGTAAAGAACATCTGAGAGGAAAAGAACAGACAAATATGTGTTGATCAGCTAAAGCTGGTCAGTGACCAGTAGAAATATAAAACCAGGACAACATTTCCGCCGTGTGTCAGACCAGATTCACTTCTGTGGTCAGAGTTTGCCTCCCCATGAACTCTCTGCTGTTAATTGAACCAAAAGAGGAAGCAAAGTGAAAAGCAAACAGTCCACAGGTGAGACATTCAAGGAAATACGTTTAGAAAAGGTGCGAGTAACTGATATGAAGCAACAGCGTGACATTTACGGCTCTGCAGGGCTTTGCCTCTTAGCCAATCATAGAGCAGGCGGGGCTGGAGCCGTGCCAAGAGACACGCTGGATGTTCAAAGAGTAACCCTGAGCCGCTTTGTCCGTGCGTCCGTCAATATTTAACCAGTTTATTTATTTTCTTCAAGCAAGTGTGAAGTTCAGGGCTCTCGCGGGGGCGCCGGGCTCGGCGGCTGCACAGGCCGAGACTGGATGAGACGCACAGGAAACTCCCTCAGCCCACTTCCTCTTTTGCATTGTTGCAGAAAAAGGAAGAGCGCTCAACAGGTCCGCGTTGAGTTTCCTGTCGAATAAACCGATGGGTCAGTTCACATCCGCATGCATGTGGAAGTCCCACTTTGTTTTAAGCACAGTTCCTCACACAGACATGACTCTTGCACATCTGCAGGTCAGGAAAATGTCTCCTTTCTCCCTTCTGCACTGTTTAGTTTATGGCCGCTGCCGCCGCCGCCGGTCGGGATCTGCTGTCGTCGCTTCGCACAGACGGCAACACGTCTTTGTCAGCGAGCGCGCAGCCTGAAACACCTCTGCTCGTCCTCTCTCCTCCTGCCTGTCTAAACACACGTGCTGGAAAACAAGCCGTCCATTAACCCCCCCCACACACACTCAGAGGGAGTTCTGTCCTGAGAGGGGAGAGGGAAGGAAGAGAGGAGGAGGAGGGAGGAGGAGGGAGGAGGGAGGAGGGAGGAGGAGGGGGGAGAAAGACAGAAAGAAAAAGAATGAGGGAGGAAATTGCAGTGTGGGCAGAAATCCGCCTTCTCCATTTCCTGGGGAGGAAGTGGATTAGATCGGGGAGAGTTGCAGCCTGCTCCTCACACTAAAGAATGCTACCAGGCTCCATTTTAACCCTTTCAGCCAGACATCAGACGGTAACACGCCACCAACCCCAACCTGCCCAAACATATTAGAAAAAGTCTTCTATTCTAATCACCCTTTAGAACATCACCTCCTTTGTGTCACCTCCTTGTTTTCGTACAAAAGAGATGATGTAAGTTTTTTCTCCCCTATGTTCTCTCAGTGGTTCTGTTTTTCAGCTCTTCAGTGAAATAATTCTTCCTATTTCTGGTCAAATGCAGTCTGATAACATGCATTTAAGACAGGAGATGAGACTGAGTCACTCTGATGAATGTGTGTGCTCGATATCCATGGATATGAAACACATATATATACTATTAATACACTACATGCACATACATAGAAGACATGACAGTACGTGAGAGCAGAGCCAGTTAACAGTGTTTCAGATTACAAGCAATCAATAACTTGTACATAAAGGTGCATCTGCGTGACTAATATGTCCAGTAGCCAATTACAAGCATAGAAATATAAAGCATAGAAGAGTGAGAAGCTGACTGTGAGGACTATATGTGGTGGTTAAAGTTAACAACACGTGATGTGACGTTAAATCGTTACCTGCTGCTGCGGCGAGATGTGAGATGCAAAGTAACATAAAAGATAAGATATGAGAGCTGTGTCGACTTCCTCGTCCAACCCAAAGGTGCCCCAAAATGTTGAACTATTCCTTTATTCCTTCTTTCTCTTCCCTTGTGTTTACTGTGCTGCCACCACCTTTTTATGCAGAAGTTTAGAAGAAGGGTGTTTTTCAGTCAAAAATCTGAAGAAAGAGGATTTCACAGCGTTTTCAAAGTGCACAACGACGATACGTCTGGAGTTTTAGAGCGGAAGTGGGCGCTTTTCAGAAAGAACACATGAATCACACATTTGTAAATGGAAATGCTTCTTCTTCTATGTGTCATTAAAAGAATCGGTGTGTTTGAAGACACGTGCACGGCTGTAAACCGCCAGCGGAGGAGCGCCGTCACGTTTTCTGTCAGCTTCTCAGAGACAGACGTGTAGTAAAAAAGGCCTCGGTGGGCTTTTCCACACCCGTCACAATACGGCCGTGCTGAAGTTAAACGAGGAGCTGGATGGCAGTCCAGCCTACGTCGCCCGACGTGGCGCCCACCTACTCTGAGCGTGACGCAACTCAGAGCTCAGTCAGAGGGAAAACACTGAATTATTTACAGATCTAAAACACAAGGCAACAGTATAATTTCACAGTTAACAGAAACACAAAGAACAGTGGCTGCAGGAGTAGAAATATCTTACTGGATGGTTTAAAAAAAAAAATCTATGTCCATGGAAACAGGACTGGCAGGTTTCCTCTGTGTGTGTGTGTGTGTGTGTGTGTGTGTGTGTGTGTGTGCTCTCACAGCTGGGTTTGCACTATGCATGCTTGTACGTGTGGGTGGATGACTGTGAGTGAATCTTGTGTCTTTGTGCAAAGCTTGCCAGAGGTAGTGTAGGTGTATACTGTGTGTGTGTGTGTGTGTGTGTGTGTGTGTGTGTGTGTGTGTGTGTGTGTGTGTGTGTGTGTGTGTGTGTGTGTGTGTGTGTGTGTGTGTGTGTGTGTGTGTGTGTGTGTGTGTTACTGAATATGACTGCAAACCCCCTCACTAGCTTCCTTTGGTCTCTCTCTCTCTCTCTCTCTCTCTCTTTCTTAGTGGTATGCTACCCATTTTACTGTGTGGGGGAATTAGTGTTATAAAGTGTGTGTGTGTGTGTGTTTGGTCTTTCTGAGGGGAAATTTCCTGCCCCTGGAAGCAGCTCTTGTCCTCAGGAATTTCCTGAGTGGGCAGACGGCGCTTCCTGAATAAATGTTGTTGTTGTTGTTGATGTGTGTGTGTGTGTGTGTGCGCGCGTATGTGTGTGTGTGTGTGTGTGTGTGTTTTAACTGGCTCTCTTTTCTCCTCTGAAAGGGAAACTGTTCTCACATGCCAGCGAGTGAGCTGAGCGCAGCCCCTGCTCTTCCTGTTCGCGACACACTCCAACATAGCGTTTCTAGTGTGTGTGTGTGTGTGTGTGTGTGTGTGTGTGTGTGAGGGGGGGGGGGGTTTGCTTTACTCTAAACGTCACAATGAACACACGCTCTCATTAGCGACTGATGTCGTGTTGCTTTCAGGCTTTAAGAGGAAAAGTCAGAAAAGCAGAGCTGCTCTTCCTCCTGATAAATATCCAGTCTGTGTGTTTGCTCTGTAAACTGTGGTTTGTTAGTCGCCCTGTCGGGAGGCGACGTGTCGTTAACATCTCTGGTATGTTTGGAAGAAGAATAATGCAGGTTTAAAGGGGCACTCCGGAGATTTAGTATCACAACAGACAGATTAAAATAAAAATTCACAACGTTCTTTTGGTATTTTGGCCTTTTTTGGCAGAGGATTGGGGGAACAGATGCCCTCGTTCCCAATGTGATGAACAAGATTTCATCTGCTTCTTCCTTATGAGGTGAATGTTACCTGTGTTGCAGTTCTATGGGTTTTGGGTGCTTTATTGTGAAATTGAAATTGAACGCACCCTGAAAAAGGGGCGTCTTGGCAGAAACATCTGTGTTGCAACATTAAAAGTCTGTTTTTACATGTTTTGGGTTAAAATGACAGATAGGTACAAGACTATTTGGAATTGGTCCGGTAAATCGCCTCAGCCGGCTGCTGGGAATGGGCGGCAAATAAGCTGCAAGTGGATGCAATATAATTCTTTGGGGCACTTGCAAAACTAGAAGTGTTTGTGTTTGCTACTGACAGGCTGAGATTGTAATTTTAAGTGTCTGACAATATTACAGAAAGGATCCCTACAGAAGAAACAGCCATTATGCAGCCACCAGACTCCATTGCCAAAAATAGTAATTCTACTTCGCAGAGCATGGGAGTTTGCTGGTGTACAGCTGTCTCAATCAGATGGGTTGTTGGTGTTATTATATGACTTCGGTGTTTGAAAGGGTTAATTAGGATCCAACACAATACTTGTGCAACACAGAATAACACAAACAAACTAACCAACTGAGGCAACAGTAGACCAGCAACTCCCATGCTCTGTGAAGTAAAATTGCTATTTTTGGCAATGGAGTCTGGTGGGTTTGAAAAGCGCGATACAACAACTGTTTCAACTGTAAGGGGGAAGGGTCATACAGGGTCATCTCTGCAGGGATCCTTTCTCTAAAGTTGTCTGTCACTTAAGGAATAACAATCTGAGCCAGTCAGTGGCCAAAACAAGCACTCAGGCGCAATTGCCCCGAAGGATACAGCCATTACAGCTCGTTCTCGGCTGCCGGCTGTGGTGATCTGCTGGACCAATTCAAAAGTTTTTGTACCTACCAGTCATTTCAAACACAAAATGTAAAAATAGGACCCAGCTTTTCAAATATAGAAGATATCCTTTAAGGATGCAGCACCCGGTCTTCAAAGCTTGAGTTGAGCACTTTGTGCACAACAAATATTCCCAGCAGGACTCACTGACTAACTGGGGACGCTGGGATTATTATGAAGTGTGTGTCATAACCACTAGGCTACCAAAACACAGCAAAGCTTCAGCTCTTAAATATATATTTTTCTAGTTTTTCACAGTCTGAAGTTAATGTTTTTTTTCTTTTTCCGGCATGAACATGAGTTAGGAGTTGGGACGTAGTGCCTTTTCTTTAGTGTCTCTTTCCCAGCTCACGGTGGGATCATCCGTACGGCTGCCTTCACCTGCTGTGTTGAACACTCTGCGACTAGTTAATCGACCCTGACGTGTAAAATTAGTGAGCTCCCCTTTAATTGACAGGTGATTCTGGGTGCAGCCCTGCAAAATTCACCAACACTCACCAAGCAGAAAAGGTTTCAGCCTTCACTGTAACTCTTGTAGCTCTGCAATGTCAAAAGCAGTGAAATCAGGAAAGATAAATGAAAGAATATTTCGACTGTAAGACCGTAAGCTCTACTTATGACTATTGAAATGAAACAACCCGGGAAGCGATATTTATTCCTTACAGGTCGACTGTAGATTGTGTTGTTTAAGATGAAAAGGTTGTGAAACGCTGCCAGGGAAGCTTTGAATTAGAGGTGATCACCTAAGTGTTATCCTGCCCAAAATGCTGACTTCACTTTCTCCACACGGAAAGAAAACAAAGAGCACACAGTGCTTACAGGGCGTGTGTGTGGGTTTCAGACAAGCAGGGGCCTTTTTGATTTAGTTAACAAATGTCTTTGAAGCTTCTGCATTTTCCAAAAAAAAAAATTTGGCTCCCGAACAAAAGGAAGAGTGGCAGTTGACGCTGCATTCAGGAACTAACCTACAAGAGCCGGCTTGCTCCCGCACTCAACAACAAGCTATCAAAAACAGGTCGCGCTACTTCCTGGCCATAAAGGTTCCTTGTGATTGATGATCTGTTTTATGTTTGTTTTGACTGGATGAAGTCCAGATTTGCCGGACGGAGACAGGCACGCGCATGCCGGTGGAGGAAGCGGAGGATGAATATGAGAGAAGGGGGGGATTTCTCTTGACTTGAGAAGTAAAAGTGTGTGTGTGTGTGTGTGTGTGTGTGTGTGGCTGGATTTTCCCCTGCCGCACCCACCTGACAGGGAATCGATGTACAGGCACACAAAGCGCAGGGAGATGAATAGTGCGTGAGGATTAACTGTGCAAATGTTGCTCTCATTCCCCCACATGTCCCTGAGTCAGGGTGTCAGAAGGTCACGGCCAACCCTCCTCCTCCTCCTCCTCCTCCTCCTTCTTCTTTTTCCTCCTTCCTCCTCCTCCTCCTCCTCTGTCTGGAGAAAGAAAAACCTTCCCTCTATTGAGATAGCAAGACCAATATCCGCCTACTTCTGCTTCGAGAGAAAAGGCAAACATTTACCGAAGAACTGAGTGACTAAGGAGCTTTGAGTTTGGAGAGCAAAGTCCCAGCCTTCCTGATGCAGCGCTGCTTTTTGTGTTTATTTAGTTATAGTTCAGTCAGGTCAGGCTAAGCTGAAATCCTCTGTCTGAGATTTTTATGGGCATCAGTTGAGTCCTCGTGTATATTTAGACTGTCTAAAGTCAGGAGTTTCGAACAGAAAACAATATCTGAGGCTTTGAGATTCCAGTACGACTTAAAGTACAGCACCTCTGTTCCAGTTTTACTAGTAAAGACAGAGGGAACTCTCACGCATGTCTGACGCACTGCAAGAGCTGAACGTTCAATCAACAGCTGCTTGGAAATCATTAGAAATTATTAATACGCACGACGTTATTCCTTTCAGTACGTTTTGTTTCCCCTGAGATTTATTTGTACATTTAAAACAAACCTGAAACTAAAGTCTCGGCTCAAGTTTTGTCTCATTTGTCAACCAGTGCTGCTGAAAACTTGTTTAGTTTGGAGGCTAGATATCTACCAACCTGTCTGGAAACTCAAAACTAGTTAAAAAGAGCCTGTTTTGTGGCTGTAGATCACAGTTCACAGTCATAATAAACAGGCTGTGAAAGAATAACTCTGGTATTTTTAAACCATGTTTACATATTTTGAGGAGAAATGACAGAAGGAACAGAAACAGGTCCAGTAGATCGTCTCCACCGGCGGCCAAGAACACAAACAAAATAACTGATGGAGGCAGCAACTACTGCATCAGGCAAAGTAAAATGACTGGTTTTGTCAATGGAGTCTTAGAATAACACTTAGAATAACAATGTGAACCTGCCAGTGGCTAAAACAAGCACTTAGTTTAGTGGATGTTATTTGATTGAGCTCAAATACCCCCAGCGATTACACCACAGCCGCTGTAACTCGTCCACCATTATGTAAAAAACCCTCACTTCTATCAGCGGAGTAGGTCCTCCAATTCAACTGTAGGTTGCATTATGGGACAGTAATGTTTACACACCACAATCACAAATCAGTTTCTGGAGCCTAATTCAATTTTTGCAATTTTTTTTTAACTGTGAAAATCCAGTATAGTTCATTATACATTAGTATTATGCTACTATGCTAATCAGATTCAGACACTAGTGCAATCTAACGTAAAACCAATCTGATGAATCAGTGATAAAGTGATAACACACAGCTGTTACAGTTAAAAGCCTTTTTTTTTCTTGTCGATCGAAGTATCACGATGCAGGAGTTGCTGCAGTTTTCAGTTGGGTGAGAGAAACATGAGCAGCAGTAGGTCAGCGATGTGAAGCCGGCGAGACGTGCAGCGCTAAACTGTGATTCTGGACGGGACCATTCGGCCTCACAGCAGGACGGACCTCATTAACTCGTCTGGCTGCGAGGGGAAGTTGAGGGCTTCTGTACCACAACAACGAAACAAGATACCAGTGATCTCATCCTCCTCTTCCCTTCATTCATCCCAAGCGCTTATGAGTTGCCTTGGCAACTTGGGTGCTGTGTGTGTGTGTGTGTGTGTTTGTGTGTGTTTGTGTGTGTGTGTGTTAGCGAGCATGAGCGGGGGCCTGAGAAACCACAGAGTGAAAATTATGTGTCATCAGAGAGGATTAAGAGCCCACGGTTTAGTCAAGGGTTTGGGATCCTGCTGCTGTCGTGCTTGAGGGTTTTATTCAGTGTAAACACACACATACTCAGAAACACACACACACACACTCTATATTTTATATATACACACACACACACACACACACACACACACACGAACACTGCGAACCTGAGATGTGTTCATCAAACGCAGCCCCAGTGATGACAAAGAAAACTGAAATTGATTTTCTTCCTGTATCTTGTGACAAATCTGGAACAGATTCTCTGACAGAAAACATCAGAAAGGGAGAATTTATCAGTCTGAGGAGTGTGTGAGTGTGTGTGTGTGTGTGTGTGTGAGTGTGTGTGTGTGAGAATGTGTCAAAGCAACGTGCGCTCCTTTTTCCCTCTCTACTTCCTGCCCATGCCATCCATTTTCCTTTCCACCTCTGAGTAAGCAAAGGATGTTTGTGTCTCACTGGCTGCACTGCAAAAGAAAGTTTCCCATCATGCCCAGAATCTGTTGGTGCCCGCGCCGCGTCACACGGACACCAGATGCAAAAATGAGATCCCGACGTTTGAAATCACAAATGATCTGCATTGCAAATAAATAAAACGATTCATCTACAGCTGTCACAGTTTTGGCAGCTTGCTGAGTAACGGTAGCAAGGCAGCACAAAGGCTGAAAGAAAGTGAGGGAGTGTTTGGAGAGACGATTTCATCCGAGACCAGAAGATTCAGGCTGTAAGTGGAACAACAGCACAGCAACACATCTGAGCTCTCGTGTGTTTGTGGCTTTACGTGACTCATCAACATCCCTGTCAGTATCCTAGTGTTAGATATGAGTTCGGGGTTTAAGATTATTGGACAAGATTTTGATTTTGTCATCAATTGTGGTTCTTGAGTTGGATATGGTTAACACCAAACTAGCGTGTGAACTTGTTACGTAAGTGAGGTTTGAAGAAGTCTGATGATTTGAGGCACATTTATAGACTTAAATCACTAAAATAACAGATCTGCCTTCAAGGATACATAACCACAAAATCACGACTCTATTTTAGCACCGACTATCGGCACAGAATGTGAGTACAGCAAAGATATTTTGCGTCTTGGCTCTGATTTTATCGGACGACGGGTTCAAACGTAGCCTAGTTTGAACAACATTTCTATCTTAGGTCAGAGTTCACGTGCTTCTAATATTTTAATTGTTGCACCAGCTGAAATTGTTCAAATGTAACTCAACTTAAATTTGCCTTCTGTGGCGCATTATTTTGAAAGGTTGAACAAGACGGGGGATGAGGAGGAGTGAATTTTACTGGCTGTTTTGCGTTGGCAGCACGTTATCTGGTGATAGATTACACCTCTTGCACATTTATGATGCGACTTTGATTTACGCTCGTGCTTTTTGTTGTTCCAAGAATGACGCCGCAGAGGATCACAGACCTGCTGGCAGCAGATTTGCAACACAACACGGGGAGAGATGGAGAAAATTTGTTGATTAACGTTGTCTATTTTTAGCCGGCAGCCTCTTTGCTACTGCATAGCAATATTTTGGCTAGTGTGGATTTCACACCAGAGTATTAACTCTAACTTGAACTTTAAGCTTTACGTGTCTTTAATGCAACCAGACATTGAACCTACTGTTTAGTGTGGACTTTGCACCCTAACTAACCTAAGACAGAACTTCCCCTTCTGTTATTTTGGGGTACTACTTCTGTTGGTATGAGGGTTTGCAGCAGGCTTCACTCCACATGTTGGAATATAACAGTCACTAGTATCAGTTCTGATCAGGAATCCAAGGCTGAGCATAATGTCCCACTCTGAACTTCATCTGAGTACTTGCTTAGTATCCGCTTCCCCTCCTGTCTGCAGTTCCTTCCTCTATTTCCATCTTTGTTTAGTCCGATTTTACCTCATCTGCCTTCGTTTTTTTTCCCCCCGTCGTCACTCACAACCCGCTGCTGCTCTCATCGCTCCTTCCTTTCTGTTTCCACTCTTCCTTTTCTCCTCTCCATCTTGCTGCTGTCTGTTAATAAACCTCCCAGCGTCGCTCTCTAACCTTACTGCAGGAAGTTTCCTGTGCTGAAACAGAGCCCACGCTAGATTGCTTCCTGCCAAAGTGCGTTGTGGGACACGTTTGTTTGGGCCACCACCCCCCCTTCCTCCTCCTCCTCCCTTCTGCTCCCCTTGTTGCTTCCTCCTTTGGGCTCTGTGCAGATGGCTGAGGCCGGCAGACCGGATCTCGGAGGGGTTTTGGCAGAGCAGCACCTTTCTCCGGCCCTGGAGAGAGCATACCGCAGCCGTGACCTCGCGACCCGGGCTGCACTGCTGCACGCCCCGCGCCTCGCTGCTCTCACAAGTCAGCCACAAGAGACAAACGTGCAGCTGGTGCATGCACTGCAGATGGCAGCCTGATCCAGTCGTGTCAGAAAGTCAATGAAGGACTCAGTCAGGAGTATTTCAGCTCAATTTACACTTGAAGCCATTTGTAGAAGCTACAAAAGGGACAAAAGCTGTTCAAATCACCAGTTTTCTGGGAATATTTCAATCAAAGTTTGGAAATAAGGCTTAAAAACAAGCACATTTACATACAGAACATTAAACACACCAGAGGATAGAGATAATGTAGCCTAGCCATGATTTCTACTGAGGCAGTAGCTTTAAACCTGTAAAAACAGTCTGGAGAAGCACAGCTCCTTATTGGCACACCACCAGCTCCTGTGGCTGTGAAACACCTGTGTCCCACTCCCTGACACTTTCCCAGCCGAGGGTCAGAGCTCGACAGGCTGGAAGCTGTGCTCCAGATAACCTGGGCCTTCCCGGGCTAATCGGCAGCGCTCCCGTCTCTGTCTGAACATAGAGGACTAGAAGGGAAGGGAAGAAATGGGAATCTGACAAGCTAGACAGGGTTTCATTTTATATTGATTGCTTTCTGTGAAAACTTCCTCTGTTTGACGGGTGGGGAGGGGGGGAGCTGAAGGGGGAGAGGGCTGAAAGCGAGCACAAGGTTCCTATTACTTGTGTGACAGTGACATTGGCGGCCAAAGATAACAGCTGTCCGACTCCCAGAGGAAGTGTTTGAGGCCGGGCGATAAGTGAGATGTAAGAAATGGGTGGTTATGCTCTGCGTGGGTGTCATGGACGTCCTTTTCTCTGTGTGTGGACGCATGTGAAAGAGAGGAGGTGGAAGAAAAGAGGGAGTCATACAATAAATCTTAGGGTGCAAAATGATACCGGGAGGCTGCAGTATCAGTTGTGCGAATAGTAAAAATATTCCTCCTGTTATGTCGGCCAATATTTAGAATATCAGATTGAGAACATTTCAGAAAGAATCTCTGGTTGACGTAAGCGTCAGCGTACAAAAGCTTCATAAAAAAAAAGCTAATATAATGAGGCCCAGCACTCTGGTGTAGCTAAAACAATGTAGATAATGTTTGTTTTAGCTAGATTACATCCTATTTTGTTAAAAAATAAGGATTGAATTTGTAGTTCTCAAGAACAATTGGGAGCATTTTCAGTTTTCCCAAAGCAAATGTGCATTTAGTGGACTTTGGAGGCAACTGCATTTTATTCACTTCCTCGTTACTTTGAGCTGTCGGGGTGACGTTAGCCAACACTAACGTTAGCGATCAAACATTATAGATGAATAAAATAACGTTATTGTGTTTTTAGTCTTTTTTTTTTTGACAATATTTGACGTATTTTCGACCTCGTACGACTGATTTTCAGGGCAAAGTTATAAACAAATCCTGGCATCAGCATGAAAGCTTAACCTGGGTAGATTTAATGTGGGCAGACATTTTCCATTATTAGACAATTATTATTAGAGTTATGTCAAATTAAAAAGTCGGCTACATCAGCAACCTGTGCTGACCTCTAACTGTCAGCGTCATCAACACATTATTATTATAAACACGCCACTAGTGTCTGATTTTTGCGTCAGTCATGACTGAGTCACAGCCACGGACGCTAACGTTAGCCCTGCTAGCGTCAGCTGGGCCGACAAGACACCAAAAGCTAACTTTCACTTTCTTCACCACCCTGCTGATGAGCCCCTGTGGGACTCAGTTCTAGTTCTGTTCTTTCTAGTATTATTTTGATATCAAACTCTCACCAGTCAGATTTTATGCTTGATATCAAACCGGTTGGAACATTTTTCCATCGGCCCAAGAACGTGACTTTGTATTTCCTCAGTAGCCTTTAGCCAATAAGTTGTGTAGTAGCCCTTTAACATCATAAAAGACCATTTACACTTCTATGTTTTTATGTTTTGTCCTTCTGTTTGCTGACTCGTGTGCAGATAAAGACGTTCAGCTGCAGCTCCACCACCAACAGAAGCCTCTTTACATCCATTCTGCACTAAACTGAGATGAAGCTGAGCTCATTGTTCACATTTTTTTTTCCTCTCCGTTCTTTCCCTGCTGCCTGTAAATGCTTGTCGGTCACCAGCGCAGATGTTCGACACTCCTGTTCCCACGGCAGTGAAAGAAACATTTCAGAGTGCGAGGGAGGGAAAGAAGAGAGATGAGATGCTGCCACTGCTGCTTCCTCTGCTCTCTCTCTCCCTCCGTGTGTCCTCGTTCGTTTCTACTCAAACTAATAAACCGCCCGTCCTCTGATGTGCCTGTCTGGAGTTCAGAGGGCAGAGAACAGCACAGATCGTAGCAGATCAAATAAAATAACAGGCCGTCTCTCTCATACACACCAACCCTCCCCCCTCTGCTCCACCTTCTTTATATCCTTGTGATTCATTCTGTATTCTTCCCCTTAACCTATCATCTTTTAATCTTTTATTCTAACCTCCTCTCCCTCTCTGACTGTCTCCTCCTTCATCTTTTTTTTTTTCTTTATCTCTGCTGCCGTTCCCGTAATCACTCCCTCCTTTTGGCTTTTATCTCCACTTCCTCAATATCCTTTTTACTGCCTCTGCCTCCTTCCTTCCTCTCCCCCACCCCGCTTCCCCTCGCTCCCTCCGCCTCCCCTTCACCCACCCCTCCTTCCTGCCTTTCCTTTTTTCTTCCTTCCTCACCCCCCCACCGCCCCAACCACCCCCGTCCTTCTGCCACTTCTTCACTGAGCTCATCCTTCTTTTCTTCCTTCCTTCCTTCCCCCATCACATCCACTTTGCTGCTTCTTTACCAAGCCCTGGTTTTAACTCCCTCTCCATCCTCCTCCTCCTCCTCCTCCTCCTCCAGGTCTGCAGCCAGTCTTCTGGAGCAGGGACGACGTGGCCCAGTGGCTGCGATGGGCCGAGAAGGAGTTCGCCCTGCGGCCCATCACCAGCAGCTCTTTCCAGATGAACGGCAAAGCCCTGCTGCTGCTCACCAAGGAGGACTTCCGCTACCGATCCCCCCACTCCGGTACTCTTTCCACCTTTCTTTTCTTGGAGATGTTTTAGGCTGGGAAAACTGGAGGCATCGGTGAAAAGTTTCACAAATGCGTCACTTTCATTGATTGCATTAAATGTTTTCTGGAGCAGGACCCAGACTGGAAAAAAAAGTCCATAACTAGGAAGGAGGAGCAGCTTTAGATCATGGAAATACTCAGACTACATGCAGAAAAATCATGGAAATTAGGTGCAATTATACATAGAGTGGAAAAAGTGACATTTACTGTCACAAATATGACTGAATAATGTGAGTTTCTCACATATAAGTGATAAATGAACTAAAAGAAAATGTAAATTGGGACAAACACAGTGACCCGTTATCAGCTTTTGCCCTTCACGCTTTGTGGTTTAGACCAATATTGTAGTTTAAAGACCCGTGCAGCTTTAAAATCAATGTGTTTACAGCAAAACTACACCCTTTAAAAATCAATAAAGCCAGAGGAGGGAAGGCGGCGGTGTCGGGCGACAGCGGAGGGAGGCAGCTGTTACAGCGCGGCTGCTGGGGGAGGAAGTAGGAGACGGTTGATCAGGAAGTACAAACCAACCTCAACTGTTGCCCTGGCAACGCCAGCGGCCAGGCGCATGAAAATAAAGAAGAAAAATAAAAAGAGAGAGAGAGTTAACTGTTCTCCTTTCCTTTATTTTTAAAATGAAACAGGATTTGAAGTCTTATTTTGACACTGTAGTCAGTCGGGGTGACGTCAGCGCTGCAGTTCAGGATGATAGTCATAAGACGTGGGATGAAGTGAGTGATCAGCATTGTGAAATATGAAGATGAGACATGAAATAAACCCTCCACAGCCGGGAAAAAAACCCCAGTAGAGTAATTTCATGTTATTCTGAGTTCAGTAACGTGTGGGAATTGTAGAGAGGACGACAAATGAACACACACAGAGAAGCTGAAGCAACAATACAGGAAAAAAAAGAGAATTATTATAAAGAGAATAATTAAATCAATAAATAAATGTGGCTAATTGATCAGGAAATAAATCTAGAAATTCTACAAATTATTTATGTAATTTGTACAATTCTATAATTTACATTTTCTATTTATTTATTCATTTATTTATCTCCTTGTCTTTGTATTAATGATAGAAATGTAAATCATGATTGGTAACAGGATTGATCCAACTGTATGAAGTCAAGCTTCACGCCTCTGTGGCTCTTTGCTATGCATAATCTTTACCAATATCTATTTATTTATTAATTTGATTATGCATTAATGCTTTTTATTTATGTATTAAATCCAGCTTTTATTCTTTTATTCATTATTTTAACTTGAAATATTTAGTTTTTCCCAGCATTGATTTATTAATTCTTTTTAAACATTGATTAACTGAATGAGGCACGTTTCGCCCTCCGTACCATCGAACAGAAAGTGACAGTTACTCTGTTTAGTTGAGTTTATATTACCTTCAATCAGACACTGTTTACTTTTTACATTTCATTACATGTTGTCAGGAATGATCTGGAGCTGTAGAGCGATGTGGCCCAGCTGACAGATGTTGTCAAGCTCCTATCAGGATGTTTCAGATCTGCAAAAACTTTCACATCCTGTCAAGAAATTGAGGTCTGGGGGGGGGAGGATTGGAAAACATGATACATTCAGAGGTTTTATTAGTCTGAGATCATTTTAAAGTGTAAAGTGAGTTCAGAAACTTCAGCCGTTTGATCAGTTTTCTCATCAATCTAAAACAGAGCTGACAGCCATCGATTGCATTCCAATATCGGTAGCTCTTTTGGCCCGGTTGTCAGTGGCATCAGTGACAACGTCATTCGTTTCTTTCTTTAGGGGATTGCACGGGTGCAGTTCCCATCAGTCCCTGCTCTGTGCCAGATTTCCCTTTGTTGAAGCTCTAATAATAATAATAATACTTTTTTCCTGGAATGCCATAGCCTCATTTCCAATAACCAGCCAGGCCGTTTTAAAGCCACAGAGCAGCTACATGTGTCGACCTGAATATGTTAAACAGGAAAACTGGAAAGTCAGAAAAGGGTGTTTCATATTCCAGTTATTACTAACTAATATAAGTAAGTAACTAAGTAGTATAATTAGAAACATATTGACAGATTTTAAGACGGCATGTGAAGCTTTAATTTCAGCGTGTTAAATCCAGAATCAAAGCACTCGACTGCATCAGGAAGCAGGAGTTTTCCCCCGGCTCGCTGCCACAGGACCAGAAAGTGAGAACTGAAAGGGGTGTGTGTGTGTGTGTGTGTGTGTGTGTGTGTTCACCATCACTTCCTCCATGAGAATCATTTCCTTGTTATGGTAAGCTTTAGTCTTGAAGGTAATGTGTGATGGGAGCCTTTGTTAAAATCACATCCAGTGAACCTGTGGTTGTTTGTTAACCGCGTGAGTGCCTCGTCACGCCAACTGAGGAGTCGTGGCTGTCGGCGTTGAAGCGAAACAAACAAACTGTTAATCATTCAGTGAACTTCTTAGCTTAGCTTAGTGTCACCAGGTGTCACCACTACTGTATAACCACCTAAAGGAGAATACGGAGGTCATATAGCGCTGCGGATCACTGGCTTGTGTCAACATCTAGTTCATGTTGTTCACTAAGTAGCCTGACGTAGGCGTGCAGATCATGTGGTTTTAAAAATCTAAGCTGTACAGTGTGAAGCCACTTTGACTGAGAATATCTCTATGCAGCACATATTTGAAAGCTTAAAAGGTTAAAACATGGTTAAAGATGACGGATTATTTTGCTCTCTGGGTGCCGTCACCTTTAAGCCCCTGCCGAACACAGAGGGTCATCAGGTTAGATGTTTGAATATCTAGGAAATGTTTTTGTAGCAACAAACAAGCCCTGAAACCTCCCCAGTGACTCTTCCAGTATTGCTCAAGCTCCCTGCTGCCTGGAAAGCAGAGAGAAGAAGAAGTGGAACATGATTCTGTGGATGACGCCAATGCTAATTCCCAATTAAATGCAGGCTTGAAATGCTACATGGGATCCTATTGTAACCTTTGACCTTACCATCTCTGCAGGGGACGTCCTGTATGAGCTGCTGCAGCACATCCTGAAGCAGAGGAAACCCCACGTGTTTTACCCGTCTGCCTACTTTCCGGGGAACTCCTTCCACTCGCTGCCTGAAAGCGCCGTGCAGCACCTGAAGCTTGAAGGTCAGTCCAATAAAGGCTTTTTTCTTCTCTAATGCAAACATTTCATAGTTTGTTGCCATGGAGTCACATACAGTTTCAATAGGCCTTCACATGATTTGATGTTGTTGAATAATAGGAAGCACTATGCAGCTATGCCTATGTATCTAAGCAACAATACTTTACTACTATACCAATGTAAAGGATAACTCCAGTGTTATTAAACCTGGGCCCAGGTTTAAAGTACATCCAGTAAAAGTGCCACTGACAGGTTGTTACTTTAGTTGAACCAGAAATAGCCACACTTTTCAAACCCACCAGTCTCCACTGAGAAAAACAGCGATTTTACCTCGCAGAAAATGGGAGTGTTTGGTCTACCACCGTGATTGTTTAGGTTGTTTGTGCAATTGTGTGTTACACAAATATTCATATGGAGCCGTACTAACCCTTTAAAACACCAAAAGTGACACAATAACACAAGCGAACTAACCGATCGACACAAAGGTAGATCAGCGGCTACTGCGAAAAATTACTGTTTTTGTCAGTGGAGTTTGGTGGTTTTGAACCCAGCAATTTAACGGCTGTTTCAAAAACAATCTTACAGATATATCTCTGTAGGGATCTGTAATACTGTCAGACACTCTGAATAACAATCTGAGCCTGTCAGTTGCACAGACATGCACTTATAGTGGATGTACATTGAAAGATGTACAAAAGATAGTAATGCAAGGCAGCTGTTGGTCTTTCTCTTCAGATGAACAGAAGTCTTGACTGTTTTATAAAGATAACATGCTCAGTGAAACACCAGAGAGTGCTATCTGGCTCTCATCTGAGGAAATGTGACACAGCAGTAAACGTCCCAACACGTGTTGACAGTAAAACCTGTTCTACAAGGAAATACAGTTTCATTTAAACAAGCTGCCGCACTGCACGGCACAAACCGTTCCAGTGGCTCATTTCACAGATCAGCTTGCTGGTATTTCTCTCTAGTCTTCCTTGTTATGAGTGCCACTTTTGTTCCGTGGCCTTTGAACTGCGGAGAGTCTGAGAAACTGTCAAACTCCCTCCAACACAAGCCTGAGCAGCACCGTGGGACAGTAGTGACACCTAGTGGCCAAACCAGTGCACGAAGATGATAAACAGTCGGAAGTTCCTTCTAACCACTTCCTCATATGCTCTGTTTCTCAACCTTTCTGGTCAGATCGGTCTAGTTTTCAGCTTTCCTGCTACAGTTGGGAGCACGGACAGGCTTGGTACAACTTTAGATACATGGACAAAATAGTCGGGACGTTTTGTTGTCACAATCTTCCACTGTTGCTCTTTTCTCAGTGTGCCATCTATAGCAGCCAATATGTGACTACACAGTTAGTGAATCCACAAATCCACAGACACACAGATAATTTGTTCTGTATTCTGGAGGATCAAGTTAATAAAGTGAGACTGAGAAGCGTGAAAATAACCATTAAGTCCTGAAGCCGAGTGTGACGCCTTCAGATTATCTGACAAACAGGCCAAAACCCAGATAAACTCAGTTTAATATAAAAAAAAAAAGCAGGAACCTTCAGATGTTAACATTTCAAAATAACTCAAAGTAACTGACTAACTGCTTCAGTAGTAGGTAATGTGAATGTTTTCTCACATGTAGTTCCTTTATTAACCCCAGAAACGGTACGGCGGGCACCACGTGGCACCGAGCCACTCCCCCAGCACCCACCAACCATCGAGCTGCGGCACCGCTCCCGCTCCCCCCACCTTCCAACAACCAGGCGATCCCCCCCGGAGCCGAACCACCCCCGCCAAGCCAATGAGGACCCCCACCAGACCCTCTTGCCCGACAGCAACCACCACCTGCCGGAGGAAATGTACCCTCTTTCGGTGTCTCCGGCTGCACCGAACGGCCGCTGTGCCACGCCCAGAGAAGCCCCCTGCCCGGGCAGCCCCGGGGGCCAGGAGGCGGGCCCTCCTCGCGTCATCCAGCTCATGCCCAGTGCCATCATGAACCCCCTGCTCCTCAGCCCGAGCAGGAGCGGCGGGGGTGCCGCAATGGACTTCAGGCACAGCCGCGGTGGACTCCCGTCTCAGGTGACGCACGAGAACGGGCGCGACGCGAAACCCCACGGCCTCCACCATCAGATACCGCTGGCCCACCAGCAGCAACAGCAGCATCTACTGCAGCAGCAGGAGGAGGCGCTCTACAGGAACCACGTCATCATGCCCGTGTCTCCTCCGGAGGAGCAACAGATACCCATCGGGCGGATAGCAGGTAGGAATTATCCCTCACAGGCTTCAAAGCTACACAAGGCAGCGTCTTACATGCAAACTCAGTCTGAGCTTCACCGTCGTGTCCTTGCAGACTGCAGGCTGCTGTGGGACTACGTCTACCAGCTCCTGTCAGACAGCAGGTACGAGAACTACATCCGCTGGGAGGATCCAGAGAACAAAGTCTTCCGCATCATGGACCCCAACGGCCTGGCCAGGCTCTGGGGCAACCACAAGGTAAACACACACACACACACTCGGCAGGTCTCAGGTGAGCAGGTGGTCACATGAAGAGATGCTCACATTGTTGAATTCTCAGAGATGTACCACCTAACTGGTTTAATGTTTCCACCTTATAAAGCACGTTCTGTTTACTGACACGCCTTTAAAGCTTTTTAGCCCCTTTTAGTTGGTTGTTTTGGTTTTACAGCTGTTTCTGCTGGACGCCTAACAAGGCTCCACTGATTACTGCAGCTTTAAACGGCACAACAGGCAACTAAAGATGTAGAAAACGCCTCTTTTTGCAGATCAGTAACGCGACATTATTTCTATTGTTATCGTTAATGACAGTTTTGCTGTTTCACCTCTTACAGAACAGAACCAATATGACGTACGAGAAGATGTCGCGAGCACTGAGACACTACTACAAACTGAACATAATCAGGAAAGAGCCTGGACAAAGACTTCTATTCAGGTGCTTCTACTTAAAGAAAACTACTTTCACAATATGTTTAACATCTTTGACTAAATCAACAAACTTGTTTCTCTGCCACGTCCACCAGGTTCATGAAAACTCCCGATGAGATTATGAACGGACAGACAGACCGCCTGGAGCACCTGGAGGCCGACATAGACGAACAAATCTACATCAAAGAGGAATGCTGAGGAACTCTGGGAAAACGAGTCCATGAACTACTTACTACTACAACAGCCGCCGATGCCTTTCAGAAGCAGCCTGAACAATCGTTGAATCTGGAGCGCGTGGACGTTCGCTCGTACCAGTCAGACACGGACAGACGGACGGACGGAAAACCTGATCCCTGCCTTAGGTGGAAATTTTCCTGAAGTAAAGAAAAAAAAAAACAAGAAAAAAACAGCATCAGTCGTTTTGATTTTCCCGATGGATCGAGCTGAGAGACTTTCTAAGTGTTCCATTTTATTTCTGAATGAACTGCAAAAGCCAATCACCTAGTGCTTATGTCACTTTTATGATTTTTTTCGTCTCCTCACATGCATTATACTATTGAACTTTGCTGTTTGTAAAAAGGAGAGTGTGTGTGTGTGAGTGTGTATGAGAGAGTGTGTGTGTGTGTGTGTGTGTGTGTGTGTGTGTGTGACAGGAATGTTTTCACCCTGGAATAAACATTTTTGATCTAAGTGTATTCTGTTAGTGTGGACTTTGCCTAAAAGTTAAGATATTTCCTCCAGGGCTTCGTGTTTACGGAAACATCTTAACTCGTGGATGCTTGGTAACCATGGTAACGTGTGCCGCCTCTGTACACCAGGCGAGACCTGTTTGAGATACTTATGGCCGACCCTAACCACGACAGAACCCTAATTAGTAGATGGAGCTGCCTTCCTCCTCCTTTCACCTGCTTTCTTCTCTATTTCCTTAATGCTCTGTTGGACACCGGCCATCTTTCACCCACTCTCTTTCTTTTATTTCTAGATTTAATGTTGTAGCATAAACATTTCCTGAAGAAAACACATCTTTGGATGTCAGTACAGATGTTTCCAGCACCTCTGATCCATCTGTCTCCCTGTTGTTCCATTCTTTTGTACATTTAAATGTACGGTACGTACGGTATGTAAGTTTGGACACACCTTCTCGTTCAATAGTTTTTCTTTATTTCTATTATTCAGAGAGTGGATCTGAAATATAAAACATTCTGGTTTGTTTAACGCTGTTTTGTTTGCTTCATAATTCCATGTGTTGAAAATTTGAGAGGTGACAATGAGAGGGTGTGTCCAGACTTGACCGGTCCTGTATGTTTATTTAACTAGAGCTTTTCACACTGCACATCTCAGGGCTTTAGGTTTAGACCTGAGTTAAACGTCCGATGGAACACTAGAAGACAGCAGGAACGTTAATTTCATTGGTTACCTTACACCACGTCTGACCGTCCATCAAATATGCACTTTTGTTGTCGTCATCATGTGAATAAACCACGTAGCTACGAGCAGTGAACTCAACATCAGCCTGGAGACGCAACCAGTGGAGTGAAAGAGTGTGTTTGTACTTTTTAAACTGAAAACACACATTTTATATTGTGATATTTACACGTTTCTTTTCTAGAAATGACACATTATAGCCGACAGTTGTTATTGTCTTCAGCCTGCTGCAACCTTATTCAGGTGTCTGGAGTGAAATGAGGAGCTTACGGCGCTTTCAAAGTGACAGAAATAGAAACCAGGCATCGCTTGTGGCCTGTTAGGACGGTCCAAAGCAATGAAACTGATTTTGTCGCCAGCGTTTTAGCCCTGTGTTTAGCCCGAAATCCACCAAACTATAAGAAAAGAGCATCCTCTTTTGTTTTGCTCCAGTAAATGTTCGCAAAAACACGCCGTTTAGATCTGGGGCCCGTTTGTGATGTCATAAGGGGATCTGTTGATCATGTGACCTCCTCCAGCCCCTTCAGCAGGCTGACTTTCCTCACCCACTCACCCACTCACCCATAGTTTTTTCCTCACCAACACCAGCTCCTGGTAACGTGAAGATGGCAAAGCTGAAAAGCGGCAGACTGTTCTGTTCTGCTGCAGAGAAAAATAAACCATTTGAACACGTTGCCACGCCGGCCTGTTCTGGCAGAACCTCAAAAACACAAACATGAACTCTAAAATGAGGAAGAACAAGGGAGCCTGGATTTAACAGCGCAAACCCGGGGCTCAGCCTGCTCTGGAGCGGAGCCAGCGAGCCTGAGGCTAAAGTCAAAGTTAGCCCATGTGGTGCCAGGACTGTGCCAGTGTGAACACTTTCTCCGCCCGAGGCTAAGTCAGGCTAAGTGCAGTGTTAAAAGCCCTAATGTATTTGAATGGGAAAATATAATAGTTAACGATCAAGCCTGGAGAGATGGGAAAAGCAGCATTGGTTGCTAAGTAACAGATGAAACTGATTGGAGTGTTGAGGACCTCCTAACCTGAGATCAGACAGGATGAGGATAAGACAATATTCCTAGAATTAGTCAGGATCTGCTCCTGTTGCACCAAATTGATAAAAAAGAAACTCTGTTTTTTGACTCTTTAAGTTAAGAACGTGGCTTTTCTCTGGTGGCTCTCTGACTGTCACTGATGTTTGCTGGGATACGGCCTTCTTCCACATGATGGCAATACTGGACAATTTTTGAGGAGAGCCGAGCGGCAGAGGATGTTTCCCACAGTTCAACAGTTCATCACACAGCCCACACACCTCTAATTTAAAGGGTCGATTATGGGATCAAACGTGGCTGCGGTCCATAATATTATAACAGTGGAGCTGGAGATTGAGCTCAATTCATCAAATTAAATTCAGAACTTATCAACATTCATTTCTTTGCTACATTATTTTTAATTAAAACATTTGATTGTGTGTTTACTCTTCTGACAGAATCCCCATAATTCACTTTAGTATTTAGTGAATCATTATTCTGTAACTGTAGTATAATGATCGTGCTTTTTCCTCTCCGTATTTAATTTGGTTAATTATCTCCTTAAGGTAAATCAGGCGCTTATTTTCGGATCAGCCAGATGAACACGTCACATCTAAATATGACAGAAAGGCTCGGCAGTAATCAGATTACTGTAACGCGTTACCAGCGGAGGTAGCTGCGGTGCGCCGTGCGCTCCGGAGTCTCCATAAAAGTTAGTGCGCACCGAGCCGAGCTGTCAGACTGGGGAGAGACGCGGCGCAGCGAAGACTGGAGGCTGAGAAGTGATCGATCAGGATCAGCTTCGATCCCACTCTGAGAAATTAATCTGCTCATTCAAAGTGAGCGGGTGTGACCCTCGGGGTGCCTGACACCCGCCAGCAGGACGCAATTAACGCGCATTATCCGCCGGAGTGTGAACAGGCTCCTGGTTGTTTCTGGACTCCATCGGAATAAAAAAGGACAGGGGAGGTTTGGATGCAGGTGAATCTGGGCTGTGCGGCGCATGAGGTGCCCACGCCGCCGCCTTAGAAGAAGAAGAAGAAGAGGAAGAAGAAGAAGAAGAAGAGGAGGAAGGAGAGGAGGGAGATTCGTGTCTGATTCTCACAAGGCTTTTCATTTCATCCGGGAAAAAGAAGCCACCACTCCCGTTTTTTTTCCCTCCAGACCAGGACGCAAATGTCCCCACATCACAGACAAACCGCTGGATTGTAGCAGCAGCCCCGCAGATGGTTTGAACGGGCGTTAAGGTGCGGAAGGGAGTGGGACAATTACAGGTAAGAGCCATTCAGGCGCCGTTTTCTGGGGCCGATAAGAGTTTCCCCGCCGGTCAGAGTGAGTGCGCGCAGTGAGCCTCTGCAAGTGTTTGATTTGGAGAGCATCAGCGTCCAGTCAGGACTGAAACAAGCAGCACACAAAACGAGAATTAGGCCTGTTTCAGCTGTCAGTCAGTCCCCTGTGAAAAACACCCATTTATCTGCAACTCAGAGGTTTCTTAGAATTACATTTCACTTTCTTCCAGCAGAGCTGCATTGCAAATGTTTTCTTGCAGTCATTTTTATGTTCCTCCCCTCAGTGCAGCGCTGCCTCACACTTATTTTACTGGAATTATTCTCATTTTATTTGGTGCAGAGTTTGAACATTTCCTCCTAAGACCAAACTCCTACGTAAAAACTGATGGATTTGAGTTAAATTCAGTCTGTGGCTTTGGTTAAGTGCAGTTTTCCAGTTGTTAGTCCCTGTCGTGGAGTCTGGAGGACAGAGACTAGACACCCAGGTGGGGTTGGCGGTCTTTATATCAGCTGTGCAGCATTTTGTATTCGTCTCTGTGCTGTAAGATCTGTGTGTTTCTTGCAGCCTTCATGATGCACAGATCTGATACTGTATGTAGAGGCAGATCTCGTGGCTTGGTGTCATTGTGGCATGACCAGTGTGCTCCCTGTCAGAGGAGCTGCCAACCTGCTGCCAGGGAGGCGACTAATTTTAATAACGTCGTATCAATTTGACCTCCTGCACTGAGACTAATGTCAGCTCACCTGCTGCAAATTGTGTGGTGATGAAATGCGGTGACACACCGTGGAGGTACAGGCGGGCCGATCCGGACACTTCCTCTTCCTCCTCCTCCAACACCTGCCGCCACACAACTAATGCAGGGACAAAAGGAAGGGGACATGCTGCCGGTTTAACACGGGGGCGATGCAGCAGGAATAAATGTAGACTGTATACAGTGGAGCAGATTGTTGGGTAATTGGGAAATTTCTCAGAGGTGGAGCTGCTCAGAGGGTGAAAACGGAGAACACGCTCAAGTTAAAACTCAAAGAGCAGCACATTTTAGCACATTGTAGCTGTGTGGACAGACCGCTGGTAAGAGAACATTTGTCTTCATAACATTAGCTTCCTCCTCTCTCACCTTTTTCCTGACCTTTAGATCTACATCACACAGCCAGAAAAACTGCAGCTGCACCCGCCGACCTTTAAACATTTACAGCATTTCTGCCTTTAAAAAAAACACAAATACTTGTAAACTAAACTAAACTCTTGCTTTATTACTTTATTGTGTGATGAAAAATAGAATTAAAGCACTTTTACCTCGTAACTACACACATTCACTCATACTTTACTTCAGTGTTACCAGCTTATCCTACATCTCCTCCACTACATCTCACAGGGAAATATTATACACTGTGTCGCACTACATTTACCTGACAGCTGTAGCTTCCTCTCGTATGGTGACTTTACGTTAAAAAAAACTTGATAAATTCTTAAAAACACTCTACAGTGGCTTGCAGCGTATGGCTGGATGGTGTCTGCGAGCTCTTCCACCAAAGAGACATTTATCCTCTAAACCTCTCAGACAGTTTCATTTCAACAACTGTTCAAGGCCCAAAGAGGTACAATTATCCAAAATTTCACACACACAAATAAAATATTCAGCCAAAAGTTAAAAAAAATATGAATATAAATCAGGAATACATGAATAAATTGGTACTTTGGCTTGAATAAAGGATGCGCGTGCTCCCTCCACCACTGCTGCCTCTCAGCATACAACAGAGGGCTGCAGCAAATCACAGAATGACGTCACCTGGCAACTTCCAGCAACTTTTGAGCAGCCAACAGCTACTTCCTCGGCAAAGCACTGGCAGCCCCAGCAGGCCCTAATTAGCTGGAAGCGTCAGCATCAGCTCCTCCACGATCGGGGCTGAAGCGGGGGGCCGCCTGGCTCAGGTCAGGCCGGTCCCCCTCCAGCTGGGAGACCTGGTGCCGACCGTCTGGCCAGCGGCGGCGGATCAGCCAATGTCACCTTTTTCCGGCGGGTCACGTGACCTTGTCCTCACACCACCTCGCCATTGATCCAAAAGGATGACACAGAGGCTTCATGGTCCGCTGCTCCTCGCCAACCAGGCCGACCCGGCGCTGCCTCCGAACAGCTGTGACATGCGTCACACCGGCAGTAGGAGGTCTTTGAATGTGTGGGCATGCCCCAGTCTTAGTTACTTCTTCATACCTATTCATTTACTTCTTCTTTTACTTTCTCCTGAACATTTACAAACAAGTGCTTTGAAAAATCTGGGACAGTTACTTTGCATCAGAAAGGCACCATTACCAAAGCAAATGATGGGAGACTAAAATGTAAGATATCATTATTAAAGCATGAACACAGAGCAGAACGAGGTGTTCTTCTCTGGGCCTTATTGTCTGTAGATGTACATTTGTTTATGGGTTAAACAAAATGAGACACAAGCTGCTAATACGCTGCTAATGGATTATATTTTGACCTGTCACAGCAGGAGAAGCAGCAATGTGAATGACAAAATAATAATGGCTATAATAAGATAATATATAAATATATAATAATTTAGCTGCTTCAGTTTCTGGGTCCTGTGAACTGTCACAGCTTACTGGGACACCTTAATGTTATTAATGACACAAGTAACATCAGAAATGTTTCCTGCTGTGACAAACTTGCCGTTAGTGAGCTTTAGAGGTGCTGGGAGGCAGGTTTGGCTTTATGCTAAGCTAAGCTAACGTCTCTTTACTCCTGCTTCATTTGTAAATACAGAATACATTCAATTAATTCATTGAAAATTGAGGTTGCATGCACAACTCTAAACCTATCCAGGGTGGATCCCGTCTCTCACCCAGTGTGATCGGCTCCAGCCCTCCGCCAACCCTCAAGGATGAGCGGCCGTAGCCAATAGATGGATGGAGTTCTTCCAGCGTGCACAAAGATGTGACTGACAGACAGACAAAGACTCTGCACATCGATCTGCACACTTGGTCCTGTCTGATAGCTCTACCTGGCAGCACTCTGCAGACATGAGGCTGATGTCAGGAAACATGCTCCATCTAGTGGACGTCCGTTCTCTACTGGAGCATCTAACACAGCCAGGCCACTGTCTGTCTGCTAATAGGTGGTGCAGGTCAAACAGTATGATGTTTCCATCATGTTTTAGCCTTTCTGCACCATGTTCTCAGGTTAAGGGGGACAAACGGACATGAGTTGGTATGAGCCCCACATTGATCCATACAGTAGGTTATATGCACTAATATCAAAAGTGCTGCATTACAAGCTGTGCACACTTCCTGTCGGCGTGGTCGCCTCGTTGTTAACGTTGTGTGGATGCAGGGAAGCAGACGGTGCAAGAATAATCTATTGTTGAATTTTGCTCAGTCGAGGTTATAGTTAATTGATAAACTGAATAGAAAGCACCTGTTTTTTTGTTAGCTTACATGCTAACTAGCTTTGAACTACACCGGCTTGATAAAATAACCTGGTGGAGCAGGTGTAGAGTGACAGCTTTCAGAATGAATAAAATTGGGTTCAACTTTTACATTGTTGACTGTGTTTTAATCTGTGATCACGTTCACTTCTCCCATTGGACTGAGGACCTCCTAAAGGTGCATGCTGGTGGCCAAACCCAGAGTTAGGTGACTTGTGAACTGTCCCTGAGTTTGATTGTTTAGCCCATGTGGCCCAGTCCTGTAACTAACGGACCAATAAAGAGTCCTGTGGAAGAACACCAGTGTGATAAGACAGCTTCACTAATTCTGCTCAAAACTGGTGGAGCAGTAATCAGGTTTTTCTCTGTAGTGAAGACGAGACTGGACGTTTTTTGCAGTACTGTAGAAAAGGCTTTTAAATGTGTTAAATGAAACCTGAAGTCCCAGTACAGTAATCTTTCTCTCCAAACCAAAGACTCGCAGAGAGGTCAGATATTGGCGGCTGATTGGCTCCCACCACGCTGGTGTTTGATGTGAGTAGGAAGGAAGCAAGGTTTTTGTTTTTTTTACCCCCCCCCCAACTCTCTTTCTCATTCTATTTGAAGTGCGGCTCGATTTGCTCTCGCTGTTTCATTTGCAGTAAAACAAATTCACCAGCCACTGAATAAACAGCAGCTCTGTAGAAATGATGAAACAATAGAAAAGGGTTCCTATACATTTTTCACGCCGACCTCTGTCTTCCTCTTCTGATAAGATTTTTCTCTCGGTTGCCTGCTGACAGTTTGTAGAAGGGTTTTATTTTGACGGCTCCTCTCTCTGTGTTTTATATTGGCTGCTGTTGTTCAGCCAAATGTGTGATAAATGTGACCCTAACTGCCATCGATTTTTACTTTCTCCTGCTTTAATACCCTCTAACCACGCTGCTGGTAGAGTTTAGATCCAACACTGAAATACAACCACATTTCCACGATTTTTTCTTTTGCAATAGTTGCAGAAAAGTATGGACAAGTGTACAGTATATTCTATTTTATTATTAATTTATAAAATAATGTTCGTATCTGCTGAATTTGAACCCAAAAAACTAGACAATGGGCCCATAGGTAGAGTACGATGATCAAGATCAATCTTGAGCTGCCGGCAGTGGCAAAACAACAGCAACATATTTAAAAATTAAAATAGTTCAGAACGGGATTTTTGTCTTTTTAAAAACAGTTAGATTTTAAATAAAGTGAGCAAGGTGCATAAAGCAAACCTTGACCTCATTTTTGTAATAGCTACTGAAGTGCAGTGCAGATGTATTTGAGTTCAACGTGACTTGTAGGTGCCTCAGACAGCAGCGGAGAAAGGATTGCAGTGGCCGTAATGTAATCCTTTGAGGCAACAGTGCCAGTCAGTCAAGTACGTCCACTAAAAGTGCCTCCTAACATCACAGAAAGGATCGCTACAAAGACAGACCTGTAAGAGCCTCTATATTGCTCGGTTTGAAGTCACCAGACTCCTTTGACAAAACCAGTAATTTTACACAGGAGTTGATGGACTACCGCGGTCTCGATCAGTTAGTTTGTTTGTTATTGTTAAAGTTTGCTGCTTCAAAAGGTTAGTTCAGATCCAGCACAATATTAGTGTAACATTTAACAACACAAACAAACTAACTGATCAGGGCAGCAGTAGACCAGCCACTTCTTCCATGTTCTGCAAGGAGAAATGACTGTTTTCGTCAATGGAGTCTGGTGGGCGATACAAAAGCTGTCAAACAAAAGGATCTTCCAGGTCTCTCTCTGTAGGGATCCCTTCCATAATGCTGTCAGACACTTTGAATAGCAATCCGAGCCTGTCAGTGGCAAAAACAATAGTTAATAGCTGTACTTTGATCAGGCACAGTCGCCCTAAAGGATTATATTCTGTGTTTTGGTGCCAGCGGAGGTGATTTGCGGTACCAATTCCAAAAGTTCCAAATTATGTAAAAACAGAACCCAGGTTTAAAAATCTGTCATCTTTCATTGAAACGTTATACTAAGTGATAAGAATGACGACCACAGGACTGAAAAACATTGCTTAAACCCTTTAGATGCTCCGGTGAACCTTTACAGCAGCAGCCATCTCCTCTACGAAAACATCAGCGCTAATTAATCTTTCCAAAATAGCTAAACCGACAAAGTTACTTGAAAGTGCTGCTTGTTTTACAGCTATGATCAGCAGGAACATAGAAGTTAATGCAGAGTCCGAGGCCGTCCTGGACTTGTGCTTTCTGTGCACGCGCTGTATTTCTTGGCGTCCCAGAATGCCCCTCTGCCGGGACAGCCCTGGTCTTTGTAGTTCCCACTGTGCTCCCCTTCATCCAGCAGTCCTACTCCGGTTAACTGTGATCCTATTTCATGCAGATGGAGAAAAGGAGGGAGAAGGAGAGGAGACAGAGGGAGAGTGAGAGACACTAAAACGAGACAGAGAGGGAAAATGGAGATCCGCTGGTGTGTGTCCAGGTTTTTTCCCCCCGCGTGGCCGTTTTTATCTCTTCAGCTGCGTCTTAGTGTTGCTCTCTGTGTGGCCCAGTGGCTTATAAACATGTGCCCGTCACGCAGGATAACTCCAAAAGCCTCCAACAAACACACCAACGCACATTTTGGACAGCAGAAACATCTTTCTCTCCCACTCTCTCCCCGTCGCCTTGCCTTCTTTTCGATGGCTGATGGTTGGTGCAGAGCTGTGGGCCTACAGTACTTTCATGATGTGAGCCAAACCCATCTGGGACTCAATATCCTGTTTACCAGCTCTCAGCACTCTGAAAACCACAACAATACTGAACTGAGGCAGAAGTTCAGAACTCATTACAGTTTGTTCAGGTCACGGCCAAGGTCGAAGCCTTCTCCCTCTCCGGTACTCTGCCACGCCGTCTGCAGAGAGCTCACTCTGTTACTGCCGCCTTTTCTCCTCTGTTCCCCCAAATCTATACATGTTTTCATGACAGGCTTAGGGAGCAAATCTCCCACATCTGAGGAGGGTATTTTGATCTAGTGGATAATTGACTGAGTTCAACAAAAAGTGAGCTATCTAACACAAGATTTGATTTGAAAAATAACACTGATGTGGTGGATTTCTCTGCTGTTATCTTCCATTTTATATATCCGCCCGTGAACCTTGACTCCAGTCAGTGATTACCTGCATTTCTCTGAACGTCCGTCAGCAGTACGCCCTTATTTCGTTCTATTTTATTTCACTCCATCCTGGTGTTCATGCTAATCATGGAGATTCTTGCCTCGACTGCCGGCTGCTTTATTTGTTCGTTATGAGGCCGATAATCTACAGTCATACTAGACAGGAAGGAGAGAAGAGTGGAGCATAATGGAAATGACTTACTGCGGTCACTGTGACACAGAACATGTTAGAGAATTAAAGACAAGAAGAAGTTGACCGAAAATGACGCCATGTTGGAGAAGGCAAGATCTGGTAGTGAACTCATAAACTGTACAAAATAAAGTTTAGAGGAAAATAGACGATAAAGCGATTATGCCTTTGGGGCTGGACGACGTGGTGACTAACCAATCAGAGATCACCTCTGGCTCCAGAAAGCCAAGATGGCGGCGCCTGTAGAGCAAAGCTTTGCTGGTCTTTAAATGATGCACAGGATCATTTCAGTTGTGGTTATTGAATTGATTATTAATCAGAGTACATTTGATGAGACTAAATGAATAAATACCGAGGTGGAGCCCTGAGGTGACGTTAATACGAGTTAAAAATCTGTAATTCAGTAAAAAATACAGTGTAAATCTGCTTCTTCCTTTCAATGCAACATTTTAATGCCTTTTAAGTGCAGTGGCACCTCCACTGTGCAGCTTTAAACCTCCAGTATCGCCACCTCAGCACCGACTTAATCTCTGCATAGTGGTTAGTTTCATTGTGACATTAAAGCAAGTTTTTCCTGAGTGTTTCAGCTCTGAATACAGTGTGTTCAGATCATTTGGCACCTGGCTGCTTGTTAGAAATCAGAGGTGGAAACAGGCTTTGATGTACAGACATGAACTACTTCACAGAGAATTTGTTTTGTTCATTAGACGTGTGCATATATATATATATATACACACACACACACACACACACACACACACACACACACACACACACACACACACGTCTATATGTGAATAAATTATATTCTATCAGTGCACAGCTGCTTAAACAAGCAGAAATCTGAACAGAGGAAGGTGTCCTCTCTGTGCATCTCTATTTGTGATGATGATTAAATATTCATTTTGGTGTATGTAGTCTATGTGGAAAACATACAGAGTGCCTTGTGTGTGTTGCAGCCTGGCAGAGTTTCAGCCCCTCCACACAGTCGCACTGAGCTGTACGCCTCATTTGGCTCACTCTGCACCCCCGGGCTATTTAACCCGGGGGCTGTAACCTAAAGACCTGATACTGGCAGCCTGTGGCTTTCAGTCTGACCGCTCTCCCCCACTTATCTGGCAAATAAGCCGTTTTAATTGCTTACACACAGAGCCCTATCAGGCCATGTAGTGAGCATGGAGATAAGGGTTACACAGAGTCAGGCATTAGTAACAGGATGAGAGGACCGCAGAAAAACAGAGCTGCGGGGTCCCAAGAGGAGGAAGAGTCAGGAAATAGCTATGGCCATCCTATTAATTTCAAACTCACAGAGCCGTTTCTCCAGCTAACTGTAGGGCTCAGGAGATGGCTGCTGTCCGCCGAAATCAAAGCAAATTTGACTCATAGCGTGCAGAGTAGTGACAATATCAATGGGTGTAAAATCACGCAGGATAATGTGCAAAACGACCTCGATGATTCCAACTCCTTTGTGCGTTTGTGCAGACGAAAAGGGGAAGAAAGATGTTAAACACTTGCAGTTAATTCACCGTCTGAATTAGTCTGGCAGCCAGGCTGACATCGGTGCACAAACACTGACAGTAAACACAATACAGCAAGGACACGGCGCATAATGAGTGGCAGGGCTTCACATTTTTAACTTCACTTCAAATTAGCCCACACGGGTCATTTAGAAAGAATCGTGTACGGCTTTTTCTTTACTTTCCAAAGCTTTATTTTAGCGTTTTAGTTGACATCCAGTCATTTCACAGGCTCCAGCAACCTTCCTTTCCAAAGAGATTTGGATTGTTGAAGTTTCACTGTGTATTGTTTTGACCCATGTGGCCCGCATGAAGAGCTAGTCAACACAGCGGCTGGGTAAATGTCAGCTACACTAGGCTTCTAATGAGACCAGAGACTAAGAAGAGGGCTGACACCATCATAGGCTCTGTGCTGAGAGGCTCATTTACATTCTACCAGGCGACAGCTGGAGATATGAGGGGAGAGAGGGAGAGCGATGGAAACAGAGGAAGCAAGAAGGAGCCGGTGAAATGAAGAGGGGAAAAAAAAAAATGTGTTAGTTTTCAGTTTGCAAACATCTCTCAGAAGCAGAGATGATCTCACTGGTTGAGTTAAACCTACAAGGGTGAAGCAGAGATGGATTTTCTTCTGGTTAAAGCTGCAAAAATCAATATTTTTACATTAACAATGACGACAATGTTGCTCGTAGAGACAAACCAGAGTTGGGAATTAGCTCTATAGAACATTTTAGCTAATTTTTTGCATTTTGTCTTAATTTTTGTCCCACATGTTAATTGCTTTGGTTCACCGCTCTCATCATAGACAAATTTAGCCACTAGCTGGTGAACACAGTGGAGCATGTAGCTGAGAAAGTGGTGGAGACCAAAATAGAGCTACCAGGAGGATGAACATCGGATGTGAGTTTGCCAGCTGGACAGAAACATGTCTGCTTGATGTGTAACTGTTGTTAACACGTTAGTCATATCAACCTTATTAGGTGACAAAATGACACGGCTGTGTTCTCGGAGTGACCCAGATTTGTCGACTATTAGATGATTTGATCTAAGGAGTCTGATTTCACAGCTCAACGGTCATCGTGGCGTGAAAACATGGTTATTAAACGAAGCATCACTTCATTTCAGATTTAAAATGCGTCCAAAAACAAGTAGGAAGCATTTTAATTAGGTGATTCAGTTAGCTTAGCTTAGCATAAAGACTGGAAACAGTTAGCGTGGCTCTTTCTAAACGTAACAAAATCTGCTGAAGTACATTACGTAACACATCATATGATACTTTGATCCAAGAGAAAAAGTTAACGTGGGGTTTTTATGTGCAGGACTATTTCTGGGAGTTGGTAAACTAAGTGACTGCACCTGGCTAAGCTAAGCTACCTGGCTGCTAACAATAGCTTAGTAGCGTAACTCTTACCAAGCAAGCAGATTAGCTCTTTTATGAATTCTATGTTAAGTACTCAACCACATGCGTGTGAAATAGCTGCCAATGATGCTCCTCTTTTGTTCAGCCATTAGAGAAACTGTGTGTGTGTGTGTGTGTGTCTTCTCTGAACTAATAAGGTGATGCTGTAGCTGCACGTACACACACACATCTGAGGAAAAGCAAAGAGTGCGTGTACTAAGAAGAGTGTTCACAAACCCAGAATGTGATCTGACATCAGATGACACCACAACGTTGTTTGTCTCTCTGCTCTTCAATGGAATAAAAATGGGTCCAACAGACAGACAGACAGACAGACAGACAGACACATTTGTGTATCAGTCTTAATGCTGCTAATGTGCATACTCTTAACAAAACTTAGTATTGATACTTCAGATATTGATCCACCCGATCCTAGAGTGAAACTGAAGAGAGAGCATGATGCGAGTGAGCAGAGAGCTATTATTATGAAGCCCCGAGCTCTGCTGCTAAATACAGCAGAGCTTTCAAGTTCAGACCAGCCATATTAGCCCACAGCCATCCAGATAATCTAGTTTGCTAGCTTGGTGACCTTTCAACAAAATGATGCAATGATCACCAATGAATAACAAAATAAGTCACTGTATCTATTTCTCTATCTATCTTCTATCTTTCTAACCAGGATTTGTACTTTGCTTCCAAGCTTCTGTTTTATTATTTACATGTATTGTTCAGTTTACTTTTCTGCATCTAAGAAATAATACATTAAAATAATAGTAAAACTAGTATATTCCAAATCTGCCTACACTTGATGTAGGCCTCAAATATCACACAGTATTTTTGTGGAATCCTGTTTTTACAACAGCTGCCATTCTTGCAATCTGACAGAAAAAAACCCCCAGACTTTCTGATGTAGAATAAGGAGCCGTGGAGGCGGCGATGAATACAGTCGACTTCACGTCCTTGCCTCTGTAGCTCCCTATCCTCTGTGGCTCAACGTCAGGCCACTATAGGACTTGTAGGAGAGAGAGAGAGAGAGAGAAAAATGCAGTCACAGTGGCTTGTGAGTACAGTAGCATGACAGAAATGAGTAACAGCAAGCCTCCAGACTGCAGAGCCCTCCGAGCTCCAGTCTCAAGGCTCTGGGATCTGCTGGTTTGTTGATGCACCCGCCAGATGTTCCAGGTGCCACTTGAGAAGGATGCCAATCTGCTATAGTTGCCGGACAGCTTCATGTTCAAATTATTCAATTAGCAATGTGTTTTGGCCTGTGGATTGCAACACAGAACGAGACAGAGGATTTTTATTATATGTTGTTGTGCTGAACAACTCAGCTGAAGACCATCAGACCCTGTTTGCAGCCTTTGTGCAAAGCTACGTTAGCCGGCTGCTGTTGGTAGCTTCAGATATGAGAGCAAGAAAGAGAAAAAGCGCATTTCACAAAATGTCAAGTGGGAAAATGTGATCATAATGCTCCATGTCTCTTTTGTGATTAATAAAATTTACAATAAAAAGGACCGTGTCCAGACGTTACTCCCTGAAAACGATGCTTCCTCTCTGGCAGCTTCATAGAGAGGCTGAGAGGCTCCCCCTGTCGGCCTCTGCAGGCATAACTAATCAATCGTAAGTGTCAACTTTCAACAAGTAGATCACAGATCAATACCTCTGGCAGGAAGGTAACTCTGCTTCACAGGACTTTTTATATTTATAGTTATGGCACATTTATAAATAAGTTTCCCTTAACTTAATTAATACAATCTATCTTAGAGACGTAAACCATCCTACCCTTGATGGTGTTGTGCTCAAACTTTCGTGTTGTCTGGAAATGCCAATAAAAGTGTGAACATAATATCCTACATTTAAGCTTTTTACAGGAAAAATATATTCAGACATTTTGATTACTAATTCTGTGATTAGTAATTTTATATTTATTTTGTAATTTTGCTAACTTGTTCGCCACATCAGCTTCTGCAGGTGATTTTTCAGTGTTTAAAACAAACTACATGCCCAGTTTCTATTAATCTTTGATCGGAACTGAACAAACTGTCTCAATTCAGTGAATTGATTTGTAATTTCCATGTGTACTACAAGGGCAGAATTGCTTTATGGCACAAAACAGGAGGTGGGCACTGCTCTTCCAGGGCGAAGAGAGCTAAAGCTTTTTAGTCTTTCAGGTGATGGCAGGAGGAAAAAATCACTTCATCATCTTCAGGGCGGGGGGACAGGAATTAACACAGCATGTGGAAAACGTGGTTCCATGGGGACAACCTGTTGTACTAACACTAACAATAATGTGAGATAGAGGTGACCTATATTCTCTACCACTTCCCCATTGGTTTCCAAAGATTATAATGACTATAAATTCACGTTATGTTGTGGCATCAGCTTTGTACAAGTGAAATTTCTTCTATATCAGCATCCAACTCCAGAATCCTGGCTTCTCAACCATTTCTATCACAGGATGGGCTGATGTCAGTTCAGTCCGGTTTCAGTCCAGTTTGTCGGGTACAGCAGGTGTAATCTTTGGTGAAATCCAAGTCCAGAAATAAGCGATACACTGCACTGATGGAGGGTGCCACACTAAGTCCTGTGACCAGTCAGTACTGGGTCTGTCAGAGGAGGATGACCCAGTGAGCTTCACAGCTGCCTTATTCCTCTGAGCTGCTGCGCACATCGGCGGAGGGCTGATTTGCTCCTGATAGCTTCAACGGTGAACTGAACGTTTCCTTTTCAGTCACTCTGAAGGACACAGCGCAAATAAAGTTCTCAAAAAGTCAGCTTTAATGAGTTTAAAGCAGCAAAGGAACCAATTACATTGTCAAGCTCAAGGTGCTGGCAGCTAATTACAAAACCCAGAGTGAGGAAACGCTTGCAATGAGCAGTATATCTTCCTCAGACAGCACACCTGAGTGTGGAGAGTCATCGTCGTAAGGCGGCATGAAAACACACCGTATCGGTCTACAGCAGAGGAGACTGTCCCATTCTGACCAGGTGGGCCGTTAAAGATTCACCACATTAGCAATTTATAACAGGAATCTGCTGATGGTTACTGTCTTTAAGCTTCTCTGCCTACAGCAAGGGTTGAATCTACCTTTATGTTATGTTCTTCTGCCTTCAACTTCCTTTGTTAACCAATGGGAGCAGCAACAAAACACAAATGTTCAAAATTAGCCAAATAAAGAGTTCAGTAAGTGGTCACAGATTTAAAATGGTTCCAATATTTACACCCAGTGACTCCTAGAAGTAGGAGCTAACCACCACTTAGCTAACTGCATTGCTAAAACCAATGTTAGCTTGTTAATTAAAACCCATTTAGACTGATGAGTGATAAAGTAGATAAGTAGTAATATAGAATCAATCAAAACGTTTAACAAATTATGTGAACTGGGAACATTTTTTAATTGAATTTCACAAAAAAACCATCAGATCACTGGTCACAAACCAGGTGTCTGATGCCTTTGTTGGCTCCAGAGCTTCCTTAAATAAGCGAAAAAATAACCCTGATTGCATTATGGGAAGTGTAGGATTCTGGCTTCTTGGAGATTGACTGATACAACAGATTAAAAGAGTCGAGGTATCTGGACCTCTGCTGCATTGGTTTTGATCATTTTTCTGTGAAATCTGCCTCGTATGAGTCCCATATCTTCATGGAAGTGGAATACTAATGAAGCACCGAAGGAGAACCCCGCTAATGTGATTCAAGCCAACTCTTGAGAGAAGTGGTCTTGCACTAAAATGGTGATAATCTTTCACTTTACAGGCAGGCTGGGTTTAGATTACGAAAAGGTGTGGAACAAGGAGAGAAGAGCTTAAATGAAATGTAAATATCCCCAATCAGAGCATCAGCACACTCCAGCAATTTGCAGTTGCTTCCCGAAGTGTTGGAATAAAGTGCCTTTATTCAAAGGTGTGAGCTCTGGTAGGCACTGAGGAGCATCTGCTCAGCACAGCACCGCCTATACGCTCATAATCAGCCTGAAGGACGTGTGTGAGAGTGGCACATCAACATAACAGAGCCCTGTTGTAAAGGACACACTGATATTTGCAGCTAAAGAGAAATAGTTTGGCAAACCATTCAGAAAATGTCTATTGATTTTGCTTGATCCTGGTTTGAATTTGAAGAGATTTGCTTTGGTGATGAAAAATACATCTGTTCTGACAGAATTATTTCTGACATGTAAGTGAAGCTCATATCAAACACCGCTCAAGTTGTTTGCTCTCTTGAAGCCGTCAGAGGATGTCGTTTCAGGGAATGTAATCATCTGGTTTATTAAAAACCAAGCGACAGCGACTTTCTCTTCCAAAGTGGAGAAACTTTTCAATCAGTAACTAGCTGCCTGGTTACCACAAGAGATGGAGCAGTAACCAAATTAGCATCGCTAGCTGTGTTTTATGGGAATCATTAGGATGGTCAGCAGACAGCTGTGACCTGCTAACCACAACCACAGAGTCTGTCTGTCCCCTCCAGTCTTCTGTCTAATAATCACAGGCGAAGCTGGCTTGTAAATGTGCAGGACTGTTATCAGACTGTAGGCTTGGAGTCTATGTGAAAGCGTAATGATGCCTCCCAGACTCAAGTGTTGTGTACAGAAATCAAATAATTTATCAGAAACTCAGTAGCACGTCATGATTCTAGGAGTTGTTGTAGGGGCATTAAGTAATTATCACTTATAATGAAGCAGGAGCCAGAATAACATCAATTAAGTTTATCTCCTCCAACAAAACCACCACACACCAAACTCCTCACAGTCTTTTAAACACAGAGAAACACAACTTACTATGATATATAATAATATGAGTGATTTTTAGTGTCATGTCTTCACTGCCGAGCACCTGAAGTACAGCAGGTCATTGTTGACTCACAGTATGTGTGACAATAGTCTCGACTTAAAGGCTGAAGAAACCGTGTTTTCGAAAATCACGACTTGCATCGAAAAAAACAATTCATTTGAATGAGGCAGCGTTCAGCCTGACTTGACCACTGCATGAAAAATTCATTTCAAATCATTTAAATGTGGACCACAAAGGGCTCCGGCGAAGAAACGCAGCATCGTCCACAAAAAGAGTTCCTCAATATTTGCTACAATGTCTTTTATGCACACTCCTGCTAAAAGATAATGTGACTGTGTGCGTGCAAACCTCCACATCAGGAAATGTGTAGCTTGCAGGGTTTTGCTTATGTTAGGATCTACCACACAAGCATCGAGATGGAGGAGAAAACGATGTCTCCTTATCGCCCCGTTCGTGTACAAACCTTCGTTAGTGGGATATAATGTAAACTCGTGCTCGTGTTTTGATGTCTGACGAGCCTTTGAACTGGTTCACTTTTTATCGCTGGCAACACAACAACACCACCACAGAGGTTTCAGCGATTTGCTGAGGGATGAATTCAGTTTGAATAGTCTTAGTGTGGTGGTTGGTCAGGATGTCAGAGGGGCGGTCACACCGTCCTGCTGTCTTTGTGGACTCCTGTCTTTCCATCCTTACTGTCTCCGTCAACTTTTAATAATCTATTAAAAGCAAAAATGCCTACTAATGAGTATTTAGGGTGGAGTTTCACAGAGAAACTGCAAATGTGTGGAAATGGATTTTTCTAGGACGGAAATTTCGCACTTGGTAGCGTTGGCTCACTGAAGCTGATGAAAAACCTTGTTATCTATGACAAACATTTTGGGCAATAAGGCAGAAAAAGCTGCTTTAATGCTGCCATCACCGGATAAAATACAGTTGGAAGACATTTGTTTGGTGCGAGGCTTGACTGAACCTCACCAGATGCTTGTGTTCGCATGCAGTTGAACCTCTGCGTTGAACCTGCTTCCCGTCTTACGACACGCTGAGCGCCATCATTTACCCGTCCAAACAACACGTCAACAGCTCGCAGAGTGACAGGCCCTTTAATGCCAGAGTCTCAGGAGATTTCAGTCGACGGTTTACTATGTACGCAGTGTCATGTGGCTGCAGAGGTTTTTAAAGGGAACTTCTGAGTGATAGTAATGAGCTCTAGAAAGACAGCAGCGCTGCGGTTGTAGCCGGCACGGCGCCCAATTATCTGCTAGCACCTGTCGAATTTGGTCGTGGCTGTACGGAGTGGCACGGCATGCATGCATTCCCACCTCTCTGCTTTCTACTGTATGTCCTCTATTCTCTCATAATGAGAGAGGGGGGGCTGATTTGGCACGAGCAAAGTCAACTGTACATTGTAAAGATGCCTGATCAAACTAATCCACTTCTTTCTGAATTGTCTTTTTTTTTTTTTTTTGGCAGTTTTAGATGAACGGCAGATTTGGCCCCGACTGGCTCTGCTCATTAAAGAATTACTGGAATCAGTCCAATCAGCGTGCAGCATTCAAACTGGAAGGATTCCACTCGGCAGGTTTTCCTCATCAAAATTAGAAGAGCTGCTGTTGACTTCCAAGTCGTATTCACATGCACCAAATCAAACAGAGATGACAAGGGATGAGAGAGCACACATGAAAACTTAATTAACGATTTAATGAACTCTGTTTGTGCACATCCTAGTTGTGCTGCAGCGTGTTTACAGGCGCTTAAGTAACCAGATTACAGGATGGGATTAGGAAAACCTCCCCGGCTTTAATTTCCCCCGGAGAAAGTCGATTTCTTGCCCACGTATGCAATGATAGGCACCTAATGATGTGTTATCATAGTCAATACACTTCCATCCAAAGTCAGACTAAAACTAACCTCCAGAAGGAGAAACAAGTTGAAAATGTGACTATTTGGTTTCCAGCATTCAGGCGTTGGTGGTGGAAGGAAAAGATGTGTGTGTGCGCTCACAACGAAGCCTGTCCTCTCACTCAAACACACACACACACACACACACACACACACACAGAATCAGGAGGCAGTGTTTCTGATCACTACTCCAGTAAAAATGAGTTTAAAATGCCGACAGTAGAAGTTGTGGTGCAGGGGAGACATCTACTCACTAACTTCCTGCACACATGTGTAGGGTCACTGTGTCCAGGTCACTTCAGTGCATATCAATGTCCTGATTTCTCTCTGAGTTTTAAGGGTTTTATTTTTTCCGGACGCTGAGTTGCTTCAGAAACAGCCTTGTATAAATGGTGGGCGGGCGGTCCAATCATTTCTGTAACTTTACAAGAGACGACAATCCGACATTCACGTCACTCGCTGATTGGCCAGCTGTGCCGAGACGAGAGAGGGAGCCGAGTTTCTCTCTCTCTCTAGCTCTCTTTACATTCTTTACACAATAATTTCTGTCATCGTTCATGTAAACAACCCCATGAAGGCCTTTAATTCAGTATTTAAACTCCTCTCTGTTTTTTACTTCGAGTTTAGCTGTTCAGAACGACCAAAAACTCTTCCGATATCTGACGGGTTCTCGGGCAACATGTCGTACAAACTAGTTCTGTCTGAGCCTAAAGCAGCTAACAAACATGGCCACTTTTCCAGTTAGACTCAAATGACCTTTGCTTAGAGCCAAAGTCGGAGAATTTACTTCTGGTGCAGCAACAACAAATCACTGGAAGGATGGCAGTGTGGAATGATGGGCTTTATGAATCTTTTTGGTCTGAATCTGAAATCTACATCCATACTTCAACTGGATGTTCTAACTTTGTAATTTGTACATTTAGATTTTGGTTTCTCTGATGTATCAGGCTCACACACACACACACACACACACACACACACAGCCCTCTGGTCCTCCCTTATGTTGCTGATAGATGATGTAATAACTTGCCGAGATGTAATAAATTGTCTTTACATGGCGTACAAACGCAATAAAGTTTGGTGAGGCAATGAATTCCCAGATAACATCACAGTATCACATTATCCTGCTATCATGTTATGTGAGGCATAACATAATGTGAAACGATGAGCCAATAATGATATTAGCAATAATAAGGGACATTAATGTGATGAAATTCTCCTGTTTCTTTATCTGCAGTATTATTATTGCACTTAGTACCACGGTATAACTTATTAATCCAGCACACATTGTTTTCTCACTATAGACTCCTTTAAATAATGTCAGTCTATCAATTATCATAATTAATCTAGGAATTAAAATTCTCTTTTCCACTCAAGTGTGAATGAGGTGAATCACCTTTAATGGAAACAGGAGAAAAATACACTTCATTAATAAAAGTCAGTTGCTTCTAGAAAACTTCTCTTGTAAACAGAGGTAGACGAGCACTGAAAACTTTGCTGTAACTATTTGAGCCTGAAAACATCCAGATTAACAGATTTGCCTGCGTTTGATGGTCGTACACACACACACACTGCTCCCTGCGTGGCCCCGTCCTTCCCACCACAAGCATTCAGACGGCAGATTTTTTTTCCTCATCTTGGATGTGAACTGCACCCTGAATTCCCTGCAACAGCGACGGATTCTTTAAATGAGGAATTTCATATTTTAGCATTCATTGTCATATATTACATTTTCCCCAACAAAAGGAGGACCGGGGCCACTATGCTCTTAATCACTTAAATCCACATGCAATCTGGCTCAGCCATCTTAGCCGGGGCCGCGGATCCATTAGTCCCTTCTCATTTCAGGGGGAGGGCTGCCAACCTATTAGTTCTGCTATGCTCCGCTAGATTTCCATATCCCTCCATTTCAACATTTTCTGCAAGAAAATGGGAAAAGTTGCGGATTAATTCCAACTAATCCTCCATTTTTCTATTGCCTTTAATTACTTGTTCTGGCCTCTGACACTCTGAATGGTCATCAGCAATAAGTTGACTTAGCATGGGGTCCCATCTTATTGTCAAAGAGAACGGTCTTGTGTCTGTGTTTAAGGGGTATATCTGGAGGGTTTAGCCTGGCATTAGCACACACACACACACACACACACACACACACACACACACACACACACTCTTTGATTTCTGCTCGGAGAGATTCTTAACTGGATGTTTTTGTCTCACTATTGAGCCGTGTTAACACCACTTGAGTCGACTTTCGTCCCTTTTCATGGATTTCCACTCCTGCAGAAAACCTATTTTCTCATTCCACGGACCTTTAGTTCAATTTAACTCTCGCCGCTCATTATCAACAGACTAAATTCAGGATATGATTAGACTGAACAGCCCACTGATCTCGGCCGGTTGGAGGTTTCCCTGCACAGCTCTGGTTTTCGTACCTTTGTACCTCCTCCTCGTATGTTCTCTGTCTGCCGTGAGAAGATTGAACACGACTGAGGAAATATGGCCTCCGAGATCCGCCGTGACCCCCCCCACACACACACACACTCCTCTTCCTCCTCCTCCTCCTCCTCTTCTCTTCCCACTTCCACCCCCCGGCAGTCACACAGCACACAAGTCAATGTGACCGCTGAGGCAGAGCAGCCTTTTCATACCACTAACGTTCAAAGCAGGCCCAAACGGCCCGATGAAAGCAATCTAATACCACAAATTAGCCTGTCACTTAGCCAGGATTATAAGCCTCACGAGGACCACGGCTAAAATAAGTTGAGCCTCGTTGTTCCGTGATGTAAAACAGCAGGGAGGGGAGTGTAACCAAAAAAAAAAAAGAAACAGGTGCAATTTAATTTTCAAGCCTGTGCGCTCTGCTCAGTCGCATTGTGTAATTAAACTGTCCGGCCTCTGTGTCCCAGCAGCCCTCGCCGGCCCGTGGCGAGAGGGGAAGCCTTGTTCGGGAGCCCTGCCTCCGCCCGGCACGCTGCACCTCCGCTCCGACACGTGAGAGAGGTCGACGCGAAAGAGCAGGAGATAAGAGGACGTTGATTTATGGCTCGTGCCGGCGTAGCTTGTCAGTCGCGGCGCGTTCATGACCGCCGATGGTGTTGTACTACAAAGACGGTCAGAATGTAAATACAACCTGTGCAGGAGTGTGTGGATCAGTCCTGATAAGCCGGCGGGGCTGCCCTCTCTCTGATTTCTTCTCCTTCCTGTGCGGCTCTCTTTTCCTCACATGCACACATATTATCTTACTATGATTACAAAAAGGATTTCATAGGCCGGGACTCACACCACCTCGCCTCAGGCTTACTGCAGTCAGGTGTGGTGGTCAACAGAGGGCTGTGCTGCACCTGTAACCACGCCCACCAGTGATGTCACAGTGTACCAACACATCCTGGACTACACAGGTACATCCGCAAGGTGATTTAAAGCTGAGGTCAGCAAAAAAAAGTACCATAGTTAATTTAATCTACAGCTCCTGTAAGATTTAAAGGTCCCATATTATGCAAAATACATTTTTTAATCCAATGAAAACCGGTCTTGTTTGTATGTTCCTGTTTAACCTGATCTAAACCTCTCTAATATGTTTTGTGTCTTTATTTTGTCAGATTTGATGAAAAAACATATGACTCAATTTCAATGATCTTTTTAATTATACTGGTTTATTGACTTAAATCACCTTTTAGCTGACGTTGTACAGGTTTTAGGGATATGAAGCATCTGAAGATACTCTGAAACACTAATACAGACACAGGCCGGTCATTTTTGATCAAGTTTAAAGGATTAATGTCATAAATTTGAGTCTCTCAGACCAACAAACCAGAGGAAAAGACCGTCCTCTCTCTTTCTCTCCTGCTCCATCTTTCAGTAAATGTGTGTAAAAACCTCTAAAAACCTCCTGAATCCACCTCAAAACCATCCAAACCTAATGTGTTTTCTGAACATTAAACCATCTAAACCTGTTCTAGTAGGACCTCCAAAGACAAACGAGCCGAATATGGGACCTTTAAAGTTATAATCTTGAAGATCTGATCTTGTTCTGTGTAACATCAGTGAGTCGGCGGTTGGTTTACTCACAACAGACGCTGGAAAACACACAAGCAAGCTGAAGTGGTGGGTGTATTCTAAGAGTGTAACTGTGACCATGTTAGAATCACAAAACAGAAACATTAGACCTGCTGCACCTGAAGTGGGAAACCATATCTGAGGTTTATTAAGGAAAAACTATCAAAAACTAAGGGAGTCTGGAGGCCTGGCCCCAAAAAAATAATAAAATCTGGGCCGTCTGACCCAGAACTTCCATCATTAACCTACCAAATAGTGAAGAAATTGCCCTGAAAACTGGACCACCAGACCTCCATCTTCAGCCAGACTATCTAAACCACTTTATCTGGGGGGAAAACTGGGGAGACCTGAAATGTCAGTTGGGTTTGTGTGTCTATCGACTGAATTCAGTGTCGTTTTAATCAACGCACGTGCAGAACTTCATTTAAAAGTCAGTGAGCCACAGAGTGACTAATTAATAATGAAAATAATGAGTTAGAGCCTTAAAAATAAGAATCTACATTGGATCCTTTAAACACGTTTGCAATTTATTTTTCGGTTCCACATTTCCCTCAGGCGGCCCGATCTATCGTATTTAGAAAGTTCCTACAGACGTGGTGGGAAGTTGTTGCAGCTGCAGGTTTTACACAGAGGGGGAGAAGACAGAGATGGTGAGAGTTTTCCCAACTGCCTTCGACTCAGAACCCAGCTTGTCTGGTTGCTGCGTTGCACGCTGGCCTTTTTCTTCTTCTGTGGTAGTATAAATTGGCCTCTGTGGCTCTTCTGTGATGATCTCTCCCTGTGTGAGCCAACTCAAAGACGAAGAAAGAAGCCACTTGACATTTTTGATCACAGATCTCCTTCGTAAGAGCTGGAAATATCTGGACAGGATGTCTCCATTTGTAAATGCTCTGTCTCACATCGATGTCCTCACGTACGTTGAAGATGACTCTTGTTCGTCTGTTGCTAATGGCTCACTTTGTCATGAAGTCTCCACATATGAAGTCCTGCACAAATAGGTGCTATTCCATTCATTTTTCCTGTATTTGCTCAGCTCCTTGACATGAAACGTGGCATTCAGCGATGATAATTGGCTAACAGATATACCAGGGCTCTGCAGCTAATTAAAGAGTATCATAATCGTCTGTCAACTTCTCGGCTTTCATCGGTGCGACACTGAAAAGTTTCATTAAAGACCTAAAAATAGATTTCCCCCGTGCTCCAACACCTCACTCCTCACCTTTTCCTCTCATCACAGCATGCGAGAGCCGACTCCGCTCACGATTCCCCGGCGCTCATTGGCTGCAGCTAACCCGAGGTGGGAATTTTTGGGTTTCCGATCACACAGACCGAAGGAACTGAGCCTGTCACCAAAGAAAGCATTTATAGTCGCAAGTCAAACGGCCTCATGAAGAGGGGGAGGGAAGACAGAAAAAAAAGCACAACCCAAAGAAACAGCCTCTGTTATTGCTCTTAAACATGGGTGGAAAACTTGCGAACTCACGATTGCTCCTTTTCATATCACTTTGTCGCCTGTCTGTGTTCTCCACCGCTGCACAGTTCACATCTGAATTTAGACAGAGATTCTCTGCTTCTTCCTGTCTGCTCGCTTTATTATCCTGTTTAGCTTTACAAAGCGTGAGGCGGCTGCAGCCTTGACAGCTATATCACACAGAGTGCGCAAATATCACAATTTTTTGATTGACATTCTCCTCTTCTGTGGCTCCGTTAAGTGTTTATATACCTTCCATTTTCCTTCAGCTCCATGCAGAGCCTCAATAGAACTACAGAAAAACTCAGCAAGGCTTTAAAGCCAAGTTAATCAGTTTAGACTAGACTAGAGACCCTTTACTCATAATGTAGCCTGTTTATTATTTCACACAGCAGAGAAAACGTACAAAAAGCTCCTTCAGGTGTTTAAACTCGTCAGGGATGGAGGATATGAAGGTGCAGAGGGTGAGAAAGTATCCAGAGAGCATTACGCTCCGACACGTACGGGCACAGGACTCAGACACCGGCTGTTTGTTTAATAATGATGATAAATGGCGGGCTGCCTCCGAGTGTAATGTATTCCTATTCTCCTATGTGATTTCTGAAATAGCCTTTCTTCCTGATGTTTAAAGAGAAGTCGGCCCCGCTGTGACTTGGAAATGAATAGCAGTTGTGTTACAGTAGCTGTGATCAGTCCCTCCACACTGCAGTCAAGATTTAGCTGTAATTTGATTGTGTTTAAATGAAATAAACCACATTGTAAAGCTCCACCTAAACAAAGCTAATTTCATCATGTTCTTATTTGTTCTAGCAAAAGTACATTTGTTCTGAAGAAAGGACAAAACTCTTGCCAAAGAGACACAATCAGCCAAGTTTAAGGTATTGTTTTAGGTTCAAAGTAACATTAAAGGATGACTCTGGTATTTTTAAACCTGGGCCCTACTCTGTTACAGAAAGGATCCCTGCAGAGATGGACCAGTAAAATCTTTTTTTTTTAACCAGAACTAACAGTTTTATTGCCTGCTGCAAAGCCACCAGACTCCATTAACAAAAACAGTCATTTTGTATGGTAGTTTCTGGTCTACCACTGCCTTCTTCAGTTAGTTTGTTTGTGTTATTGTGCGACTTTGGTATTTCAAAAGGTTAGTTTGGATCCAACAAAACATTTGTGTAACACACAATAAGTCAAACAAACTTACTGATTGAGGCAGCAGTAGAACAGCAGCTCCCGTGTTCTGCAACTTAAAATTGCTATTTATTTCAATGGAGTCTGGTTGGTATGAATAGCGTGACGCAACAGCTGTTTTCGAGTTAAAACAAAAAGGATCTTACAGTTGTATCTCTGCAGGGATCCCCTCTGTAATGTTGTCAGACTCTTTGAATAACAGTCTGAGCCTGTCAGTTACAAAAACTACTTTTAGTGGATGTACTTTAGTCTGAAGGATTGAAGGTTTACATTACAGTAACTGTAAGCTTGTTTGCCACACGATCTACTGGACCAATTCAAAAAGTTTTTGCACCTACCGGTCATTTTGAACCCATAATATTCAAAAATGATCATTTAAAGGCTCTTAAAACTTTTTTCTTTACAATCCTACTATGACCAATCAGATTTTAGCCACTTTAGAATCCAAATCTAATGATAGTTGTTGTTTCTTTTTTGTTTTTAACCTGCGTAAATGATCGACAAGAGATAATTTTCATTAACTTGCATACCTCTGTCACTAATTTAGTCAAAAATACACACATATATACACATCTACACACATATATTATTTTGTAATTGGTGATAAACAGATTTTAAAAGTGTGTGTAAAACGGCTTTGCTGCAAACTAAAACTGTAAATGAAAATACAATTACAGAACAGTAATTACAAAGAATTAAAGAATTTAAAAATGACAATGTCTACGTTAAAACATTCAACAACATTATAATATTTCAAAAACAAGACCTGAAACACTTTGAGTTGTGCTGTTGGGTTTAAGAGCAGAAGAATTTTAGATTTATTTTAAGCACCAAGTTAAAAACAAACATGTAAATAAATCAAATAAATACCTGTTTATGTTTCTATGGCAACCCATCTATGAAAATACCGAAGGAACAACTGAATTAAATCACAGAACTAAAACTACCACAGGTCTTTAGAGACCTGGAAACACATCACTCCTCGTCTGATTCCTCCATTTTATCCTTCTAATAGTTTCAATTCTCTAGTCGCTGAAATCATTGTTTGCTGTTTACATTGTCTTCAAAGCCCCGAGGTGTGGAAAGTAAGTGTTGTATTTATTTCTTTTTTAATGTATTTCAAGTATACCAGTCGCAGGTAATGGCAGGTAAAGTTGTGATTTCCTATTTGGCCTCATTTTGTGTCACTGATGCTCTAAATCCACGCAGACTTTCATGTCGGGGGGGTTGTGTCACTGCTCTCTGTGCTAAGTTACATTAATAATTTATATTTTTGTGCCGAGTGATCAATCAGATCAGCCGTTATAACAACACAGAGCAATTTGCATAGACACACAAACTGTAAGATACATGGAAAGATCTCATTTTGTGACTTTTTTTGGTTTGTTTTTTGTGTCAAATGATGTAAAAACTACACTAAATACCAAAAACATGCTCATTATTATTATTAATACTATGTGATGAAAGGTTTAAAAGCACTAAGCTTTCTAAAGACTGTTAAATAAATAAAGGGCAACGCACTTTAATGCAGTTATACGTAGATATAAGCATTTATTAATGTGTTTGCTTACAACTATAACTTCCTGTGCAGGCTGGTGTATTAAATGATGCTCACAATATGGTTGTAAAAATATTAATAAATATGTGTAAATGTATATCTGTACATTTACTGAATGTTTGTATAGTGTGTATACTAAATATAAGGTGTAGTGTTAATAAATATATACATAAAATATAATAGATAACACCTCAGAGCACAGCAGTGAATACTTTGTACATCATCTCTGTATTTCCCGTCTCCGTTCAACCAATCCGCTAATCAAAATTACTTTAAAAATAGTTTTTAAAAGCAAACTCGCACCACATTTAAAGTGAAATCTGCAGTCCTCCCGTCTTGTCTCTCTGACACAGAATATAATTTCTCTACTGTTGTCAAACTGGGACAGAAGAAAAATGGCATTTAATATTCTGATACATGTAAAATCAAAAAGCCTGTGATTCAGCTCTGGCTTATCACATAACTGACAGCCGAGCCGAGAGACAGCGGAAAAGAAAAAAAAAAAAGCCTCAAACTCAGGTTGCCATGTCCTGTTATCCTCCCTTTTTATCCCAGAACAACTCCAGCAACTACAACAAATGTAATCATCACTATTTTCTTTGAGACGGCAGAAAGACAGAAAGCGCTCCGGCCAATTGAATTTAATCAAATCAAACATCCCGGCGCGTTGGAAACTGCAAAAGCATGAAATTGTGACCCACAAAAGTGAAATTAAATCAGACCGAGAGCTTCCTGCTGACTCCCACACACCTGACTGGCTGTCAGGGATAAATATAATTTTTCATACATCATTTATTTATTATCCTCCATGTTGTTCTGCAGTCATCGAGCTGACACGCTCACTCACAGCGACGGAGGGACTTCAGCGCCTCGCACAAGGACACCGGGGCTGTGACAGGGATCAAACCCGCGTCCTTCCACTCACGGGACGCACGCCGCGGCCACGAGGACGCACCGACACCACAATGTGACACTGATGTGTTCTTTTAAAGAGCTGACAAAAATGCCACTCTGTGATTTAACCTACTTTGGACCTTGATGCGGTTTTGACAGTGTGACTTCATTTCCTGCGTGTCCTTCATAAAAGTGTCTGAGTTTAGGAAATTGGACACTTTTGTGAGTGCTGTGCTGCACTCGTTTGTGCCTTTGATTTTAGTACTCACACTAATAACTGATTTTTCATCTTGATATCCCTTTTTTTTTAACCTATTCTATCATTGTTGTTGGTTGAATTGTTCTTTTTTTCCACCCACAGTTTACAAATACTACAGTATAAGTAGTGTTTCCATAAGTATTTACAAAATGTACCCAAAGAATAATTCCTTTTGTCCTAATACTCCTTATATATTAAGCATTTTTTTCTGTTCTGTGATGAAAGACGTGTTATTGCTCATCATGTCACTGGGAAAAAGCTTATTCGGTTTCATGTTAGACGAGAGGATCCATACTTCTATTATGATCGTGCAGTAAATATGAAGCCACCGCTAGCAGCCCGTTAGCCTAGCTCACCATCACGTCTGGAAGGGGAGCTAACAGCTAGCTGGAGTCTGTTCACAGGCTACAGCACCTTTAAAGTTCGCTAATAAAGGACATGTTGTAGTTTCACAGTAGATTTTGTTGTGTCTTTGGGACACGCTAAGAAAAAATATCACACATTAGGTGTTTTTTTGGATACTTATTCAGTTGTATTTGGTCAAGATGGAGCTCATTTAACTTTAGAATATTTATAATATATTTGGGTAGATTTATCATAATTTGTAAGCTTTTTATCTGTAAAGTAATTAGCAACTATAGCTGCTAAATAAATGCAGCACAATTAAAACTTAAATACTAAAATCCAGTCAAGTACACGTAAGTCAAACTTGTACTTTAGTGCAGAAGGTGTGTAAAGATACTGAATGATTGATATCGGCCCGACACGTCAGCCCGATCCAGGCGGCTCGCGTATGTGACACAAACGTGCTTATTTTCACTAAAATGTTTAGACTGTACTCATTGATAATTCATAAAGCCTCAGCGAGGAGAGCAATTACAGGGAGGCAAACAATATGCCGTTGTGTTATGAGATCTTAACTATAAAAAGAAAGGAGAGGAGAGACCGGCTTCAGAGGCACACTGTGATCTGTGTGAACGCTGCTCCGCGCTGATGGTGCCAGGCAATATTTGAAGGTGGGGTTAGACTGAAATAGCACACTGGATCATGAGACGGTGATGCATAGGCACTTTGATCAAAGGAAAACTAAGGTTGAGACCGTTTGGCTGTTGCGGTTTTGAGGAGCGCGGCCTCTCAGATAGCATCTCGACGTGTCGTTACGGAAGGTCGTTTTGGTGGTTAACTCTCTGAAAGGGCACTCAGCATCGGTGTCGGGTAACAGCGCTGATACTCGCCCTGCCCTGGCTCCTTCTTTTTTGGTGAAATTCGAAATCAAGGCCTTTCCTCGCCCGGGGTTCGCTCACGCCGCAGCTGGAAGCGTCCCAATCAGTTTTCCCTCCACACGTGACTCGCAGATTGCATTTTGTAATCAGCACAGGCAGGAAAAAAGGCACCACGAAGTCTCTTTGGTGTTCTGATCAGAACCAGATGGAATCAGGTGCTTTTCATTTGCTGAAATCCAAAGTCATTAATTCTGCAGAGGAACATTAACAGCTACAAGTTCACTGCAATTAAAAACATGTAGCTCGATTGGTGAGTGGAGGAGATTCTGAGACCCAAAGATGTGTTGCATGTGGATATTTCACAGAGCCGCCAGGCCCTTGGTTTGTGATATGGATTACATCCTTGAACTGATTTGAACGCACATCCAAAAATAATCAGATGTGAGCATGAAGGCCTGAGGAGTGAACCGAGCTGTTTGCAGTGTCTTCTGACAGAATTTGGATTGTGGTCCCGCTGCAGGCTGGTGTGTAACGATTTGATTAGCAAGTCGCCGGGACAATGTGCTAAAGCGAGGCTCCTTTTATAGTCCTAAGTTCATACATCAGCTTCAACGCGGCCTTGACAGCTGTCTTGTTGTGTTTATGAAGTGAACTGAGTGGGATTTGTGGCAGATGCTCCACAGAGCGCGTGACAAAGAGTGGGCAAACTCCCATGTTTGGCGTGACAGGGTTGCGAGCGTCACTCCTCATCTGTCAGATGGGAACATCTGTGTTTTGGCAAATGAGCGATGTTTGTTCGGTGACGGAGCAATCGGCTCCCTGCAGCCGTCCGAGGTGACAGTCTCTGTCACGGTCCAAGTAAAGAGTGAGATAGAGATGGAAGGGGGGAGGAGAGGGGAAGGGAGGGTGGGAGTAATCCCTGTATCGAATCCAGCTGCAGAAACAGGGAGGGAAAGTCCAGCTTTTTATGGTTTAGTAACACTCCCTCTGCCCGCACTGCCATCGCTGTGATACACTGGATTACACACTTGCCTCGAGCATTTCAAGGGTGCATCTTCCTACAATTGAGGGAAACAGAAAATTGAATCTTATACTTTTTAAAATGATTACTGCCACCAAAGTAAAACACATTATGGATTACTACTAAAGCTGCTTTACAGGCAAGATATTTATGGAAAAATATGGCACTTTAAGAAGCCTTTAAACGTCTGAAAGAGAGCAAGAAGTGAGACATTTAAAGTCCGTGTGTTTGTCTTATTGCTCCTCCTTTTGGATATTTGACCTCCACTCTGTAACTAGAGCTTTCCACCTTAAATCTCACCTTAAATCTATTTATGTACGTACGAGCAGGATTTGTAACATCCCAGTTTATTTGTTATTAAGAATTAAGTGTGTAATTTATTGTGGAAAAACTAAATCTGAGACAAATCTCTAAAAACACTTCCCTTTTATTGTAGTGAAACTAACAACAGACTCATTCTAAAGGAAACACTGACAGAAAGGACGACGCGGCGCACTGAACTCACTGGCGGTGGGAAGCTGACCTCCACCCACCACACACTGAGAAGATGACATTTAGCTCACTGATGTCACTGCACTGTCTCTGTGTAATGAAGTCCTGCAAATAAGGCTGTGGGTAGTAAACCTAAAGTCTTACTCATATTACAACGCTCGAGAAGAGCTGAACAAATGAATACACTTTTGTATATGTGCCACCGTCCACATGAATGCTTGGAATTCATCTTTTTTTTCACTCCTAAAACTTGTATTTGTCTCCTCTTGTGTCTGCAGAACACCTGAGATGTAATTTCCAAGAAAGTTATGTGGGCAAATAAGGTGAAAACAGCATCTGCAGTGTCTCATTTGGAGGAGATGGGACACATCTCGTTTGAAGCAGACTCAGCAGTGCTTTGATAGAAAAGACTGCCTACAGCTTTATGAAATAGACGTACATTTTACTTTGCATTGCGTCCTACATAGCAGGAATTCCCAGACAGCGGGTCACAACCCACACAAGGGCTGCTGGAGACTTTTTTTTGGGTCTTTTATTTAAGATTCCCGTCTGAAGTGCGCTTCATATGAGGGAGCTTGTTTGCACATCTGCTAACTAGCGTTACAGCGCGGCCACCACGCTGCAGATGAGTGCCTGTTAACTTCATTTATAAAACCTTTAAAAAGTGCATATGGTTACTGATGAGAGGGGAAAACAGTTCTGGTAACTGCACCTAAATTCACTTATCCTCATTTATAAAGTCTGTAAAATGTGAAGTCGTTAACTGATTAGAGGAAACAACCTCAATGAGATAACCAGTTAACTAATAAAGGAATAATCTTATCGTATCTTAAATGCTTTTATTTAGTATTAAGACTTGTGATTTACAGAATAATATAAGGTGATGCAGAAATGGCAGAAAAATTATACACAAATTCGCTCTTCTCACAATTTATAGATAAGTCCTATTTATTGTGAATTGGGTCACGATGGTTCCTCATTTTTAAAAAGTCGGTTCACAGGAAAGAAGTCACCTCTAAAATGTTGACTTAAGAGCTGATAATTGGACATTTCTGCTGTGATTTATTCGTACCATTTGATTGGCATCATCTCTCAGAAGAATACATCAATACACACGACATATTGGCTTTTAAAAGGTTTGCATGCAGTAGAAATGCTTTGTGTTGTAGTTACAATCAATTGCAAAACTCTTCCTCGGCCTGCAGGTGAAGGATGAATTCCCCAGTTTTTTCACTGCTTTGCAAACAACATGTACTATTAATAGGCCAAGGACGAAAGCGTCCTTTACTCGCTAATGGAAATGAAGGAGGCTTTGTGTAAGCCCATCATAGCGGGAAAATAAGTGACACAAATGGGACAACAATGAGAAAACAGGTCAGAATCAGGATCCACTCGCAGTCCTTGACTTCACTCAAGTGTTCAGCATCCTGTCATTTCAATTACACCTTTATGTTCAATTTTCACTGAGAAATCTAAGCAAAACTTCTTCAACATTTCTTCTTACTGTTGGTGCCAACGTTGCTGAATTCAGCTCTTGTCAAACTAAATAATGTAGTCAGTCTAAATCTTTGTTAATCTCTCACCTGCCTGTGCATGCAAACATAGTATAATATCTTAAATCTGCCACCAGCCAAGTCGCTCTCTATCAAAATTATTTATGGATTAACCAGATTAGAAGCAGAGTTAACTTAAAAGTCTTGTCTTTCTATATGTGTGCATTTAGCGGTGAGGCAAACAGCCAAAAGTCGTAATAATGACACTAATTTAATGTTTTATTTAGATACATTCAATCACAAAAATGCTAAATGAAGCACAAACAAATAACATTAATGAAGTTTTCTATTTTCAACTTGGTGATAACATCCGAATGACGCATCTGGTAGCTATTAGCGTATGACTACAGTAAATCATGAGGCTACAGGGCATCAGTTCCTGCTGCTGCTACTGGTGTTAAGTGTTCTTTACATTTCAGTGTGGGTTTGGGGCGAGTCGATAGCCCCTAGACGTGTTAGCTAGCAGGCTAATGAGCTGTTGAGAGGAAAGAGTCCCAATACAGCCGGCGAGAGCAGAAGAATGGAGCAAAGCAGGAGGAAAAATAACCTGAAACTTTAATGTCTTGTTCAGTCTCACTGTCAGTACAGGAGGAGAAATGTACTGGGCAGAGTGTCAAGCTCGGGGGGGTGTTTGCTCTTTCTCCGGGCTACAGTAAACCAAATGTTACCATTTCTCCATCGACAGCAATGAAGTGAAAGTAGTCTCTGGGCAGTGCTGCACTTTGCCGTGTCAAAACTTTTCCTTTTTTGTCCCGGAGCTGCAGTAATAGTCTTTATTTAATCTATACTGCGACTGGTCTCTTTCCGAAAATGAAAGAAAATTCATGCATTTGCAATACTAATTCAAACACACAAGTAAGAAGTCTCATTAGCTTTCATGAGTTTTTTGACGGGTGCATTGAGGTGAGTGCAGTGCAGGGACATTATCAGAGACAAGGTTGCAGCTTTACCGCAGTAAATACCTGCAACTGTTTACACCACGATGTTCTTTGTGGACGCAGACGGCCCGTCGGCCTGCTGCCACTCACTCACACTTTGTCTCACGGAGAGGAAGGGAGTAGGAGTGAAAGGATCGTTGTTGGTCAGTCAGAGATGAGGATTTCATGCTTCATTCAGTTTCAAACAAATTCACTTTGCCCTCTTGATGATCTACACTGCGGGCTCATACGCCTCACAACAGAGCCAACTCATAACGAAGTGATAAAAGTCCTACTGAGGTGGCACCAGTGAAGAGAATATGCATTATTCCTTAATAAAGGTGTTCATTTGCATTTGAAAGTGTCCTCAAGTGCAGCACACAATATACTGTAGGTAAGAAAACTCTGTCTCTGATGGCATGAAGTGTAAAAAACACACACTGCACACAATTGGAGGATAATTACACATTTCATTTAAGCTTCAGTTTATTAGTGTTTGTTTTTCATCTGCTATCCTCCAAACCTTAATGTGCGGTTCATGTTTCACGCTCATGGCAATCATCTGCATACATTATGGGTTTTACTTCAGGGCCTATTCTCTGACAGAAGATATACATTATACATGAAGTATTGCCAAACTAAAATGCACAATTAAAACTTCTGATAACTGTAGACAGTGTTAAAGTCAGAGTTTGCACCTTCCCATAACATTATTATTAAAACCTGCAATATAAAGTCCCCTGTGGCAACGAACGCCCCGCTGTTCAAACATGTCTGTAGTTGATGAGTAATACCTGGAATAATACCTTCGTGCTTCAGAGTGATTATTACCAAGAGACTTATTTTTATTGTTTCACTCTTATAGTTTAATGAAATTTCAGGGAATGCTTGAAGAAAATCCATGCTGCTCACATTTAAAGGAATAATTCAACATTTTGAGGAGATCAATATCTGCCTTGTTAGTACAAAAATAGGAAGTAGATAAAAAAAAAAAACAGCTAGTTTTCACCTCTGATTTTGGTTATGTGTTGGAGCATCCAAGCATTTAGCTGATACAGTGACATCGTTCAGGTGGACTATACTGATGTCTTTATTAATTTGATTAATATTAATATCCCTCACCAAATCACTTCATTCAATCACTCATCATCGCAAACAATGACACCCAGCAGACTTGGAGCAACATTAGCCTTCATTTGGTGTTTTGTTTCTGGGCCAAACTCCTGAGGTACATACAGTATCTGACTCTTTGCCTGTTAAACGCTCCACCATGTTGATAACTCTGTCTGCCTGGTGCTGAGCAGGTAACAGACTGAACCAAACCAGTCAAGTCGGAGGCTGTAAAACCAAAACGAGGAGCTTAAAGGTGCTAAAGTGCTTCGTACAGCAGAGGTGATCATTGTTTTTGGGCTCATCTATTCCAAATAACATTATAAGCTTTGAATTAAGACAGGATCATATGTTCTATATATTAAATTCAGCTTTAGTTTCTTTTAATAAGGTTCATTCATCTTAACCAAGTGTTATCTTTTTGTTCCTAAGCATAGAGGAGGCAGATCACATAACTGTCACATTTATCATTTTATTATATGACTTATACGGTTTTTGAAGTGTAAATAATAAAGTAGAAATGTGTTATTTCCTGTGCAGCAGAGCAAACAGGCAGTGGCAAAACAGACATTTATTATAAAAAAAGATATTGTGAGCACTTGAACAAAACAGCAGGTGGTTTACATTCGTGCTGCAATGTTTTCTGTGTGTCTCCGTAGTTGCTAAAGACTTCCACTTCAAGGTCAAGATGTAAAATGGCCTCAAACTGTAACAAATCTTCCTCGACTCGCTCTGCCAAGCACGCCGCCGCACCAATGACAACACAGCACATTCAGGGACAATGAGATGTCATTTATAGAATTGCACCCTCAGACAGCAGCCAACAAATGATGCTGTAGTGCTTCGCCCTGCACTCTGTCACCAATGACCCTTTTCACACACACACACACACACACACAGATCTGTGAATTGCACTGCAACGTCGAATCGCCACCATTTCAACCAAGCCTCCAATTCTCTTGCTAACCAGCAGCAGTGAATGTTAGCACCCACCACTCTAATACAAGTACTGAGGTTTACAATTTGAGATCCATTTGAGCAAATACATAAACCCCACTATTACCTTACTCAACATTTGAGTGACCAGCAATTTCGGGCTCCATGGAGGTTTAGGTTGTTGTGGTGGTGGAAAAATGCCCCATGAAACCATATAAGATCAATTGCGTCCATTCGGTCGATGTGTGTGAGGGTGTTATATGACATGGCCAGCGAGCGCAGGATATAACTCATCAGGCGGAGAAGGCAGGTTGAGAAAAGCAAGGTTATGGTGATAATGACACACTGCTGATTGAATGAGTTTGGTTTGTAGCTGCTGTTAATGTTAGCCGGACACGGACTGACGGGACGCTCCAAAACCCTAAAACCTGAAGGTCTCAAGCTGCCTTTAAATGGAACTTGTGGTTTCCACATGGGAAGGCACGTAGACGGTGTTCTTGGCGTTACAGTAGTTAGGAGAGACAACACTGGTAGGCAACACGGACGCCAAAAGACTCCTCCTGCAAAAAGCATTTACTGTTGGCTCCAGAAGCCACCGCTGCATGTTATTTAGCTAGTTATCAGGCAGGTAAGACAACATTAATGTAGGAAATGCGATGCCACTGGGAAGACTTAAAACTCTACATGACTAAGATTCCATTATATTAACTTTCCCGAATCGATAACTAACCCCCATGTCCTCTGCCATTCCTGAAAACGTCACAACTCTGAGCTTTTGGAGAATCTCCGAAGCTGTGAATACCACAAGACGGCTGCGTTCACATGTGCTTTTATCATGAAGGCACCACAAACTCAGAGCTTTTAACTCCTGAGCTACATGCTAAATCTTTCATACATTTTTATGAGCTGTAAGCGTAAAGCAGGAAGTACATTAACCAGACAACAGACGAGGGTTTATTAGCTTCAGCTGAGTAAATTCACAGGTGAAAGTTGTCACGAGGTGGGAAAAAAAATCAGTGTTTACCAGCTAAACTTTCACTTTCGCTATGGTTTGTTAAGAGACTGTTAATTATGTGAGGTTTGTAGTTAAAATTGAGCTCTTCTGATCTGAGAATCTGTCTTTTTCAAATTGAAATAGTCACTATTAAACATCAGCGTATGGTCTTTCTTCACTTTGTTCTTTCGTTCATAATTATAGAAAAGTTAATAGACATAAAGGCCAACTGTTTGCAAAGGGTTTCATATGTGCATATAATGAGTGTGAGAAATAGTTTCCCTTGTGTCTATGTTGTCATTGCCCGCATGTCTTGATGATAGACATGTTAATTGCAATTTTAGAGGACGCCCTAAACACGAGTCCTGCCTGAGCTATTTTGACACATCACTCGATTATAATTCCTGTGCGACACTGAGAGGTATAAAAAAAGAGTCTGGACAAGAGGTCATGTTCCCCTTTGCCAAAATAAACTTAATTAGACAAATAATCTGAGAACCCCAACGAGGTTTAGCCAATCTATATGTCAATGAGGCAGGCAGATAAGAGGCGGGAGGCGGTAAATAAGGCGTAAACGCAGCTTGTAACATTGTACGCTCGCGCCATACGATACCGTGCCTCTTCCAGTAATTACCGTACCGCTCCTGCATCCCCGTTTGAAATCTGATCGTTGTCTGTCAATGATAACACACTGTGCCAGATGGTTTATGCAGTGTGGCCTCAGCTCCACTACACTTCATTAGGGAGAGGCAGTGCAGAGGAAGAGGTACTGTGGAGGGAAGGATTAGCCACCGCGGCCCGCTCGCTCTCCTCCACTTCGCTGTGGAGCCTAGAGAGGCTTACTGAAGCCTGTTGGGGCAGCACAGGGTCTTCACCTTCTGTTCATGTTTCCGCTTTGAGAGCCTTCAGTTGGAGGAGAGGGGAGGTGCATGGGGGTGGTGGGGGGAGAGAGAGAGAGGATTTGGAGACAGTGATCTAGGGCACATTCACAGCTGCAGTTTGTTTTGAAAAGCAAGGAGGAGGATAAGAGCCGGTATCTCCTCTTGTTAAGAGCAAATATGCATTCAGGCGAGCTAAGCTATTGTTAAGTTAAACTTTGAGCCAGTGGAACAGCACCCTCTTCCTGCTCTGCACCATAAAAATCTTCAAATCCAACCGTAAGTCTCACACCACAGAATGGAGGCTAATGGAGACTTTAAAAGATGCTAAACATAACCTTTGTGTCCTGCTGTCGCTAAGGCCTTTCTTGCTATAATAACTTACGACTCATGGTAACCCCCTCTGTCTTTTTCCCCAGGATGAGTGAGCGATACACGCAGATCGGAAGTAAAGGGGCTCTACTCGTAATGGTGCTTGTGATCAGTGTCTGGGAGATGACCGTGCCAACGGAAGGAGCCACAGGTGAGAACAGCAACACGAACTCTGGTTTAATCTTGCAAATTAGGTGTCTTGTTCATGCCCATTACTCTCCTTTAACTTCTTAAGTGTAACAATGGTGATTCCCTCCGTATACAGGCTTGATTAAACACTTATTTCTTATGGGAATTGTGTGGAATCGGAAACAAAGTATCTTCAGGATACCTATGAAGAAGTTTCCTAAACTGCTATTGATCGAGAAACTTTATTAACGTATTGTTTTACAGACTATATTGCTCCTATATTGCTTATTGACAGTGTGAGCAGCTTGGGGTGTGTGTTACTTTAGGATGTTCTATACTCTTTAGACTAAAACAAACTACACATGTGAATGTGGATGTAATGTGAAATGACTTTCGTAATGTTCTGTGTTTTTATTATTGCCAACAAACCCCATTACATATCCCTTCATTATGGTGAGAACAAGGTGCAGTTTATTTGGAGTCAGTCTCACATAAACAGTCCTGCTGCTTGAAATATTCACTCGAGCAACAAATATGTATTAATCCGCAACTAAAAATAGTCCCCAACAAATGCACTATTTACTCCTGTTTGAATGACGTGCATGAAAAACCAAAAGAAAGCATATGTTTGTGGCCTGTTTTTAAAGATCTTCAATCGAAACATGGGATGTCATATTATACGGAGAGATGGGCTAATGAATCAATGGTTTCGTTATTGATAATGCCAGCCTTTTATCAGAGCCATATATGCTGTAGTAGTGAGGCAGCAAGCAGCAATTTAAGTTAAAATGAATAAATTAATCCAAACAATTCTTTAGAAATTGCTTTTAAGGAGATTTTCCTGTAACAGTACTGCACTTCATTAATATGCATATAATCACATCATAGCACGGAGATTATAAAAAGATGTATTGACTTTTAGTACTTAGTGTGACTTAAGCTCCACAATCCAAACCTTCCTACATTTCCCATACTGCAGCTCAATAGACTGAGAGATAATGATAAACTCCACTTGTTTTATGCAGGTTGACTGTATCATTAAAAATGCATTCTCCAAGCCCAGCCTGAGAGTTCCCGGTTATCCTGGTTATTTCTTAGATGTGACAAAGCTCCTCGGGAGTCAGAGTAACGCCGAACAACTGTTTTCACGGGCTGAGACAAACTCTTTATGAGCAGTAAGCTGATACTGAAAGGTCCCCCATTGAGATGTTTATTCCAGCAGATATAGGGAATGAGAAAACTCTGAATGGCAGGAATCCCACCAAGTGAACTGCTGCTCTGAAGACAGCCAAAAACAATTGAGAGTTCAGCCGTCTGGAGAGTTTCTTATTCTATCATTCACAAGGTCCAGAAAGTGAGACCACTGCTCCGGCCTGTCAGTACAGACATTTTGGCTCGGTCAGACGTCTCAGTCCCATCACACACTCGACGTGATCCTTCAGCCAGGAGGCTCAAAGTAAGGTCAAAGTTCTCCGCCACGTCCAGACATAAACAACTTATTTCTGTCCACATGCTTGTTGAGTCTCCGTCCATCTGTTCGCTCGGCTCTGTGGGAACCGATTGCAGAGGCTCGTTTGATTTGCTCATAGTGTGAAGCCTCCGCTCTCCATCCAAAACAGAGCGACCCGCTGCACCAATGGAAGGAGAGATGCAGGACAAACGCACGGAGGAGTGCCACCACGGCGGCTGCCACCTATCACGCTGTGCTGCTTGGACTGAAATTTCTCACTATGCGGCAACACGAGTGAAATGTCACAGTAGTGAATGGGGGAGTAATTGGATTGAAACAGCTATTTTGGAGGTATGAGTCAAACTCGTCTCATTAAAAGTGTTGTCGAGTCGTCACTAGTAAACCCAGAGAGATCAATTATGGCAACTCAGCAACATTACAAGTAGAGGCCAACCCATGTTTCATTACTGGGAGTCCCACTGACAATACACAGCCTCGGGTAATTGGTGGTGTACGGGCAGTGCTGCTGCTGGACTGGACGTCCATTTGTGAGCATGATAGGAATCGCCTTTCCTCTCTTAGTCGACCAATTAGACGGGAGCGCTGCGCTTTGATGTGCGTGGCTTTGATTGGCAGCGATCCCCACTCAAGGCGCTCATCATTTCAGCAGGAAGTGGATCAGAATTATCTCGCATGCATTCAATTTCTCTCTGATAGTCACTCCAGCCCCCCCTAATTTCCCCTGGGTGTTATTTCTGTTGCTGTAAACCTGTTATCATTCAAGGGATGAAATGAACCAAGAGCATGTCCAAAATAGAGAAAATGTATTTCTTCCCAGCGAACACAAGAAGAAGAAAAGTACCATCTGACAAGCGGGGCAAATTTAGTTCAATTCAGCGAGCAGACAAGTTGGTTTACTAATGCACATATGAGCTTTCATTTATTTAAAATAACCGCTTTGTGTCCGCGAAGACGGGATCACATTTGCACCCTCAAACGTGCTTTTCTGCTCTCTGACAGTTATTTAAATTCAGTTTATTTTCCTCTCCGATATGTGAAGAAAAGAGGGCTTGGCTTTGCTCTCTCTCTCTCAGACTGTCTGTCCTCTACAACTGGGTTTACTACATTGACTTAAAAGGTGTCTGTGGTCATTCTGTCCACCTTTGTGCTTATCCCGTGTTGGCTAGAAGGCAGGCAGAGCAGAGAGAGCAGAGCAGAGAGAGCAGCAGACTTCCAGGATTCAGGCCTGGTGGGCTCTGCTCACAAGCTGTGGGGATGTCTGATTTATTTTCATCAGCATCTACTGTAATTAATCCTGTTGAATTACCTGCTCTCCTCCGTTGCACGTCCCCTTTCAAATTCAACTTCCTTTCCTTATTATTTTTTTAACCTTCTTCCTGGAGATCCTAGGACAATATGACGTGTTTATCCCGTTCTGTGATGCATTGCTAAATGAAAAGAAAAGTGTTTAAGGTTTTTAATTCAATTTATACTTTATTACGCTCCAAAATATCAAGGCTACATTCATATGAACCACAGACTGAATATAAAGATGGATGACACTTCCTCCCACGGTACTAAAATAAAGCCAAAGTATCCCCGATACGGGCGCTGAGCCAGTCTGTGCAGTAGTGAAATAACTAATCAAAACAAAACTGACGAGAAAAATTAACACTTGAAAACACACCAGCGTGATAAGAACTACTTTAAATGACAGAAACCATCTTTAGGAGAAATTGATTGGACGTGTGCTTTGATTTTTTAATTGGGCCTTTTGTGATCGGCTAACGTGGAGGTTTATGACCTGCAGCCATCCACCAGGGAGCTTTAGTAATAATAATAATAATAATCAATTTAATATTAATAATAATGTGAATTTAGTCCAGACAAATAAAGGGCAGCTGTCATGTCGTCCATCTTCATACACAGTCACTGATGTGAGTAACAAAAGAAATGAATGGAGACAATAAAACTATTTAAATTAAAATACAAAACAATTATAATCACTGAGACGTTGTACTTATCAGCCAAACTGCAGCAGTGAGTCTCTCCAAATGTGCAGCAGTTTTTCTTGCACATTAAGAGTAGAGAGCAGGTATTAGCAGCAGCTGAGCCAAGTATTTGGGTTGTAAGTATGAAAGTAAGTATGAAGCTATTCCCTGACGATAAATGACTGTTTCATTAAGTTTGCTAAGTAGCGAAACAGGCGCAGTCCATACTGAACTTAATAACACTCAATCAACTTGGTCCCTAATCTTTGCTTTATTGTATTTTACAATAAAAAAAGATAAGATTTGTTTAAAGTGAGTAACCATAATTTGAGTAGGTGTAGAAATGCGCTGTCTCATTTTCTATCTTTGTTAATAATCTGACGCCCACTCAGGTTCATTTTTACAAAGATCAGCTTAGCATATAACGGTCTTCAGAGACAAGCGGGGACTTTCCTGCTCCGATTTGAGAAAGAAAAGAATATAAAAAGAGAAAAAGACACTAAAGTGAAGAGCAACACTCACGAGATCTGGACATCTCTTCTCTCTGTCGGTGCTGAGCTGCTGATGGTTCTTAAGACTCGTTTCTTTTCTTAATAATTCTATCATTTGACTGTTTTGAGGGGACACAGAGACTATTATTACACTGATACGATCTTGTACTGCGCTAGTATCAGATATGAATGTAGCAGATAAAAACACAAAGTGACAAACATTACATTTGCACTGAATCTGGCTTTGGATTGTTTTGACATGGACAAGCGACGGCCCATCAGTAATGCATTAGTGTTAAGAATGCTCCGTGCTGCAGGCGGCTGTAATAACAGGAGCAACTTATCTGTCTTTTCTTTTCCAAAGGATGCAGACAGGTAAGTAATAAATGAGCTGTTAATGTATTCTACTGTCACATTTCATACCAATGTGCTAATTAGCCAGTCGGAAAACGTCAGCATGGTGATTGAGACAACTTTGCATCATCAGAAAAATGCAAGAGATGCATCTCCTCCTGACTTTTATAACACAACACCCTCATAGTTTATGGTCGCCCCAAATGGTTGCAGAGAGTTTCGATTGTGACCTTCAAACTGTGCTAGCCAGATCCCTGCAGACACATTACAGCCTTGAGTTTCAGTGTCCACAATGGAAAGCCACTTAGCAAGAATCAAAGCACACAGGTTGCTGAGGGGGAACATGAACCTGAGTGGAATGAAATATATTTGATGGTTCTTGCGCAGTATTTCCCGACGTGCAGCACTCAGGTGGTATCCTCAGGTGTGGTTTCAGTTTGCATTATGTCTTCAGAGGTGCTTTCCCGGCTGTTGTAAATGTTACACTGACGTATGACCTCGACGTGCGACTTATGCATCAAAGATTGTTGCTTGCTCTGCACCTTGGACTTCCTGCACTTTGTAATAAAAATGACTTATATGATGCATGAGAAGCATCTTTGCCAAGAACGGAAAACACTGGTTTCACCCTTGAGAGAGCAGTAACTAACAGTGAGAGACACCCCAGGATCCCCGTGTTAAACATAACAATCAGTCTGCATGCTGAGGATCTTCCACTCTGGCTGCCTGGATCTGATTTGTAATCTCAGCTGAGAGATTGTTCTTCGACTAAAGCGCTTCCTCATCTGTCACTCGTCTAAACTGCTACTAACAAAGTAACAAATAGTTTGAGGGGAAATCTGTTCATCACTGTCACCATCGCAGCTCTGCAGCTCATTATGTAGGTTTGTACAGAGGGAATTACGCTCAGTGAGCTCAGCGTCAAAGATCATTTCTCTATATAAGAGGTGGTATTTTTGGCTACACACAACGCTGTGTATAAGGCAAAGCAATGATTACATTATCATTCACAACAGCTTATGAATAATATAAGATGTGCATCATTTGCAGTTTCTGTCTCCAGAGACCAACGTATAAAAGCTTCTCTAGCAGAGTAATTTCAGCACTGCACAGAGGGAAGGGGCTCCTCGCTGAAAGCAACTTTGGTTCAAAGGATTCACTAAAAGGAACAAATGCCTTGTAAACACAAAATACTGAGAGCCTCATAGTCACAATCAAGTCTTGGGAGTTCACGTCAGACTCTGAATCACAATCTGATTCCAAGCAGCTTTTTGGGGTTCACCTGAGCTGGAACAGCACGATGTGGTTTCAGACGTGCCAGGCTGTTCCTCGGCTAACACCGGTGGATGCCTGAAGTCTCTGCTGGTTGCCTGGCAACCACACAGTCATGTGTCGTTTTTATATATTTCGGTTTTTGTACAGATTACAGAGGCGAGACAGAACAAGTGGTGGTTAGAGTACTGATAATCTGTACTCAAGTAAAAGTAAAGATTAGAGAAACCTGCTGAAGTTAAACAGTTCCTGCTCAGTAAATTACTCAAAGTTACTTTCCATGTTGATATTTTCAGGGTGTGCAGTGCAAGATCATTGTGACTGGAGCTGATCTCAGACAGGAAGTCAGACACAGGAACGGCAGAGAGCATCTGGTCAATTTTCAAAGTAAAACACCCAGTGCAGTCTTCTGAATGTATTCCACATCACTACATCAACATTACTTTTTAACCGGCGGCATCAGGCTGGAGATCAAGCTGTCACACTTTGTCAATAACATCAACACTTTGTCTGTAGCTACAGCACAACAGAAGAAGAAGAAAATCAAGCTAAAATAACCCAATCAACAAAGTACTACAGAGAAAAAGTACAGTTTAAAAAAAGGAACATGAAAAGCCAATTTAAAAACCAATTATTATTATTATTATTTCTTTTTTTTAATGTGTGAGCTGCAGATGTGGCAGTAGGTGGATTTTGTTACCTGCAGACAAAGACATGCTAGCTGTCTCTCCCTCTTTCCAGTCTTTATGCTAAGCTATGCTAACGGGCTGCTGGCTCTATGATCTCTGCCAGAGGGCAAAAAGGCAAATTTACTAAAAAGCTGACTATTGTTCTGAAAAAAAAAACACAAAAAAACATTTCGGGAAGAATCAATTTAAATAGTCGTCATAATGGGGGCGAAGTACAAATCAGCCTTTTGCCTTCAGTTCAGTTAACTCTGATACTTGAACCCACATATTTTAGTTTGTGTATCTTGAGTGTTTTGGACAGAGACATTTCCCTTTGCTCACTGACCTTGTGATCTTGTATTGATCAACTGTTTTGAAGGCAAAACCGGCATAGAAATGACCAAATCATTACGATGGCGATTAGCCATTTAAAAAGGTGGCTTAATGGTTGATGAAAGTTTAGCAGATGTCTATCTTGTAAATAATGTGCCATATTTGGACTTTTATGCAAAAATGTGTCACTTTTTAATTAATGTATTAATATTAATAATAATATTTCACTAATTTAGTCATTTTGTCCTTAAAAAAAACCATCAGGTGGCTGCAGATTTAGTTGAAGTTAATTCTGTGTTGCTTTAATGCTGCAGCACTGAATTAGGCTCTGATTAGCCCTGGATCTGTGGGGTTGTGTCTTCAGACCGGTTTCTCCTCCTGTTAAAATGTCTCTGGCTCGCTGGGTGTCGGTCTTGAAACTGTTTGCATCACATCTGATGCAAACAGTGCGTCTACAACAGTTCAAACACAATCTGCTGATGAGTGTCATCAAACCAGAGACGTCAGACCTTTTCCACTCAGGAGAACTTTTTCAGTCAAGGATTACGAGTTGAGGAGATCCAGGGGAATAGTGTCCACCTCCATATGTGTGATGCCCTCATTGTTAGAGGCAGTGGGAGCTCACTCTGTCTGGGAGATATTCAGGCTTCGCTTCACTCCTGTTGGCCAAAACTGTGTTGGCCTGATAAGTCCAATATAGTTTTACTAGTTCTGTTACACATCTCCATGATTTGCTTTTACTATACCTATAACATCACAACTTGGGAAGCTGTAAATAGAGAAAAAAAAACCTAAATCAGGCAGCAATGTAAGAATAACAAATAATAAAAAGAGAGGAGGTGGTAGGGAGGCTCGTCTGGGAGTTAAACATCGTTATTTAGAGGAGAAAATGAAAGTTTGGCAGGTTAAAGGTACCAGCAGACGTAAGGGAGGACACTACAGGTGAACAGGGTAGAAGATTTAACTAATAGATATCAGCATGAAACTTCCCCAGGAGATTACTGACATAAGACAATTATTTTATTGAATTATACGTTTTCTCAAACTTAATTTTTAATACGCAAATGATGCATTATCTAATTAAAGAAGCGCTAATTTGCATAATTTAATCTTTTTTTTCACCTCTGTAACTCATAAAAAAATACTCATACAACATATATTCACCAAAACATTCACCGTGTTTTCAGGAATAAAATGTTCTATATAATAAATACATCAGGCTGTGAATGATAATGAACAAACACTGTAAAAAAAGTGCCAAAACATAGAAAAACAAGTGACGTGAAATAAACACCTAAATGTGTAATTGGAACATTTTCTTTCAACTTGTCTGGAAGAAGAGAAGCAAAGTAGCCCAATGTTTTTGCCTGTGATGTCTCCATAGAACAAATTAGGAAAGACATGTAATAGATGTAAACAGGCCGGAGATTTGAGAGCGCAGACAGTTGCACTGTTTTTATATCCTGCAGTATCTTACATTTATTTAATGCTTATATTGGCGATGGCTGTGAGGAGCCTTTTTCTCCGTTTGTGTGTAAAGCAGCACTGGAAACTGGAGTGTGGATGCAATGTTTTTAAGATGAAACAATTAAAAGTGACAAGAAATGTATTTTTTTTTTTCCTTTTGCCGCCTTGTTATTTTCTGAAAGTACCTCTTTAGTGCAAATGATTTTCTCCTTTTACCTGCAGGCAAAACAATGTAATGTGCTTTAGGGCTTTTGTTTGTGACTGGAAACATTAAATTGCCTTCAAATGCAAATTTCCTCTCTTGTTTTTACTCTGAAAACTGTAAAGTCGAGTCAGAACTAAACTGTGGTAAGTCTTCAGTGAGGGCCAGGCTCTGTTTTTCATACAATCGCTTGTTTGTGCATTTGTGCTTTACTTTTTCTCCACATGATCATTAGTTAAAATGATTGTGACATTGTTAGAAAGTTAGAAAGTTTTACATAGCATCTCCTCCCCTGTTGTACTTTTAAGTGCCATAACAAGACAAAATACTGTGTTTATACCACGTAAGAGTTGACCTCTCAGGAAGAGAGGACTGAATTACAGTTGAGAGATTCTTTAGAGGGAGTGGAGTCATATCATCCCAGACTGAAATGAGTTTGGAGAACAGTAAATAAAACCAGGCTGTAGATCCAAAAAAAAATCTACTAAACTAAAGCAAAACCAACACAACACATACAATTGTGAAAATGAACAGAAACTGTGACGTGTGGAAGATTTAATGAACATTTTTTGGAAAAAGGTTCAACAATCACCACCTTAATGTTAACAATACTAATACTAATCATGTTCACCATCTCAGTTCAGCATCCTAACATTTGCTAATCAGCACTAAACACAAAGTGCAGCTGAGGCTGATGGGAATATAATGAGGTTTGCAGATATTTGGTCATAAAACAAAGTGCTGGACAAACCAAAGACGAAAAGTCAGGGGGTCACCAACGTTATTACATCGTCCTGATGTCACTTCAAGTAATGAAACCAAGATGGCGACGCCCTCAAAGCCAAACTAGAAGCTTCAAAACAGCAGCCCACAAATCACTGGGTGATGTCACAGTGCTTCATATGCTAAAATAATGAAAGTAAAGGTTAGTGTTTCATTGAGAGAATTAAAACTTATGTTTGGTTTTGGTCCAGACTTAAAATATGCAAGTTCCTCAATGCAACTGGGTCATCTGAGCTAAAAGCACAGTAAATGGGACATTTACTTCCCACCTTAGAGCTACTCACAATTTCTCATTGCTTGTCCTCCCAAAACATTTCTTTAATCTTTCATGCATCGTTACATTTATTTATTTTTGGTGTTTTGCCATTTTTGGATGCAGATGCAGGCAGGAAACATGGCAGGCGAGAGAAGGGAACAATATGAGGCAAACCAGAATCAAAATTGGGGATGTTGTGGTCGTACATGTGTTTCGTAACCACTAGGCCACCAGGTCGCCCCTGAATCCTGCTATTTCAGTTCCATGGCATCATACTTGTCTTATAAAACTTTTAAAAAGCCACAAATCTACAAAACACAACCACAGCACAGCAGCAGTGTGTCCAGAGCCGGAGGCATCCTCTGTCAAAGTGGCAGTGCATCAGGTTTAAAGCTGGACTCTGGGCCATCGCACTGATTCCCGAGTGAAATGCTTCTCTCTGTATCTGCTGGCAGGGGAAGCACAGCAGCCATCCAAGTAGAACTCCGAATCCAGTCAGGAAAAACCACAGCTTCAAAGTGCGACATATGTCCTTTTTAGAGTGGTATCTAAAGCAGCTCGGCATTATGGGAAATGTAGGATGCGCCATTTTTGGATACTGAAATTCAGGATGACATTTATTTTCCCTAATCTGTCTCTTATGAGTCCCACAACTTTACGGAAGTGGAAAATTAAATTGGTGCACAATGAAAACCAGCATTAACTTCAAATACTTTAAGCGTCGTGCTACTTTTGTGGCGACCACCTGCATTATTGCTCGTGCATGAAGAAGGATGAAGCACAAGTTTAATACATAATCAAACTGTAACTTTGCTCTTCTGGTCTGTTATTATATTCTAGCAGCAGTAAAATATTCCCACTATCCAATCAGGAAGTAACCCAAACAGTGTAGGAGACAAAAAAAAAAACGTGGTGCAAAGAATATTAGACTCCCAGTTAAGTGTCATGTTTTCTGGGGCCTACATTTTAAAAGTAACAGGTAAATGGTGATACTGTTTTTCTCAACAATTGCTGAATATCTTTGTCTAATTTAATATAACTCCGTCTCGGCAGAGCAGCTGGTTCCATCACTGTCAGTCTCAGTAGTTGCTTGTTTTTGCTTGTTACAGCTGGCGAGCCTTGCTGTCCACCACTATAACACGCTGAAGTGAAAACATAATTAACCACGTTTAGTTGACCCGCTCCAGTACGGACAGTTAAGACCAGTTTCATGCAGTCATTTCAGATTTACTGTTTACCACAGCAGTGGCGAGTATCTCAGCAACGCAAGAAAATGTCACATGCAATTAAAAGAGAAAGGAGCAGCTCAGACTCTAAATAATTCAGACAATGGAGCGTGATCTGGAAATTGGCTCCAAATACTGCAGTGCTGCACTTTCCCCTTGACATATTTTTTTTTTAAAGGGACGCTGCTTGTTATAGGAGATGGTATCAGTTCTTATCATTTACATCACAAACTGGAGTTATTTATTCAAAAGGTACATTTTTTGATCAAATATAATAATCAGGATAAAAATATTGTTCTTAATATTTACAATATCAGATCTGGATCGGTTACCTTAACTATGCTATGAGATGTTGGCATTCAGCAGGCAAAGGGTGGTCAATCAAAGGAATGATGCCATGGAGGTGCATTATGGGAAATGTAGGATCCAGTGTTTATGAGCTCGACTCCTGATGAAACCTCAGTCATGGTCAGTGCTACTCTGTAAAAGCCTGTGAAAACAGTACAGTGTAATGTCTCGTGTTGCTCTTGAGGATCTTTGTCAAGCCATAAAATAACCCTGATGAGGTCACAGTGATGTCATTAGAGTAACGGAGACATTTAGTGTACAGAGGTGGTCTCAGAAAAGATGGTACTGGTTGCATTATGGGAAATGTAGGATGCTGCACTTTTTGGGAGACTGAAAGTCAGGATATCTCGGCCTCTGCTGCTTCAATTACTCAACATCTATTTTCCCAATGAGTCCCACAACTTCATGGTAAAACTCAGCACAACGAAAACCAGCATTTAGCATCAAAAGCTTTAAGCCATTCAAACTCAATTAATTCCATGTTTCCTGTCGTTTCTCCAGCAGCGCACCATGTACGAACGGGCACCTGCGAGGTGGTGGCGTTGCATCGCTGCTGCAATAAGAACAAAATCGAGGAGCGGTCACAAACTGTCAAGTGCTCCTGCTTTCCCGGGCAAGTGGCCGGCACCACCAGAGCCGCCCCGTCGTGTGTGGACGGTACGGAACATTTCACGGACTCTCTCTCTGTCCGTGTTCTTATTTTTGCTGACGTCCACAAATCTTGAGGATTGCTTTCATTCATCGATTAGTATTTCAGCACAATATAACTCACTGGGGTGTAATTTCTTCTAGAGGTTGCTGCCAGAGGCTAACAAACAGTAGGAGTGAAGTAGTCGGAGATAATTAATAAAATGTCAGTTTGTTGTTATAGCAAATTACAACTGCAGGGGCAAATGAGTTAATTGCATGGTGGATTACACATGAACAAATCCTAATGAGGAAAAAGTGATTTTTATTATGGATAGAAAAATCTTTTTATGCTATATGAGGAAGGGACTGCTGACAACTGCATATGATAATACCAAATAATTTCAATTAAAATGTATAGATTTAAATATACAGTCTATATTTTGAATTAACATTTTCCATTTGCCGGATTTTAATCTGTTAATTATTTCAGAAACGTATCTCAAAAAAACGTCAGAAGGGGTTTAAGTACTCACCATTCACCTGGCGTAAAGGCACACTAGCGTCTGCACAGTCTATTTAACTACATCCACATGCTTTCAGTCGGAGCACGATATCTATGAAACACTCAAACGAGCTCCTCTGTGCAGCTTTACATGCCGAATGCCTCGAAATCAGAGCGAAGAGACACGATGTGGGTACTTGTGAAAATGACCTGTGACGGGATAATGAAGCTCTTTTCACCTCATTGAACTTTTATGTTCAAGCAGTGGAGCTAACGGTGATAACATCGCAGTAACAGTAGTAACAGTTGTGGTCGCACAATTAGGAGATGTAGCTGTTTTAGTACTACTGATAGTAGAATCAGTGGTAATACTAATTGAAGTGGTACTACGGTGGCAGAAGAAGTACTTATTGCAGCTATAAAAGCAGAAGTAGCAGCAGTACTTCCATCATTATCCCGTCTGACTCTGACACAGGCTGACCTGAGCCTGAGTATTGGTCTGTGTGCCACAGTGAAAACTGCCTGCTGAAATCAGAGGCCGTACAAAGAGTCTCCTGAAGGGTTTTTAATCACCTATGAATGAATGGTAAGCTGTCCACTGCAGACTGTGAAGTCAATAACCCAGAGGGTCTCTTAGCATGCTAATGTGTCAGACCCCCGACTTGGCTGAAGCGGCAGCCTCGCTTTGGTCTGAGAAGCGCGGGCTTCTGCTTAAGCCCTGGACCCAATCGTGTTTGACCTATTCCTTGACATTTGAGTATTGACATTTTCAGCAAATTAGAGCTGTGAGCCACTGGCCTCTGTTTAAAGCTCCACGGGTGATCTCCAAAAAAAATGATCAGCACTTAACCTTTTAATTATTCTTTCTTCTGCAACCGGGGATTAACTTTAGCCCCACTCTCTGTGAGACACTGTCCTCTACAGATGAAGATAAATTAACCTCCAGACACATCTGAGAAAACATGAATAGATTTGAATGCAAAATTTAAATTGGTAGCCACAGAAAATACCTGAAAACTTCACTAAATGAAGTTTCTAAAGAGACTTAAATGCACAAATCTATTGGTGCAGATGAGCCAAACCATTGTGATAAAGTAAAGTACTAAGAAGTATAAAACTACAACTACATGAATGTGAAAACTGGTTTGCATCGTCTGAGCTGTGATGGTCAGTAGGTTTTCTTGAATGAGTTTTTGGTTGGATGCCAAAGCTTAAGAGTTTTCCACATTTGTTCTATGACATGAAATACTTCAGTAAATGTCCCACTCTTGAACTTCGAAGCTTCCACATGTCCTAAAAAAAGCCTCTGGTTGTATTTATACTCCTGCTCCCACAAACTAGTCTGACTCAGACTTTACAAGTTGCACATTTATGAAGTTAGAATATTTCACAATCATAGTTTTCCTCATATCTTGGTGCAGCTTAGTGGTGATGGTGAAGTCGTCATGTGACTGTGGTGCAGTAACGTTAGCTTTAGCTTCCAGTGACTGCTTTTACACTACATATGCTGATTTTCTGCAATCATCCAAAATCCAATGCAAAAATCCCGTCTTTTTTTGTCGATGCTAACTTCCTACAAAAAAACCATCAACCATCATGTGACCACGGCCACAGACGCTCTGTGTTCAAAGTATCTGAGCTCCAGTTGCTGCTGAGTATTCAAACTGCAGTTATATTACCAGTCTGTGTAACATGGAGGAGAAACTTATGCTGAGCATCAGTATATCTCTGTGAAATCTTGTTCACACTCTTGGCAGACCTATATGCTTTGGCCACACTCCAAAGACACTCACACTGTAATCTACAATGCTGGCACTTGATTGTAATTCAGGCATTTTAACTTTTAATTAAAAGATAAAAGTCTTGATTTGTATCAAGTTTTTTCTAAAATATGAAATACTGACATCCAAAGCAGCTTCTCACAGAATTTAGCTATTTTAATAAACATGCAAAAAATAGATTTGGTCATTTGTGAGGATGGGATCAAGGTCAAAGCAAAGATTTGTTAAGCTACAATAAATAAATATAAAAGGTGTAAATCTTTTCTTTGCTCCCAGATGTTTTCTGTCTTTGTTCCCTTTGTTAAAGCATCATTAACTGTTAAGTGAAATGTATCCCATGCACTTTATCTGCGTTTGATTATCAATCCTCCCATTTCATTTAATGAGAAACCTTTGTGGCTTTTTAATAGCTGCTGTTACACAACCACCATCTGTTTGCAGCTGACCTGATGCCTGTTTTACACCACACCCCTGCTATAACCACGGCTGTGTGGTACAAATTGATTCCCTCATGTCATAAAGTATCCATTCTGCGCAATTTAGTCTAGTGAGGCTCCGGCGTTATGTGTGGATTATAATAACTGTCCTCTTCATTAGGAAGAACACTAATGCCGGTGGAGGGGTATGCAGAACGCAGATAATGACCTCTGTAATATGCCAAATTAAAATGATGTCTTGCACAATGGAGTAGCAGAAGCTAAATGCTCTCTTTTAAGGAGGTAACTGAGGAGGTGTCCTCACTGCAGCTGAAGTGGCGTCTTTTTCCAGTTCCCATCTTGAACACGTGGATGTGTGTGACACCTTGTCTGTTTGAATACTCAAAATAGATTTAGCGAGTGTTGCCAGTCAAACAGCACGTCTTACATCACTTACCTGAGACAGCTGTCAAAATGTGGCACGGCCTGATGAGGCACGGCTCTGATGAGTTGATTGGTGTTTGAGGCTACGCTTTATTTCAGGCTCGTAGCCGTCATTGAAACGTGCTCCAAACATGAACCGAAATTATGGCCTAAAATTACTTTTTTTAAAAAAAGGGGGGTTTATAGAATTATATTTGTTTAGACTTGAGCGTGATGTTAATTTGGTTTTAGTCATTTGATGAAGGTGGAAATAAAAATAGCAAAACGTGCCAATTGACCAAAAAGTTATCATTAGAAATATCAATAGCATTTTTCCTTTAACAACCATCCAGGAGAAGATCTACATTATTCCTGCACTTATTTCTATATTAACTACGTTAAAAGCCTGCTTGGTGTCATAGTTTGTCTCAGTTGTTGTTTTTAAAGAATTTAGATGAATTTAGTACAGAAGTCTGTTATTTTTCTGCTTCAAAGACCTGAGTACATTAGCTAGCATTACACAGAGAGACGTAGCGTTACTGAAATGCGAGATGCTGTGAATTAAATCAACTTAAAGAGACTGTATAGTTTTGTTGAGATGGAGGAATCAGTGTCTCTAATTGATCTCGTACAAAGTCTCATCCATTCCACATTATCATTCAGTTTTTATTGTTTAAAACATTTTTAAACAAACTTAAATGACCTCATATTTTCAGTATGGAAACAGAACAGGCCAACAAATAGCTTTCATCATTCCTATGATGCCATTAACTGTAGCGTGCTGGTATGACGGCCTACAGACGAAGTGAACAACTGTTTGACCTCTGCGTCTCTTTACCAGCCTCGATAGTGGAGCAGAAGTGGTGGTGTCAGATGCATCCGTGCCTTGACGGGGAGGAATGCAAAGTTCTGCCTGATCTGAAGGGCTGGAGCTGTGCTACGGGGAACAAGATCAAAACTACGAAGGTACGTCTGAGAAAGACGCCGCTTTGGTGATACCTTAGTGAAACCTGTTGGCTCTGACCGTGCACACTTCTGCTCTTCAAGGTCAACAGGCTGTGGCTTCTCTTACAGTCGTCTGTCCTGCCTTTACCTAAAAACAGCTAATGTTTGTAGTCGGTTCTTGGACCCTCGGGGGCCCGTAATCAATGTGCTGCCATGTCTCCTTAGCACTTTCAGGCCACTTTGAGCACCCAAACTGGCCAATTACTCACTCCAATTACCTGCTTTTAACGTTGTAACATGATGCTCGTATCCTTCACTGTGTTATGACGACCCGTAGACTTCAGTTCTGTCTCTCTCCATGTACTTAATTATTTAAACTGCCCGCACCACACCTGGCTGGAGCCGGGAGCCTGGAGCCTGGAGCCTGCAGCTATTGATTCGGGGAGTTGTCGGGACCTCAAAACGGGATATAAATATTTGTTTTTCTTTTAGTGGTCCAGGGTTCTGAGACGAGCCTTGAACGTCTGATGTTGTGTGGATCAAAGATTCTGGTAATTATCAGATCTCAGTTAAATATATATTTTCTTTTGTTGTCTTCTTTAACATGGATGACTGGAAAGATTTCAGCGGACAGAGACCAGCTTTGGTAACGTCAGATGCTTCGGCTGCTGGAGTCCAGGTAATAACTCTGTTTTCTGGGCTTATTTTATTTATATATTTGCAGGCTTTACTTGCCTTTGTGGTCCTCACTTCCAATTGGAACAGACATTAAAACAGAAATGGCAAATGGTATTTTTTACCACATTTCCCAGCAGTGTAACTACTCCAGAGATGCACAGAGATGTGTATGATTCAAAAAGAACAACAACCTGTTCAAAGCATCGGAATTACCCAGTGGGTTTTTTCTCGCACACCTTTGAACTCTGAGAGAGAAACAAGTTTTTAAGTTTCAAATCTTTCTGCAGGCTGCTTGAAGCAGCGGGGGGTTCGGCTTTCTTCTTCTTCACTTCTGCAGAGCTTCTGGGAAAACAGCACAGCATAAATCTGGAACCTCCAGCTATACTGACCTCTATTACGGATGCATCCGTACAGACTGGGAACACCTTGAGAATTCAAAGCATAAACAAAGCAGTGACTGGCTACTACAAAGCCCAGGACGAAGCAGGAAACACAGGAAACCTGCGAGTGATGAACAAAGTCTCACATGCAAAGCTGTGGAGTTCGGCATCATAAATTGAACGTCTTTTGGACTTGTAAACACAGAAATCCTGGAGGGTGACGTCAGAGGGATGAGAGGGAATAAAGATCTAACAATGGCGAGTGCAGCTGTCTGTACACAGAGCAAACGCTGCTGTTTACAACACTGTTTGTGTTTCTCTTTTTTAATTTGTCAGTCCCCGTTTATCCTGCACATACCAGATCGCTCTATTTAATTTGGGAAGTCTGCAGTGTCTTAGTTTGGGCGAATCTGGATGCTTTTTCTCTGTGAGGTTTGTGTTTTACTTTTAAAAAGTGCTGTGTGTAAAAAATTATTCTGATGGACTTAACATTATGTTTGCAGCAGACAAATGGAGGGTTTTGTTTATCAGATTAGGGGGAAAGTCACTATCAAAGGCACATGATCTTAAGTCAAGAGCACGGGAACTCCATGCTTCCAGGTTCTGTAAGGTTTTAATGTTTAGAGTTTAAAAATGTGTAATTCTTTTAGCTCAAAGTAACCCAATACATAAATGGAGGTTGCAATTCACAAGTGTCTGTCGCCCGCTAATTTAGATTCCATTAATTAAAATGATTTAATTTCACTTGTTACATGCAGCGTTGGGGTTTGACAGAATTTCATCAAACCTTCATGTATTACAGTCCCAAAACCCAGAAATTAATTAGCATGTTTGCACTTCCTGTTCCCTCATCTTAAAAGGTGTTTTGAAAGGATTTTGGTTGGATGCCCAAAAGAAGGTCTGTGGTTAATACAGACTTGGTGGTTACTAACAAGTGGCCAAATTAAGCAGCAGAGGGGACGTTGTATTGAACATGGACACTCATCCACTCATAAGTCTGCCCTCACACACTCTAGCTGTGTTTATACTAGCGACGCTGAAGTAGATTAAAATTATCTTGCTGAACAAAACATGTAAGTATCATAAACTTCTGTTTACCACAGAGCTTATTTTCTGTCATTATCCAAAATCCAATCAGAAAAATCCTGTTGGCTTTTTGTCAAGGGAACCAGGGTGATGCTAACTTCTGGCTTATTAAACTACGTCATCCTGGAAACGCTCGATTGTCAGAATACCAGAAAATAGTCAAGAATATTATAACAGCCTTTAACCCTTCGGAGTCTAGGGCCGCCACACGACGTCAAAGTCACATGTCGCACGTTTGAAAACGTAAAGCTGTGACACAAGCACGCAGGTGCTCAATTCAAAGACTGTTGGAAAGCGGACACTTCAAACTTTTTACAAGTGTTTGAATTTTGTCGATCGGCCTATTAAGACTAAATTTATGAAGAGCCGAAGTCGCGCACTACAGCTCTTCTACGAGTTAGAAGATGCTGAATCTGGGGAAGAACGTTCTGATCCTGAGGAAGACTCCTTTCAGAGGATGAAGTGGATGCTGCATGTGAAGACGAACGAGAGGAGGTGTCCGCTCAGACCCCCGCTCCTCCAAAGATCCAACTAGTTCCTACTCAGATTTTGTGTTTCTTTTGCACTTTTACATACAGTGTGTCCATATATTATGTCAAAATAAATAAATACTTGTAGAATCACATAGGTGAGGTTGTGCTGAAAAGAAAGACACAAAGAAAGGCAAGCTAAGCAGTTTTAATGGGAAACACAAAGGTAAAATGAAAAAAAAACTCTGAAGGGTTAACAATATATAAAAACAATATATTTTGCTTTGTCTGAAGATATTCAGAAAACGTTTGATCATGTGAAGTCACCACGTGGTTGGACTTAAAATGCAAAGTTCTCTACTTCTCAGTGAATATTCAGTGCCTAAAGCCCTGATTCCTCTGAATACTGTGACTGAAAGTATTGTTTTTCTTGTGGTGTTTGTAGCGGAGGCAGGTTTTTCTGTCACACTAATCGGTGTGCCTGACAACGTATTCCCCTCCTACTGTTCAATGTTCTTGATGCTAATGTACTAATTTTCCAAGCAGCCATTTAAATTGAACACAGAGTTACATCTCGCCTATGAATTTCCCTCATCAACACTAACTGTAAAGTTTGGATTTGTGGCGATAATTACCCATCAGTCCCCACAGTAAACCTTCATTAGGGTAAGGGTGAATCTGCAGCGTCCCTTCTTCTTGTTTTTGCTGATTTTACAGGTGATTCCTCACCAAAAAAAATAAAAAAATCTTGCCTAGTGCAGCTTTAAAATGGCCACGCTATGAAAATCCCAGCCTCGGTAGCTACAACAAAAACATATTGCTGAGAAGGACGCTGCGGAGCGCCAATTACACGGCTGAATTACACAAACACGAGCCCATGCACCTGCTGTGTTAAATCTTCCAGCCAGCCTTACTTCAGGCACTAAATGGAAATGAATCCTTTGCCAGTTAAATTAGCACTTGTCAGCCACCAATTAAAGCAACGCAACACCCACTGAAGACTTAGTTTTCCTCTCAGTATTTTTAGCATTGTTTCAGACAGTCACTCAAACACTGTTAATGATCCCCCTCCTCCTCCCCTGAAGAGAAACACAGTGTAGATCCATCTCTGAAGACATTTTCTCTTCTGACAAGGAGCGGCTCTGCTCTTTGTCTTTTCACCGTGGAATTTTTCTCAAATTAGTACCACATTAATCACAGTGACAGCTCGGAATTTAAATGACTCTGTAAAGGGAAGAATTTATTGCAGCCTGTTTGGAGACCAGCTAAGTGCTGCGACAACCTAAATTTATGGAAACTCTTTAGCCTGTGTTTGATATGATTATGCAGGTTTTCTTGTCAAGTGATGGCCTGATGGTTTTTGGATTGTTTTGCTTTTCTGCATAATTGAGGATGATTTATACGACACCGCAGTGCCGCGCTGCTGCTCCGGCCTGTTCTGTGTCAAACGACCCATTTGTGAATTAATCTAACCAGGCTGTCAGAGCTGTCTGTTTCCTATCAAAAGTTCAGCATCGATAATGGAGCCTTACAAGTTCGCTGACGGCTTCCTTCAGTTCGTCAAACCTACGTGGCGGCTGACAGACGGTTGGAATCGATAGCGGACGTTGTTATGAAGGCTGTTATGCTCCTCGCAAGCCTTTTCCAGAATGTACTTTTGGAGGAGCAGAGGAGCTGCCAGTCAGCCACTGAGCTTCATGACAGGCAATTTAATCTCAAGGAGAATGGAGGTCTTCAGAGTATCTGACAGCATTGAACTCAGAGAGAGAAAACCTTTGTGTGGAGAGTAGACCCAACTCACCAGCCTCCTTTATCCTGCACACTGTATAACATCCTGATAGGTCGATGTGCTGATACATGGCACCAGTAGAGGTCTTTTATTAGAGACTGGAAGGACACCGAATCTGAAAGAATTCCACAGGTATTTTTCACTTGACTGTTGCCTCTCACCCTGTCAGAAGGACTACAGAGTGTAACCTGTGTAGATGGAGCGAAGCAGCTCACGTAGGGTGCGCTGGAAAGAGCTGCCGATGATATTCTCCGATAAAAACAAAGCCTTGAAATTCTGCTATCAAAATTGCTGTTTTTCATTAGTTTTCGGTCAGTTAAGATGCTGTTTGTGGGGTAACTGTCAAAGATGATGTTTGACGGCTCTGATTTCATTTCAACACTTTTTTTTTTTCTGTCACAGGTGAACCAACACACTCTTTTGGGTCTCTGTCGGATCATCAAAGGAGAAGAGAGTAATGCAAAGGACCTTTCTGTAAATAGAGACTTCCTTTCTTCTGGACTGCAAATTAATCTTTGGAAAACTCTGAATGCTTCTTCTTGAACTCTACGGACATCGAAAAGAGGAGTAGATCCTATTGGAAGTACTGATCATTCAGCACGAATTTTTGAAGGACTCCATAGGATTAGCCTTACCGGACAACAGGATTCATTCTCTGACATTGTACTGCTTGTAGTGGAAGACAATGGTGAACTTTGCCTATATGTTCATTTCTAAAGTATTTATGTCCTTCACAGGGGATTTTGCATCACACGTTGATGAACAGGATGAACAGTTTGTTGTAAGCATCGCAAATATTCAATACAAAATGTGGTTTTGTTTTATCAGTCAGTTGTGGCTTTCTTCTCTAACAAAGTGTAGTTTCACAAGTTCAGATAAAGATGAAAATGTTTGGCTGAGCTGCAGATTTTCAGCGTGATTTTCAAAGAAATACACGACCACACAGATATCAGATGATCACCCACACCGTGTTCCACTCCACAGAAAGGGAAAATGAGCCTAATTCAATTTGAGACTCAGCATAAACCTACTGTATGTATTTCTGTGCGTTGTTCAATTTCACCAGGATATTGTGGAGGACAGCTGTACTGAAGCAGTGCTGTAAAAGGCATTAAGTGATCAGATCTACAGGCTGTTATAAGACACAAAGTTGGATCCAGCAGTGGTTTATTTTTCCTCTGAAAATCATTCTGCCATTTCCTGCCACTTCTGCCAGAATTTGTTTTTGTATCACAGCTGTGGTGTTCGCTTTCAAGACAAACAGCAGTATAAATGACAGCACACAGCATCTGATCGTCGGCTGAGTGATGACAACAATGTTCCCAAAACACTTTGACTAGTTACTCAAGTATGATTTGCTGATCACCTTTAAGTAGGTATCGCTGACACTTCCTTTGTCTGTGTAAGTGATGATATCAGTAATAAACTATGGTTGTGTAACCAAAGCCTTGTGTCTTTTAAGCATCTGTATGCTAAACATGACTGGTTTCCAGCTATGTTAGTGGCACGACTGTGTCATTCATTGCTGTGACATTTTGTGCCGAGTATCTCGTCGGGGTGAATTCTAATGACTTTGGTGATCTTCTGACTTTTCCTCCAGGGCCGTCAGCAGTTCAAAGGTTTTGCTTGTGTGAAATATTTCAACATCTACTGGATGAAACTGGCACAAACTTTTGTACATTCATGATCCCCAGAGGAGAAATCTTCATGGCTTAAGTGATCCCCTCTCTTTGTCTAGCGCCACCATGTGGTTTGGAGCTAAATTATTAGATGGCCTGCCATGATATTTTACTACAGACATCCATGTCCCCCTCAGATTCAACTGAAAACACTTTGGGTGATCAGGACCCATTTTTAATTCACCCAATACTTTTATATTTATAACCAAATACCTGCAAAACTAATAGCCTCAGATGTACTGTATGTTTTTAATGCTAATTAGCAAATGCTAACATACCAAATTCAAATGAACATGGAAAACAAGACACCTGCTAAATGTCAGTATGACAATGTTTAGCTCAAAGCACCACCGTGCCCAAGTACACCTCATATATCTGCTAGCACGTCTGTAGACTAATGTATATTTCATTCCACTTGTGAAAAAAAAGAAATCTTATGACACTAACAACGTCATTGCCTTGTTAGGGCCACCTGCAACTTTGATTTATGCACTCCATATTACAACAACATCTGTAAGCAGCTTCTACTGCTCATAAACAATGAGGTAAGCCCGTTTGTGAATGGGAATGTCAGCCAAAGTTGGTTTTCAGCAAATCTGAAAAAGCCCTTTTGTTATCGCAGCGGTTGAAGTCACTCTGCAGAGACGTCAAGTGTTTTCATGTAAATCAGCAGCCTTGTGACATTTATTCCTGCTTTGTAGTTTTCTTGTTCAATTGTTTCATCATGTTAATCCATCCCGAGTCCAATCTTGAGCTTTTTCATTGAAAAATGAAAACAATCCTGTGAGTAATGATTTTATTTTCTTTGTTTGTCTTTCGAGGAGACCTGGTACAGCTTTGGTGCAGCTCCTCCTGAAAGTGCTCCAAAATGACAAGTTGATTGTTCATTGCAGAAACACAATTTTCCAGCTCGATAGGAGAAACAGCACCAAGGTTGTTTCACCTGCAGCAGACATCTACTTTGAAGTCCAACTTTAAGTTGCTATCATCAAAATTTTGTATCAACAAACAGTCAAATGAGTGTGTAATATGACCGCTATCACCGTGGTGACAAACCCTCAGAGGACCATCACCCAACTCTGCAGCTCCTCTCAGGTCTACGCAGCACTTTAACGTCTTTCAGCTCAACTTAACTTTTTTTAGTTCACTCTCACAGCTGTCATGTTTCTGGCAAAAGCAGACAGCAGAAGCTCTCGATTTACCAGTCGATCTATATTCCAACCCTCGTGTGGTCACGAGCTCTGGGTAATGACCGAAAGAACAACATTGTGGATACAAGTGGCTGAAATTAGTTTCTCCGCAGGGTTTCTAGGCTCAGCCTTAGAGAGCGAGGAGCTCATCCACCCGGGGGGGAGTTCAGAGTAGAGCCGCTTCAAAAGGAGCCAGTTGAGGTGGTATGGGCATCTGGTCAGGATGCCTCCTGGGCGCCTCCTCTTGGAGGTCCTCTGGGCTCGTCCAGCTGGGAGGAGACCCCGGGGCAGACCCAGAACCCGCTGGAGGGATTATATATCTCATCTGGCCTGGGAACGCCTCGAAATCCCCCAAGAGGAGCTGGAAAGCGGTGCTCGGGAGAAAGACATCTGGTGTGCTGTGCTTGACCTATTGCTGCCGTGACCTGACTGAAGATAAGTGAAAGATGATGGATGGATGGACGGCTGACTGCTGCTTATTGGTGAAAAACTACGAAGGTACGCGTTTGTGAATCACACTCCTGAAACACCTTGAACTTTGTCAAAACTATCAAAAGACAAAAAGAGATTGTTGCAACACTGTCTGTGAATGCATGACCATTCAAAGGTAGTTTTAAATGTTCAGAAGCTACTTTAAGATTTTAGCTCAAGTAATATAAAAAGGAAAATACCATCTTTTTAGGTATTTGTGCAAAATGTAAAACTTTGATTCATAAATGTTTGCATTTGTACAATTCATTGCACATTCAAACACCAATTTACACGACACAAGTTGACTCTACTAATGTTATTAGCAGTTATGAGACAAACAGTGCAACAATGTTAGCGACTAGCTGGTTAAAACAGTGGCTCATTTAGCCAGAGGTTTTTCTCAGGAGTTGGTGGAGACTAAAGCAGAAACACCACGTCAAATGTATTGGCTACATCTGTATAAGAAGATGTCAGTTTACAGTTGGAGTGTCAAAAAAGTCAAGTTTAGTAATAGAGCAAGGCATGATGGGAGAGAGACACACAGCAAAAGTCGCTGCACCATTTTGCTGCCCCTGTAAAAGTGTGATTTTCCAAACTGTCGGAAATTTTCAGAGTTTCATCCATTTTGTTCAATACAATGGGAAAGTCCAGAGGAGCTGTGTGATTAAATCATTTCAAAACCGGTTTCGTGTGGAGGAAGTGCCAATGCTCTGAGGGAATAAGATGCCATCTTTGAACGCTGTATCCAGCTCTCCCTAATACATCCTGACTGGAAGCGAGAGCCGCATTTATCGCCAGAATCCATACTCCTCCGAGGAATCATCAAATCTGAACATACAGACATGACACACGTGTTTAGAGTCAGTGTGTCTTATTCTTTCTGAGGATTTTTCATTATCCATTTTATATCCTGAACTTGCATCATCATGTTTTTCTTTTATGGAAAAAGTCCACAACAAACAAAATGATATGTATGAATGAATGATAAAGTAGTTGGGGGGTGTTGTCTCGGTTTTACCTGGTGGGGAACAACAGTGAATGCTAAGTAAGGAGCACAATCCACTATGGTGTCTCACATGCTTATTTATTATCACTTATTATTGACATTTAAGTTCCTTTTTCATATTCGCTTAACTGAAGGTAATTTTAGTTCCTACCTTTGTTGTTTCACGGGGGTCAGCTGTGAGTGCAACACTAACAAGTGCAACAATAGAGTCTGTTAAGAGTCTGAAGTGCTGCAGCTATACAGGCGAAATGCTCCCATAAATAAATACATCATCTATGACACGATCTCACCTACAAATTTCCCAATCTTGCAGTTGATTCTGTTGTCTAGATGAGAGCATCTTAAATGTTTTTAGCCGAGGACCCCAGTGAGAGATAAGCTTCGCTTGCTCTGGGAAACAGGCTTATTAAAAAATTTCATATCCTCCCCATAATGGGACCCACCAGCAACAAGCCTGTAAGTCAATTTGAATGTCAACCCACAGTTTAGGAAGCGCTGCTCCAGATTACTGTTGAGGATTTTCCACGCTTTTTTGTCGGATTGCTGATGCTCCTCAGTTCTTAAATGCTTCTCTTTCGGGAAATTACAATGAAAAAGAAATATTTTCACGACGGAGGCAAAAGTGTAATCAGCCGTTTATTCAGCTGCAGATGCTTGACAGACACGGAGAAATGAGAGGATTGGAAAAGAGGATATTGCTCTTGTTTCATCAGGTTTTTAAATGGACCTTGGTTTTCTTTCTGTACCATACCCTCAGTGCTTGCTGTAGACACTGTTGCTTGTCTGCGCCTGTCAAACATAGTTACACTGAATGACTCTGTTTCCCAGCCGGCTATTCTTTTCCAAACAGCGAGTCTGTGAAATGTGTTGCACCAAGAAACAGAAGACAAGTGCTGCCTGAAGCGTCTTTCTCATGTTTCACGAGGAGCGAGCGCTTCCTTCAAAACACCGAGCGTCATTCCTCTTCACCGAAGGCGTCCTTTGGCAAGACGACAAACGTTTTCTGTGCATCAAAAGGCCGTGACACCGCTGGCCCCGGCGTGTCAAAACAGTTTGACACTTCAAGCGTCAATGCCAGGCTCCCGGTCGGTATCCGAGTCAGTTCAGAGGAGTCGGAGGAGCGTTTGGGGGTGGAGGAGCTGCAAAAATACAGAAAACCTCACTTTCAAAGCTTTGATTCAAATGAAGTGAAGGCAGGCATTTCCCTTTTCTTTCTTTCTTTTTTTTTTTTTTTGCTGCAGTCATTACAAGAGCACATCAAAGGAATCTCCTCCTCACACCATATGCTGTATAGTTTCATAATCTAATGAGGGTTTTGTAATTACACAGTCCACCAGGGGAATGGAGCTCATCGATTCTCTGGGAAAAGAAATTTCATTACACAGACCGACTGTAAACCGTCGATGCTATCAACAGCTTTGTACTTTAATTTCATTCCATCCTTTTACATGATAAAAGGTCTTGTCAGGATTACACGTGAGACACAGAATTACAGACGTGGATGGAAGTCACTCTGATAGGGAGTCCTTCAAAAAACTTTACAGGCCTGAGGTTGAAAAGTGGAGAATGTCACTTGGAGAGGTGCCAATGTACAGGACATCCTTCATCCCATCATGTAATTTGTTTTCGCAGCGCAACACAGCAGTCAGTATGACATTTCAATATACGTGTAATATACAACTAATGAATGCTGCTGTTTTTATGGATGCTCCTCGCATCCAGCAACAGGAAATCCTCTGATGCATTCATTGAGCCATCCAGTGACAAATGAGACTCCGGCTGTAGTGGAATTATTTATACGTTTCCGCGGGTATCATAAAGGCTGTGGATGCTAGAAGTGGTGATTCACAGTAGCCTTCTCTCTGCTGTGTGTCGAAAATCCTTTTAAGTGGAGCCTGGGAAATCCAGTCTGAAACTTTGCTTCGTCTCAGCTACGTCTTCTCCAGGCGTGAGCAGAATGCAAACAAACAGCAGCTTATGGAAACGTATGTCTGTCCTTTCTTTCCAAGGTTATCATCATTTTAATAGACGCCTGTTGTACTTTGTGCATCGGTGTCTTTGTTTGGTTTAGGTTTTAGTTTGACTTGACATACACTGGTACTACAACAACTACTACTACTACTACTAATAATAATAATAATAATGATAATAACAGTAATAAATCATTCATACAGCACTTTTAAATCAAAGTTACAAAGTGTTTTTTAAGCGGTTAAAACAGGATTTAAAAAAATCTGGAAATAAGGGGAATCGGATTAGACAATAAACTACAGGATAAAAGAATAAACTACCGTATAATAAAGATAAGAACAATGATAAGAACCTGCCATGTAAGGTTCAGTATCTTGCCCCTGGTTACTTCCAGGAGTGGAGGAGCTGGAAATGGACATCCTGCTCCACCCGCAGTCACAAACCACAGTCGCTCTTGGCTAGGTAACGCCAGTCTGAAGGATATGCGGTGTGAGACTCACAAAAATGGGGCAGACACTCACAAACTCTAATAATTTCAACTTCTTTGGGCTTCCTTTCACAACTCTGAAAAGCACAACCAGCCTCGCACAATAACAGCTAACTGCCCCACAGTGGCACAAGCTATGAACACAACACTGGCATATCACATACCATATTAACGTCTTAGAAAGCAGCAGCCTATTTACACATTCAGGAGACGCGGAGCAGCATTAGCATTCATTTGAAGTCGTGTTTCTTACATCTGATTTTCACCCTCCTTTTAGCTCCATTTTGATCACCAATTTCTGCATGAAATATTCAGCTGTGTAGCTGCTAAAGGCTCCTCTATGTTCTCCAGTTAGCTGCTAACTTAAACACACCACTGTGGTTTGGTGCAGCTGTCACCCATACGTTTGTATATTTTATTTAAGATAACGTATTTTTTTTTTTTATTTAAGATCCCCATCTGTTATTACAATTACCACACTGCCTATGATTATTAAATCATAATTAAAATATAATTCCTCTTGGATTATGTATAGAGTCAAACAGAGGCTCCCACACTCTTCCATGATATCACAAATTGCCTCTTTCCTGTAACACTTTGTACTTGAGTAGTGCAAATGAATATGATATAAATGTCTGCTTTCATTATGTACTTTTAATATAAAACAAATGGTTATATCATGTTACAGCTTTGCTAATGAATTTTAAATGCAATACAGCAGCCATTGAGCAAATTAGCACTCCCAAATTAGTGCGCTCAATTTATACGTTATAATTACTTCTGACAGGTGCAGCGGATTCATGTGAGCTTGAACACGAGTTTAAATACTGAGTTTTTCTGACATCAGATGAATAAAAGTCTGAGCTTTTTTTATTATTATTATTATTTTACTTGATTTGTTTATTGATTTTAGTCTGTTTCAATTTTCTGTGTCTAAGCACTGCATTTCCCAGAACTCAAACCGACTGTGTGGCCGAGCCTTCTGTTTGTTCTTACCTTTTCTTGCTGATTAAGTCAGAATTTCTGTAAATATATGTTTTTGTTTTTGTTTTTAAAAGAGGAAAAACATCAGTGTTGAGGATAGGAAATAGAAAAACTTCAATCAATGCATGTCTAATCCATTCTGTAGCTGCAGGAAACGTCTTATTGCAGCTGTGAAAAGCTGGATTGGAGCATAAAATGTTCAGAATAAATATGAGGCGTTACTCTATTTAATCAACAGGTGCTGTAGTCTCACGCAAGCAATGTAATTGGCTAAAGACGTGTTCACCATGCTGATGGTCGCCACGCACAACGCTAGAGAGAAAGCTTTTTATTCAGACCACATTCATTGGTGCCTGCTGAAACCCCCCCGAGGACGTTCTTTACTGTTGTTATAGGTGCTGCTGTGATGCATCACAGTTGTGCCCGTTCATGTCATTAAGACCGCCCTCAAGGGGGTTAACGCTATATTTAGTCATCAGAAATTTGATGAGGAATAGATCCCTGAGCACGCACGCCGACCAGAGGTGACGTTATGAGCGCTATCCGGTCCTTCTCACGCCAATAAAACTGAGACGTCTCTAATTAGCACCAAGATGGATCATGCCTGTTTGCAGCGTTCCCCTGAGCTCTGTGAAACATCCCTCATAGCCAAGTGTTGGATTACACGTGGATAAGACAAAGGAAGCAAGAGGGATTCATCCTGATTATCCACACAGCACTTGACTTCCTGTCTCTTCGAGTCAAAGTAGGAAGCCCCCCCTCCCACGCTGCTCGTCACCTCACCACAGCGACCTCTGACCTCCATTAGCGCTCAAGCTCAGATTCATATTTGTGTTTAGAGGTCCTACTAGAACAGGTTTACAGGGTTTCATGTTCTAAAAAAGTTTCGTGGCTGCTGCAGCTGTTTTCAGCCTCTTTCTGCACGCTTTGTTTTAGAAGAACAGAAGAATCTGCATGCTGCCATCAAGCTGGGCTCCAGAGCCACCTTTCCACCGGTGGCTCAGCTGCTAACAGCTTCCTCAGTTGGTCTCACCTGCACGTGGTTTGGTTGCACCCTTTTAGTTTTGCTACAGCAAGAAAACGGCAACCACATGTACTCAAGTACTGTACTTAAGTATAAGTTTGAGATACTTGGTTTTCTGATACTTGTATGATTATTCAGCCATGCCTCATCTCTGACCTTCAGTGAGCTTTTCAGCCTTGTAAGATTCAGTTAATGGAGTTGAAAATATCTTTTCAGATTAAACTCTCCTCCACAGAGCGACCTGCACTGTACTGCCATCAGCTGCATTGCTATTCGATCCACAAACACATACATTCGGCTCTTACTGCTGACCTCAAACAGCGACTTTTAGTGAGTAAATCCCAACCAACCAACAGACGTAAAGGCAGAAACTAGGAAGATGCAGCAACATTAATGCTAATTCTACACCACAAATTCATATCAGCACCGGTCTTTATAAAAAAATAATAATAATAATAAAAAAAGCTGTCAAAGGTTTGCTTTCAGAGAAGTGAGAAGCTTTGCATTATACTCCAGCGAGGTTTAGCAACCAAATTAAACAGGCACGGACACAATGAACACCAAGGCATCTGGCGCTGCATAACGTCTGTAGAAATCCTTTTTCCTCAAAGCTGTCTCTTCATTGTCTGCCCGCTGACACAAATTTCTGATTCCATTGTGAAGCTAAAAAATGGCTCCCGATTGGTAAAAGCAAGAGTAAATGAGATGTTGCTGAGCATTACATCGAGTACAACAAAGCAGACAAATGGATGGCATTGATGATTTGAGTGAGCCATCAGTGTCATCAAACTTACCTGTGTGCAGACAGCCGCTGGATAAAGCACGGGCTCTGATAGTCATTTGCTTTGCCATTGTGTCTACCATCACTGCTACAATTTTATTATCTGGGCAGCCTGGGATGAATTTGCTATCATAAAACCAGGTCTGGAACGACAATTGCGTGAGGGGATTGACAATAGCAAATAACGCGCGAGTGAGAAAACACAGGCTTTACATGAAAGCAAGTCATTTCAATGACTGTCAGATTTCTGGTGGCACATCAGAACTGAATGAATTTGTCTTTTGTCTGTCTTGTCAGTGTCTTTGTTTCCTGACAGTGTCTTTATCTGACTGATCCAAACACGCCGTCTAGGTATGCCTCTGGATTCATCAAGGCCCCGCTGAGATATTTTCTCCCAGCATGACTTGCTGCTATATGTGCCAAGCTACAGAATCATAATAGAGTTTCCCCTCTCTATTTCCTTGTGGTGGCTTTTCTTATTTTACTCATTCAATTATGGAGAATGAAATATGGGATTAGATATTTTCAAGGCTCTTTTTCCTCTGTGCACAATCCATTTTATTCCTTACAATTTCACGCTTTGTGGAATTTTCCAGTCGCAAGTTAATTAATCAGGTGGCGGTGGTGGGGTTACTGCATCTCAAGACTAAATGACCCGCATTTAGCGCAAAGAAAAACTTCACTGTGAGGTATCTGAGGAAGAAAAGCAGCGCCGCACGCCAGCCCCTTAGTGTTCGGCAGCAATGGTCCCCGTTTCATCTCAGGGCTGCTTTTAACGAGATAAACCCGCTACTGACAGTGACCTGAGATGAAAGTAAGAGACACAAAGCCGGCAAGAGTTCAGGGAAAGTTCTTCAAAGCCCCACCTACCTACCCACTCACCCCGTCTAAACCTCTCTCAACCCCGGTCCTGCAGCTGCGGAGAGATGGGAGGGAAGCAGGGCGGCGGTGGACTAGAAAAAGTTCCTTCACCTCTATTACAACTTTGTGGCTGATCCCACAAGGAGGCCTCGCTAGGTGCTAAAGATGCCGGGATTGACGGCTCTAATCTCACAGACTCTCTCCGTCTCGCTCGAACTTGGCCCCTTCTTTTGTTCTTTAAGCCCGGGGATTCTCTTGTTTCAACAACTCTATTTGGACGCAGGGCTGGTCTCTGCCGAGGGGAGGGGAGAGGAAGCTGCAGCGGGATCCACGGAGGCACAACTGAGGCTGCTGGCACGGTTGAGGCAGCAGAGGCTCGGCATCCTCTGAAGGGACAAGCTGGTGTGAGTGGATCTGCTGACCCATGTGAACGACAGGGATTTTAATCAGTTGTCTCCAACTGACACATATAATACAAAAAAAGCAAATACAATAAACGAAAACACTTTGCCATCAGATCAAGTTATTAAATATTCCATTTAATTCTAGATAAGTGGTAATTTAGTGTAGCCGCTTTTCATCCTAGCTGTCTAATCGGGAATATTACACCAGGGATACGAGAAGAATGCAATTAACTACCTGCAGAGGCAGAACAGAAAGGCAGCAGTTCTCTGAGATCTAGTAAATAACAACTGGCCAGATGAAAACTAATTTATTTTGGCTAACTCAGGAACATTTTGCTCAAAGCAAATTGTTTTATTGAAAGAGTTGTGAAGCTGTCAGCTTCAAGAGGTGAGTCTAAAGATAACGCTGTGTCACCTTCAGTGTAGAGCCTAAAAACTGTGGGGTGGTTTTTTCTATCCGTCTTCATTTGCAGGCTGAGAAGTGTCAGGAGCAGGCGCAGCACAGTACCGTCACCGCTGGAGCGAACGCCACATTCACACCATATGGGACAGAAGGTAGCGAGCAGAGGTCGGCCGATAGTGGATCTTTAAAGGCCAATAGTTTGGAGAGGGGAAAAGCTGTGTAACTTATTCCACAGATAACTTTTAAGAGGAGGAATCAACTGAAAACAGGTCAGATATGACTTGAATGCTACTCGTCAGCCTCGCTGTAGAATCAGCTGTTTACTTCATGACTGCACGTTTTCTAACCACATCACTAGAATAATGAGTTGATGGGTTTTTTTTTTTTTTTGATGGAGTGCATAATTACCTTCTGGTAAAACATATCTCTGCTGCTGAAAAACAGCCTCTAACAGCTTAGATTATTCTCAGGAGTTAATCACATGCACAGATATTTTCATATTTTCAGAGTTGCGCTGGGCTTGTACTTACAGTTTGCCAAATTCTAACAACTGTGCTTCCTGGCAAATCAGAGACGGCATGTTTTGGACAGAGCAGCAGTTATCTTCAGTTAAATGCAGTAATGATGGCGTACGATAAAACATCATCTCAAGACAGTTTTCATCTCGACAGAATGATTCAAGAATTCAGATTTATAGAAAGTATGAGCATGATAACAACCTCATACTTAACAAGTAAAGCTGTATCACATGAGGTTGACTTTTATCTAAATATGAATGATCTCTGGGACACAATAACAGTAGCTTGACTTGGTGATGCATGTGTGTGCGTGACCAGTGGAGGCTGAGCAGCCACTGGCTTCTTCTGAAACCAAGTGATTTGTAAACCATCCTAGCAGCTCTGACTAATCAGCTAAACCGGCTAATTGGTCAACCACTGATGAGAGGGCTTCACATATATGTGCCCTGCAGCATTCATGTCTGAAGACAAGTTCTCTGGAAGTAAAAGAGCATTGAAAAATACAGCTCTCTTCTTATAAATCTCCCCTTTGGACGGCAGGTCTGTGGGCACATGCATGTGCACACGCTTTATGTGTGCAGGAAAATCAAGTTAGCGCCTTCAAATGATTGTGCAAACTTGACTTTGCAAACATGACGACCTGTGAAGCCCTTTGAGATGATAAACTGTGATTCACAGCCAGCTAGCTACATAAATATGAGCTGGAATTAGCCACAGTTAGCAGCTAAACTATTAGCAACATTCATGATGGCAACTAAACATACAGAAAAACATTTTTTTAACGTAATTCTTAATGTTTTGGTTATAAATTCAGCCATACTGATTGATCATGTACATTTGCATATCATAGTTTAGTTAGAATTCAAATTCACCTCTTATACTAACGTTAGCAATTAGCCAGTCCATTGACCTTCCCATTAGTCATAATCATTAATGAACAGAAACATTAGTCTGTTATATTTTGACCAGGTTTCCAATCTTTCTAGCACTTTTATATATTTTCTTAAAGCCTGACTTGTCTTATGTAAACCACTTTGAGTTGCCTTGTTCTTGAATGTTACTATATAAATAAGCCTCCCTTTCCGAAAAGACATGATCCTGCTCATTAAGCTTTAAATCAAATTTGGGAATATTCCAGAGTTTTAAAACTAATCCTGTCACATGTATCCACATCGTTTGGTCCACTGAACATGAAACAACACGTTGTTTTCATGAATTAGACACAATTAATTTGAAGAGCCGCACCGATGTCAGCATGAATATGAACTCCAGTAAAACAACGTTTGTGATTAGTTGTACTGTATATCATGGCGGCACCTCATTAACAGTGTTGGAGGAGTTGGATAACAGGGTTGCTAATGAATATGTCCCCTGCTGCTCGAATCAACATATGGGGGAATGACAGTCATCTCAACCGCCCCATCTCCCCCCCACTAACCCTTTGTTCACTGTCTATTCATGAGCATGTGAAGCCATGGGATTTATTAGAGGCACAGCTCTCCAGCACTGATCCCCTCTCTCCAGCAGACAGCCTGTTTGTTTTGCACACAGAAATCTTGGCCAGCGACCGAGCTCAAGTGGACACCAGGCTGCTACTGTGATACATTAATGGCCGCTCATTTCCGCGGCGTGCCGGCTCTCTCATTGAGAGTGCTGCATGGTAAGCACCTGTAAGCATCAGCCAAATGACAGGATATCCCCTCATCCTCATGAATACCGACACACACACACACACACACACACACACACACACAGCAGCTCAGCCGAAGACAGAAAACTCAGCTAACTGAAAATTGCCCCTCATGGTTTACCCTCTCCATGCTGCCAGAGCCAAGCTTGCCGGGATATGCTCGAACTATCATAATAATGACCCAACCCATGAAAAATATAAGAATGCTCCAGCTGCTCCTCTTCATGTTGTGGATCTGCACTCAGCCGTATGCCATCTGGGAAACTGTGTTCAGATCCCTGACTAAAGAACACAAAGCACCACTGGGGTATTCTGGGATTTTTAAATTATATGTTAAAGGTTGTAAAGACAGGAGGGGACCCAGGTGACCTTCATGTACTAGTTGGATGAGGGATATTAGGTGTCAACATAGCTGGAAAAACTATTTTAATGGCAATAAGACATTTGATTTGACAAGACTTAATTTCATATAGAGGGTTATTCAATCCACCAGCTTAATCCTGACCGAAATAAAACAGAAATGTCTCCAGTACTTTGGTTTACGACCAGGACACGCAAATAAAGGACATTCCCATTAGCCTACGCCGTGCTGCGATTGGTCTTATTAGCATATGTTGCACATGTGCAGCCTCACAGAGAGACTGTAGAGCCTTGTTACCAAGTTAGCTACAAGCAGCAACAGCCTTTATTTCATCACGTTGCTGTTTTACTTATTAGCACACTGGATTTTTTTTCCATTCTAATATCATATCTTGATACTTTTTGTGAGACGCCACCTGTCTTTGTCGCACCAGTTATCATTTAGGTGTAAAGTACAATAATCCAAAGGAAAAATAATTCTGGCTCATCACCTTGCTTGAGGGGATAGAAAAAGAAGTGATGATATGCGTTTAATAAGGCAGTAATGATTAATAATTGGTTATGGGCCATTTCACATCAGTTAATCAGAAACTGTTGTTGAGAAAGTGGACATCATGCAGATTCACAGATGTCTACAAAGTAATTATAGTCATGAGCTCATTATCAAATTAAACAGCCTGTTAGTCATTATCTACTGACTTGGAAACATTCAGGATCCATTTGCTTGATTAATTCATCTGATTAATTCATCAGTTTGCAGCTAGTTGGTAACTTCAGTGCCCGTTGTGTAACGTGTTACCAGCGAACCAGACCTTTAATCACCAGTTTAGGTGGAGCTCCTAATGATTGCTGTTGGGGAATCCAAACTTCTTGGACCTTTCCACAAGAATAAAAAGACAGGATTTCTTTCTTGGCTCGCAAGCTGAAGCTGGAGGATGCTGTCAGAGGGAGCAGATGTAAATGTAAATTGAGAGCCCCTCTCATCTCCTCGGCGCTCTGCGTTAAAACCAGAAGGCATGCTCGGCCTTCCCCCTCCTCAGCACTTTGGAGAGAGGAAGGAGTGGAGCCCCGCTGTTGGCTGGAGTTGGCTGTCGGATCTCGAGTGGAAGTGTTGGTGCAGCGGTGCCGAGAGTGTGATCTGTGTGATCGCGCCAGGCAACAGGAACTGTCTGGCCAAAGTCACAGATGGAGTTCAGAGCCTTTGGCGCTTTGCAGTCGCAGAGACTCAAGAAGCTCTCAGCTCCAACGCTGTCTTAATTGTGGTTAAAAGTAGAAGCCGACAGCAGCAGTCTAACACACACTGCTCTACAACAACTGTCAGACACTTCAAAGCTGCCTTTAATGCTGTGTTGTTTTTTTGGGCAACTTTTTATGCTGTAATTCTGGCTTGGTTCTCCCTTTCTAAAGACGTGTCCAACCTCAGTGGCTCTAAACTGATTAAATAATAGATATCTTCTTTGTTTTATGGTATTTTTGGTGACAACCAAGGGGATTTTATTTCTTACTTCAACCTGGCTAAATGTCGTAGGTTCACGTCCTCACATGGAACCACATTTAGGTTTAATTAGGCACAAAAGCAGCTTGGTTAGAGGTTTGGGGAAATATTATGTTTTGGCATAAAATTACCACTTTTTTAACATTTAGGGGACCTTTGTTGTCATGGGTACAATAATAGCCAATGGGAATGACCGCAGTCATGGCTACAAGAAACCAAAGTTTACCGTTGGTATGAGAAAAGGAAGGCGTTGTTTCGGCACCCAGAGCTTCGCCCTCGCCGGAGTTCCTTCTTTGCACCCAAAGGCCAAGACTCACTCCTACGGTAACTGGAGGGTTATCATCTAAAAGTAATTTCTAGAGTAATGCCGTTCTTTTTTTTCTTTATTCAAGGGATAATCTCTATGATTTAGATGCTTGAAGAATATTTAGAACTTCAAAGATTTATCTAAATTCATAATTTCAAAATGAATTTTCTTGCTTATATCATTAGCGTTGTTATGTATGATATATATATATGAGTATAATGAAAGTCGGTCAGAAGGCCCCCTGTTGGATGTTCTGGCTTCAGGGCCCCTTCTGACTCTACAACCTCTTCGGGTTTGTCTTCTAAAAGATGCCACGTGAACGCATGTTCCTAAAACAGATAAAAATGGACTAAAGCAAATCGAGAGCTTGTAATTTCCTGAATGTTCTGGAGACGCACCGGCTTCTCTGTCCTCTCACAGTCGTCATGATCCCCCCCCCCCGTCTCCAGGGCTTTTTCTTGTCTCTTTATCATACACACTGCCGCTGCTGGGGACGGGGAGTCAAGAAGGTTCAATAGGGATGGTGGCACCTCACGGAAACCAATTATACACGGGCTCCGAAGCCTTCATTTCTGTGCTGGAGCTTTGAATGGTTTTGATATTCCGTGATGAATTACCACAACCAAATGAGAAGGAGAGAGATGGGGGAGGGGGGGGGGAAAGCAAGAGAGCAGGAGACTGAAAAAGAAAATCCAGGAGGAATTCTTTGCCTTAACTCCCTCGGGGCGCTCAGTGTGTTGGTGGAGTACTGTACGTTTCTCTGGCAAGCATATCTCCTCTCTTCCACCCACGCGAGTCTCTCAAACCGAATGAAGTCCCAGCGGAGGAGTTCCTTCATCCAGCCAGAGTGTGCATGCTCTTGTGTAGCACACCTCCTCTTAATTAAACAATGACAAGCACTGAAAATGTTGTTTGACAGAGACGGTGGAAATTAACTTTGTGAAAAAGAAAATACATTTAAAAAAAAAAAAAAAAAAAAAAAAGTCAACGCTAATCTCAGAGGATGGAAGTTCATTATGCAGAATGGAGGTGGACTGAGCTCACTGAGCTTTCCATGTCGCCTCTCGTTGGTTCCAGTGTCGTTGACTAGCCTTGATTTTAAGCGCTGGACACCATTTCAACACGGTGTCTTTAGCTTTCCTGTATCCCAGAATCCTTTCATCTGTGCATGCTCCTGCTTATATCAAGCAGCGAACACATCATTACTCAAACAATGCGGAGACTTCTCCACACTAAGTCCTCCAGAGACACCAAGCCTCTGAACCAACGCCAGGAAGTCTTTTTATCAGAATAATCAGTTTGGAATAAAAACTCAGGTTAGCTCCATAATTCTTTAGTGCAACACTGAGCGGGCCACATTGACATGCACACATTCTGTATATCCTGATTACACTAATCTGCTTGAGGCAATGTTTTGTTTACAGTGAACGGAGCAGTGTTCAAACAAAGTAATGTGATTTTGCTAATGAACCACTGTTTTTATTGAAATGATGTAATGGTCGGTGCGGCGCTCGACGCTCTGCAGCACAGAGCCATGTGATTAACTTTGCAAATTAAACACCCAGATTCCTTTGTGTTGTAGCAGCACACACAGCCCAGGCATTCACTGCATAACAGAGGAGAGAATGAGCAGAAATCTAAGAGATGGTATCAATAGCAGGGTTCAATACTTCTCCATATTCTTATATGTATAACAAGTAAAGACTGACTGATAGTGGGTTTTTTTAAATAATGATAGCACACTTTAACACATATAGTATATAAAGACACATATAGTACCATTAGTATCCAAAATTATAATCCTTTATCCAAAACTTGGCCGATGAAAATGAAACCAAGTGATGCCTCTTGACAACAGACAAGCTTAGCGAGTGGAGGGTAAAACTCTAAACTACTTTTTACGGCCATCACAAACTGCCCCACTTCCTCTGATGGACATCCCCACGTCCGCTATCACAGCCAAGCTCCACAGATAGTTAGTAAAACATTAAATTTAAATTATCGTCATTTTATTAAACTTTCTTTATGTAGCGCTTTCCAAAAACCACAGCTACAAAGTGCTTCACAGATCATGATAACAAGGGAACAGCAATTAAAATACAGCAAATAAAGCAAATTACAAGACAAATACAACCAATAGGAGATGAGCAACAAGTTATAAAAACACCAGGCTGTACAAGCAGGTATTTAAAGGGTCTTTTTTTTTTTTTAACTGTCCTGATGTTCTGCTTTTGTTTAGAGCCTGGACTGAAGGACTGATAAGAGGAATTACTCTGAGTTGTCTTGTCTTGTGTTATGATTATCAGATTAATCCGTTGACCTCTAGTGACCAGACCTCCTCCTCCACATATGAGATGACAGACATGTTCACAAGAAAGGTTTTTTGGTGTGTAGTAATAAATCCAAAAGAGATGTTACAGGCAAAAACTGTGAAAAAATATTTCCACTTAATGGCTGCTTGGTCAGCTGAGTCCAGCCTTCACTGTTATCCTCGTCCAGCCCTCTGCTCCCCGTCGCCCTTCGCTATCGACGTGACCATTTCAGCGATGACTCCTAATTAATTCTAATTCAGTGTATAAAACCATCAGGGAGACTTCTCTTTTGTTTCATCGGCTGTGAACTTTCCCACTAGTTGTACTGCAGGTGGAACATTACAAGTGTGAAACTTGTAGAAAAGTCTTTGTGATTAAGGTTGAAGTTCAAACACTGTTAAAACTCAGAGAGTTCGGCTGTAACGAGGTGGAGTGCTTCACAGATTCTGCCCGACATCTTTGCAAATGTGATTTATGCTTACGGTGCAGCGAGGGCCTCAAATCTTTAATTACCGTGCAAATTACTGGCCACTGTAATTCATCAGTACACAACCACCAGAACCTCATTTCCACACTAATTTAATGAATAATTGCCTTCTTGGAAAACCTGCCTCTTCTACTATAATGGCAAAGGCCTTGGAGGATACGGCCACTAATGTGGAGCCGAGTTCACGCGTTCAGCCGCAGCTACGACCGCTACCTGCTGTTAATGGAACTCGTGACGGCGCCGTGAGGATGAACTGGCTTTAATTGCGTTGGTGTTCACATCTTCATGCTGCAGGGAATTCTGCTATTGTAAAACGGGTTGTCGGAGATCTCTGGTGCTTTTATTTTCCAATTTGGACGGCGGAGGATGAAGGAGGCTCATTGACCGTCCGCCTTAATTTGTTCCCAGCTTGCGAGAAGCCACTAACCACAAACTCCCATCAGTATTTGAAAGACAAAGCCGAAGCACAAGAATTACTGCAGATCTTAAGGCTGAATTCTATTCTGTGCATGAAATGTATTATAAAACCTTGGAGTGTTTGCAAAAACCTGAGAAATCAATGTCTGTCACATAGTGCAGTGGAATCTTTCAGATTTAGAAGTATTTTCTTCCTATGAGATTGTTATTCAGATCATAGTGCCGCAGTCTGTGTAAAAATTTCACTTTGATGGTGAGAGAGATTTTTCTTAAAGCAGAAAACTAACAGATCTTAATTTTACTGTGTGTCAAAGTTCTGTTTAACTCAAAGTGCAATTACTGATTACAACCTCACAATCTATTCCTTTACCCACAGAGAGACCTGCAAACATACATCCAATACCTTCTCTATTGATTCAGCCCTTCATGTTAACTGTACTTCCTTCACTTGGAGGAGAGGAATTCGAAAAGAAAGCTAGGACAAACGCGCTGACCTTCACTCCCTCCAAAAACACAAGATCCTGGAACCGCGGACTCGTATCCAATCAATTACTCGCGGTGGCTTAATTGATTTGCAAAGGTAATCACTGGGCACACATCCACCAGGGCGTAGTATTTGATGTTTTAATAAATGGTTTTACAGCAGAACTGGACGAGCGGATCGATTCAGCCGCTGCAACCTTGATTATAGCACAAGTCGGGAGAAAAACAGCAGTGTAGCAGCGGGGACGAGCCAAACGCCGCGATTGGTCGGGTTTACCTTTATTGTTTACACCGGAGTGTTGCACAGCAGCATGGTGAAGCTCAAAGCTGACCACATTACTCAATTTCCTCTTACAGGAAGGAAACTGAGACCAGGCGCTTACTGTAGATCTTATAACACTGCAGAAAATACAGTAAAATGTAAAAATAAGAGTCACCTACAGCTGACATTTACCATGATGGATACACAACACTTTCTGACACCGTTTGTTCTCAAATGCAGCTGAAATTCCTAAACACTAGAAAAGCTGAGTCACATTCACTGAACACTGCTTTTCTTTTTTTTTTAAAACTTCAATAATCCCATCTTCACCTCTTGTAGTCCTTCAACGTCCTTTGTGGTTTTAACCTCTGAGGAGCTTAAATTTGAACACTGTGACATGAATTTACACGATGATTTCTTTGACATACAACAAATAGATAGTTGAGTGTCGGGAAGGGAGTCATGGGAAAGTGATGCATCTCCTAAAACTTATGCACTAACTTTGAACTAATAAAACTTACAGTACACATGAAACTGCAGCAGATAAGCTGCAGTCACCTAAATACCAAACTCAGGATCTTTTTGCCATCACACACACACACAAAAAAGTTCTCGTCAGATCTCAGTGAGAAAATCTCATTGACGATACCACGTTATTTCAAACATTCAGGTACTTGCTTACTGAGAGCCAATACAAGTACTTAAAATATGACAATACCATAATAATACCATTTCTATTTCTCTTCCATTACAACACCATCACACTGCTGTCAGTGCCAGTTGTTACTCTGCTGCTGATTGGATGTCTGTGCATCAGTAGCTGCCACACAGGGTCACTAGATGTAACATGAGGGATTGTTATAAATGTCATTTATTAGTCATTATTAGTAATGAGAGTGTTTGGTTTTGGTTTTTGGAAAAGAAAAAGGGGCAAAATCGAAGCCTGCTTTGCAAAAATAATTACATAAAATGAATGAAAATCAAAAGTCAATTGTGGTTGCTCACCGTAAAAGCATGAATTAGCCACCTGAGCCGTCCTGAGAGCCAACACACACACCGTTTCTGTAAGTTATCAAACTTACCCGAACCCTCCTGACCTGCAGGTATCGGCCTAAAACAGATTTAAGGCTGTTAGCATGTCGTGAAACCGTGCACACTCCTCTCCTGGTCGAGGGAGGCGTCTCTGAACTGACGAGTACAGGAGCACAGTATCGGTGCATCTCTGCTGCACAGTGGTAGAAGCAGCTGTAGCAACATCTGGTTCAGAGGTAGTTTAGCTGATTTCACCAGCGTCCAGTACCAGAGCAGAGAGCACGGACATGTTCAGGATAAATGAGTCACACTGCTCTGTGTTTGGTGTTGCTCTGCACTCTGTCTCCATCGCAGTTGTGTCTTTAAGCGGTACATGACTCAGTGTGTTGAAGATCATAGCCTGCCATGCTGTTATCCCGCCTTGCTCGCTGTACAAAGACGCCAATTCAAAGCATCGTTTAGGGGGCAGCACTACTGTGCAGCCAAACACAGACCGTCTATCTGAGACAGGAGAGAAAAAGCCCGGCTTCGCCACCGAGTGATGATAAATGGTTCTCGGCCAACTTTGACTCATGAAACGGTTTTTAGATACAAAAACACTACTATGACTGGTCTCATGTGTAGTCTGTCATGTCTCCAGGCTGAGTCACAGCAAGGATGTGTGACTCTATAGGCTCCTTATCTGATACAGTAATCATCTCAAAGACAAACATACTGTGTAGTCTGAACTCAGCGCAAGACTTTGAATTTCTGTGGAATTAATTTTAAAGAAGATGAATGCAGGTGCATCCTTTGAATTTACTTCGTGTCTGCGTTGATAATTTATGCAAAAATTCAAAAGGGACTGTTGGCCTGACGGCTGTTTGGTGAAATAAACATTTGATGATTAAAAGTTTCTAAAGAGATTGTAATGCTTTAATGCTATAAACTTTGTATTCCCACAGGATTCTTCTGCAGAACTCCTCTTAGACACTTTAAGTGTGATCAAAGTGTAACACAGAGGCCTCACCTGTCAACTTACATGCAGGTGTGTTATGGTGTTCTTTATTTAGAAAAGGGCCATTATTAATATTAATCTAATCAAAAACAATGCTAATGTGCCAGAGTTAGCTAAACAACTGAACTGTAGCTAACGCAACACAATGTCACAACATTTAAACAAAGAATTGATTCACTGAATGGATGAATGGCTCATTGTGCTCAAGACCTGAGCGGTAACACCGAATCTGACCACTAGGGGTCGAATGTGACTCAGCCGCTCCTGAGTGCAGCATCATGAGAGGCCACGAATGAGAGTGAAGCAGCGCCACAACTAAACTGAGTCACACATTATTTTACATTTCTCACAACAGCCAGTCAACTTCACTTCCACCTTTTGCTTTTATTATGCAGAGTTTACAAGCTGCCTCACCTATGTTGTTCTCCTCACTCGCCAGCTTCAAATTTAAAATGTTGCTATATAGTGTTGGCGCCGTTTTCCTTTCCCCTTCACACCAACTCTGTCATGTCTCATCTTCTCACCCCAAAACTTTCTAGTAATCATGTCCTCAGTGCAACATCTCCTCCTCACCCACCTCCGATTGGTCTACCGAGTTTTGATCTCCTTGGCGCCACCTTCACCCGTCAACCTTATTATTATCTTTAATCTTTTTATATTCTTTTAAACACAACATACTGCTCATTTCTAACACAATGCGAGTTGGATTTAGCGCTGTAGGGACTTGGGATGTATATCCATGACCTTAACCATCACATTTGTTTTACCAATAGCAACATAGTTTAAAATAAAACGTTGTTCTTCCAGTGGGGACCAGCAACACGTCCCTAAAAGACACCATTCTGTGAGTGTGCTTCAAGTTTTCAGCCCCCAGTAGGTAAATAATGTAGGAACACACACACGTTTTAATGTTAAGACATAAACCAGGAACAAGCCTTACCTTAAAATAATCAGCCTCTTAAGATAGTTTGTTCCCACTAAGTTAGCTATGAAACTTTGACCTCAAGAGTTTTATCTGAAAAGTCCTCTTGGATCTTTTTCTTCAGCTAACTTGAATAAAAAGTACGATAATTAAAATGACTACAAATACTCTGAAGTTAAACTCGATGCCTTCACATCTCATCAGAGGATCCTCCAGCCTCTTTGTACACAGCTCCCCACCTGCACAGCGAGGAGGAGACGGCGCCTCTGTGAGGTATTTCTGAAGTTTAACATTTCCGTGGGTTTACCCACCAGCCAGTTATAATTGCCTTCGGGGGTCATTGTGCCGGGTCATGTGTCACCGATGTCAGCACACCTCCCGGTGGGATTAAACCGTCTGATGTAAAAACCACGGCCCGGTCAGATCACCTCTGCCCTCCACTGCGAGGAAGACAAGGGAGTGACAAACTTCCTGTTTATAAAACAGATACCATCTCACCTGGAAATGGATTTCTTTGGCGTGCAGGTCAGACGTTTTTACTAAATCTGATTCCAGTTCAGATTCCTTTCATAACATGAGTTTATTCTCTGGAGAATTTAGTCCCTTTAGTCCCTAAAGTTGGGATCATCTTCTCTTTTTTGCATGAACAATGGGTCAAATGACTACATGCAACGTACAAGACATCACTTGTAGTGCTGAACCCTCCTCCATAGAGCATTTTAAGTGTATTCCAGCCTGTTCACATCAGTACTGTTCTGCTCTCATCAGGGATGTTTCCATTTGCAGAAGGCAGCTGTTTGCAGCCAAAAACACTCGGATAAAGACGCTGTGCACGAGCTGCTCAGCACCAAACAGCAAACAGACAAAGTCAGTCCAGAGTAACTGGAGCTAGTGGAGCATTTAGAAAGAGACAGATACTCCCTGAGAAGCTGGTGGAGACAAGGCACACGAGTATTTGTCCTGTGTATATCATTCATTGTGTTTTATTTCATGCATGACTTGTGCTATAGAAATAAAGTTTATTGATACTATTATCTATTATTAAAAAAGGAGAGTGCTCCATCCATATAATTTGCTACATGCAAAGCAACAAGCACTTTTTCCAAGGCAAGTCTTAAACCAAACTCTTTTGGTTACATATATATATAATTTGATTAAAGGCAGATTGATCTGAGAATCAGATGCGACCAAGGCTGGAGACCACCTTAAATGTGAAAATAAGGTTCATTTAGATATCATTTAGACATTTTTTTTTACATTTCAATGCGTTTTCAGTACAATACGAAACAAAAGAAAATGAAACAAATTAGAAAAGATACCATGCCATCTTAAATACTGACTCTGAAATTGCTCTTGCAAAGGTCACAGACTGAGATGTACGAAATGATTTATAGGAATAATCAAATCGACAGAGTGCAAACCAGTAATAAGGTGAGTCAGTGCCGAATCAAGACGGGCATAAAAACAAATAAACAAAAAAAGGTGAACTGTGAGGGAGCTAATGAGAGCTGACTGAAGGTTAAAAAAAAAGGAGAAAGTGATGTATTGTTGCATGTCTGTGCCGGCTGCTGCGCCCGTGGCTGCAGCGGGCCCTCAGAGAGCCGCAGTCCAGCCTCACCTGATTATTTTTCACCTTGTTTACGGCTGCACTCCTTCATGGCGCTGCCTCCATCTCCCTCCCTGCATGGACCTGTCTCATTACGTCCATCTCAGCGAGTCACTCAGCCGAGAGAACGAGACGGAGGGAGGGAGGGAGGGAGGGATGGGTTAGGGGACAGGTAATACAAGGGCAGGTGAGGAAAGACGATTAGAAAGAGATGCATATAGTAGAGGAACACTGTCCAAATCTGTCCTGACAAGAGACGAGAAAGTGTTTAGCGTGGAAATCACTCCGAGCGTGGAAATTCATCTGAAGCAGGACGGGCAGGGAAGGACAAAGTGGCGCCTTACATAAAGTGTTTCTCTGCTTTATATCAAGAATTACGTCGTGGGGAGAGTAAACAGTCGTTGCAGCGCACGTCCACCAGCGGAGTCCTGCAGCACTTTCTGCATCTCATTAGTCTTCCCTCACACGCTGTCAGTCACAGCCGAGCCATGAGCTGACATGTAATATAAAGAAAATGAATGTGTGTCACACTTAGTCTCCTTTGACATTTTCATGTTTGGGAGGTAGCCTGCACAGACTTCTAAACAGGATCACAACACAGTGTTGGAAAACAAACTTTTTTTTTTTTTCTTTCTTACTGATGCTTTTACAAGGTTGGCATGTGAACTGACCCGTCCTTCCTTAGCAACCGTAACCAGGCATGGGAAGCCCATCACTCAGCCAGGCCACACTTACTTTCTTACTTAAGAAGTGGACATAACCACCATGATGTCACCTGTTGTGAACTACCGCTTTGAAGCCTCGAGTTTGGCTTAATGGGCATCGCCATCTTGTTTTTATTGAGCCAGAAGTGACGTTCACTCTACGACTGGTTGGTGTCACTGTAATCCTATACCATAATTTACTAAATGAACATCCTGCTGTGTTGAAGAAGACTGTAAACTAGAGACTGAGACCATAAACTCATCAGGAAAATGTTTACTGAGCTGATAAATCAAGTGAGAAGTCGGCTAATTTTCTCTTCTTCTTTTTGCAACCAGCAGAGTCGCCCCTTGCTGGTCATTAGGAAAAAATGGTAAAGGTTTAAGGCTTCAGCGATGGCTTAAATTTTCAGACCTGGAAGCTACATCCATCTATTTTACACAGTCTATGGTCTGATGCTTCTTCTTAGCGTACAAAACATCCACAGAACTGCACAGCTGAGAGGCACAGAACAGTCCTGAGGACCAAACAGGTTTGACAGTAAAAGCTCTCAAAGATGTAAAACTGTACTAAGTCATGTATCCAATACATCAATTACTTATTCACAACTCGCCTGTTTCAGTCTAAATGGGACCATCAGTTACTAAAGGAACATCACGCTGTGTGGAAGAAGACTGTAAACTAGAAACTGAGACAATGAACTCTTTAGGAAAATGTTTACTGAGGTAATGAAACAAGTGAAAAGTCGGCTCATTTTCTCATAGACTTCCATCCAAACTTCTTTTCGTAGCCAGTGGAGTCATTAGAAAGGATTTCTATACAGTCTGTACTTCAGTGACAACAGACTCAACAAGTACAGCACAATATGGCCTCCATGGCATCAACACTGCACAGCAAGCAGCTAAACAGCCACAAGGAGACATTTAGGAAAGAAACCAGCCAGCAAAAGGACAGACAGACAGACAGACAGTGTATCTAACTCACCTTGTTGCCTGTTGTCTTTACTTTCAGGGAGGTCAAGTGTCCCACATCCTCATCTCATGATGTCCCACTGCTCCTGCTAACTGTCCTTCCAGAGGCACGAAAGTCAGCTGAAATTCACAAAAACTGGAAAACTAAGCTTTTAGCTTTTAATGTTCTTATCTTCTTATTGTTTGCTGTCAGGCCAGAGCACCACTACAGTCTTTCCAGGGTCCCAGCGTCCATTCAGTGCCACACAGGCAGCGACGGCGGCCATTTGTGATCCTGTAATGAGCTTCACCTGCTTCTCTTTGGCGGACAGGTACACTGGAAGATAAAGCTGCAGTACCATGCTTGACCACACTGGCTGCCTGAGCACTGGCAACCATTACAACTCAGAGGGGCGCTGTTTCACTCCTTTGAGGAAAATCTAAATCACAATAACAAAAAATACCAATAATAGTAATGAAAGGACACAGTGTGTCACAGTTTAGAGTTTATTCAGTGCATGTTTTAAAGGGATAGTTCAGATTTTCTTAAGCATGATGTATAAGGTACTGATCCATAGTGTATAACCTGCAGTAAAGGGCGGTCAGCACGCACCTAGTTTGGAGAAGCCGACAGGATTATTGACACGTCAGTTATGTAATGTACTGCTGTGGACGGGGGCAAAACATATTCTATTATTACGCTATCACTGCTTTTCCTTGGTGTCAGACAGTCCTGTCTGTTCTGTGGGGTAAAATGTGTGTTTTTGTCAATGGAGTCTGGTGGAAGAGAGAATAGATAGATGCATGGGCCTTTATGTAGGTCGCTAGATAGATAGATAGATAGATAGATAGATAGATAGATAGATAGATAGATAGATAGATAGATAGATAGATAGATAGATAGATAGATAGATGTGGCCAGCCTTAAGGCCACCGTGTAGTTCACTTAGTCATGATGTAAAGACTGGCAATATTACAGCTGCAGACTACAGCTTTATTTTAGAGGCACCTTTTCCAATCTGACCTGTGATTTTTCAAACTTGTTTTAGGAATTACATCATGCAGTGCAATGACCACTGCTCCGTATATTAACAGTGTCCCTTTGAAACACGACATATTCGCCCTCTGCACTGCAGCATTCATTCGAATAAACAGGTAAGACACCAGAAAATAAAAGAACTCTCAGCCTTTTGAAGTCGCAATTACTGAATTAAAAGCAGTGTGTTGTTGCTATTTCCTCTGATCTCAGGTAGGAAGCTGCTTAATAAAATACAACTGACAGAAATGCAGGCCAAGAATACAAAAGCGAGAGCTAAAATATTATTCCCCTTGAATTCCACCTTCATATAATATCATCTGATATATATTGATGACAAAAGTAATAACAATAACTGCAGCAGAATCTGCTTTTTCATTATAAATTCCTAAGAACTTTGCTTTTCGAATCAAATCTGCCTGTCGTGTGGAATCTTTAACCAAATGCATTTAAGTTTATTGTGGTAGTCTCTTTCTTTACATGTCATCATATGAAGTTTATCAATTGAAATTAAATATGATTATACAAAATAATCATACCAGTTCCACCTGCAGCCCATCAAATCGCTGCTGACTCAGGGCAACGCCTCGAATTGCCCAATAAGCAGCTCGGGCAAAGTTCAAGTGCAGCCACTCACAGTTTGAGTCTAGAGATCAAATGCAAATGTTTAAGGTGTGAAAGTGTTTCCTGGCAGACGGGGCATGGTTGACTTTATACAAATGTGTCTATTTTCCACATACTGCGAGCTACTGGCACAGAAAAACAAGTCTCCTGATGCAGTTTTGACCTTTTTCATGTCAACCTTAGTATAAAATAACCCAGAGCGTCACACAGATGGAAGTTGGAGCGGGATTTATGTTTATGAAAGTAATAAAACTGTTATATCATGTCACAGGATAAAGACACCGGGTAAAGCTGACAACCTGTCCTCCATGCAGCGTGTCTCGCATGCTTCGTATTGACATTGTACTGGATGTGAATCTCCTGCTGTCGCCGAGCCTGCGGATCATCGATCTGTCCCTACAGTCCTTCAGAGGCCCCCGTTCGCCGTCGCCACGGCTGCGATTAGCTTGTCACTCTCCACATTTCTGGAGCAGAACAAATCAGGCCGGAGAAGAGACTTGTCCCACTGCTATCCATGCGTGACTTGTCTTACCAATGTATGCAAGAGGCGAACAGAAGCACAGCAGAATTGGATTTTTTTTTTCCCAGAATCTCTCTGCTGTGCTGATGGGAAGCCGATCTGTTGCGCCGTCAGAGATACGCGGAGTTCATCTGTCTTCTGTGTAATTGATCAGCAAGAGTGATTGAGAGTATCAAGAGGTAATTGGATAGTAATTAACAGGTTTAGACTGATGTATTAGTCTATTAGATACTGACTGCCTGCCAGTCATGTTGTCTGATATGACGGGAAAAACAGTCCGGATGCTTTTGTTTTTGGTTTTTCTTCTTCATTTCCTGGGAATCGAGTTAAAAATCTGATACAAATCTCTTAAATTAGCATTGATTTGTGTCAGTAGTGGATTTCATTCGGCCATTTTGCCAATGTTGAGTTAATATTTCTGTTCTTTGTCACCCCCTTTGGCCTCTGACACAAATACACAGACTCTACAGACACAAAAGGCCCCGTTTAGCCAGACTTAGACTCAGAACATTGGGGTTTGTCTCCTGCATGAAACGTTCTCATTCGAACCTAAATCATCTTTTTCTAAACCCACCAAGTAGTTTTAGTGCCTAAACCTAACCAAACTGATATTTTCAGGAGGTTTTATCGTTAAAATGGCAACAAAGGGGTGTGAGTATTTGATGAAGTGGGAATGAGAACCACTTGGATAGAAGGGACAGTATCAGACGCCAAAGCGAGAGACAAATCGGTATTTGAGGCCCATTGAATGAGAAAAGGGGGAAATTTCACCACCTTCTGCACCACCTTTGTTCATGCATCTGATAGGGAGGAGAGAGGAAAGCACATTCCTGTGAAATCATTGATTTCTGCTTAAAATTATTGCATTTCAAGTGCTTTCTGTACACATAAACACACTGTAGAGGATAATATGAAAACTATGTGGGGGCATTCAGGTGAGAACTAATGTGGTATCTCCACTTGTGTTTTTTGGCCATGATTCAGTGAGTCACACTGACACTGAGGCACGTGGGGGCAGCAACAAGGCCCTGCATGGACAAATTAGAAATTCAGCTCCGGGATGAAAGTTTCTCACTTACATGCTTGGCCCCGAAAGCACTTTATTCGGCGCAAACATTTTTCTTTTGAAATTAATTCAGTGCCGCATATGTGGCCACATAAAATATTAACAGTATTTTAATATTTTAGTGCAAATAATGAGAGCTCTTGACCTCTGTATTTAAATTTAATCATTACATGCAGAATTTATTAGCTGCATTTTCCCTTGTCTGTCTGGGAAATTTCCCCAGTAATTTTCCCAGCTTGCTGTGATGAAGAACCTGTCTCCCCATAATAGATGAACACAATTGAAAAATCATCAGGCAAAGAGTGTCGTGAAGTACCCATTGTCTGAGGACTAAATAAATCAATCTACCAAATGAGGAATCCTCTGAATATGGTCACTTAATTAAGAATCGGACCAAATATTTTGCCTTTGGACTCTCTAGTTTTAAAGGTGGATGGTGTGACTGTGATAAGCTAAATGGGGCCAAGCATGAAGCGTGTGACAGCTCCATCACAGAGTGTCGCTGCATGCACAAGCTGAAGGTCAGCCGCGACGTAATTGCTGCGTCCCGTTCCCATTTGTCTAAAGCCGGGCGTTTGCGTTCAGAAATCAGCTGCAGGTGAAAAGGCATTTGGCTGCCTGTCATCCTCAGTCACCTTCATCCCGGCTGATATCAGCGCAGAGCCGTGACAGGAGGCCACAGGTAGAGCTGCAGCTCTTATCAGCCAGAGACACATCCCACCTCCAATAAAATCACATATTCACTCTATATATTTATATCATGGATATACTGAGTGAAATTGCACACATGCACGTACACACAATGTAAATGATATCTTTGCAATGCACAGCAATGTGAAGCTAATAAGGCTGCCCTAAAAATGTGCACCCTGTCTCTGACTGTGCATGTGCACAGAGCAAAACTAGAGTTTTGCTTGTTGCAAACAAATTGGGCGACTGTCTCGTGTACTGTTTCTATTTCACAGAATTTAGTAATTACACTTCATATTCATTTAAAGGCAGTTATCACTTTTCTGATGGTGTCATTCATGCAGATATTGGTGTCGATTGTCCGCCTTCACTCCCATATAACACAGCCATGACCACAAATTTCATTTGAATGAAGTGCTCTGAAAAAGAGGACAGAAAGAAGAAAACTATTCACTGTGAGGTATTTTGATTTCCTTGGGTAACAAGAACATTGTTCCTGAAAATGAACTGAGTGAAGCAGCAAATTCTATTCATCTCCTCAGTTTGGGTGAAATGACCCTTTAACCCATGATTTATTATTTTTTTTCAAACCATGTACTGCCACATACAACTGCTTTTCTGCTATTTTCTGTCTTTGCCTGCAGCTAACAAGTGATAATATTAAAAAAGAAAATGTAAGTTGCTTTGCAGATTAACCAGAGAGAACCAGGACAACTGTGAACCATGAAATCAGAGTGATATACTAATAAATATACAGTTTTCAAATCAAATCACAGTATTTAGCATTCATACTTTCTTAAGCAGAGTTAATGGACAAGATGTTTGTCAGTGGAGCTGGAGCCAGGAGGCGATTAGCTTAGCTTAGCTTAGCTTAGCTTAGCATAAAGGCTGGAGGCAGGGGGTGCAGCTAGCCTAGCCCTCTCTGAATGTGAAAGAAATGCCAAGCAGCAGCTCTAAAGCTCACTTTTCATCAGCATGATTTATTTAAACTATGTGAGGTGGCGTGTTCTCTATTTTGTACTGAGCAAATGTATAGATACTCCAGTCATTATCATGACAAAGGTGAAGCTTGGTTATTTTCTCAAGGTGGTTTTAGATTCAGCTCCAGGTGAGGAAGAGAAAATCATACTGGATGAGAAGCAGGTCTCCACTCAGGTTAAGGTCCATTTCCACTCGTGTTGTGTGTGTGAATAGCCTTGGTGCATATTTGCCCACACAATCAAACGTGGTGCCTGCTTTCTGTTCAGCCCTAGACTGTCTCTGCGCTGTAGCTGACAGGCTGCTTTTTTTCCTTTTAGCATTTTTAATCTTTGCTGCTAAATAGTACATTTCTGAGTTTTTCAAGCAAATCAGCTGCAGAGTAAATGCTGCCACTGTTTAGTTGCTCTGTTGCTTCTCCGTGACAAGTAAATGAGTGATTAGCAGCAGCTGCAGACCCCTTTCCTGTCAGCAAATTAGCCAAAAAATGATATCAAACTTGCAAAAATGAGAATGCGAACCAGTGAAAACACGAGGAACGAGTAAATTATCCAACATATTTATCCGATTTTGTGCTGAGGTTGATATCACATTGGTGCTTGGCAGGAATACTTGAGGAGAATCTGTGGGATCAGATCAGATAAATAAAGCAAAACCTTTCATCCATGAGAAGATTCAAGAGAGAATAGTTGGTGCCAATGTTCCAGGTTTCTGCACACAGCCCGTATAGTTGGAGATGCTGTATACTTCAGTGTGAGTGCTTGTTTTCTGCCGTCAGAAGGAGCCATTTTCTGCTGTTCACATGCTTGTTCACCATGAAAAACGGCTTCAGCAGAATCAGATCAATCACAGTAAACAAGGAGAAAGTTTGTTTTATGCTTATTTTGCTTCGGTGTTTTCATATCAGTGCTGCATAATGTTTCTCTCCGCTTGATATCAATCACCTGACACCCACATGAAGAAGCAGGTAATTTCAAGCAAGGTTTGAAATCTAATTGCATATAGTGCACACTGCTCGGGGGGATGTACACCATACATATACAGGAGTAGTTTATTCCTCATAATCTGTTTATTTAGAATATCCTGCCTCTCCTCCTCTGAAGCGCTCTCCAACTAGTCTTACATAAATGGGAGGTTATTATTATAAATGGGGTGTAACTCCAGGCCCAGAAGACGCCGTTTTCCTCCTCAAATAAAAGATCAAACTGCAAAATTTGTCGTTTCACAGAGAAAATTGTTTGGCGTCCGTTGTCTTCGAGGGCTGTTACATTCTCACAGTTCACAGGATACAATACAAACACTGCACACGAGGTTCAGAGGCAGCGATACTCTGCACTGCTTTTGTTTCAAAGAAATTCATCACATTAACCAAGAGTTCACAGTTTACATCATAAAAGTTTAGCGCATGAATAATTTCCTACATATGAGATGGAGGCATTTTAATGAAGTTTGGGCTTCTTCCCTTAACATCAATATCCTGACATCAATCATCTTTGTTGCAGTGACTGTTCCAGCGTACCAGCTGATGATTCTCTGTAATTAGCTTTCATGACTGGCAGGATTTTCAGTCATAACAATATCTTTTTGATGCAGAAATTAGTTAAACCTCACAGAGTGGATTAAAGGACTTTTTATTAAACATAAAAAAAAAGTTTCTTGGCCTTGGAAGTAACTACAATCTCAACTCAAGGTCTATCTCACACAATCTCTGTTTTCATGCATCCATTTTTCTTCCACAATATGTCTTTCTTCAGACTAGAAAGATAATAAACATTAAACAATAAACATTTAGGTGTTTATTTCATGACACATGGTCTGTCTGTGTTTTTAGATTTCTTCTAAATTCATTCATCTTTAAAGGTCCTGTTCTCATACTCACAAATCTCCACTTCAGGAACACTTACTTACACTAAACTTTCCAGAGGGCTTTGTTCATATATCATTCATGGTCAGAATTATATAATATTTTATTTCTAGAAACATGGCAAAGTCTTTTTTTGGCAGTTGACAGTATTTTCTGATTTATGGTGAAATAAAAAAAATATCTAAAATTTTCTCTTTAAAAACTTGTTCAGGAAAATCAGTGCATATTTAATTACATGATGTATCATTTGCATAAATACACATACAGCTTCAGAAAACTTGTTAAACAAGACAATAATTGTCTTAATTTAAGTCATCAACTGACCTTCTGACCTCTAAGGCCAAGAAAAAGCCTTTAAGCTAACAGGGACGAGGAAGAACAACCTGCAACCTGCAGGACGAGGTTCACGCTGACCTCTGACCTCCTTCGGTGGAGGCAGCTGAGCCTGCACTACTGCTAGCTGGGTGGCTAATCTGTTAGCATGTTTACAGCCAGCTGTAAGCTATGATCATACACACAATATAAATAACCATGCCGTATTAAAATGTGCGGCTGAGGAATCTGATTGTCGGGTGGATGGAAAAGTAAGAAGGAGTGGGAGCAGAGTTAGAATCAGATGAACAATAAAGTGAAAACAAAATCCAACCAAATATGCGCTGGAAAAATAACTTGTGTGATGACTGAACAGATAGGAACATATGGTGTCTGAGCCGAGACAAAGAACACCCCGAAGACCTTAACTCCACCAGAAAAGATGGACAGAGAATATTGATTGCGATACGACTTTCACCTGCAATGAGATACTGTACAAATTGCCTTTTGTCGATTCGTAATTATATAGGTGAATGATTTCCTGGCAAAGCTCCACGACTGGTAAAATGTGCTTTTTGCTGATGCCTGGGGTAGCCAAGCGAGGTGGGGAGAAAGCACAGGGAGGCTTAAATCTAAATAAGTGATGGCAGGGAGGAGGCTTTCTATCTCAGAAGTGTGAATATCGTCTTAATGACAAATCTCATCCAGTTCAATGGGGCCGCGTTACGCTTGTCGCGACCAAATTTCCATCTCAGTCAAAATGACCTCGGGTCTTGGACTTCATCCATTGGAAATGTAAAAATAATTTCTGCTGTGGTAAGAGTTCATGCTATGACTACTGTCAGTGGCTTGGATTTGGATTTGATCTGTCTTCATTAAAGCCACAGTTTGGGAGTGATGGGAAAATCTCTCACGTCTTTGAACTACACATTGCAGAGGATCTGGAAACAAACAGCAGAGAACGGCACATCGCAAACGTCGGCCTGTGTTATTCATTCACGTAAGACTGCACCACACTGATGCATTTTGGTGCTGAGAAGTGGAAAATGTTCCTCCTCTGTCACTGCGGTGAGGCTGAAATCCTAACACTGCCCTGCTGTGGGTTTTTTTTTTTTTTTTTTTACAAGTCTGTAATGACTGCATTAGCAGATGATAAGTATAGGAGAGGAAGAAAAATAGCAAAGGCAATAGTTCCCGCCCTTTCAGCTCTGCCTGCTGCCACCTCTGTATCAGGTGAATTGCATGAGATTTACTTATTGTCATGGCAACACTGTGAAATATTCCAATTCGAGTGCTCAACTACTCAAATGCAGGAGCCACGCCGCAACAACCTTGAGGTGCGTCGTGAAAGTAGTAGAACATCCAAGCGCTCTGGAGTCCTCACAGATTTCTACACACCAAAAACAACAGGTTGACCTTTGACTTTAAACCAAAAATGTAATTTTTCTTGAGTCACCTGAGATAAATATAACAATATTTCTATTACAATCATTCATCACATTACTTAGTGTTATGAGAAAGGTGTCCCTTGTAGCCGACAAACCCACAGAAACAGTAAAGCTCTGATAAACCTACTGTGCACAACCTGTCCAGCACTAAATGTCTGACGGGCACAATTAGCGAATAGCTAGCAAACAAAGTGCAGCAACGATCGGCTACAGAGGCAGATATTTTCCTCAGGAGCTGGCGAAGATCAAAACGGTGCTAAGGAGAGTGAATACGGGAGGAAAACTGCCAAGTGGCCAGAAACATAAACCCACAAGAATACTCATGTAGGCCTGTATTTGTCGGCTGTGTACTGTTTGCTAACTAGTTAGCATTATTGGTGATAAGCTCCGAGGTATAATAAGGTGAAGGTGTCCTCGGTAAAACAGAAAATTAGTGCAAGGTGTGCTTTTTAATTAATTTTCAGCATAAATAAATGTCTCCGGTGTGTCTGGAGACTATGAAAAAGATCCTCCTGCTCCATCTTTCAGCAGATTACTGAACATTAAACCATGTAAACCTACTCTGGTAGGACCTCCCAATAGAATATGTTGAAAATGAGGGTGATATGGGACCTTTAACATTGTTCAGTGCATACTGGCATACTGGTTTCCTCCCACAGCAGATATAAAACAGTGTGAACGAAGGCTTAAGGCTTACAGGGAGCAGGATCAGCCCCTAAAACCATCACTCGCTGTCCCACACCACAGCTTTCACAGAAACATGTGCAAATTTTGAGAAGCAGTCTGGATTTCCGGTTCAGCAACTTCATTCATCTTCGTGTGAGAGGGAGAGAGATATCGTCTCCCTCCCCTGCAGCCAAAATAAAAACCCAGTGGGGGTCTGGAAGTTGAAACACTTTCCATGCAAATGACTTGATGCTTTCAGGAGTACTTTGTAGGACTGTATAATTAAAGAAAATAGCAGAATTAAGAAATATATACTTTTTAGCTGGACGACTGGATGATTTTGTGCATCATTTAAAGTCCAGCTGTGTCGTCTTCCTCTCTTTTGCCTCGGTTTCATTTTCCGATGGTGAAATGAGTCGGGTGATAAGACCTAGAGAAGGAATTGCGTCTCCACTGCTTAAAATTTTCCCATCGCAGTGGGACTGACCCCCCGCTTTGCCACCGCCAACACATCTTCAGATATTAAAAGATTATGCCGGTCAGAGGTTACAAAGACTGTGACAAGTAACTGAGACATGAACAACAATCTGAGCGGGGATATATCTCATATTAGTTTCCCGCCCAGCCCTTTATCTCATTCCTGCGGGAGAACATGTTTGTAAGCGTCAGTCAGGGTTCAGCAACTCTATTTTGGCTGGTGTGTGTTTGGTTTTAGCAGCTGGCTTCGGGTGTGCTCGCAGCCAGGATGTTGATAAACTCCGCGGTGCTCTTCCTTCTTCAGTTTCTTGGGCTGAGAGTGCTGCAATTTCCGGCAAAGGACAACACAAAGAGCCCTGAAAATGAGAGGTTGAGTTCTCTGAGAACAGAGCTGCGGCGAAGATGATTAGGAGTGAGAATGGAACACAGTTTGGTAGGTTGTATGTGTCAGATTAAAAAACAAAAAACAGACTGAAATACTGATGCGCAAAAACCCAGTCTGAGATTAAATGGCACACTTATCGAACACACCAACAGCAGTCAGTGATTGCAAACATGTCTCAAACTGTGACTCAGAGGAAACTGAACTGAGAGGAAAACTGCGTACCGTTAAGGAACGTAGTAACTAAACAAGAGACATCAACCAGAACTACAAATACCATCAAACTACTAATTGGAATGGATCCAGTAAAGTGTAATGGGACAGGTATGTATTGCTCTCATTATGTGCAGCTGACTAAATACATTTTTGGCACAGAAAGCAACATTTGCATTTTTAATTTTGTGCAGATTCATCAATCCACATCACCCGGAGACACGACTGGAGTTAAGAGTCGTCGCTCTGGAGTGACATGGAGGCCTTGAGGCCTGCAAATCGCTTCTCAAGAGATCTTGTGGGTGGGTTAAACTAAAAAAAAAAACAGTATTCCAACTAGCAACATAATTAAAAACACCCCTAAATAAATAAATAAATCCAATCAAACGGAATGAAAAGAGAAATATGATCGCAGTGACATGCAAGAAAATGGCCAGAATCACTAAGGCTTCCTAAAAGCACATAAAACTTGAAGTTTACTTTCACTTCAGGACTTAATTAGCTGTTCCTCTGTCAGGATTCGTGCCTTGGCAGCGTATCATCACTCTGCAGTGGCCAAAAGTAGGCAATGCAATATCTGAATCAGAAATCTGATCCGTCGTAGAAAGTCCTCCTCTCAACGTCTTCATACTAAAATTACACAATATGCAAATCTAAGAATTAATTTCAAGTTTGTTTAATTAAAATACAGCCCATCTGTGACTAAAAGTGTCCAACAAACAAGCTGGAGTCATGTTGTTCACGAGCTTTTCTTGGCTTGTAATTGATCAGCGTCAAACGAAATAAAACAAGAAGCAAAAAAATACATCAAAGCAAACTTCTCTGGTCTGGACTAAAGTAAATGAGCAGCAGGTGTGATTGCTCCCTCGCTGCTCAGATGGGAATTGGCTCCCGGTGTGGTGCATCCAGCTCTGTGCGGTTCACATGGCAACAAGACCCTCCAACCTCGAGAGGTCGGCCACACGGGAATCCTGGGAAGCTGGGCTGTCAGATCCGGCAGCCACTCAGGCGTAGTATATGAAGAAGCAGGGGAAAAGAGCAGCACACACACACTCACACACACACACACCCACACATGTTCACTCAAATTCCCAAAATCCATCAGCGTTACTCTCCATCCTGCATTACTGTCACACTACTCTGTGCTTGATTCCAGAGCTCCCTTTCTCCTCCCTGGCAGCCACCTCGGTGTTATGCCCGGGTTAAACTGATACTCTCAGGGGCCGGATGGGTGGCGAGGGCCCAAACTGGCAGGTGGGAGCCGGGGTTTCAAGGGATGCAATTAATCTCGATCAAAATTCCCCCTTTAGGTGTGATTAGAAACGAGCTGGGCTAAAGAGGGAGAGAGAGGATTCCAGCAGCGGGACGCAGGAGGAGCCGTACACTGAGACTGGGGATAATTTGTCTCGCTAACGAGGATGTAATATTGATCAGGATGCAGACTGAGATCATACAGCACCTCGGTAACATTTTCTCCCTCATATTGATTTCAAATATTCAACCAGGTCACAGCTTCAAATAGTATCTGATTTGGTTTAGGACAGTTTTAGCTTTAGCGGTATGGAGGCCAAGAGTGGTCAATATTAGATAGGTTAAAGAAGATGTTATGAAATGAATCAACTTAAACTCATTGTGTAAAATACTCTATATAATATGAAATAAATTTCATATTATCACTTTATTTATGACAGTGGAGCTGCCGCCAGTCAAATAGCAATAGCAAATTCACTACTCAGCTAAGCTAGTTAGCCGTCTAGGGAAGGTAGCATGTGCAGCCTTGTTAAACTAAGTAAAAGGAAAGTACTTACTTTACTTAAATTTAACTTTACTTTACTTTACTTTAGCATTGTTGTTGCTCTAGCTTGCTAGCTAGCTAGCTAGATCTATCTAACAGGAAGTAACAGGCTACATTTCATAGCAGTGATTGGCTGAAAGTTGAGGGAGGTCATTAAAGGTCATATTATTAATTTAATATTATAATATAATTTAATATAAATTTAATATAACACTTTGGGCTCCATATAGAATAATACCTGTGTCTCTATCATGAATTGTTCTAAATGGAAAAGAAATGAAATTAAATATAATATTGTTACTTTTATAACCATTCAATTGCTGCACTGTTTCATTTCTTGTTGTTTTGCATATATTGTGTATATAAATGTCTATAATAGTATATGAGTCTAAATTTAGTTTGCAGCAGCCAAATTTCTCCACCAGGGTTTATACTTTTTAATAAGATCTCGTGTTTAGTTTGGATATTTGATTCAAAAACCAGGTTGTGGCGCAGTCATTGTTTTGGATTCAGTAGCATCCTTTGCCATACAGACCGTTGATCCGTCTGAGCTGAACCCTCAGCGTTGACTCACGCTGAAGTCGTGACATCAGCGCTCGGCTTTGATCACCACGTCAACAGATATATCTCTTGTTCGCAAAAGCCAAAGGTAGGAAGGAAAAGCGACACGAGGATCAGAAGCCGGCATTTCCAGCAATTAATAGGGCGTTCTACATCATTAGTCTGGGCGAGCGTTAATAAAGCGGAGCGTTTGAGTGGGCCACGAGAGGTTATTTAAATGCAAAAGAGCCCAGGAGCCCTTACCAATCCATCTCATAAACCTGACTGTGGACTAAATGTTTGATTCATAATCTCCTAGTAATGACTTTGCTGTCAGAAGAGGTGTCAGATTTCATCCTCACCTTGTTTGCATAAAGCTGCAGGGCCTTTAAGATGACACGCAATGACAAAACTTCATAAAGAACCATCGTGCCTCTAATGGGAAAATTCACTGTGAAATCACGTTATTTAAGTAATGACTTACAGCACATCACAACCAGCAGGTACTAAGCTGTTTACTTGAATCCTGCTGCGTTTCATTGTTTAGCTGTGTTTGTGTGGATAACACGAGTTGACATTTAAACTCCAGCGGCAGCAACAAAGATCCCAGAAAAAGCAGGAATTATTAGCTTTAGTGTGCACAGGGAGTCATTCAATCCTGTGGCTCACTCCTCCATTATACTCTCAAAACAAACATTTACCCATTCACAGACTTCACATCATGATTTACACATGAATTATCCCATACATCCTGAACTAGAAAGCTGCACCCAGTAGAGTGCTCACCTCCGCCAGGTGATCTCCTAACCTGAAGCTAACCGGGGGGGAAACACTACGGGAAACACGACCTGATGGCTGAACGGGCTTCATTACGACACACCGGCTCACTTATGGTCAGGATGACAGATTTATTCATGCTGCATTTCACTTGTGTAGTGTGTAAGTGTAGTGTGTAAGTGTATCAGAACATGACAGGTAAAGAATTAATGCCAGAAGTTTCAAAAGACGACCAAACTTTTCTATGAAAGTCTTTGACCCACGACAAAGGCTAAAGTGTTCCCTACAACAGACCAGGTACGGTCTAAATGCTGTTTGCTATGTGACATTAATGGAAACATACAAAAGCATTCATTGTAGGTTCATCCCTGTTGGCAGCACACTTTGACCAAAAAGTTGCCCAGTCTCTATCATAAGCGATGAGTTAACCGATGACAATCACTGCTGTGGTGTTTCACTGAATAAATACAAACTATTGTCTTACTTCACCTGCCTGCACATCACTTTGCTGAAATACTATAAACAACCAGTGGGCAGTAAAAAACATGGCTGCAGTCGAGGTCATAAACCATTTTTGTACCTTCCATCTTTATGGTTTGCCATGACATTGGCTGCATCCATTCATGTCCCCGTCAGGGTGAACTTTTCCTCTGGCATCATCACATACTGCAGAACCAACTAACTCATTCCCATCCGTCTCTGCTGTACTTTGCATTTACTGTTTAGCTAATGTTACTGTAAACATGGTAAGCATTATACATTATCAACTGTGAGCATGTTAGCATGCTGCACAGCCAAGTAAGCTGCTCTGATGCCGCTAATTTACAGATGAAAAGACATCAGAGAGTCTATTATAAATACAGGAAACACAACTTTGACTGCGTGCATACGCTGTAGGAATATGTTCATTTTGAGACTTGCCAGATAACATGTTTCCTCATTTTGCTGATATGAGGAATAATGACTGCAAAGACTACGATATATCATCCAAATCTTTTTAACATTTATCAAGCCAGTGAGGAATCGTGTTCCTTTGCTCATTTATTCAGGCTCTTCCTTCAGTTTGTCACCTGTCTGTATCTACTCACATATAAACTGTATAAAGCAGAAGATTAAAGCGGCGTTCCCACCGGCGAGCCATCAAAGCCAGCTCAGAGTTCTCTTCACACTTAGAAGTGCTATTTTACTGGAATGGAACTAATTACTGTGCGCTCGGCTGAGTCAGACTGTACCTTTAGGCCTCTTAAAAACCTTTAAAAAAGATAGAAGATGTGTGTGGATACACGTGACCAGACACACAAACACACACACACACACACTGCCAAACACACACAAGCAGTTAGTTCTTGTCTTGACTCCAAACACTTCTTTATTCACAGCAGCTCAGGGACCCTTCGTGTGACCACCATTAACTCCGTGGACGTTTTGCCATCTTCACTCCGACAAACGTTGTGAGACGTTTGCCAGCTGTGAGTGGCTGCTGACAGAGGGACTTCAGGAGAGAATGATTAGGGATTACTCACACAAGCCTCACTGTTGCTGCTGAGAGAAACTGGTAGGACGGTGGAGTGATGTTGTCACCTCGATGCACAGGATATGATGTTATCTTGGGTGAGTACAATTAGGGTTAAAGACATCACTGAACACTTGAAGAGGTTTTAGGAGCAGGTAATTCCTCGGACTGGAAACTCCTAAATTATTTATGCTACGTATAGTCTTACAAACCATATAATCTACGTTTTCTAGATGGGGCTGGTAAAGGTGTTCATTTGTAGTAAAAAATAAAGATTGACAGTCATACAGTCTTACATTTTACGAGGCTTCGCAGGTGCTGTAAACCATGATGAAGTTTGGTGGTGCAGATACACAGAGGAGTGAAATATCCACTGCTGACTGATGCAGAAAGATGAAATGACAACCCACATGGATGTTTTCAGTGCTTTAAAACGCAGCATTTGAGTGCAGGAGGTATGAAGCTACCGATGTCATTAGCTTCTACATTTATATTCCAACTGCCTCACAGTCGGCAATTACTGCCAAGCTTGACAAAAAGCACAAGGAGAAACACTAACTGCTGCTCATGGATTTATTTGCCAGAAAAAATCAGCTTTGTGCTCAAAGATTTAAAAAATAAAAAGCAGTCCCCATCTGATCTCCATCTACTCCATGATGTGAGTCTGTCTGAAGCGCCAGCCTGGTGCTGGACTCTCCAGTGCAGGTGATATGGAGATCAAATAGCCTGCCAGCCAGCCAAGGCGACCTGTGGCAGCCAGCGCCACCCCCAGCCGCCTCTTGAAAGGAGACACAATCCCGATAAATGTATTCCTGTCAACATTGCTGCGATGCCTTTTTAATACAGCCCCCGGAGGATTCAGGGCAAGAACAGCCTGAGTCAAACTCCATTTCTGTGGGCTGAAAGAGAGATGTGACAAGAGCCCCGTGCAGGTCAGGGACAGTCAGGGACCGTCTGCAGCAGGCAGCCGTGGAGGACGGATAAAGGCTGTTAGAGGGTCTTGTTTTTCATTTTAAACACGGGTGAGTAAACCTAAACCAGCCTGAACAGGGTGGAACGCCACCTTTCAAGCTCAAACTCCATCAGTTATCACAGCTTGATTGTTGAAGAGAAGAATGAACCGGCCCAGTGGTTTTCAGGAACAAGTGTAGAAAGTGTGGCAATTTATGGTGTCACGCTTCCAGCACAGCTGGGTAACTTCAGTCTGAGCCAGAGTGCAAAAGTTGGCCTTGTTGCATTCTGGGTCAGTTTGCAAATGTCACACTCATGGATGGGAAGTCCTGTAAAATCCTCGTTCAGAGTCGAAGACCCAATGATTCTCCGTCATTATTCACGACCAGCATGTTTACTCCCATTTAAAATTGAAAAGTAATTAAATTTTTGACTGAATTCTAATTTGGATTCAGTATTTTTTTTTTTAACATGAGCATTTTTATTTGGATCTGACATGGTTTTTAATATATTTCTTGTTTTATATCTGTGTCAGATTTATGCCACCAGACTTGATATAACAGGTCTTTTGTTTGTCGTCTTTCCAGAAACAGCGTTGGATAACCCAGAGTGTTAGTGTTATCCATACTATTGAGAATCTAAGACATAATTCACAAAAACCTAGAAACTACAGGCTCTGGATAGGAGAAGTTCGAGCTAAAATCATGCTGACAGTGAACACAGCCTTACTGCATGCTCTACACTCTCAGACTACGGGATGCTTTAGTTTAAAAACACCTCCATCCTTTAAGAAGCCTCCTGAAAGTCCTTCACCTGGTGGCCGATAATCGAATGTTCTCGATGTCGTGCCCCGACATTACAGTAGCACCGCTTTCATGATGGGCCATCCATCGATTTTATGTCAGGGAGGAAACAATAAGGAATTGATTATGAAAGCCCCTTGGACCTTTTTAAGTTCAGCTAATTGGCTACTTTTCTTTATGGAGTTACAAGCTAGTCTGTAGCGACTGGCCGGCTGCAGAACGAGGAGCAGAAAAGGGTCGTTAATTTTATAACGTGGCTCACAACTTTTGGGGCAAATGCAGGTCAACTCCTCGATGCTCTCTGTCCTGATCTGGCGTGGGCGTGTTACGCCCTCAACATTTATCGACATCTCAAAGGTTACATTTGAGCGCTGAATATTGAGCCTCGCAGACACAGTAGAAACGCAGGGCAAAAAGGTTGGAAGAAGGAAGGAAGGAAGCCTGCCGGCAGTCAATGCTTCCCTTCATGTTTACTTGCCTGGGTGAGAATGTCACTCCTTTTTATTGCCCAGTTCCTCCCAAACTGAATCACAGGAAATTTAATGCCTGTGTGCATAATATTGTGCACTGGACTCAGGAGATTCCTGTCTGATTACAGCTAAATTAGAACAGGCTGAAAACCTGCAGTGGTGTGATATTGTATTATTGAATAATGATTTTGTTTGCTAAATTAAATATTCATGTAAAAGGCAGTAATTGAATAGGCTTGGTGCCCCCCCCCCCCCCCCATCATTAAATAGATGCCATAGATTGCTGCTTGTGCAGATGCTGGTTTCTACTATTTATTATTATAACTTTTAGGCATAAAATGGACCAATTTTAACAAGTTGGATTTCTCTCCAGTTGCTTTTAAAAAAAAAGATCATCCTGTTATTGTCCCTGATTTATTTTATTTAATGGAGTAACCTTTATTGCTTTCTATGTATCACATCATTTGGTTGTTTACTTGTATTTTATTACATGTAATAAAATAAAAAAGTTATTTTAAGTCGCTCTTATTGTGAAAATCAATCAACCGCACATGAGCTATTGTGCTCAGTTTGTAGTTATTAAGAACTGTAGCATGCACACACGAGATCCACTACTTTTGCATGACGTGTTCTCTGTAGTATTCGTTCTGTCGGAGCTCAAAGAGGACTGGAGGTGCAGCCGCAGAGTCCGTGCATATTACAGCAGACAGTCAGGTTTGGTCCGCTGCCAGTGGGCTACTTTGGAGCAGCCGAGCAGTGGAAGTTTGCTTTTAGAGGGCTTCTCTTAATGGTAAATCACTGACAGTTCATATCAATAATCGCACACATCAGATTTCTGGGAAAATACGTCGGCATAGCCCTTCAATTATTCTGTGCGAACACCCTTCGCTGCGCATCTGCATCTGCTGCTGCGGCAGTAAAGTCCACTTTAAACCTTCATCACAGTTTTAGATTTAGGTTTTGGTTTAATACTCAGTGCTGGTTGAGTCACAATAACTCAATTACTGTATATCACAGGATTTGACACACATTTATATGTCTAATTACAATACATGAGTGACTCTGGTGAGAAAAAGGGTATAAAAGCACTTGGGCGACGCTCGTTCTCCCTTATTTAGTGCGTCTGCTTGTTCACTGTGCAGCCATATTTGTCCTGTTTTGGTAAAGGTGCCAAGCCAACACGTTAGCAGAGGCCGATATGTAAAAGTGCCATCACATTTATGTGTTTAACACACTCTTAAGTTGTTAAATTGTGTTTTTTTTTAATGCGCTGACTGTCCCCCTACCTGCATGCTCTCCTGTTATTTCACTTCTACCTCTTTCACACACACGCTGAATACTGAGCACATGTTCAGCCTGCCTTTGACTATTCATACCACACTGAGTCACGGACAAACACTTGGCACTGCCTGTTCACACAAGAGCTACCAACCACCAACCCATAGAATTATACAGCCCTTCTACTGTGCAATAACATTTATTAGAATCAGGCTTGCTGTATTTAAATTTTTCCTGCATGTCAATGGTCGACAGAAGTGTTATTTTATTTCTTTACAGTTTTCCCGACACGTTATGAAAAGTTCTATAAGGATCAGGTCACTCAGATGTTTCTGTTATAAACAGCCATTATATTACCTCCCTATTAAACTGGTCCTACAGCCGTTACTCCACCCGTTCAAGTCTGATGCTCAAAGTCCCACATTCTGCACATTAAGACAGTTATAATGGTACATTTTGATTGCAAATGTCTTTAACTGTGTTGTTTTGTTGTTTTCATGTGAATTATTTTTGTATGTATTCTGTCGTGTCCTCTTGACATCACTGAAAACGAGGGCATGCCCGCAAGGATTCCACGGGTTTTAAATAAAAGTTTAATAACCAAAGCTAAAAAAGACTCTAAATCAAAATGCATTTTAAAGAAATACCATATCTGGCATATAAAGGTTTTTCAAAGCACATAGCAAAGATATAACATAGAAAATGATTTCACGTCTACCAAAGTAGTCTTTGTTACTTTTAAACCCCTAAAGATGAGAAAAATATCTGAATATCATAATAAATGAATATGAAACCTAAAGTCTGATCAAAGGTCGCACAGAACGTCATAATCCCATGTACAAGTGTTCAATCACGTATTTCAGAGGAAGCGAAAGCTAATTTTGGCTTCCTTGTGGGTGGTTTTGTGATTTTAATAACCAAATAAGTCTAGATAAAGACATTTATCTTTCATGGAGCCGTTGCGGCTATGACGGCTTCATGGTCTTTGTTTTGAAATATTAAACCCACTTTTACACTTCTGAGTTCTGAAGAGAAAAAAAAAAATCTTAATTACTTACAGCAACGGAGCGGTTGTGAGCTACATGTAAGACTGCTGGTGATAAACTCAGTATAATCACGGTGTCTTGGGACTCTTTACGATGCAAACCAGGAATAATGCTATAAAAAATACTTAATTAGGTTTATGATAAAAGTACTATTCAAACTGAAAGCAAATATTTCTTCCAGCTGAAAGATAATTTATCACCATTTAGCATTAGTAAATGAACATTTACCTTCCAACTTGTGCTACATAGTGATTTTTACATTTGCTTTTACATTTCCTATTTTCCGGCGACGTGGTGAGAATAAAAATAAACTCATTCTGCTTGAAATCAAGGCGAGAAATCACCAAATATTTTTTTCATTCCACCGCCAAATCCTCTAAGTTGAAGAAATTGGACTTATCCTCTGGAGTTCAACTATCTGAATCGTAATCAGCATCCTCCAAACCAAACGTCCCACATCTCATTTCAACAAATGATGTGCTGACAAAATAATACACAGGGTACAAATGCATTTACATATAAATTAAAGCCAAAACACGGCGATAGCTGCACAGAAATGTTGCATTATGAGTCAATAATTTAGACTAATGTCTGCAATAATAGCAGCGTTACTGTAAAACAATGTAAGTGGGATATAATTTATAGTATGTGTTCCCAACATCCTGACAGGCAGCAGCATCAGTCTTGTGAGAGTATTTTCCCCAACAGCTTAGAGAATAACGTATGACAGACGAGATAAGAGCCGGCTGCAGAGAGCTCTTCTCATATTTAAGCACGTTATTGATCCCACCTTTCAGCACTTTATATGTATAAGAAAGGTTTCATGTTCCGTCTTTATTTTTATCTTGTTGGAAAGTGTGGAAAAGCGGCCTTGTTGACTCGAATGTTCACACATCCCTTAAATCTTAATTAACACCGAGTCACAGCTTTCAAAGTGTTTGCTGATGCAGTTACTATTAATTATAGAGTTTTACCTTGATGCATCGACTTTTCCAAATCATCCCGATTTCTATTTCTGCACACACCTGATTTATCCAGTGATTAAAATATACTGATGATGCCATGTATTCTAAAATATCCGACCCCTGTTGGTAATATGCTTGTCTACTTTAGCATTAGCATGTCAGACACATCCAGCAGTTACCTGATTGTGGTTTAGAGCTGAAATTTGTAACTTTAGCTGCCATATCAATACTTTTTTTTATTTTAACTATGGATTGGTTGTATCACTCAGGCCACAGAGTATCACCTGACGCTGTAATTCCTCTCAGGCATCTTTCAGCTCAGTGTTTTGGTTTCGATTCAGCCGTGTCACTTTCAACCATGCAGCTCTCAATAAAGCCACCACAGCAGCACTAGCTGGTGAACATAATGTAGCATTTAGCAGCTAAAGCTAAACGACTATTACTAAGATCCAGAATTAACTTTAATAGTCAAATTATGTCACACTAATGATGGTGGCCACCGTCTCAGATAAGAGGGTTCAATATTTCCTGGCATTAGAACAGCTTGATATTACACAGGGGAATAACTGCATTGACACCAAACAGTATTTGAAGCTGAGCATCATAAACAAGAGCCCAAAGTGTGTTTTGTCAGCTAAACTGGAGGTAATTTAGTGGCGTGAGATTCACAGACCACCAGGTCACTGTGGTCACTTTTCTGCTGCTCCTCTAATGAAACTGTAAACTGACCCCCGGGGAGCTTCTGCTGTGTCAACTGATTGCAATTTTACCTCTCCTGCAATTGTAGGCTACGGTAGACCCCCCCCCACACTGTGGATTTGCTTGTGTATGATTAGGTTTAGTGTGACGATAAGAAAAGCACACGTTAATGTAAGCGGTGATCTGAGGTGTAACAGTGCACATCTGAATGCACCTCCACTGCTTCCACATTCGCCCTCACAGCTGCGCCTACACTTCCTTTTCTCTCTGCGAAAAGGTTAATGTGTTTTCCAAGATTCGCCGCGTGCTGGGATGTTCTTCAAACTTTTTACATTGAGTTAAACTGTCTGATGGCAAATCAGATCCTGATCTCCTCTGTGGGCCATATGCTGCAACATATGTTTCACAGGCTTCCTGATAACTTCATGTTTTGTTTTGTTGCTGTCGTCTTATCATCCAACCATTTGTTTCTCTGTCCAGCGACTAGCAAAGTCTTTGAGGATTGAATACATTAGGAAACATAGCATCGCCTTTCGCAAGTAGTCGTACATTTGATTTGCGAGGCTCACATTTGATCATAACTCTTGAGGAGCAGTAGCATCATAAAATAAAAATCTCCCCACATAAACCAAAAACATGAGTCAGTGCCCTTAGAAACGCATAAATAATCTGCTGACTTTTTATCCACAGAAGTTAGAAAGTCTAACTAATGCTAATTTAAACACAATGGACCAACGACTTGACTCAAATGTGCTGTAACTACCCTCCACGCTGCGAATGTCTTCAGTGAAAAGACTCAGACACTAACAGCCCATCACTAAACTGCAGACAGAAGCTGAAGACCCAGATGTTTTCCTCAGGAGTTGGTGGAGATCAAAGCAGAGCTAAAAGGTTACTTAGAGAAAAATACAAATATCTTTTTGATCCTGTTTAAAATTTGCCAAAATAGTAAAGAACCATTTAGCACTCGGTGAACTTCATCCTCTCACCTCCAACGATATACGTCACCTGCTAGCTAACTAGTGACCTGAGCTATGTTCCACGCACTGTTTCAACATTATTTTACCTGATGTGATTCATCCAGTGGCTCCAAAGAACAAGCAGACCATCTCGAAACACACAGACATCGTAGCTTTGGGTAGCTCGCCGTTACTTTTGTGACTTCTGGGTGTGTCGTCTTACTAATTACACATTTTCAAAGTCTTATACTTCAACAGTTTTACAACAAACATGCAAAATTATCTTTTAAACTGACAAAACAAAATATTTAATTCATGGCACAATTCAAATGGGACCAAATATTAATTTGTCTCTCTGTTGACTACCCTGCATATTTCTTCTGAAACAGTGATGCACCAGAAGGGCTGAGACTTTGCCTCTCCCTCATTAGGTCTCATCAGGTGATGCTAATGCTGCTAATAGCCACAGATAAACGCACCCATTTCTGTCATCAAGAGATGTCCTTCAATCCGCTAAAAGCTAACGCACCATCAAACTGCTCCCTATAGAGTGCCATACCAGCGTCTGTATCAGATGGATTTTTTTTGGAAGGAAGATGCTGCTTCAGGAAATCATTTGTTTCCTCTTTGCAATCCACCCCTCCACAGGACCTTCACATGCCCAGCAAAGGCAATCGTTAAGAGCTTCTTTTTTCTGCTGCCATTAAGGTCTAATATATCAGTTGTGCAGTCAATTGTACTTGACAGGCAGCTTCTTGAACTTGAACTGGGTCATCTGGTGACAGATAACATGGCCTGTTTGTTCAATTTCCTCCTCTGCAATGGCATCGCTCTGAAGTGAGTTATTATAAATCACTGAGGATGCGTTCATCATGTATCTTGTCAGTGGCGGGGAGAGTGGTGCAGTGCTTTTGTGTGTGTGTGTGTGTGTGTGTGTGTGTGTGTGTGTGTGTGTGTGTGTGTGTGAGAGAGGGAGCAATAGTACAGTATGTGAAAAGGAAAAACCAGAGAGGACAAATAGGACAGGTAACAACTTGTGTGCAATTTATGTTACTTTGTGTATGGAGTGTGAGTGTGTTTCTTCATGTGAATGTAATCACAGTCAGCGTTTGGGTCTATTTACGTTGTGTATTTACATCTGGGTGGGTGTGAGGGTGTTTATATGTGTGTGTGTTTGGGACATCTGCGCCTGTTCATTTTCGTGTAACAAGTGAAACCACACAGCTCAGGTCACCCCAGGGGCCCAGGACAGGCTCTGGTGTATGAGCTTTAATGTGACACAGAGATAATGAAGCTCTTAACCCCCCCCCCCACCCACCAGGGAGAGGGGTTAGCGTCTGAAGTGGACAGGAGATACTGGGGGAGGATGGCAGATTACTTGGCTGCACCGTCCTCATTCTTCAGCGACACTGCGGGGGACAACTTCCTCCCCTCCAATGGTACAAGTAATATCACAGTGCGAGTGTGTGCTGCTTTTTATGCCGATGCATTTGTTTTACCGCTCTGTGTGAGTGGATGTAACACAGGCTGGATCCTACAGCTTTCTGTTTGTATTGTAACAACATTAACTGTGTGTGTGTCCCTTCATGCATGTTTCTTTATCTACACACAAAAGACACAAATAGACTTCATCAGATTGGTTTATATATATAAATCTTCAGAAATCCAGTTAAAAGCCTTTTTTCACAGCAGCCCTTTAGACTCATGGCTGGAGATAATAATATTAACTTTACTGCAGTGCACTAATTAATAAGGTCATCAGTCTGAAAAGTCTGATGTCGGCTGTGAAAGAAAAAATACTCAGTTCAACTCATGTTTCACTCCATGTGTTTTAGAACAGACGTATGTGTGAGCTTTTTAAAGACGTTTTCAGGAAACACTTGTGTGATACAAGCAGTAAAAGTGCTGCACAAATAAGATACTAAAAGTACAAGTACCTCAAGTTTATACTGAGCAACAGTATTTGAGTAAATCTACTTACATTCCTCCACTGAACACTGTATATTTCCAGCTGTTGGAAGGCCAGTTAACATCTGGCTGCAGCTCCTGACGCACAGCGCTGCAGATTAAAGCTCGAACGGCGAATACCTGATTAACAGAAACATGAATATCTGTGAGTATCTTTCTCTGTCTGAGATGTAGAGATTCATTTGTCAGCCTCACTGTTAGATATCGCCAAGGAAACAAGCTGGATGCAAACTGTCCACAGTGTTTGACACAATCGAAATGTTCACACTGGAGAGATTCCTTCAAGGCCATTAGCGGGTGAAGGATGTGGCACAGAGCTTTTGGAGAAACAAACTTTACCCAAAAACACACCTAAACTGAACACCGCCCCACTCAGAGAGTCAGTTACCAGAAAACTGTGCTCTTAAAATTGTTTATCATTATTTACTTATTATTTATAATATTCAAAATTCAAAGCACTAGTTGACTGTTTACTTTCATTTTGCTATATATATATATATATAATAGAAAGTTCTATCAAAATGATACACAACAATAGCAGCCAGCTAGCTTATCTATCTGTAGCAATTTGGGAGTTCAGTTTCTTGCTCAAGGACACTTTTCCAGGAGGAGCCAGGTACAATATCACAACCTGCCCTGCATGCTCACAGCTAGACAGATACTGATGGCCCTCGCTCATCCAGCAGGGTGTGTGAGACGGGAGCAGATGCACCTAAAACACATCTGACCTCTGATCAGTTTCAAGTGATCGAAACAAATGTTTCTAAATTAGCAGTGAAGTTGAAATGCGGGATGGAAACAGAATAATGTAGTCGTGCACATCTAAAGTTGGTAGAAGGCTGATGCTGCACTGCACCAACCTGGGTGGCACATGCAAAGTTTCAGAATCAAGATTTAATCAGCGTTAAAATGAGAACATTAAAGCCTGAATATAACCTTTAATCAGGCCTGCGCACATGATTGAATCAGCCTCCAGATGCTGAGCCGTCAACACAAGTTCAAACATACAAAATACATTTAAATTCAATTTCTGCAAACCAGTTCTCACAAATCAGGTTTGACACAACTCATGGAGGATTCATATGGAGGAGAAGTCGGCGTGTGTCCTGTCATGTGATGTTTAATCACGTATAAGCCAAACAGTAAAGGCAGATTTTTGACTTGAAGCCCAAGTCAGGCCTGCGACACGGTGCCGTCTCACAGAAGCCTTGAAGCTGAATGAACGCCGTTCCCAGTGTCTCAGCATTGTTGACTTAATGATCAGAGCAAACTGAACCTCTCACTCCATCAAAGTTGTTCCAAAACTGAGACCAGCTACAAAGTTTTACTCATTTTTTCACAGAAGTGGAGAAAAAAAAACAAAAAAACACAGGCAACAGATTGTGTGAGCGAAATTCTAAAACATCTTACTTCAAAAGACACAGAACCAAACCAGCTACACAAACCAGAGTGAATCAGGATGAAAAAAACATGTGAACACAAACCCGGCTGCTCAGGAAATCAAAGCGGTCCTCATTTCTTCTCATTAGCTTCTCAGATTCCTGTGACAGAGCTACCTGTACATCACAGGGATCGCAGCAGGCCGAGAATGAGTGAGACGCCAATTTGTCTTGACATGTTAAGTTGTGGCTCGATCGGATTACGAAACGCAGCACCGTTAATGGACGAGCTGAGCGTTTGTCTTTCCGTGCCGAAGGCCGCACCAGATTCAGTTCCCAACAGGAGACTGTGACCTTGCCAGCGTCCATCACACGCTGACTGACTTACTGACAAGATCATTGCCAGATTTCAATCAAACATCAGAGGAGGATTTACTGAGGAATCACCTAACCCTACTGTTCATGAGCATTTTTTAAAATTTGTCTTTGGTTACAAGAAGTTAACAGAAACTGCAAACTGGAAAAATGTCTTTTTTTAAACACGAGTAATCGTTTGATTGAAATCAAACTAATTTGGGTGCCAGTGCAGAACGTGATTTTCGCTTGATAGGATTTCTTAAAGTAAGTCAGGATGTCAAGATACTGGAAGCCTTAAATTTTTGATTAAAACATTAAAAAAAATTACCAAAAACATCAGCAGAATGTGAAGAAACAGAGACATCAAATTCTGATGGTGAAATCAGCCCTTTTGTGAATGTATCTGCTAATTTACAGACTTTTCTTAGGTTCTTAGGTCTTTTTGAGCCCAGTGCCGTCACGTAACAGATGTCACAGCTGTAATTACAGTTTGGCCAATATGTAAAATTACCTGGGAGCTTGAATGGTTCTGCTGCTGGATTGCCATGAAATGTCGTACTGACTTTTCCTCCAGCACCATCGGCAGGTTCACGTTTTCAGTTTTGAGCTTTTTGGTGTTTGATGTTTGATGATGGTTGCCACTAAATCTGGTATTCCCTGTTTCTGTATAAACTATTTAAAAGCAAGTTCGAACTAATGTTTGGCAAAAATCCTGTAGAATATATTTCGTTTTTATTATCAGTATCTATTTTTTAACATTTAGAGACATAACTTGTTTGGCACTCACATTAAAGGAGGAAATAACTCACTCTTCTCCGCCGGTGAAAATATTCCCTTGGATAAAAACAGACAGAATAAGAAATTTAATCTGACATGTTTTTGTCCTTCTTTTCCTAATTGCTGGTCAGGCTGACAGTACCCACCTGGCTAATATATGCATTTAGTGTGTTGCCAGCTGTCCCTTTTCATCAAGCATTGCGGCGCCCTGTGATACTGCCGCCCTCAGTGCCCCGTTCCAGTTGTGAGGAAATCTGTTGCCTTAAGCTGGTCAAGGGCATCACTGCTGCCTGCCACAGAGCCCCTCGCTCCTCTAAACACCCTCCTTCCTTCACACACGTGACAAATACAAACATAAATGTAACTTTGCTTTATAAAAAATGGAAATACAATTTGTAGCCCTCAAATAGCACAAAAACAACTGGAGTTCAGGGATGGAATATTTTCCGTGATGATGTCAAATTAAATTACAAACACTTGGAACAAAACTAATTACAATGATTACGTGAATATGTCACGTTGTTTATCTGGTTGCTTTGCAGGCCCTTCAGAAAAAATCAATTTTCATGGTTTAAATTGAATCCGATAATTAAGAGAGGTTCCATCTGAGTTTCAGCACGTGTTGCATCGCATTGATTGATGTCTGATTCAGTGATCACCAGAGGGAAACAGCAGCGAGGCAGCTAATAACGCATGAAGAATGTAGACAAAGCCAAACACAAAATGAAGTTCTGCTAGGGGTTATGTTATCAAATGATGCCTCTGTGCACCTGAGCGGTGTTGTGTTTGTGCAACCTCACGCTGTCCAACACGCTCAGTTATAATGATCCTGGCGTGTCATGTGGTGCTTTTACTGTACGATATCACTCCACGAACACCAGAAACCCCGCGGCAAATTAAAGCCGCAGGAGCATTGGGTCAGAACGAGGCTGTTGTAAATGACAGCTATACGTGAAGCTCTGAAATCTCCATAAGAAGAAGTGATGCTTCAAAGCCCTTCGCTTTCTCTGGAAGTTGCAGGCGGCAGCACAAGTCCAGACCACTTCAAAATAACGGCAAGAAGAAACAGTTTCAGCCTGAATTTCCAGAAATCCTGTCAGTTGTTGTACCGCAGGGACACGTTGGTATCTAGCAATGGTGACACTCTTTGGTTTTCAGCGAGATTCGGTTCATCTGTTAGTGTTCTGGGAGCCGAACTGCTGAATTTAATTCCTCAAACTACGACATCTCGATTAGAGTTAGTAGGAAGCTTCTCTCTGCTGAAGCTACAGTCGGATAACAGGTTGTGGACAACTTGCAAGATTAGAAAATTTTGCTCAAAACATGTTAAAATTATTAGAAAATATTGTGTAAAAGTGTGTTTATGTGCACAAACAGGTGTGAGATGGATGGTGGAAGTGCAGCCTCAGACCTGCTAGCATGCCAGGCTTGTTACATACACATCTCTTCTAGTGCTGCTGTAAGTTAAATAAAAGCACAAAGTCTTCCAGGATGATTTGTTGGAGTATTTAAGACAACACAATCACACGTTGCTCTTCTTTCAAAGCAATCCTCCTGTATAGCCTTCGCTCACATGGAAAAACACGAAGAGGAATATCTTAAATCTGATTTGTTTGTGGGATGAAGCGATCCATCAGATCAGACTTCCAGAAGTGTGGACGCCCGTTAAGTTTGTCCAGACACAAATCTTGCATGAACAACACCAGCATCACATTAGCATGAATCAACTGCGAAAGATGATTTATCGCACAGCTGCACAACAACAGTTGTGTGTTGGAAACAAAGCAGCTCCCCCTAAATTATTCATGAGATATAATACGAGGACAGTTGCCATACAGAGTGTTTGTCGATGAGGATGGGACTCGGGGAAGATGGAGCTGAGAGGAGGGAACTCTATTGTGCAAAGTGAACATTTTTCAGGGAGATGGAAATTGCCAGTTAAAGAGCAAGGAAAGGACATGTTGCACACAGAGCTGGAGCCTTTCAGAGTGGAGAAAGATGTTCTGAGGAATAGCGAGACCTCTGCTTTGGGGAACCTGTTTGTAGTTGTAATGTTATTCTGGCCCGTGGACACATCGAGTTCTGCCACAACAAAAGGAGACTCATTCACGGAGAGGAGAGACGGCTTTCAAACAGTCTTCTTTTGCTGCTTTCACCTTCTGTGGTGCCTGTGCTTTGAGTTTGTCTCACGTCCGCGGGCTACGGCGCTAACAAGGCTCCCCGCTATGGTGTCTGGTCACACTGTATTTACCGCACTGTCACTGCCACTACGCAGCCAGCACAGAGTAAATACAAGTTACAATAGCAGCACATTGTAGCTTCCTGCCTAAACTTTACTCTATTGAATCTCACTTTTTCGTGGATGTATGGCAGATAGTTTGGAACACTCTGTAAAGAACTGCACAAACTGAACTCAAACAAGGCTGCTTGGGCGGCTGTATTAAGAGAAAAATGTATCAAGTATCCCAGCGACTCACAGGAATCCCATGTCAGCGATTCAGTGAGAACCAAAAACACAGCCGCTTATTGTGCCACTTATTAATTTAACAGTGAACATGCCGTTCCTGTCTGGGCTTGTATCGCAGCTATTACTGATCACCTTATCTTGAGGTGTTACTGTGGTCATGAATGCAGAAAAAGGTGAGAACAGTGAGTGGATGGAGAAAATCCAAGCCGTTTTTTCAGGGAGGTTAAAACATTATAATGTTGGGAGCAAAGGAGGAAGTCAGGTGACATAGAATAAAGTATAAGTGACAGTACGTTTATTTGTCCAGATCTCAGTACAGGATGTTTGGTTTAGAACAGCACCACTCAGCTGTAGTGGCCTCATGGATATGCCAAAGTAGCGTAGTTAGCGTTTACAGTTGCTGCCCTCAAAATAAAAGACCTAAATAATATCTAACCTGTTTCTTCTGCCGTAGTCATACCAAGAACCTACCAAACTGTGCCCCAAAACCGAGGTACATGCCGTTACACCACAGAGGTCCACAAAGGGAGGAGTTCTGGGAGGTTGCATGGGTCAAACACAGGGCCCAGGAGACCGCCTCTGAACATATACCTCTACTAGCTAACACAGCCCAAGCTAATGGTTAAGTATTAAGCACACCAGAGTGCATCGAATGCATTCAACATTTTATGTGACATATAAAATACAACATATGTCACTCCCCAGTTGGCCTTTTTGAGCTGAGTGGAGGGAAACCAGGTCACCATCCGGCACGCTGATGGGTCAGAGAGAGCACATCAGATCCATAAAAGGCAAAGAGTCGGTCCTCTTCCTAGGGAGTTAACTCGAGGAGGGGAAGCCGTCGATGCCACCTGACCTCATGAAGCAGCACTGTTAGGAAGCACGTCACTACAGAAGCTGGAAGATTCAGTGCATCAGCAGAGAAAGCAATTCATCTGTGTAGTAAATTGGGGAACACATCGGAAGTGATTAATTTTTATGCTCTTTTGTTCTTTATATAATGAGCGAAGGGGTGTTCATTACAGTGAAATGACTTCTACTTCTGCCAATTAGGGGTAGATGATTAGCAAAGAGATATGCTGAAATTGCAAATCCAATTCTCTCAGACAGGAAGAGTATTGATGGTTCTGCCTCCTGACTGCTGCATGTGAGTCCTGAGCCTGTTTGTCCTTAAAACTTAAGCTTTGCTGTTCTTTCCCAACCCTTAACAAGGCATCATCCAGCCCTCACCATACTTTACCACACACCATAACCACAGTCTGTCTTCACCACAGCCATGCTCTAGTTGCCATGCAACTATACTGAAGAAAGAAAAGTGTTAGCACTGAACATTACAAATGCTGCCTGTGAACATAAGCTCTTCTTACCTGGCGATAAGGTTGCCATACATTCACAACCACCTCCCACAAGACATGAAATAACTGAAAAATGATTGGAAAACCAATTTTAGGCAAAAAAAAAAGAGTAAGAAACAGATTTCCTATGTGTTAAATAAGAGAACATTTAATACTAAAGCACAAAATCCCATTGAAAACTTGATACAATGCAGCAGGTAGTGAGGAGGTCACTATGAATAGTCCAGTCTAGTGTAGTACTGCTTTGTACCTTAAAGGCTCTGAAAGCCTATTTATTCAGCTTTTTACACTGAATGATGTAACGTAATGTTCAAGAAGGACATGCAATCTTTTTCTGAAGTATTTTCCTGTTTTTATGTTTCTAAACACGTGCTCTTCTCACCGGTTTGAAGAGGGCGGGATTCTTTTCTTATGCTGCCAGGCCATTGTCAATCAAATCTGATAAAAACACACCTACACAGTCCTGATGAAGCAGCTCAGCTGAGTTTTAGGATGTTAAGCTCTTGATAAATAATACTTTAATTGTTGCATATTTAGTCGTGAATATTTAACGCTATAGAGAAATTAAAAACACGTTTTCAGGGGCTTTAAGGCATGCAATACCTCCAACAGCTGACTGTGGCCAAAATATTGTGAAAGGGTGCACATACCTCGCTGGAAAAAAACCCACAATATCAAGCGTGTGATGAATTACAAGCTTAGAAGTCGTTTGGTATCTGGTGCAGATTCCCTTCAAAGAGCAAGAGTCCATACTCTGACATGGTGCCCAGACGCATGACCTTTTTACCTCACGTCATGGCATGAAAGATGCAACCTGCTGCTATATGAATTCTGGATAACCTTGCCCCATAGACAGGACATGCCTAAGTATAGCCGCCTGCAGTGTGATGGGTCAGGAGAGAACCTGTGATTAAAGCATCGCTCAGGTTTGCATTTCAAGAGGAAAAACCATCAGTAAAGAAAAAAAAAGATCCTGAATTCTTGCAAAGAGCGTACGGTCAGGAACGACTATAGGATGATGTGATGTGATGTGACGTTAAGTGAAGCTGGATGGGTTTTTAGCAGGCTGGGAGGTGGAAAGAAGCGATATGGACGGGGAAGCTGGAGACGTGTTGGCACCTGAGCCTGAAGTGAACTCTTCCTGCACATTCAGACTTTCCATAATGACACTCCTGCAGGCCGGACGCCTTATAATTATACGAGGGACGGATCAGACTTCAGCTCAGACCTTTGCCTGCTTCAGTCTGCACATCTACTCCCAATTAACACTTTGAATAATTACAGTAGTTCACATGCACAGGACCCAGTCTTTGCATGTGAGTCCAGCTTCACTGGGTTCTCAGTGTGTTTTAACGGTTACATAAAGCAGATCAGCGACAGATTACACCAGGAAGAGACATTGCAAGGTGCTTTTGCAGGGCGGCTGGTGAGATACACACAGGCGTCAGAGAAACTGCTGTGACTTGCAGCATATTAGTTTGGATGTCAGCAGTTTGATTGTAATTAAATACCAAACTGGTGCCCTACTTTTGCCCAACTTTGGCACCCCAGCACATCATCTCCGCGCCGCCGGGTTGAAGGACATGATTAATGACATCGGCGTGTGAAACGAAGGCAAAAGTCTGTGTCATCTATTGTTTTTGTTTGTTTGTTGATTCCCCCCCCACCTCCTCCTCTGTGTGTGAGACTTTATTATTTTTTCAACACCCTCCGTCTCAACTGTGATTTATCTCCCAGTTGTGTGCGTCTTTCGCTCAATGGTATAAAATTAATTTCAGGGATGGGATTTTTTCATAAGACAACAGGACCAGGAATACTGGAGAAACAATTCTGAGGATATTTCTTATGGTTTTAATGTTTTTTCTACTCATTTACTGTCCAGCAAAATTAACTATTTCCCTCCTGCCTGGCTGTCATTTACATTCAGGCTAAATAAAGATTACATAAAATAAAAAAACACCTCTGTGATGCCGTGTCAGTGATGGATGAATTTTCACCACCATTTCTACAAAACAGGTTGTTTTCTGATGTCCTGGTGTCAGCAGATACTGTAGCTTTATGCTCAACGGTGTGTTTGTGGCTTGTCCTTGTTGTTTCTCTTATTTGTTATGCTGTTTGCTCTCTACAGTTCCTGTGTGTGTGTCCCCAGCTCCTGTCTGTCCTACTTTACTGTCTCTTTCAATATTATTATTGTTTTAATATATAGTTAAAAAGTCATCTGGTTTCCCTATTTTATTTTATTTTTTATTTATTTCCATGCCATTATTATGAATAACAATTAATTAAAATCAATGAAGCAAGCTAGTTCTGGACAGCTCTGAGTACCTCATGCTGTCAAAAGGAAGCTGCTTTTATTAAAAGGTAACTGTCTCAGCAGTGTGTGCGAGGCAGCAGGGGATAGGACCCAAATGCAACTACGGCAGAGCTGATCCAGTTCGATGACTTACTTACAAAAACTGGAGATAAGCTGTGAACCAGGAAGTGCAGTTAAGAAGAGAATCATAAGTGAGAGGATCAGGCAGGAGGTCAGACGGCAGGTAATAAGGGAAAAACAGGAGCACATCATGTTCAAATGGCTGGAAAGCAAAGGCCAACGTCAACAATATGAACAGGAACAAAGGTGGAGGGCGTCTGGTGGAAAATCACACTGACTACGTTTACATGCACTAAATGTTCCAGCTTTTGTCTGGAAGCACAATATTCCCACCATAGATGCTGTCATATAAGTGACGGTAACACATTTACTAAATAGTTCAATTTCAAGCAATGCATCATATTTTATAAGCTGCTCATGTTTTGTATGCACATTCCTGAATCAAATCAAAATAAATATGGCTGTGAAATTAACATAGTGAGGCAAAAATAGGATATTTGCCTCTGAGACGTATTGGAGCGGAAGTATAGTCAAGCACAGTTCGGGTATCTGAGTAAATATACTTAGTTACTTTGCACCGCTGTCTACAAAGACTAAAGTTGGGCACCAAACAGCTCTAGTTGTGTCCCTGAAGAAAAACATGTAAAACATTTCATCTGACAACAAAGCAATGAAGGCGACTTTGCTTGTTTCTGCATAATCACCAGAGATCAAACTCATTTGTAATCTTAATTTCTCACAACACGAGAAAACAGTGGCTTTCAGAGAAACGTGTCAGCCTCTATACAGTCTGCTGGTTAGTTATTAAAGTCCGTAATTTCCTTCTGAAGCAGGAAAACATCACAGACTGAGGACAAAACAAGGACACTCCGCCAAGGAAAGGCATTTTTTTGGGAGACATACAGTAAATTCACCGGTAGAAGCTGCCAGTCTTCTTGCTGATGGTCTTGTTTGCTTGTGGTTCTGTGCTGGTGTCTGAAAATGAATTTCAAATTATTTATTGATACAGAATTACATCAGGAAGTACGGACAGCTGACTCTTTCCTAAAATTGATGAATATTATAATCAATCAGTGGAAAACTCGCCCCAGACAGCGACACTGAGGCTGACGATGATTGATTCCAAAGAGTTTATTTGCTTGATTCTGAGCTTGTTCACCCGAGGCTGTTTCAAAGTCAGGCTGACAGTTGTGCAGAACAAAATCTGCACATAAACCAGAAAATTCACCCTTTGCACTGACAGGAGTCCACAAATTTGGCCTCCCACTCACTGTCAATAACGGCAGAGAGAGTCTATGTGAGTTGACGGCACATTTTGGAGTCTCTTCATCTAAACCGAACTGTCCAAAATAAAATAAGAATCCTCCTTCAGGCTGGACTTTTGCTTTGAAAATCTCTGCTATTGCTGCAACACGGCCATTGCATTGTATAATCTTCTATCCCTAAATGATAGAGATTAGGAAATGTGACGGTAGTCTGTAAAGTTGAAGACAAAAGACACCAAGCTGTCCTTTCTGTCTCACACAAAAGCAAAATCACCTCAATAAAACTTGCTCTCTCTCCTCCTTTGAAGCCAGCCTCTATAAATAACTTCCCAGTGGTATTACATGGTGGGACTGCGGAGAAAAACCGAGCGAAGAGTGCCCTCTATGTGCAGGCTGAAGCTTTGTGCCTGCAATTGTTTCACACAGTCATGCAAAAAGGCTCAAGATGTGCTCAGAATGCACAGAATCAGAAACTGTCTCACAGATATTGAGCTGCAGAGGATGAGTTGGCTCAAATCGTGAAAACATTTTCCCTTTTACACGCCTCTCAAGAAGCTAAAGCACTCCGTTTTTTCCGAATGGGCTCAATATTTAAAAGCATTTGAGGTGAAAGTCAGAGGGAAAGCAGCACGTTCTCGCTGCCCTCTCTAAGTGCAGTGTCATCAGAAGTTAAGTGCTAAGGGAGGCCAGATCAAAGCAACAAAGCAGATCTTCACTGTCTCACTTCATCTGTGCTCGAGCCCGAGAAACCCTGTCACAACCTCAGATGCTCACAGACGATTCTCCTCCTGGACTCATTTATTCCCTCCAACGCCGGATGATGCTACACACAGCAGCCATGATTGTGTAACCTAAATCAAAGCGCTCCGTTTGAAGACGTGTTTGGTTCATACGTCTATTACGGAGCTGTAAAAACTGCAATTAGATAGAAAATCTGAAGCCTCCAAATCCCAGCTGATTTACTCCAGTCCGACAGAGTTTGTTACCTGCTGTGACTCATACTGACACACTGAATGATTTAACAGTCATAATAAATAGAAATAGAAATATCATGGGAGAAGTGCTGCATTAACATAAACTCAGGGATGTATATACGTGAGCATATGTGAGGCAGTAAATAGGATGTGTAGAACCAGATGGTTTAAAACTGACATAACACCAGTTTTGATTCATATTTATATTCAATATTTATAGTATTTCTGTAGAACAAGTAAATTAATAATGGTATATGAGGAGTGAAACTGTTGAGGGAAGCACAGCAGCCACAAAAGAAAAGACGGCAAAGGAAGTTTCTGATAACACAGTGAAGCAAAGGAAGGTCAAATGCTTTCAGAGCCATTAAACTGGAATTATCTTGTTAAAGTTATGGACAAGCCAGTGGGAAAATAAATTTTATTTCTAACATTGCTAAATTAAATTGTCTAAAATTGTGATTTAACTCACCAGACTTTCCTCAACCGAAAAAAAAAATCAGTCGGTGGCCGAGAGCTGCTGTAAATCTACAAGTAAGAGCATGTAAAAAAAGAAAAGGGTAACAGCAGAAACATACAGTGTGAGAGGGAAAATGTCTCATTAAGGTAAATGGTCTGTTCCTGTATAGGCTCAAAGTGCTTTAACACTCGATTCACACAGGAGGAATCAAGAACTGTCATCACGTTTGGAGTCAAATGTTAAATCCTGATAAATCCTGATTGGTGCATTTTAGCAAGTGACATCATCTTTCCTCCACTAAGCCACACCCACTTCAAACTACTTTAAGAAGACAAAACCAAAAATCTCTCAAATGGATATGCAAATCGTTTCTAACTTGGTGGAGGTAGTAAGGAGATGATTGAGAAAATGGACTTGCATGCACAGATTTGCTTCTCTCGCAGTATTTTGTGTCTTTAGCTCCAAAAAAAGCGAAAAACATATAATGTGACTGGGAGATTTTACACAACCTCAAGTAAATAACTTCTTATACTGGATCAAATCAGTATGTTTACTGCGAGAGGGGTCCCTGATAGTGACAAACCCACAGAGAATTATCAGCTGACCCTGCAGCTGCCGTCAGTCTTTAAGCTCATTGGTTCATTTTTACGCCCGTCACTGTTTGGATCCAGTTTCCCTGCTGTCATTTCACATACATCACAGAACCTCTGATAACTTAACCTGCACAGCACCAAACAGTAGACAGACAGATTAGCAGCTAAAGAACTGCTGAATATATCTTCCTCTGGAGTGGTGGCGACCAAAAAAGAGCTAAAACAAGAGCGACTGTTGTTCTCCAAGTGGGCAGAAACACGACTTCAAATGAACAAAGTGCTGTTCTGTCACTGCTGCATATACAAACAGGCGACTGTCTGCCAACACATACTGTCTGGAAAAGGAAGAACCAGACACATATTAGCAGGAATATCTGCTATAGGTCATATTTCAACGTTTTGCTGGGGTGGCGGTTTTACACCGGTGGAATAATCTCCAGTAAAAATCAGACTCATTCCCCTGTTAAGATGAGGATAATGTCTTTTTAAAGTGTCTTCCTGACACTGAGCTACAGTGAGATCCACTCAGTAAGTGACAGAACACTCGCAGGAGAACGAACAGCCAGTTCTTCGCTCCCCAACCTGGTGCTGGAGCAGACAGATGTGCTGATATGCCATCTATAGCCGCAGGCCTTTTCTGACTTCTAAAGGCTTCCGCTGTCAAAGTGGGGCGCCTGGGAGTGCATGACACAAAAGTTAAATGAAGGTTAAATGGAAGCACTTCAAAGTGGGAGATCTCCACAGAAAAATAACGGAGGAAAGGTTAATGTGTGTCTTGTTGAGACACCGGAGCAGCTTGTAGCTTTTGGGCATGACGGTTTGAGGTCCAGTTTGGGTCAGAACGCCTTAGGGCCGCCGTTTATTGGTTTCATTCACACAGTCGCTGTGTGCAGGGCGACAACTGATGGAGAGCAGTTTTCTTCCTCTTCAGATTTTTCCTCTGCTGCAGCTTCAGTGCAAATTCTGTAACATTAGAGGCAGACAGTACTGGCTTTGTACATGTTGGATGTCAGGCAGTTTGAATCATCCACTTCTGATGTGATGGATGCTGATGCAGAGAAACAGGCTGCAGAAAAAGCCTCATTTATTTCTTTTTATTTGGCTCCATGTGTTCGACTAATCAAGCGTTTTGCCCCAAAGTAAATGTCAGACATAAGGTCGGTGATTTGCAGGTTAAAGAAGAATAGTTTGTCATTTTAGGAAATTTGTTCACCTTCATGTCAAGAGCATGAAATGTTCGACGTACAAAAATCCATAAAAACTGGGATACCGACACTTGAACACAACACATGTGACCAAAGTAGCTGTGCAGAGAGTGGAAAAGGAGAGCATGACTTTCTGTCCTTCATACACCCGGCCAATTCCTCTGTGAACTCAACACGCTTTTACAAACACTTTGGGTCGCAGCTCGTCCAGTTCCAAAGTTGAGACGGCGAATGAAACAGCTGATGCCAATCAGCTGATGAAAGCACGACTTCAGAGCTCGGCCTGAAGTAATAATATGCTCCACTTATTTTATTTAACTGGCGAAACGTACTAATATTAAAAAAAATACTAATTTTAATGTGCTTTCCTCAAAAACATGTCCACAGATGTACTGACAGTCGCTAAAAGTGCAGAGCAGGTAGGTGAGCGGTTGCCTGCGGGCATTCATGCGTAAATATTCAAGTTTATCTGGGCATAAAGCATCAAAGACATTAAACACAATCAGTGATTTTACTTTCACATATTTTTTGTTGCTGCTTTGATCCAGATGCACATTGAAAGGTGCAGCAGACAAATTTCTTAAGGTGCTAGCCCTTCAAAATAATACGCAGTGAAATAGTGTTTTCATGTTTATGCAGTGTATGTAAAAGAAAAAAAAGCAAGGGAGAGAAATCAGAGGAGAAAGAGCTTCTGGAAGCAGGTAGATGTAAGGCAATTACCAGCTCAACGCCACATCAAAAGAATGGTAACATCTCCACTGGGGCGCCTGCGTCCCTTTAGTGTTTAACCTATTATCACAACGTTGTTAGTAAAGTGCGGTTGGCCTGTACACCAATGTGACAGCTAATTGCCAACCGCCAGGACTCAAAGGCAGCCGACCTGAAACTCCGCAGCATTACAGGGAATAGAGTTTGACACTGTTTTGAAGGTCAACCTTTTCTGCATTCAAACCCCAACAGGTCCCCCCCTGGGGTGCCTGCTGAAACGCCTATCACAGGAAACTGGAGAGGCTTATTGTTCTCTCCTCTCCTGTTGACCCTCACCGCCCCATTAAAATCTAGCCTGAAACCCTGCCTGAGGGTCTCCAGCCATCATCGGCACGCGCGGCCTCGCCAAAGCATTGCATACTAATGGGACAGAAGAGTGGGTGGAGGGGGGGGTGCTGGGGCCCGGGTTTGCATCTTTAAAATGTGGGTTGGGATTGGTTACCAGGCAGAATTAATGACAGGCTTGATTATCAGAGGGTTTGGTGCAGGAGGAGTTGCAGTTTGAGCGTAATGAGCGCTGCTGGTCCCGTCCAGATGATCTTGTGCACTGACTCTTAATGGAAATACACACACACGTATTTCTATTCATTGTGCTGACTCGCTAAAGTCTTACCACCTCCACCGTGGAGCTTCTGTTTTAACCTGCTGGCTTGTTTGTTTGTCTGAAATATCTGAAAAATGCCCAGGTACACACCATGAACTGTATGTAAAGATGGACGACATGACGACATGTTGGATCGCCCCCCGGTGGCTGGCTGCAGTGTAGGACACGTCAAGTTTTACACACTCAAAGAAGTTTCATAACACTAAAAATCTAAACCTACAATGTGGTTTTAACATAAGTTTGATCTTTTAGCACTTTTTTCACTCAAAGTAGTTCTACAACATAAAAAGTAAACTTACTTACAACAACTTTAAGTTGTCTGTTAACATACTATCAATAAATAGAAATGTATGAGCCAAAGTCCCTGCAGTGCCACCCCATCATAAACAGATAACAGAGCTACAGACGTCCACAGAAGATGGACGCCACACTCCTGCAGCAGCATTACGGTGCCTGTGGAATGAGCGGCTCTCCAGGGTGAACCACCATCATTATTAGACCTCGGTACAATAATGCTTATTGTCTCACTGCCGTCGATGAGATTAAGTCTTTATGTATCGACAGTTGGTTCCTACTGATGAGACATTTTTTCAAGAATTTCTAGAATCGTAGCAATTCAGTCAGCACCGTAAAACTGTCGACAAACAGAAAGAGCACGTCTAAAAGGTAACTGCATTAAGGTAAATAACCGAGGAGCTACTGATCTGTGTGTCCCCATGCTGTGCTTTCATCAAAACTAATTTATTGATCAAACACGTGGTCAATATAGTCGTCGTTTCCCCTTCACCAAATAAAAAAAGTGGGAAAAACTATAGTACACTCTTTATACTGAACAGCAGCAGACCATACAATCATTAAGAGTCACACATTAGGAGTCATGTGGCGTATTTCGGATACATACTTTCTTTATTGAGCTACTGTGATAGGTGATAACATTCTATTAGAATTACAAAAACATAAATCAGTTTTCTTTACCCGTGTGGTGCTTTTCCCCACTCTGACACGACGGCTGCAGAGGTAGTGGAAAGACTGACACAATGTGAGAAAAGCAGCTTCATGCCGCGCAGTATAGTTGCCCTGATGAGAGCACACAGTACGTCTGCTACTGGAAGGACACGACGGACTGAGCTCACTGCTGAGACAAACTACAGCACTGAGGTGAACACTACTGTCCTCAAATGTGTTCTTACGCAGAAATATTTGCATCCTTCACTATGTGTACAAAGCCCCTGGAGATACAATATCTAGCAACACAAAAGAGCTCGTGAATCTTCAGACGAGATGTGGTGCTGCAGCGTCTTCTCATGTGTTAAAAAGGTGTAAAGACAGAGACAGGAGGGAACTTTGAATGAGTGGCTACGTAAGTTGATCATTTACATGAAACTATAAACATACAAACAGCGGGAGCAAGGAGAGACGTTTAAGGTAAATGTCTTGGTTTGAGCAACACAACACCATTTTCACAAAATGTGTTCACAAAAAGCTGTTTGTAAGGGTCAGTACAGCACAATAAGGCACAGTTAGCTGAACAGCCAGAGTCCTTCAGCCTCCCAGTAGCAAACCACCTTGTATACAATCAACACCAGCACATGCTGATCTTCTTACCACATCAGTACGAACAAAAAGAGAAAAAAAAAAGGAAAATATGTTCAATAAGTTGCAAGGTTTAGTTCTGACTTCACTAACTTAATGGAGGCAGAACTTGTCCCATTCGTTAAGTGGGCAAAGATTTGCTCATTTAAAAATCAAGGTTTTCTAAATTGAGTTCTGAATGTGAAAATCCTGAATTAAAAATAAACTCTGCAAATTAAATGCCCCAAAAGTCTATGTGTAAATAAAAGCATTCAATTTCATCAAAGTGCATTCTGGTCCAGAGCTCATAATTCAGAGTCAAAACAAAATTGAAATTCTGACCACATAATTAAAATGGATTCTGCTGGTGGTGAAACACCACACTTATTCCACAGAGTTTCACTCCAGGGCTGAAAAACTAAGATTTCTCGACTTCTCGAATGATTCACACACTTCTGCCTTGTGATAGAGACAGTTTGAATGTTTGAAAAACATTATTTCTGTCAGCTAAACACTGTTAGCTGAGCCACTACTTTCCAAATCAACTTAAAACACTGAAATTCAGTCCAAACTTTGCATCTCTTCCAGTCGCCTACTAACATTAAAGCCTTTACATTCTGCAGATTGATTCCACACATCAGGAAAAATAAAGCTATACAGTAGTGAACAAAACAGTTCTCAGGTAACAAGAGGGGTGAAAGAACTTATAATTCATTTCAATTTGCTCTTAAGCAAACCTCAAAATAAACCTCTGTTGCTAAATATAGTGTACACGTAAAAAGAACCACAAAACACATAAGATGCTAAGCAATACAATTGATAAGGCTATTGGTGCATGTCAAAGTCAATCAATTATCTCTATTTGGATTAAATCATTATATTTCCTTGTGTTCTTTAGAATAAACATCATCAAACATAGACAAGTATTGCTTAAATCTGAACAAATCTGAATGGTTTCGCAGTACAAAGTAAAGGAAGGAGAACACCATTCAATTTCAAGCATTTCCTATATTTATATGGCTATCTGAGGAAAATGATCACAAACTTGTGTCACAGATCATGTTTCTCATTCTTTTCCATGCTTTAATCATCTGGTGAGCCTTAGGATTCATCCTGCGACCCCTTTGGTGGTCCCGACCCCCCCCCCCCCGTTGGGAACCACTGCTCTGAATCACCACAATAATATAATAACCCTAACGTCTTGGACCACTTGTTTCTGCTCCATCTACAAGAGCAGCAGCTTGCTTTTGTTTTGTTCTTTTTACAGATTATAAAGGAAAACACACAGTTTAACTCCTAAACTCGTGAATTAAAGGGAAAAACGTAATTCAATGGTATTCCCCTTAGTTCCATCAAGCCATTACAAGGTTGTTTTGTTCTATTTGTATACATATAAAAAACAAGGAAAGTGTATTCATACTTCAATACCCCCACCAGAAACAGTACTGATGCACTTCTATTACCCATGAAAACCTTGTTTGGTCATTTCAAAGAGTAACTTAATAAAGATGAGTGTGTTCTCCTGTCGAAAGGGAAGCTTGGCTTCTTTACCTGTTGGTCTGAGTGGTCTGAAACCAGCAGGGGGCAGTGTTATTTGGTACAAAGTGATTATACAGCAGTCGATTCCCCTCATTGAGAGTCATCACGTACAGTGAGCATAGTGACATCTGATTTCAGTGAGTGAAAGTAGTCCCTCTTTCCACTAGTTAAGTGCAAAAGGATGGGTTAACATTCATAAGGTAATAATACTATTCATTAACCAAAGCTATTAGGAAGGTACAGGGTTTGCAATATAAAAATATGTTCTAATATCTGCATTAGATGCTGGTGAACTAAGTGCATTATGGGAGAGTGAATAAAGGAAGCTAAGCTAACAGATGAGCTCTTAACCTGAACACATGAGTGAGTGTGTGTGTGTGTGTGTGTGTGTGTGTCTTAATGACAAGCTGGGTTTGTCCACCTGTGTGGCTGCAGTCAAAACCAGGACTAGCACATCTCAGAATGGAAAGACAAGGTCCGGGTCCAAAAGCAAGCAGAAATGAGCATAACTTTCAAAATAATCTCATTTAAAATAACACAGCAGATTCTGAACAATGCTCCACTGACACACTCAGAATTCATCCTACCAAACACAACAACAGCTTATTCCTTCAATTTCCTGATGAACCACAGATGGTTTCACAGTACGAAGTGTTTGGCTTTAATGAGTTAGGTGGAGTCATGGTTTAGAGCCACCGCTACACAGCTGGACATCCATTTTCATGATTCTGCATATACATTCGCCTGTTCAAAGCAGGAAAAAGGGACAATAACACTGTTTTTTTTTTGTTATTGTTGTTCTTGATTGCTTTGAAATGTGTTTGGCTTTGTTAGGACATCTGAGACAGGACACCATTTGGTCAGCATCTGAGACCAAAGCTTCAGGTTTTGAGATGAAAACTGATCAGCAAGACGTGAAATACAAAAAACACATGGAATGGATAGATTATCGAACGATACTGACATTTAGAGCAACATTTAAATTGCTACGTGATATGTTCATCAAGTATATTTGCACACAACACGATTGAAAAATACAGGTAGACTTGATTAGCATTCATTGATTAGTAGTATCAGTAGTATTCCTTAAAATGTCTTAACATAGTGGCGTGGGTGTCGTTAGTGGGTTAATGAATAGACTATACAGAGCATTATTTAATCTCATAGCTTTAACATTTCAATACAGACACGTTAGGAGACAAATGGAACAGACTACACTGATGTCTTGTGAGTTTTAAAGTTAATCACAGCAAAAATAGCGGGTCACATTTAACACAAAGGTTTCTCAGCTTCATATAATACTATCAAGTATTCACTGTACAACTCCCCTGCATTCATTACATTACATTTAAGGCAATGTATCACAGAATGGGCGATCACATTGACCACAAGAAATACATTTCCCTGTATATCTGCATTAAAATATGAGATTATATTGCTCATGGGCTCTATGTGTAGAAAAACCACTATTATGCAGATGGTTTTTGGTCGTTAATACCTTATTAAGGCCCACAGAGGAAATTACATTCAACTATAATTAAATTCATTAAACTGCAACAGTTTTATAAAGATGTTCGGGGTGAAGTATGGCCATTTCTCTTTTAGTGCAGCATGTATCTGAGTGCAATACGGAGCACTAGACGACTTAGAGGAAGCATTTTATGACTTGATCGAAAGTATTAAAGTGTGACATTTGTGCAGGTTTTACTACACAACATTACAGTGCTCAAGCGGGCAACATAATACACGGGCACCAGCGTCACCAGCTGTGAACACATCTGTTCTTTATTTATGGAAGTGGGAATTTTAGGGCACCCAATTGCAATATTACACACAGTGCAATTAGGATTTTGCATTCTTGCTTGACACATATCACCAGATGGATGAAGCCATTTCCAGTTCACTGGGATTGCTAACACTGCATTCACACTGTGAGGAACACAATCAACAAGTCATCAGGAGTTTCAGGTTCCTATACAGCTGACCAACTGAGAAAAATCATATCAGACTTTTTCAGCTTTGTAGGCTTAACAGCTGCCGGATTTGAGCTCCTCTAATTTCCCTGTTGATATAACTTAACAAATATTTGCATAAAATAGGAGCAGTTGATTCCAGGCTTGCCCAGTTCTTCATAGACTTTAAAGACAACCAGAAGAGGCATCTTAATGGTTGACGCTTGGACAATGGCTGTAATGTAATGTTCTGAAATTGTTTTATCTGTTCGGTTTCTATGCTAGCAAATTGTAGTGCATCTGATCAGATTGTACAGTCTGCAATCTTTCAAAAACAATACAAATAAGCTAAGTAACTTTAGGTGTGAATGCACAGTTAGTGATCAGTGTTGCTCAAAACTTGGCCAAGCAAGGACACCTGCTGTTTTTAGCATCAAACTGGTGACTTTTCCCCTCACATAAAGGTCCTTTTAACCCCAAAAAACCCCAAATCTATTCACTGCTTCCTCATTAGTTTAATCTTTCCTTGTTTACGGAGACCTCACCGGGTTGTGAAGATCTCAAATTTTTGTTTTAAATGTGAATTAAGTTTGCTGGTGCTGTTGGAACCGTGGCAAAACGCTGATGCTGCATTCACATCATATCGGAAGACACAGTTGGAAGAAGGGAATGACGCTCGGAATAGTTTAATTTAGCAAAATAAACAAAGGTAACGAAACTGATCCTTGAACAAACTGCAGCAGATAATATATTTCCGAAGCAGAGCTGATTGTCTGACTGTGAATTTATCAAATTTTCTAACCTGCTGACATATGTGGATTTGCTGCTATATACGTTCTCAGTTGACACAATTTTGGAGTTCCTACATACTAAATACTTCCTACTATAAACGCACATCCTGATAATGACTGCCACTAAGTGCAGTAAATGTACTTTTCCCCCAGTTGCAGTCTTGTATTTACAGTAAATCCGATATGAGGTGAACGTGGCGACAAAGAAAATACAGGTAGTACGACAACGCTGTTTTTTCTATTTTCCTTTCCATTTTCTCACTTTTAGCCTCTTCACATGCATACAATATCTTACACGTTTCTCTCTACTTCTGTTATAGTCTTTGACAAACAGATATACAGTAAAACCTCAGAGCTTCCTACAACACAGTTGTTGCTTTGGCAGTTAGTTTTAGAGAAGTGCAGAGGACCCCAACTAGAGCCTGGTGGAACACCGAGAGGCACCTCTTGGCTTGGAGCTCACTTTGATCGTGGTGGAGGGTGGTGCAACATTGCCACGGAGGTGAGGGAGAGCTATTGGCAGAACAGAGGAATCTAGATGTTGGTTTCCCGCTGCATAGGTTCTTCACCTTTTTGACTTTGACTTTTGTCGACCAGCTCTTCTGATGCCTGGGCTTCCCCATCAGCCTCCTTCTTCTGGTCTGGATCTTCTGTCTCAGTCCGTTTGTACATCTCTGCAGACTTGCGCTCACGCTCCAATAGTCTGTAGTTAATGAAGTTTCCAATGAAGAGCCAAATACTTGCCAAAATCACGACAGCCCCGCAGCAAAAATACATGTATTTGTAGTTTTTCGTGATATCGACCAGTTTCCCTGCAAGACAGCACAAGGTTTTTAGATGTTAAAGTATCTGCACACTTATAAAATCAAAGTATTGCCATGTGGAATTGATATATAATTTTCAGAAAACGTATAAATGTCAACTATTATTAATTCTATCTATGAATAAATGCCTGGTCAAACCCACATTCAGAAAGGCAAGTCTTTGTGGCAATTTTAGCGAGACAAATTTTGACAAATGATCTCAACAATGCTGATCTTTGAGGGAGCCAGAAGCGCAAAACAAAATAATCTACAGTATTTATATTTATCCCCCCTCTGACAGTATAAACTCCCTCACAAAAGAGGCATGGTTTGCAGACTGTTATGGGAGAAAAGGTTTAAGGTTTTTAGAATAATACCAAGATTTTGCAACTGACAAGTACTAGCATACTACTGGCTGGCTACTACTGAACCTTTCTGGAATGACCTAGCTTTAATAATGTTGTGAATTTGACTGATTGACAATAATAGCCACAAGAGTTGAGAACACTTGAAAGTACAAGCAGTTAAAATTGTAAATTAGGCAGACACATCATACCTGCTAGAGGTGGACCAATAAGGACCGGGCAGCACTCCACAATAGTGGTGAGTCCCACAGCACTGGAGAACCTCTCAGCTCCAACCAGGTCCATCAGTGTTTCAAACAGCACTGAGCTGACCATGCCAAAGGCAAAGCCGAAGAACAGCGAGTATACTACCAGACCTGTGTAGCTTTCCGCCAGTGGGCAGAGGATGTGGCACACACCATTGTACAGCACAGCAAAGCTGAAAAAGTATTGGATCCTGGGCCGGACCCAGCGCGAGTTGGCCAGTAGCCCCATCGAGGGCCTGGCAAACATGTCAACAAAAGCTAGAATTGAGAGGAGGAAGGCAGCCGAGTACTCATCCACGCCCATGTCTTTAGCGTAGGCCGCAAGGAAGACAATAGGTGCAAAGAAGCCCAAGAACATGATGACGTTGCCTGACAGGTAAATAAGGAAGCCGCGATGCTTGAAGAGCGACAAGTCCAAGTACTTGTTGATAACTTGCCAGGCAGACCGCTTTTCTTTTGTTGTGGTGGAAATGGTGGCTAACTCTTCGTCTTTCTTTACCTTGCCGGGTGGGGGTCCAAGAGGCCTCATTAGGGAACCAGCCACACAGCAGTTCAGTAGCAGGCCACCCAGGATGAGGAAGCTGCCTCTCCAGCCAAAATGGTTGAAGAGAAACTGGTTGAGAGGAGCCAGGGTGCTGAGGAACACTGGGCTGCCTGCCATCGCCAGCCCGTTAGCAATGGGACGCTTCTTATAGAAGTATTTGCCTATCATAGTCAATGCTGGCTGCAGGTTGAAGGCCAGTCCAAGTCCTATGAAGAAAGATGACAGAGGAACATTAGACTTCTAAGACAAGCTAAAACCATACCCGTGTGAAAGAACACTTATAAAAAAGAATCTATTTTACCTCTCGCTCACCTAAATAAGAAACCAATTAACTACTGCAAGCTTATACTACCACTTGCGTACTATATACGTAGCATATATAAGTAATTGGCAAATGTTACTATGTTAACACATTAAGACAGTGAAACCTGATAAACCTGCTAGCATTAAACACTGCCATGCAAGTAATTAGCTAATATGTTTAAATGGACTGTACTTGGACAGGACTGAGGTTAAATTGGGGCTTATTATGTGTGAGGGGCTCTGGGATCAGGTGCTTTATTATATTCTCTTGGTGCACAATGAAATGATCAAAAACAGGTTTGCAAACATGCACAAGAAGCCCGCCACATCAGCGCACAGGTGGTGCATACACCGATAACACGGTAGATCGCTGGCCTGTATGCCCAATTTAACCTCAAAGCCAGGTGATCTGCTCATCACACACACACATTCACATATCGACGCACAGGTTCATGGGCAATTTGGGGTTCAGTATCTTTCCCAAGGATACTTCGACATGTGGGAACTGAATCATAGATCTCCTGATTAGTGGACGACACGCTATACAACCGAGCCACAGCTGCATGGCTTAAACACCGTGGGGCAAGTTCAGCCGCACAGAGTCGAAGCAGACTGTTCTTTTTTTTTTTTTTTTTTTTTTTTAATAATGTAGCAGCCACCAGACCAGACCATCATATTATCTATGCTTTATTTATCAAATTATAGTATGAAGCAAAAAACAAAAGCAATCACAGTTTGATTAGCTGGAACTGGAACTTGAATTGCTAATAGTTGTTACAACAATAAATCTGAGTATTTTATCCATCATTGTTATACATTTCCCAGTAATGTAGCCTTTGACCTTTCAAATGAAATACAATAAAACCTCCTTTGAGTTCCTGTGATATGAAATCACAGACCGCTGCCTTATTAAGTATGTTGCATTGGAATTCAAATGGGCAACGGATTGATAGTTATACTGTGGCTCCAATATGCTTAAAAGATCTGATGAAGCCCAATAAGGGAGAATATCATCTTTCTTGGGGGAACAAAATTATTTCTGTGGAGGAAGCCTGCTTTTTGTTTTAAGTTATAAATTGGCATATAAATTGATGGTGAAAATTTAAGACCAAAACCGATATGGATCGAATAAACAAAGCAAATGTTCTCTCAGTTTTATTTTTAACCTGCTTAGTCGAGCCTAATCAAATTAACTCAAATTGGACTTAAGTGGATTAAATGCACTTACCACCTATTACTCCTATGCAGAGGTAAAGCTGCACCACGCTGTTGCAGAAGGAAGCTAAGATCATACCAGTGGCACAGAGGCAGCCCCCCATCATGACGATGGGCCTGCAGCCGTATGTGTTGACCAGTATACTGCTGATGGGACCTAGAACAAATGGAAAACATTAAATCAACTCACACATGTTGGATGTTTACAGTAGTCAGGATCGCTGAAAGTGAGTGCATAATGATTTAATCTGGTTAGTGCTGCACGCCAGCGGGAGCCCAGCTTCTAATAATAGCAGCAACCGGGCTGTTTCCATTTTTAAACACGGCACTCACATCATCTCGTGTCAAATCCAGTTAAGAGAACTAACTGACAGCATGAAGAATGAGAAAAGACGTTCATATAAGAGTGTTTCTTTCACGTAATGCTTTTTAACACGCAGTGTCTATGCTGCAAAGGTGCATCAAGTCACATTTTAGTCTCCAGCCTGTGTTCTCACAATTCATTTAACTCACAAGCCACAAACATAAATGAAGCTGAGCTGAGTAATTCGCTGAGTGTGTAATATTCACATTCAGGTAACTGCAACGTGTCAGAGGCGTTTCCGTCAATCTCTCTGCTGCTGAGAGAGAAACTTAATTGTAACGAAGTTTAACCATATTATCTGAAAAGCTTAATTAGACGTGAAAACAAAGGTCAGCCATAACATCATTACCCACTCTGTGCATAGTAAATATCCATGAGGTCTTGCACATCATCCCTTTACTGGTTTAACTTTGATGGACTGAGACAGAGAAACATATTTACTGTGCTGGTGAACTGTAAACTGTGGTTTAGTAAAAGACTAGAGATTAAGGGTGTATCCATCCTTTTTCATTTTCAATTAAAGAAGATTTGCTTTTGATAATCTGACAAAGGGCTTTATATATATTATATTTGTATATTATAATCTATTTGATCATCATATTTCTGAATCGGTATTATAACTGCAGGCATTTGGCGGGATTAAAATTCAGTATTGGCCACATTAAAACCAGCCACAGATTAAATAATGGACAGAAAGAGCACTCCCGATGAAGCAGGTTGTCTTTGTGCTCGTAGCTATCACTTAAAACATGAGGAGTGACTAAAGTTGTTTTTATTCCAGAGATGCTCAACATAATTTGATCTTTTAATTACAATATTACATTTTCTATTATATTGCTGCTGTGCTACTTGAAGTATATGAGAGCATTTGATCAGATTTACACATCTTGGCATATAACATCCTATGAATAATATGGCTGCTTAAAGCACTTTTTAGGAGTCTGTACCTGTTATAATTGACACCGTCTCCTATGTCTTTGCTGAATTTTAAGTACAGGAGGAGTAAATCAAATAGGGAGGGAGAAAAGTAATGAAAGATGTATTTTTTTTTTTTTAAATAATGCTCTCATTACCAGCCAGAAGATGTACCATATTTCTGCCAGACCCGGTGCAATTTAAAAAGCCACAACGGGCGAGGAGTCATCCGACTTAATTTGCTCTGCATGAATCCTTTCTCGACCTTGAGGAAAGTTCCCCTCATTTGCATCCACAGCCGTGATCAGTATTCTCAGGGGATCAGCGGGACCCGAACCGGCCAAAATGAGGAAGCCCCTGAGCCTGCACATTACCTCCTTTGAAAAAGGCTTATCATCTCCTGGCCAGACGCAGCGTGGACTTCATTACACAGTGGACAAAACCCCAAACTAAATATAACCACCTGGATCCCAAAAGGGAATGACACATATAGAAATGTGTCTAACAGTTTTTTTTCCACGACCCTTTAATATGAGCTGAAGCGAGGAGACTGGTACGGCTCATGATGTGAGGATGCTGGTTATCCATTACACTTCAAATAGGATAAAGTCGACTGAGATGCAGAAAGGGAGGCAAATAACTTTTAAAACCCGTTCTGCCGTGAGAGGACACAGACATGGTTTTCTGAAGTGACAGGCTGCCGACCCACTACTCAGATATTTACGGGGACATAATGAAGGATAAAACAGCCTGAACCCAGTTCATCTGTGTGATAAAGGTTTACCCACAGTTTTAGGATGACATGAGACTCTGAGGTGAGTTAGGCAGCACCACATCGTTGACGTTAGCCTGAAGGTTAGAGAACTGAGTTAGACACCGGACGGTTGCTAGTTTGATATGCCAGGCTGGCAAGATGAATCTGGTCTCCACTGGAGCTGCTCAGTATCCAGCAGATCAGCCTGTGGTTGTACTGGGCAGTGTACGAATGCTTCCAGCTACCTCTAAATAAATAAAGTGGTACACAGTCTCTGTCTTGCTAATTGCCAACTCTTGCTAATGCGATATTAAAAGATTCGGCTCCTGAGTCATCCAGCAACACTGAAATTTACTTGAACTCTACATTCACTCTTGCATCTCTGTTTTGGTCTCCACCAAACTCCTGAGAAAAATACCTGTGTCTTTTAGCTGTAAAATAAGATAAATCTTATAATCCTGCATCGTGGACATTCACTGGTCACAGCAGCAATGGAAAGATGAAAATACAGTATAAACATAAATACACTACATGTATCCTGCATGCATACAGATATATCCATGAACTGGTAAAGTGCACATGATATGAATATGAATAACTGACATGGGTGTGGATTAATTATGCTAAGAAAAGCCGTAAATATGAAAATAAAATGTCAATAAACACAATTTCACGTTGTAGATTGTATGGACTAAAGTGATTATAGCGACAGATGATAAATAGTAGTACTGTATTAGTCTTTAAACTTGGTCTTTTAGTCATTTGGGGGGTGGGCAGGTATTGTACATTGAGTTCTTCTGCAGCCAAACATGACGCTAATGAGACTGAATCAAAATGCCACGTAATCATTTGCTAATATAAAATCATTGTTTATTGCAGCTTTACATGTTTTTTCTGGGAGCAAACTCCCGGTTATTCTCACTGACAACATTTTCCATCTGAATGACTTTCAGCATAAGAAAACTGCTCAGTGCACGCTCCGTGGATTATCCACTCTAACATGCACACTAAATGACTGCAGGGGCTAAGTGCTCAATCAGTTTCACATGCAGTAAATCCAGGGAGCCTCAAGGTGCTCTTGGTGCTTTTAGAAAATATTCCTCAGGGGTATTTAGCAAAGAGGAAAATTCTGTTAAAAGCCTTTATTTAGTCGAGCATGAGAGCTTAAAGCACTGGCTCTTTTTTTTTTCCTTACAGGGTTTTCATCTGGGTGGAGACACAAACCATTAACTATAATAAACTATAATAACTCAAATATTATAAAGCCAGACAACCATCAGAAAATTAAATTATGTCGATGCCGTAGTGAAACTAAACTACACATTTTTTTACGTCACGATAAACCACCAGCAGGTGAACACGTTCACTCTACTTCTTTCTTTGGCATCTTGTCATCCACCTGCGTTTATGACTGACAGTGAACGTAACACGGGTGTGGCCCTGTGCCCACGCTGCCTCGCCCAAGGTCAAGTCCCTCTCTCTCTCTCTTCCTGTATGGATTAGCAACACTGATCCAACACGGACTCACAGCCTGCAGCTTAAACACGTCATCACGGAGCGACGCTCGCAGGGATGTGACTGAGGGATGTGTCGCTCCACAGCTGTCTGATGTAATGCTATGAAGGATTGCACTGGAAAGCTGAAATGTGCCAAGCCCAGTTTTTTTTTAAAACACAGCCAGGGAGGCAGCTGACTATGCAAATCTTCAGAGTAGTTATCATCCAACCTTTCTTATCGGAGGGAACATCTTCAGGTTAGCAGGTAACACTGTGTTCCACGAGGAAGTCGGGAACAAAACGACACTGACATCAAGCAGAGAGATGCCTTTGCAGAAACACATTATAAAGCTAAAGCAGAGTCTGGGGAGGGGGGGGGGGGATCAGTTCGTTTACAATCTCATAGATCAGGGTGAGTTAGGAGCACAACTTTATAGCTCTGTGAAATCATTTCCACATTTGTGGTTTACACTGTTAGTTGATAAAGACTTACAGGGATGTAATTTAATGCTGTGGAGGCGGCTGTGTCACACCACAGCAAACACCACAGCAGAGGAGAGCAGACGTGATGGTTATGGAAACTCTGACTCCTGGTCCGACTGTACAGAAGTGTGAGGCTGCAACGAATGATTCTATTCATTATTGATTCCTCTATCCATTTTGTTTGATTCATTGATAATGTCCACAAAGAAAACCCCTCTGTAAATATCCTGAAGAAGTCAAATCACTGATATCAAAAATAAAACACACATGCTGATGCTCTGCAGGTATTATGTTTAGCATGTTAGCATGCTAACAGGGCTGTACACAGAAAAAAAGGAAAGATATATTTTGTATTAAACTTGCTGTTGTTTTGTTGATTAAATTAAAGGATTACATCAAACTTGGTGTGTCGATCTAAAAGCAACTTATAAAAGCTTATAAAAAAGGTCGGCCGTCTGGCACCAGACAGGAGGGAGAAGGAAAAGGTCCTTTCTGCCGTTTGGATCAATTGGATTCATTTTTCTGGGTGTAAACAGCAACACACACACACACACACACACACACACACACACACACACACACACACACACACACACACACACACAGTGGGGAATTAGAAAGGTGTTAAACATTAAAAAAAACCGATTGCTTCATCAGGGTACGAGGCAGAACAAGAGAGCAGATGTTTAATGAATAGCTGATGAGTTCAATCAATATGAATGAATGAGTAACAAGAGCTGCTCTCTTAGTAACGCTGCACATCAACAACATCACCACACGATGATGACATGCAGTCATCACAAGCTAAAGCAGCAGTAAAATACTCTCATGTGGCCGACAGACTTCATGGTGAATGTTGGGCTCTTAGGGAGGTCAGAGGTCAGCCGAGATACTTGTTTCAAAATAATATTCAGAGAAATCATTTCCCTTCTTCTTTAAGCGTGTTTCATGCACAGAAGCAGATATGAACCGTGGAATAAAAGAGACAAGACAAATGATATATATTTAATTTAAACGCTTTTACTTTGTTTTCAGCTGAAATCACCTTAAGAGTTAACTAAGACTAAGCTAGTTGATATTCATGGACGCTGAGCTAAAGCCTGTCGGTCCGCTTGTTTTAACATGAACACAGAACCTAAAGAGTTTTGAGGAAAAAGAACCTTTGGGTTGAAAACAAGTTATTAAATCAATTTATTGAATGAACGAATGAATACATAGATAAACAAATAAATGAATAGATGACTAAATAAAATGAAATATTGAAAAATAAACTTGTATCTAGATCTAGGAGTCCTGGTCACTTTCAGCAAACCTAAACTGCACCGACTTGTTGTAAAGTGCTTCAACCTGAGGAATGTCACCTGTTTGAGGGACATTTGCAAGAACTCATCATTAGCAGAGTCGACTCCCTGCACTGCATTATAATTCTACTTCTCCTGCTACATTTAACACCAGGTTGTCATCCATATACAGTTAAGAACAATTTCTCATGAACTGCCCCCAAAAAGAGAGAACTGCAGCTGTAATTTCTTACTTTGGACATAAAAGCATCCACAAAACATAATGAAAGTGATTTAAAAGTCACAGTATTTTACATTCCCTTTCTTTGTTTTACAGACTCGATAGTCTGACTGAAGCATTGACTAAATTCTTTCGGTGTTCTAGGAGGAGGCTGCACTGCACCTCACAGGAAATGAGCTTTCCAGGCCTGCTGTTGACCGCTACAGATGGTGACAACAGCAGTAGATCGAGTGACAGGAGGATTACAGCGTGGACAGATGGCAGCCGTGGCACCGCCAAGCAGAGGGCTGCAGGGCTGCAGCCAAAGTGGGAAATACAGCAGGTGATCGGAGCAATATGGTGGAGAAAATGACACTTTCACAGCTTCCTCATTCAAGAAACAATGGAGGACCAGCTGTAGCACTGTGTCCGTATTTGATATGATAAAAGGTTTGCCTTTCCACCCTGAATGTGATTAGTGATTGACATTATTCATTGATTTTCAATGCTCCAAGCTTTTATAACAAATACTCTGGTTCTACAGGCTCACTTATTTCCTACAATCAGCATGTAGAAATGAACTCTTATCTGTTGCTTGAGCTCGGTGAATGTGGGGGTTCTCTGGTTGTCTCAGCGTGTGACGCCGTGCCGGCATCCTGTGACGCCGTGGTTTCAAATCCAGGTCATGATCTCATGACACAACCTACTCCCATCTTCATCCTGTCACTACCTACTGTGTCTTGACGTTGAAGAGAGCCTAAAATGCAAAGCGTATCACAGAGAGCTCCACAGATTCCATCTTTATACACTATATCGTACACTATCCTGCCTTTTGAATGGGACATCTGCTCAGGGAGCGACGCTCCGTGTAACAAAGATAATCCTCAACAACGACAACAAATGAAATCCTAAAGAGATTCCCCTGAAAGCAGGGTGCCAAACAGGGGTGAACGACACCACAGTAATTGTAACTGTCCTGTTAAAGAATAACTGGGATAAAAGTTATTATAAACGCTGGACAAGTAGCCCAGGTGCCCACGATGGGAGTGTGGCAGCACCACAATCAGGACGACTGAACCACTATTCAACCTTTCTCCTTCTACAGTTTGAACGTTGAAATAAAGGAAAAGGTTTAGAACTTGAACTGCGTTAGATACTCTGCCTATACAGACACAATATTATATATATCACACGTCTTTTGGCTTATTACTATTGCAGAACAAATTGGACTTAGCAGTTAGTTTTTAATCAGATCAGTCAGTCCACATTAAATCAAACAGGTTTAAGCTTGTATACAGGACCAGACCGGCAAACCAACCCAACCACATTCATAATGTGGTTAAAGGGAAAAAATCTCTTGCATCAACACTTGTAAATTAAACAGTATGATCTCAGATCAGTATTGCACCACAGAAGTTGCCAGTTGTCTCCGAGCTTCACCGGCGCTCAGATTTCCGTCAACTGTCGTCGTTAAACAATTAGACACAATTTCTATAGCTGCAGTGTGGTTAGAGTTTAGTTAAAGGCTTAGGTAGAGGTCAAACCAACCAGTGACTCACCTGCAGCATACATGACCGCAAGCATGATGGAGGAGATCCATGCGATCTGACTGTAGGACGCTCCGAAGATGACCTGGATGTCTTTGAAGAAGACCGTGATGGCCTTGGGGAAAGCGTACGAGAAGCCGATGGAGATGAACGATGCTAACACCACAGCCCACCCCCAACCGCCGTCTGGTGGGGGCACGGCGGCGGGATTTGTGGCCGGTGGCGGCATCACTGGCCCACCTCAACGCTGACTATTCACTGCAATGACAGAAAGGAAAAGAGAAAGGAGGATTAAAACTTAAGACTTAAACTAGCTTTCTGTGTCTCCTGCTGTTTCTCCTCTTTTTCTTTGTTTGGAAAAGGAAAGTGCCACAGATCATTACTGACAATTTATAGATTATAAATCTACCAGATGCAGTTTGTATTGACAGTATATACAGACGGCTGCAGTCATGTGACATGTGGAAGGACATACCAGAGGTCCGTATCCTAGTAAAGTCATGCAAACACACACACACACACACACACACTTAATTATCCATTCCAAAGGACATGCACTCACTCTACCTGAGAGACCAGACCTGCCACACCCATTATTCACCTTGAACACCCCCCTTACTCCTCCCAGCGAACAACAGCAATGGAAACAATGCGGCGGCTGTCAGCTGACAGAAGCGTAGTAGGATTTTAAAACCAGGCGCTGCTGTGTACAGTAAGCAAACACACCCTCATTACATATGAAAACCTGAGAGTGGCAATTCTCCACAGCCACACTCGACTCTGTTGATGTTTTACAAGCTACGTGACACACACACACACACACACACACACACACACACAATAGCTGTATTGTTTTTAGCTCTGTCTAACCTCATTAGCTTCACCTTTCTAATCAGCCAGGAATCATTTACAGCCGTTTAATTAGCACACGGTATGATGACGGTTCAGTTTCACATAAATGAAGCCAGTGGAAGAACCAACATGTTTCCTCATGTTTGCCTTGCGCCATCACAAGGGGCAATTATTTCAGATTAACAAAGCTCGGCGTGGTTCAATATGGCTGACAAGTTATTGCCCACGATGATTGCACCAGCTAGCAGAACAGAGACAAGTTAAAGGGACACTCCACCAGTTTTACACATCAAGGTCAGTTTCTTTGTCATGGTTACTCGTCATCCTCGAAGGTAAATACATTTACCAAGAAGGAAAATGTTTGATTCAACCGAACTAAACAAGGCAGGTGTGAAAACGCTCCAAGGTAAACAGCAGTAAACACAACGCTAACAGCAACACTAGCTAAACTATCAGTCATAGACTGAGCCTGCTGCAACGTTTGAGGATGCGCAAATCTAAATTCACAAAGTCACAGCTGTTCTCACACATTTGACTGGTGATTTTACCGAAACAGTTCAGCTGTGTAGTGTCGACGCAGCTGCAGTCATATTTAAACATGGTGTCATTTAACCACACACATTCCCTCCCTATTAAATACATGTCTCTTTAGATTAAAAATAAAAAAAAGATTTGAAAGTTGCATTACCCAGGTCGGCCTCGCTTCTTACTGGGCGTGCAACTGACGATTATGTTCAGGATTAATTCTTTTAAATATAAAATGCTTTCATCCAGCCTACATTCCAATGCACAATCATTAATTGTACTACTATATAGAGAAGAGAGAGGTATTCATCCTCACATTTCAGAAGCAAACTATTTGAGTTTTTGCATGAAAAATAAAAAAATTTCAAAAGTGTTGCAGCTTTTATGCTGAGCTAAGTGTTACAGCTTTTCTTTTAAACCACTTTGACATTTCAGTGCGGTCAAGCTTCTGCATGAGACACATGGACACATAAACTGCATTTTCAAATCAATCAGCAACAGTGTGAACATGGCCTAAAATCATGAGCCTCACTGCATTCAAACACACACACACACAATATAAGTGTTTAAGCAGGTGAAACTAAGGGTAAAACAAGTTAGCTAAGTGCATGCAGTAAATAAAAAGCAAAGCAACAGGTGACTGTTTGTAGTCATGAATCATTCAAAAACTCAACGGCCTGAAGCTGCAACGGTCTACAAATAAACTGTTTTACTCTTCTGTCTTGGAAGCGCTGCCACTGATAACATCTGCCCTATGGCAGGTAACTGGTCAGGCCAAGATATTTTCTAGGCATCATCACCTGCAGCCATACATACCTCTCCCTCCGCAACCATTCATCTGTTCCAACAAGTTTCTCTGCAGTTCTTTCAGACTTTTCTACATCACTTCTGATGCTGACCAACAGGAACCACATTTACAGCAACAAGCTTCATTTAAGAACATTAAAGCCTCACGAGGGAAATGGACACTTGAGTCTACGGAGTGTCTGCGAAGGACACGTGAATCTCAGTGACCATCATCAATAAATGATGTCCCTCTTCCCGCATTGCTGCTCTCACCAGATCAGGTTACAAGGCTCACACAACTGAGTCCCTCTCTGTCATCAGGAAGCCATTAGTGGGATGACACTGCAGCGCCAATGAGCAAATTTGCCAAGTTTTTAAAAACATACATGAATGTGTCACCAAAGACTATTTATTCAACCCTCGGGTTAAAGAAACGGAGAAATAAGAAAATAAGGAGGAGCTGCTGGCTTGTATGGAGGCTGGAGAGTGCCATCAAAATAATTATCAACTTGTACAAGCATTAGAATCTGTAACTTCATTCATATATCTATATCTATATCTATATATCTATATTACATCTATGCATGTGTGCATGTGTGATGACTCTGTTCCCAGTCTAACAGTTTAATATACAGCTCTATATATTTCTATATGTGTAGTCTAAATGCTCCTCTAGCCTTCAGAGGGATTAGCTCATAAATTCTAATTATGACATATTACATCAAATGAAAATGTTGCACTAAATAAACTGATGTAAGACAAGTGAAACGTGACATAAGCAAGTCAGACAAAGTCCTGCCCCTAGAACATGTTTGTGTTCAGTTAATCCACACCCAAACTTGCCAATGTTGACTAGCTTCCAAAGAGTGTAATTAAAGTAGCTTAGAGCCTGTGCACCACTTCCAAACCCATCAGATTACCTTAATGGCTATAAAGAGTACCATACTTGTAGAGACTGGTTTTGAATTTTGAATTTAAATTCCCAGACAGATGTTTTTAAAGCAGAACTAATTTATTTTTGGGGCCAAACGGGAGCTGCAACACTGACATAGTATCATCTAGTACAGTTGTTATGACATTCATTCATTCAATCAGCAAATGTTGCTAACTTTGTTTAGACAGGAAATACTCGGGGTCATCCCTACGTTCCCACAGCTCTATGTTCCCACATTTCTAAATAATCTAACTATATAATAGAGAAAAGTATGTCTGTGTGGGTGTTAGGGTTAGGGGTTAGGGGTTAGGGTTAACCTCAGAGAGGCAGACACACACACACACACATACTTTTCTCTATTATATAGTTACAGTACTTAGAAATGTGGGAACATAGAGCTGTGGGAACATAGACACGCTCCCAAATACTCGACATAGCTGAGGGGACCAGTAGATTTGGAGATATAGATCATTTTTGTTGTGTTGGTCGCTACAAGCAGCCATTTAATCTATTAAATATCTAAATATTCTGCTATTCTTTAACACAAAAAGGAAGCAGACTTCATTATTTGGGTCTTTTATTTTGCGATGGTGGCTGCCCATACATTATAGATACTGGAAGATTGGTATTGGGGATTATGCTGGACTGAATACTAACAACACATATCTAAATTCTAAAACCGCACGTGCTAAAACAGTGAGATATAATCCTCTATCCCTTGTAATGACCCTTTAATCAAAGTTAGAGTTTATGCCTTTTTTTCAGAATTCCATACAGTGGGTTTAATCCACTCTAATCAGATTACAGGCCGTCCGCAGCAGTACTCAGAGTAGATACTGGTTTTGATTGATTGAACGTGACGACAACGCAGAAACGAGCCTCAGAACTCATAAGCAGCTTAAATTGATGGGTTTGAATATAAAGCTCCAACGGACTGACCATAAAAGAGCAGCAAAAGGAGAGGGAAAGAGGCAAACTCCCACAAAAGCTTGACGAATTTGGTTTATGATCAACCATATAAGTACGTAAGAAGTCAAATAAGAGCAAAGTCACCGTCCAGTCTCTACAATGTCAACTTCCTCTTTGCTTCGGAAAACCAGTCCTCATCATGTGTCGTCTCGGCCGTGTCCTTCGCCTGACACCGCTGACTGAAAGAGCAGCTGACAGGCTGCTGCGTTCACTGACACAGGTGAGGGCCGAGACAGTTCCCTTTTGGGATGTTGGGAACTACATCTCAGTACCACAGGAAAGAGTTCAGCGTCCAAATCTGGTAATAATACAACTTTATTAATAATTAATCTCTACAGGGAAATTCTTCTTCTCCTCCACATAAAGAGGTCAAAGGTCAGCAGCTACAGGCTAGTATTCTAATTAGGTATGGGACATGATTTTTGAATTATAGTTCAATTATAGAAAAACATATCAGAAAAATCGAATAGTTTATCCAACTATGGTCTTGTTTTAAGAAGTATTTTCTTCGTTTTTACCAGCGCCAGGTAGAACGCCCGTTGGGAGCAGTAATTGATAATTGATATGTTGCACTGGGATGAAGTCAGGGCTCTATAAAGAGAATCTTTGAATAGTTCACATTGACACCAGCGGCTAGCTTTCACTTTTATCACGACCCTGCTGATTTGCCTCCTGCAGGAATAATTCCTCGTTCTTTCAACATCATTTTTTTAAAAATTTTGATGTTGAATGTTACAAGAAGAAAAGTTAAGTTGAACGCTCGTTCAGTTGTCCTGATTGCGAAGCCGCTACACTCTCATTCGTGGCCTCTCATTATGTTTCACTCGGGGTGGCACCTAGTGCTAAAATTTGGTATTAAAACACTAAATATTACAGCCATTGATGAATCTGATTAATTCATTGCTAAACTGTCAAAAATAAAGACCACAATTCATCACAAGAAACAATTACACAAAGTCTGACCCACGAGAATTCCCTTAATGATGAATAACAGAAACTCCTCCTATTTTAAAAGCTGGGAAGAATCAACCCGCGGTTAAAAACAAACGCACCGTGGAGACAAACAGAAATGAACACCTGTTGCCACCTGTGTTGCTGGGCTGAGCACTCACGCTGTTTTGCTCTACTGTCCACTGTGTGGACTTGAGATGACCGGGTGCCTTCACCTTGGTGAGCCTATTCAAAACAACACAGCTCAGTGAGGGAGCTGTGGAAAGAGAAGGCAGGAATCCAGGACCCAAAATAGTGTTTCTGTAATCAAATCATCCAACTGGCAAAAGCTCATCCGACAGGGTTACATAGTACTGGACTGCAAGCGGGCAGCTCTGTGTGTGTGTGTGTGTGTGTGTGTGTGTGTGTGTGTGTGTGTGTGTGTGTGTGTGTGTCTCTGTGTCTTTATACGTCCTCCAAGGTCTTTACTTTGCACCTTGGCAGAAAGCCTAAAAGAATGCATTCTCTGTCCCATGGACAGACACAGGATGTCCGGTTTAATTCACAAAAAGGACCAAGCTGAAGCCTCTGTGTTATTTTTCAGTTCAGACTATGAAGGTGAGAGGATAGAGGCAACAATAACTCATGCACGTAGCGTTATGGTTGCAGCACATCAAGCTGTAAACACACATTAATATTAACTATATTATCATATTGACATGATGAGCTGTGTTTCTGTCCAGCATTCACTTTCCTTGCAGCTTTGTTTTGGTCTCCACCAACTCCTGGGAAAAATATTTAGCTGCTACACTATTAGTCGCTAACTTTGTCTCGTGTTTGGTCACATGGTGCCGCCTCTGTGTGTGGAAACAACAGAACCGTGAGACTGAACCAAAACAGTAAGTACTGTGAGCTGAAAGACACTAAACCGCTCCATAGAGGTGAGAGGAACTTTTCACAAGTCATTTGATCCATTCTTAACATAAAAATATGAACTAGTGCAGCTTTAATACTTAATATCTCTGGAACTGAAACTATAACACCACCAAGATACGACCATTTTTATATGAAGGTTAATTATAAATTCCTGAGGTGGGACGAGTACTAACATTGTACTTTGAGAGAAATTGGGACTTTTTTTTTTTTTTTTTTACAGAATTCACTATGAATACACAATGAGACTTGTTGGAGCCAGCCTCTAGTGGTCATTAAAACAGGAAAAAAAGACCTGAAAAGATACGATTTGGAGGAAGAGGAATCCCTTCTTTCCACTTCCCCACTAATTAAAGACTTCTTTTGACTTCTCATTTGCCAAGTGGACTTACTTTTTCTACTTTCTCTGATTGTCAAAGGTTGGGTGCTTAATAGTCATTTCTTACAGTGGGCTTTTGTGAAGCCTTGTCAGACATGAACTTTAATGAAGGACAACAGAAGGTTAGCTGGAATATGACTAAACTAGAGTCATACTAGAGGAGTATAGGACACATATCTCTCTAAATCATAATATTTGTTTAGACCTTGCACAGCAAAACTATTCGATAGCTCCAGTTAAATGCCATTCAGATAAACAGGTGCTGTAAGCCCTGTCACGCTCTACAAAAGGAAACATGACCTCTACAGTCAGCGGCTGCCGGCATGACCCTCACCACACCTGCCCCCCCACAAAGCCTCATGGGACTTTAAGTTATGCGAATGCGAGATTAGCTCAAAGGTAACCTTCGAGTAACACTTTGCTTTAGCAATAGTTCATCATTAACCTAATAAACAACTCTTTAAATGTTGACTGAACCACACATTTCATGTCTTATCAACACGACATCTAATCTCACTACAGTGCTCCGGTAAACACACTTGCCCTTGGTCTTGCGGGAGAAATACCACAGAAACAATGGCTCCCTCTGAAAGCTGCTTTCTGATCAAAAAGGCCACCAAGCTGGGGGGTCTTCCAGTAAAATATACTAAGACAATAATACCCGTTCTCCTCCATTGTGAGCCTCGTGCTTTGAAGCCCTTGAGCTAGTTCCTGGGGACGAACCTTGATTAAAAAAACTTTTGAGTGGGCTAATAAATTTACGTCAGCCAACCTCTGACCACTAAAACTGGATTGGAAACCTCTGCCAAGACCTTCAAAGCTGCAGACTCTATGTGTTTGTTTCTTTTGGGGGGGGGTTTGGTTTAATGACAGAAAAAGCACCTTTTATGCAGCGCTCCTTTGGCAGACTGATGTCAAGACATGTCACTAGAGCACGGAAGCATCAATCAACCATCACTTACACACAACTACGCCATTCTGGACTCAACAGCCTGCTGGGGTGTCTGTGCATTTCACTTTTCCATGCGGGCTGCCAACACCCACACTCAACATCCAATCCAAAGCTCCCGCTCCGCTCCACTCCTCTGAGCACGTCATGAAGGTCTGATCTCTGCTACATCTTTGCTTCAACATTTGTTTCAGCTTTCAAGACTTCAGACAAAAGCATGTACGTTTGCTTTTATGGGAAATTAAATGTCATACGTCTACCATTTAACAGAGCAACTTCAGATTGTGGAGTAACAAGAAGCAGAGCACTTTCAGCTGCAGTAGTGTTATAGAGTCAGCACATGCAGGACCAAATGAGTGACACTGAGGCTTTGATTCTTTATTATGGGTGGGAGTTGATGTATTTTTAGCCTCTGCCGTGACTGAAAGACACCTACAGGAACTTTATCGTCAGAGAATCCAAGCAAGACGTCTAAAATACACCCACACAGTTTGATAGACAGGCAGTAAAGAGCTTAAACTCCTTTAGATCAAATCCCCAGTCACACTGAACACCGATTTAAACAACATATGCCAAAAATATACATTTCTTTGTATTCTCATATCAAAATCAAGTTCTTTATGATCAGCAAGACATCCACCCATCAATCAGTCTTCAGCTTTTAGCGGCACAGAGCTAAGATTCATTGGTTAGTAAGCGAGCAACAGCATGCTACATCCATGTTCATCACTTTAAACCATGTTCTGTTTCCCCTAGGTGCCGTGGTTACAGGCCCATAGACAGTGGTATCTGTGACAGATCATTTTACAGCGGACCGCTTCAGCAACGCCGTGGATCAAACGATGGGCTTCATCTCCCTCTCCTATGACGCCCACTTTCCAACAATTGCATCAAACTCCCTCCCTCTTGTGTTTCACTCCGAAATAAGACACAATACAAAAGTTAGACGCTCTCATTAATGATGCTCTAATTAAAATCCTGTCAGTTACCAACTTCTCCCTGCTTTTGCTGTGGAGTTTTTCCATTCATTAACTTTTTTGTGTGACACATGCTTAGCGGGACAGTTTACAGTTGGAAGATAAACTTGTCAGTATTTCTCATGTAATGATGACTCTACCTCTAAACATCCTCCAGCTCCTTATTAACCATCAGCCAGCATGTACAAACATGTCAACTACAAACATCACCAATAAGCTAATAACCGCTGGTAGACCTGCCCGGCTGATTTACCGGTCTGACTCCACATCTAATGTGGCCTCTACACCACACAAACCTCCAAATTAAAGTTAACAATTTGTGGAGAAATCAGGTAAATGCAAAAATAAATATATAAATGAATAAATAAATATACAGGCTCAACAACTGAGACACTACTGTAGTTACTATTAATAAAAATAGAGTTTAAAAGTGGATGTGAAGGTTTGTCTGCTTGTTTTATTTACTGTCCTTGTTGGACGTGGCGTCACATTTGGAGGGAAATCTACAGGATGCACCAACAACTTCAGAGCAACTAGAGTATGAAGTACTGAAGAACCTGTGCAGGTGCACTAGAGGTTGCCAATTATCTCAATCATGAACTCATTTATAATGAAAACTTTTAGCTGTTTACAGTTTGCCGGTCATTGTTTAACAGTAAGATGTGATCTTAGTGCGGAGTACAACGCCTCCTTCTGTGTTTGCACACAGCTGAGTTTGTGTCCACAACAAACGTCCCCCAGGGAACATGGAAAGAGGTCCAGATCTTGAAACCTGATCCAAACCTGACGAACGCCCAAAGAAAGGTGTTCACATCCACAGAGTAAACAGGAGCCCGTCAGGGTCATACAGTGAGCCCAACATGACATACACGTCGACCTTTACCAGCACTCAAGTGGACTGAAGTGACACAGTCAGTCAAAAAGAGTTGAACACTAATGTTCCTGCCCACATGATCAGAGAGGCCACTGGAAACAAACAGTGTGGACAATGACAACCAAACAATGTTTAGGTGACCCACAGCCTGAAACGTAAAGCAAGACAACATACAAAACAACCATAACTTAACCTTTTACCAGAGAGCAACACAAGATTGAGAATCAGCAAATGTTTAAATAGCCACCAAACGGTTTCCTCTGTTGTTTCAAAGGAGAATATTCTAGTATATAAAGAATATGTTTTCCAAAATGTCCTCAGGAAGAAGAAACAACAACCTGATGCTCATGTGGTAAATATTAGACTTGTTTGGATGTGACACTGCGACGAGAAGAGTGATATCACTCCCACATGTGTGCAGTAAATATGAAAAGTAAAGTGACCACCAGCAGCAGGTTCGCTTCAGGAAGTGGACGAGAAAGAGTCAGATGAATATTGTTCATTTGATACTTCCTTCTTAGATCGAAGTCTCTTTCTCTACAATCAAAATTTCCTCATTCTGCTGTGTGAACACGTGTCACCAGTGCACACATCACCCATGGATGTACTCGCAGTACTGCAACGTAAACTCCTCTGCAGCCCATTTTCCCCAAAGAGCATCTTTAAAACTGTTGACAGGACAGCTGCAGCTATAAATATGGCCACTTAATGCTCTTTCTATTGGAAATGTTTAAGCTGTGAGGGTAAAGCTTCTCCAAAGCCTAGAAAAAAACAACTTTTCTTTCCTCTGAATGGCGTCACTGTTGTGGTTCAAGCTTTCACATGATGGGATAAGCACTACTGCCTATGTTCAGTGGGCCGCATTCCCCCAGAAGTAACCCATAAGCTAAACAGGCACCATCTTGGGCTCAGTATCCAGGTCTTATAAACCGTCCACAACATCAAGCCAAAAAAACCCACAAAGTGCCGTTCTGACTTCAGATTAAACAAAGGAGATAAAACGTGTTTGTTCATGAGCTTTAGAGAAAACGTCAGTGAGAGTATTTCCTCAAGTGTCAAAGTATTTCTTAACTTTTGGGGGTTAATGCTTAAGATAAAAGTAGAGAAACAACCAATCAGCCACCTTTGAGTCTTTTTTTTGCTTCCAATGTGACTAAAACTTTATTCTGAGCCTTTATTGGCTCATCAGCTGTCACCCCAAACCAAAAAAAAAAAAAAAGGTGTTTAGGGAACTTTTACGATGTGACTGACAATAATTCCTCCTACAAATGAAAAGATGAATTCATCAGAAATAAAACAAACACTGGCTTGGCTCAGGGGGTTTGTTGATACAGCCATACTTGGTCTGGTATGACCAGTAGCTTTATGGAGGCTGATGTTTGCCAACTAAAGGTAGACAGGACTGTTAAACTATTCCCCTTCCCTGGGCTATGTTTTAGCATTTAGCCTGTAGCCTGTGCTCCTTTCTTTGGGCCACAGTGGCTGCTTATTCAGTGAAAACTCATTTTAAAGTCGCCGTGATGCTCCTCCACAGAGACGCCGATATAAAGAGACATTTCACACTCAGTTTCCACATCTGACTGACCTGGTTAACTGTTCGGCCTCAGTAAAAAGAGCTCAGTGATACACTTTCCAGGAGGAAACAGGCACAATGTGACGCAAAGTCACAGTTATTTTTAAAGCTCACCAGCTGACCAGCAGCGAAATGTCCTCATCTAATGCCAAACCTACTCCTCATCACAGCCGTGGATAAGAACAGACTCACTGTGATCTGTCTGTCTAAGAAAACCAGCAAAAGTTGGACCCCCATGAGGAGAAACCAGGCCTGATAACAGTAAAGCCACAGCAGAGGGAAGCCTCAGCACTGCAGCCTAATCATATGATGCTGCTGATGTAAGGATAGGGACCGGATGAAGCCAGTCTGAGAGCCCACGGCCTGCACGGGCTACACCAAGCAAGCAGCTCAAAAACAATCAACATTTTATCCAAATTATTGGAGGAGAGCGCACGACAGCGCGCACGGAGATTCCCCACCTCCTCCCAAAGGCTCCTGAACGCACCACAAAACGCATTCAAACATCCAGCACACGCGTCTCCTCAGCCTTTCTCTCCACATATCCCCCTCATTCATCGCAGCACATGCATCCCAGGCGGCCACAACCCGCCGACAGCCCAGTTAATCCTCCTGATCAGCGTCTCTCAGCGCCGTCAGCAGTAAAAACACGCACTGCCTGTAACGTTACCTTTGGTGGGAATGGAGGTGTGATGGTGCGCGCGTCCGTCCGTCCGTCAGTCCGTCCTGTGCAGGCTGCTGCCGGTGCTCGGTGACCTTGGCGCAGAGAGAGATGCGTGTGTGTGTGTGTGACAGTGTGTGTGTGTGTGTGACAGTGTGTGTGTGTGTGTGTGATCCGTGGCCGGCTGAGTGTTTGAATTTCCTGAGTGAGCCGCTGCCTGACGTGGAGCTGCGGCGGAGGGCGGCGCTGCCTCCGCGTCTATTTTAGACCCTCTGCTCGTTACTCGTTACATCCTTAAGCCTCCTGCTGGGTGCTGGAGTGTTTCTCTGATCTCATGAGGAGGAGGAGGAAACATGGAGGAGGGAGGGAGGGGGGGAGGGAGAGGAGGAGGAGGGGGCTGCAACTGGCAATATTTTCAACCTCACTTCACAGTTTGGTCTATAAAATGGTGGATAATAAGTTCCCAAGAATCCAAAGATATTTAATTCAATAAGCAGATCTGCTGTTTGCACATGATGTCAGACAACAACAGCATTTGCAAAAAAAAAATCAATGTGGCTATTTATGTTTATGTTTTGTGTTTAAAGGACATTCCCTCTAATCTTTGTATCTGACTTATTGTTTAAAGACAAACTCTGATCTTTTCCCTGAATCCCACCAACTAGTTTTGGTGCCTAAACATAACCAACCTGCAAATGAAAATATATAAATTTTGATTTTGCAGATGAATTGAAAGTTGTTAAGCACTATATTGTGTAAACTAATTTAATATTGTGTGAATTTTCTATGTTTTATTGTTTTATTGTCTCCTTGTACGGCGACCTTGAGTGCCTGAAAGGCGCCTCTAAATAAAATGTATTATTATTATTATTATTAAAACGTATTAAACGTAATTCTCAGAAGCAGAAATAAAAACTATTAACTGTCTTAAATATAATTTTTGGGGATAGTTTTATTATTCTGAATACTAATAGTGGAAAAGACAACTGGCACGAGCTTGTTGCTGAACTGAGATGTAAAGAGTGAGACGTGGAAGCGGTTGAGGAGTAAGTAAGATCCATAAATCCATTAATTGGCTCATTGGTTCAGCTCTAACACAAAATTCTCAGAAGCAGAAATAAAATAATAATAAAATAAATGTTAAATATTATTTTTGTGTGTAATCTAATTATGTTGAGTACAACAATGACACAGTTGAAGTGGAGGACCTCAGTACATTTATTTCCTCAGCGTCGTATCAGATGTTTTCTTTCTCCTAAATGTTCTTTGTGTGCATAAAGCTGACGGCATCATCAGCGCCAAACTCAATCTGGGTCATTTGAGCTCAATCCGTGGGATTAATGTGAAAGGGTCACAGCGAAGCGATGTGCATATGGTGAGAGTGACTTACCAAATGTGAAGAAGATATTTAAAGGTGCAGTGTGTAGAATTTAGGAGAATATTTGGAATGGTGTATTCCTAATTATGTTTAAATCCGTCTATAATCACCTGAAACTAAGAATAACAGCTGAGTATCCACATACATCTTCATGGACTGTGTATAAGAACTGAGACGTCACCCGTTGGTTTGTGGGCCGCCGCTTTGAAGCCTTGAGTTTGGGCAATTTATGGGCGTCACTATCTTGTTTTTTTTGGAGCCAGGAGTTCTCAAAGACCACCTCTGATTGGATAGTGACAAGGTAGTCCCGCCCTAAAGCGTACCCTGCTTTATCGTCTATTTTCAACATCACGCTGTGTTGAAGTTGGGCCACTTTCTCATAACCAGACTTCTTTTTGCAAGCAACAGATTCACCCCCTGCTGGACATCAGAAAGGTTGCAGGTTTAAGGCATCGGCTTCAGAAGCTACGTCCATTTCTTTCATACAGTCAGTGTCCTCCATGTTTCTACAGTAGAAACGAGGGCCTGCTTAGAGGACGAGGAAGAGGAGGAACAAGTGGTTGCTGGTGCTGGCACATCCAAACTCTGACAAATGGAGGATTATAAGTGTCATTTACCTGAAGGCCACCGTAGTTTCTTCTACAGAAACTCCCACAAATATATGTTTAACGTTCCAATAACATGAACATTTACAGCTAACAATAATTATCTTTACGTGATGAGGATGAGCAGCGTCTTTTGCTCTTCAGGTGGGCGGTCGCTCAAACATGATTGGTCAACACCACTCAGATAGCAGATAGAGAATGAAGTGGGAGTTAGATGAAGTAACCAACATGCACCGTAGACATTAGGTAGTAAAACCTTTTTCCTGTAGTGATATAAGCAGGAATCACAGAGATGAAGCAGTAAATAATTTGATTTAAAGCTAACAGTTAGTTATGAATGAGGGTAGCATTCAAATGTGCAACATTAGTCTTGAAAATAAATGTGTGAGAAAATGCATGAAGGACTTCTCTCTTAATGAAACCAGACGACTCAGCTCATAATCCCCCCCGTCATAAATCAGCAGAAAGCAGTGTTAGAAAGCTCGTTCTCTCTCAGACGCCGCTGCTCCGAGCGTCACCAGTCAGTCTTTGCTGAGTTAATGATAGCGACGTTGATTCATTTTCAGAAGCATTTGCATGATAATCACCCGAACAGTCGCTGAGTCATTCCTTCAGTTCTTATTGTGAATAATTTTCAATCTTATGGCGTAAGCTTGGACCGAGAACAGAAACTGACATACAGCAGAAAGAAGCTTACATAAGCTGCTGCCACTTACTTTGCCAAGTTGGTTTCTGTAGGTTCAGTAGCTTACATACAAGGACTCTGCTCAACAGTTAAGGGCAACATGAATGAATAAAAGCAGAATCAATCCAGTTTGTTCCGATTGGCTGCCTGTTTGAATGCCTCTAACCCATAACATCTCTGTGCTGCTATTTGGTGACAAATGAACCAAACTAAAGGAGGAAACTGCAGCTTTCTGTCTGTTTTCTGGGGCCTTTTTCCCCGAGAACGTGATCATTAAAATTTCATCCCTAAATTGCATCAGTGGCAAAGTTGCTGAATATAACTTGGGGGTGATGTTCTCTCTTCTTGCTTGTCAGGACTGTCAGGAGTATTTTGTGTTACATTTTGAAGGAGCCTACCTGAAATATGAATACACAGTACGCACAGGGAATCATAGCATGTCCTGTTCCAGTTGAAGGTGTAGAGTTTGATTTATGAGTAACTTGACAATAATTTATCCAAAATCAAGTAGAAAATGACACATTAGAGCCTCACAGTAAAAAATTAATTACGTGTTAGTGTGATTCTGTCAGTGTGATAATGAGATTTTATGAGTTCACGTGTTTGCCTCTAATTGTGGGAAACCTGCAGCGACATCTTTTTTTAACTAGCTGAATTATTTAATATTGTTTTTGTGAAGTTTTTTTTCCATGTAAATGCAGTGAGGTTTTCCACCCGGTGCACCTCTCTGCCCTGAAACACAAAAATCATTTTGTTAAGCTGGTTTCGATCCAGAGTTTCAGTGTCCCATTCCAGTCTAAATGTTGTTTCGGGGGCCTTTCCACACTGAGAAGAATTAAATATCTATGAGAAACACATTTCATTGGAACATAAATGACTCAGCTCTTCTGTGGACCAATGCACCTGCAGCTTGACCTCAAATGTTTGGAGCTTTAAAAACTCATGAATCACAATAATAAATAATTAAATATCTGACTAAAATGCTATCGCTGCAGCTACACAGTGATGGTCCGGCAGTATGGATTACACTATATGGATGATTAACATCACATTAACACCACACTGGTGTAAATAAAGTTAGCTGTAGCTAGCAGAAAAGGTTAGCGCTCTGTGTGTTCGCCACCAGTGCTTCTTTTTATAGCTTTTGATTATTCATGAAACAATATTGATCTTTTCTGATAACCTTTTATAAAAATGTGCTAGCTGAAGGCAACATCTAACAGGACACTGTATTTAAGTACAAAATCAGGTTTAAAGACTAACGACCATTTTCTTTTCAGTACCAAATAAAGCAGCACTGCATTCCAGTTGGTCACAAAACCCTGTGCTGTGGTCTGTGAGAATTCACACGATCCCCACTGTTTGAAACTGTAAACAATAAGCTTTCAGGTCGCAGGTAAGAAAACAAACATGGGAGCTCAGATTATGGAAGCATGACACTCCCAAAATCCAAACAGAAACTTCAGACACGCTGCGCTGTCGGGGTGGAGGTGCAGCCTCGCAGGGGGAACCAAGAGAAATATGTTCTTTATCTCATGACAGAGTGTAGTTGAGACGGGTGGGAGGGCGAACATGATCCGTGAGACCAAACAAGAGAGATTAGAATCCAAACATTGATATTGTTGTATGGACGTTTGTGTTTTTTGCTCACTTCAGTATCCAATATACAGTATTAGTACACTGTAGTGCTTTCTGAGGCACATAAATTCTCTGACTGACAAACATGACTTCATTTATTTCCACTTTTTTGATCATATTAATGTCAAGGAGGGGTTTTTGTGCAGCTCAAGGTGTTTCAGTGGCACTTTCAGCCGCCCAAGCTCTCTGAGAAGACGAAGACAAAGTCTTTATGAACCCGTTGACAGTTTATGGGACATGGGTGGAAACCTCAGGAAAGGCAATTCAAAGAGAGATCCTCTCTCCTCAGATGACTGTGTGTGTGTGTGTGTGTGTGTTTCAGTTGTTTCAATCTGGGCCTTACTGTCCAAGTGTTAAAACAAATCTTATCCCTCAAACAGCCCTCTTCAAAGAGCTTCTCGTCAAGCTGAGCCAGATAGAAAACTGTGGGTTTCTCCTTCTCTTTCTGGTGGGAGGTTTTTTCTCCTGCTGCAAGCAAAGACGTTCAATCTGCAGCAGCCCTTCATTTTTTTCAGGGCAGATGAAATCTTGCTGGTCTCGGCTCTGCTGTCCCCCAGCTGGGTTCGATGGGAGGCCTGGGATCTCTCCTCAGAGGAGCTTCCTCCATCTTGCTTGATGTCTTCTCCAGCTTCTCAGCTTGAACCCTCTCAAACGCAAGATCTGCCTCCAACTTTTTTGCTTTTGAGCGAGCCTCAAACTCTGCTGTGTCTTTGTCAAAGAGCTGCACATTCAGGCATCGAGCGACCATCTCAAGGTTGTATTCAGCCGCTGTGCCGGCTGCTTTTTCCACACTATAACTCCATTGCCTCTATATTTTATTTAGAAGAGCCTCGTTCTCTCTCCCTTCATCTGCTCCAGTTTGACTTGAAGGTCCTTGTTGGTGGTAGTTTGCTGATCAAGCTCCCCCTGAGTCTTCTGCGGCACCACGCAGATTGTTCTTAGATTTAATTTAAGGTGTAAGAGTCAACATGTTTGATGTGATTCTCCTCAAGCTTGGCTTTCAGACAACCTGTCCTACTCTGGATCAGTTCTTTCTCTCCGCTTGTTGTTCACTTTTTGTTCACTGGAGCTGATCAAGCAAAAATTCTACCCTCCGATGTACTTTGGATGAGTCTCACCTCGCAGTCCTTCAGCTTACTTTTGCTAAAGTAATTCTTCTTCTTTTTGTGTTCTCTTATTATGTGTCTTTCGTTTGTCACAGAGGAAGTTCTGTCTCAAAAATCTGTGTGGAAATTTGCAGCAAACACTCAGATGTTGCACGTCAACTGGCAGGGTTCATAAGGAAAGGTCTGAACCCAGGATCCTCTTCAAAAACAGTCCTAAAATGATCCATGACGTTGCATAATCGCTGTTTGGGCATCAAATCAAGACGTCCCATCATGGTTCAAAACCAGAAGTTGTCAGATGTCAGTGTCAACTCATAAATCTGTGGGGGTCACTAATACATTACCAGCAACCTTTATTTTAATGTTATCACTGTAATTTATATTAATTAGATAAATAAACATGTGTTCCAAAAGAACTATGCACCAGATTAGCTCATGAATGACAGTATGGTATGGTATGGTATGGTATGGTATGGTATGGTCAATGGTGAGCCTGTTTGATCTAATGCTGAGTATGAAGTTCACATTGTTATCACAAACTCCTTTTACGCTCACCGCCCCGGCTCTTCCTGGAGCATGTCTGACGTCTTCCCCAATGGCGGCTTGTCATGGTCTGTGGCACCGGAGCTCCACCTCTTCACAGCATGTTAAGGAAGAGAAAACAGACACAAAAATATGGTTTAATGCCAAATAATGACAAAATGCTTAATTAATAATAATAATTAATCTAATTTTTTTTTGTTTTGGTAATCAGACCCATTTTTTTTAAATAATTCCATCTAATTCATTCAACTGGTTAATTTGCAGGACATTGGAGACACAATATGTTAAAATAATTAAATGAATAATGAAGGCAAACATCCACTGAAGAGAATCTTTCAAAACGACTGCTAATGGAGCATTAGCCTGCAAGCTAACGTTAGCCAAACTGATGGAAACATTTCACCCTGAAAGTTAACTAGAGCTGTGGCATGAGCACTAAAAACTTCTGTGGCATTTAGTGTCAACATTGGATTTCTGTTCTTAAATCTCACAAGATGATTACATTTATGCACCTACACAACCACAACACCATTCCTTCGACTACCATCATGAGTCTTGAGCACGAGATGAGGCTATGTGAGTCCTCAGGAGATATTATGGTTGTATAGTGTGTTTGGATCAAAGACCAGTTGGATAAACACGTTTGACATGAAGATAAATGTACATGTAGATGTACATGAATGCAGAGGTGGACAGTAAGGAAGTACATTTACTTCAGTATACATTTTTTGGAGACTTCTGACATTTACTACACTACATTTAAAAGACAAATATGGTGCTTTTGATTTCACTTTTTCTATGAAGGTTCCTGTTACCCGTTACTCTGAAGTGTAGCTTTGAAGTCAGCGGATGATTTTTCTTTTCTCGTCTAAAAAGCGCTGTCACCTCCTCCTACGCTCAAAGTGCTTGCTGCATTTTTTTCTGACCGGTGTCACCACCTGTAATACATCCATGATACATCTCTAAACTATTTTTATATTGCACATGTGAAACTCTTACAAGAGGTGAGAGGGAAGCGAGATGACTCACTCCTACTTCTAAAAAAATTATCACTTCATCCAAATTGCATAGCCCACAGTACACTTTACTATCGACCCACATACTTACATATAATAATACACAAACATTAAGATGAATGATATCAACAATGGCTGCCCTTTTGTCAACCCTGTTGTGTTTATATATGCATGTCTACAGGCTTTGAAACAGATTCTACAAGCTTTATTCTGCAGAATCTACAAGCACGTCTGTGTTCAATAGGTTCTTTCACAATCATTAGGTTCTGTAGATGCAATAATACAACTATGCAATGACATTAAAAAAGAAAATGTACTTTGGAATACTTGTGTATTTTCATAAGTACTCCCCTGATTTAACTCTTTTACTTGTATTGGAGTCACATTTGACCTGAAGTATAAATACTTTGACTCAAATAAAGTCATCTATGATGACAGAGGAGAAGATTTCACTAAAGGAAATGACAAAAGACATAAAAGTATTCTGAGGCTCTGATAGGGAGTGACATGCAGAGTAAAGTTCAGTGTGAGCAGACTAATCCCTCTCCGTCGTCTCTGCCTCTAGAGGTCGCTATGCACCAAAAATCTCCTTCACACACTAAGAGAGGAGCAGCACTGTACTCTCACATCACCACATCGCCTCTCACGTCGTAATTTTTCGTCTCTGCTGGCAGGTGTTTAACTTTACAGCCTGTGTTCCTGATTTAAAGCTGAATTTACACCACGCAGGGCCGCGTGACTGATGAGACCACCGAAGGAAGAGCCTCTTTCCACACCTTGATGTTTACCTTTCCTGTCAGCTTGTTTCCACAAAGGCAGCGAAGACCCCGACTGTTTGGGTCACAGGGTCTGCAGCTGGGGAGGGCTGCATTCTCACCTCAACACCTCCCTCTGGGGTGGGCGTGAAGGAGTGAGGAGACATCCAGCAGCTGTATCCATAGACACCCTCCACCTGTCTCATGATTACATCAACACACAAATCTCTGCTGCAACAAGTCGTTCACTCTATTATTGAGCTCACTTTTCATAAGTGTTTTTAACTCCAAGCTAGAAAGAGGAATTGACGATGACTTCTAATAATCTTTCTGTTTTTGTTTTCTGGCGAGGGACTACAGCTACAAATGAACATTCTTGCTAACTCTGGCATGTTTAACCTCTTGTATTATTATGCTGATGTAAATGCTCTGTCCCTAATAAATAAAACAATAAATTAGAATGTATTGTATCATACAAACTCCCTCTACAGAATAGGTTTTCCCTAGCTGTAACAGGATTGTAGATGCATAAGTGTTTATCTGATCATTTTAAAGCTGCACTGGTAACTATTTTTACATCAACAGTGGATCACAAGACTACTTGAATGTGAAAGGTGTGGCACGAAGTGACAAACTGACTGCAGAAACACTACTCCGAATGAATGCTTGTGTTTGTTTTAAATCTGCTGGATGTGACGTAACGATGACGGTTTTCGCACATGAATTTATAAATATTTCCAATATCAACGAAAGACTAGAAAAAAGAAAAGTGATGTTTGTATTCTTCTTGTTTCGCACCACTTGAATGATAGAAACATCCTTGATATAATAATAATGTATAATAATGTCCAGTCCAACCAACTGGGTGTTCTCACATACAGCTCGTCCGGGTAATGACGTCAGTTCAGGGTTGCATGTGTGAAAACGGCTCTAGATAACAGATTACTGTGACTTGAATTAGTAATAACAAGTAATGGTAAACTAGGAAGGGGTAAGTAACACTGTGTGTGTCAGCATGTTAACAAACTTTAAAGGTCAAAGCCTGATGCAGTGATTCATTTTGGTAGGAATCCCACATTTTGCCTTCGTGAACAAGCAAAATTTAATTTGGTTTGGTTTGTTCTGCCAGGTTTAAAGTGCTCGTATATACACTCTCTGCAAAAACACATTTTGGCAGTTACTTAGGAAATATGTGGACAGTTTGAAGTACTGTAAAAGGCAACTGTATGATCAGTCTAAAATATCCTATATGGGGTTGTGTTGCCCCCAAAGTTTCCCTTGATCTCATCTCCTTCTCTGCATCCATACTGCTGCCGTATTCTCAACAGAAAGAGTGAAACAGAATATCAAAGCAAAACATTTACCCTCCCATACATAAAGGGTTTTTTCCTGTGCTCGACCAGGTATGTCTTGCTGCTCCTGAAACAAAAGGCTGAATGCAACGCATCGTCGGTCAGCAAACAATGGGTCAGGATGGAGAAACAGAGGAGGTGAGAGGAGGAGGGCAAGCATTCAGGACACAAGCAGTGGGAGGTTTGTGGAGGATAAAAGTTGGTTTGGGGGGCTGGGCCGAGTCATCAGAGTCCCCGGGGTGCTGTGGAGGCGCTCCGCTGTCCCCCGCTTTCCACAATGCAGAGCACACACCAGGAATAATCAGGCTGATGCCGCCTGTCCTGACAATTGGAGGGTTGTTACCCAATCACAACTGATAATCTCAACCAATTGTTGTTTGTGTGAGGTATTTTAAACTGAGGAAAGTAAAAGTACAATTACCTCCCTGAATTAAGCTAATAAGCAGCCTGGTGACGCTCAGATAATGTTCAGTCCAAACACATTCCCCCTGCAGGCTTTCTCCCAGTTATCTCCCATCAAATATGTCCACTTCCTCCACTCTATTCAAAATGAGTCACCTATTAACAGTACATTGTTTGCAGCAATGACCCCTTTAACCCATCACTGCCCTGACAGATATGTGGTTTAATCTAACAACTGATCTTTGAAATGCAAATTTAAACAACCCCCTCACATGCAAAAAGTCCTGCCGGTGCACTCGCACCAAAGCAAACGTCCACTCCCTCTTCAGCTGCAGCCAGCAGGAGAGGTGGGCCCCACATTTTGGATATTATGTTGACTTCGCTAACAAGATTTATTTCACTGTTTTGCCCCGAGGCTGTTGAACAAGTTATAGGGAGCAAAGGTGTGACCCTCACTACTGCTAACATTGGCCTCTTATTGGATATCTGATATGATGGAAGTTGCTTCTGGATCAGAGCTAAAAAAAAAAAAAAACAGGCTTAAAAACCTGCAGAAACATTTGATTTATTGAAATTTAGTTAGTTCATGCTGGATTTAATTGTTTTTTTCCTTGCAAAGGTAGTGATGTAGTTTGTCTGAGCCTAAAGCTGAATTAGAGACGCTGCTGCCTTAATTTAACCGTCATTTATTCACTGCAGTTATGCTTCAATTAACTTGTGTGAATTAAAATCAGTTCATTACTTATAGAATCTAATCTAATCTTATAACGTCTAGGTTTATGACCTTCTCTTTGTAGTGCTGAGGTCAAACAGGCTACCATTTTTAAAATATTTGTGGAATTTCTCTCAGGAATGTACTTATGGAGACAATTCTCATATATTCAGTGACTTTCTTGTCCCCCCACAACATGTTAGCAGCAAAAGACACAGCAGTAAAACAACCAAACTTAAGCTAATGTTAGCCAATGGCTTTTAAGAATAAAATATCTTAATGGAGTCTGGTGGATCTCTCTGCTCACTACTGCATCTGATATGAAGATGGTCCTCTTAAACAAACAGTGGGAGCACTATTGTAAGATGTCTATTTATAAGGCTCAGCTGCTGATGCTGCCTCTGCTCTCTTGTTAATTTTAACACAGCACTAACAATGTCAGGTCACAGGACATTTTAGCATCCGCTGTCCTTCACGCTGCACACAAATAGAATGAAGCACATGAAAATGCATTCTCTCATTAAAAGGTTATATCTTGTCCTTCTAATCACACTTTCATGCTAATTTATTTTTTCGTAATTGTTTAACAAAGTAAATAAATAAATGTATAATGTGTGTCTGCCTATGATAAGACTGTTTAAATAAAGGATTAAATTGCTAATATAGGCTAAGGAGCTGCTAACATTAAAAGAATTCAGTCTAGAGTTTTAGTTTCCCAGTTTTAAAGGCTGTTGGAATTAAAATTAAAATGTCACATGACTGACCTTTGGCTTTTGCTCTGTGTGTTCGGTGTTCTGTTGATGTACATGGAGTTTCATTTCTATAAACTAAATATGCTGATGCATCCCTCCATCCACCCCCACTGCGTTCCCTCCAACTGTTTGAACAGCTGGGCTTTCTTTATCACTGCTGCGGACCCACCGCTGACTCTTCCTGGTGGGACGGGTAAATGAGGGGAATATGTGAAGGTGGGGGGTCCCGGGGTTGGAGGGGGCCTGCTGTGACTGCTGCCTTGTTTGGCAGAACACAGCCAGAGTCAAGAGAGAAGTGCACACCATCACCGGCAGACCTCCACTTCTGCAGGAGTCCTGTTAAAGAAGCACTAAGTCTTCAGGAGTTTGAGAACCACGATGCTAATAGAGCAGAAATTCCTGAGGTACAATGGGTAAAAATGGAAAAATGCATAACAAAGAAAATCCTAATGATCCTTCAACTGGAGGATCTTGCTGAAGTGTCCTTGAGTGAGACGAAGAATCATTGTTGACTCAAGTGGGCCACTGAAGGATCCAGGGGGGACCTCAGCATTTAACTACCGTAGATAACTGTGTTTGTTGATTTACTTTGTGATAAGAGCAACAATCAGGTGGTTTGAATTGGTTTGTTACTAAATATGAGACTATTGTGTGCATTAGTTGTGGTTAGGTTGTATTATTCACTGCGACAGAGGGCATTGCAGTCTTCACTGACATCAGAAACCTGTAGACGAAAACACAACCTGACAAGTCACAGTTCTTGGAGTCCTCGTGTGATATCTCTGTAGCCCCCCACAACCTATGATGTAGCTATGGCAGCTAACCCCCTAATGTATAGCTATAAATCAAACTTAAGCTGTCAGTGTGCTTCAAAGTGTTGTCAGATCTAACGGCGTCAAAAACTACTTCTTCCTGAAGTCACAAAGCTCTTAAAACGCACTCCCACTTTCCATAGCGATCGGCCAGGTGTGAGAAAGAACCAACATTTTGAACTTCTCTCTCAACCTGTCTTTCTTTATTCCTGAGAAAACTACGTCTGCTGTCACTTTCATGTGTACAACACCGTGCAGGTGCCAGTGCAACACCATGAAAGTCTTCTTACGCGTTTCATCTCGCCCTGTCTATAATGATGCCCATTCAGAACAGATATAATCACTTCAGATCAGTTCAGACGTCATTTTAAAGGATAACTGGTATTTTTAAACCATGCCCCTTCTTGTTACACATCTTATATTTGAAATGGATGGGAGGGACAAAAACGTTTGGACTTGAATCCAATAAATCACCTCAGAGAAAAAGCTACATTGGCTGCAATGTAATTCTTTATGTCCATTAAAAGAGCTTGATTTTGCTACTGACAGGTTCGGATTGTTATTCAAAGTGTCTGACATCAAAACAGAGAGGATCCCTACAGAGAAACACCTGTAAGATCCTTTTTTGTTTAAACAGAAACAGTTGCTGCATCACACTAGTCAAACCCACCAGACTCCATTGACAAAAACATTAATTTTACTTCGCAGAACACAGGAGGGGCTGTTCTACTGTTGCCTCGATCAGTCTGTTTGTTTGTGCTGTTATGTGTTACACAAATATTGTGTAACACATAACTTAAGGCTTAATAGACCTTTAATCGACCAAAGTCACACAATAACTCAACAACTTAAACTGATCGAGAGAGTGGTAGAAAGGCAACTTTTGTCAATGGAGTCTGGTGGCTTTGAACCAAGTGTCTCTGTAGGGGTCGTTTCTCTACTGCTGCTAGTTTTTGTACCCACCTGTCATTTCTAATCTGTAAAAATTAGACTCAGGTTTAAAAATACAGAAGTTATCCTTTAAACTAAGTCCTTCATATTAAGTATAGTCTACCTTTAAGCGTGTCCGGTTCTAATTTTCACTCCAATGACACACTCACTCACTCCCTTTAGTAAAGATGAAGCACATTTAGATTCTGACTGTCAACATCTCTGAAAAACCAGCTGTCTTAAACTTTTTGACGTATTATAAAATGTCCAGTCAAGTGAAGTTTGCACCATTTCCTGGTCGTCTACTGCTGGGCCTGTTTTAGTACATCTATCCATGTGTAAATGAAACACGAGAAGCAAATGTCAGGGAGGGGAAAGTGCAAAAGGTTGATTGGGAAGCTAAATTGGATATTGAACTGACTTGTCTGCATTTCGGTCAGTGTGCCTGAGAGTTATTATTGGATAAAAAAAAACCCTGCCAGTCTACTAAGAGCTAACAAATACAGGAAAATTGGGTTACAAATGAGTTGCAATTTCACCCCAGGGTGAAAGATAATTACAATCAATACTAACTCCCGGCAAAAAGTCCTATATACTCTGACCTTGAGCTCAAGGTGATTGCATTCATGCTGCGTTTGCTGTTGTTTTTCGCAGTTAGATAACCGATATTGATATCAGTAATGATTTCCATATTAGGAGTGAAATTTCCCTTTGCAATAGTGTCAAGCGCAAATAGTTTCGGATTAGGAACCTGCTCCAAGGAAAAGACGAAAAGTGGGTTTCTTCTGATTGGTTTACTTGCCATATGTGTGTGTGTGTGTGTGTGTGTGTGTGTGTGTGTGTGTTTTAGGGGGAGTGAAATTATGGGGTGAAAGGATGCATGTTGACAAATCATATGGCCATCAGTCTGGGCCACCACACTCCATGCCAAAGTCAGTCGTCCCATTAATTATAAGAGGCAGGCATCCCAACCGAGCTGCACACACTGCCTCATTTATCCCCGCTGACCAGTTCACACAGCAGACATTTTGTTTCGGGCTCTGAGACTTGTAATTGGCGGCGGACACACAACGCAGACCTTAACACGGGCCACTTTGGAGCCTCTCAGCCACCCGTCAACATCAACCTCACACAGGCTTAGCCTTGACAACACATACACTGTTCTGACGTTTAAATGCCCCTGTGTTCGACATGAATATGGCTCGACATCTGGAATGAGCTTTAATGCAGCACGGTCCAAAGATCCTCTCCACCTCAGACATGATGCAGATGTGCTTAAAGTAACAACCTGAAATGTTTTCATGCAAGTAAACAACTGACTGCTGCGGTGTAATACCCAACCTTTTACAGTTTATGAAAGCTAATCAGTGTCCCATAACATATCAGTATCAACACTTTTCTTCTGCAAAAGGAAAAAGCTGCACTTAAAGTGCTTGAGGCCAGCCCGCCTTACTGCAAACTGGACATACAAAGATTCGCAATAAAGGATTTATCTAACAAGTTCTGAAGGTTTGTTGGGTTAACTGGGCCATATTGACATGCTTTGGGTTTGACATGACTGCTATGTACAAAAATCTTTGGCATTGGTCCACTAGATCGTCTCCGCCAGCTGCAGAGAAAAGGAAGCAATCAGGCTGTTATGGCTGTAGTAATCCTTTGGGCCTAATTGAAGTATGTCCACTAAAAGTGCTTGTTTTTGCCACTGACAGGCTCAAATTATTACTCAGATTCTCAGACAACATAACAGAGTGGATCCCTACAGAGACACACCTGTGGAATCCATTTTGTTAAACCAGAAACAGCTTGTACAGAGTTATTCAACCACACCAGCCTCCATTGGCAGAAACAGTCATTTTACTATGCAGAACACAGGAGTTGCTGATCTATCGCTGCCTTTATTGGTTAGTTTATTTGTGTTCTTGTGTGTTACACAAATATTGTGTTGAATCCATGTCAAACGCTTTAAAACACCAAAGTCACACAATAACACAAACAAACTACCTGATGGAGACAGTGGTAGAGCAGCAAAATTACTGCTTTTGTCAATGGAGTCTGGCGGATTTGAACCAAGCGTTAAAACAGCTATGTTTGGTTAAACAAAAAGAATCGTGCAGGTCTCTCTCCATAGGGATCCTCTCTCTACTGTTGTAAGACACTTCAAATACCAATCTGAGCCTGTCAGTGGCATATTGTAACATACTTTGATCAAGTGCAATTACTCCTAAGGAGTTGTAGCTTGTTTGCTGCCTGCAGAGGTGATCTACTAAACCAGTTCCAAATCTTTTTGTACCTACTAGAGGACCTCTGTTGTGTTATATGTGTCTGTCTCTGGATTAATAGCCAGAGACTAAAAACAGCTGCCTGAGGAGGCTGAGGTGGATGAGAGCCTAGAGACTGAACCAAAACGCTAAAGCTGTGGGACGTAAAACCAAAAGAATGAACTGAAAGATGCTAAAATGCTGCATAAAAAAGGGTAATTGTAAAGTCGGTGATCATTTTTTTGTGGGTTTCTTACTACATGTGACTTCTTTTGTACTAACACAGTTAGAAAAGAGTGCAACCTACAGAAACTAAAGGTTTATGAGCAGAAAACCAAGCAGAGGTCACAACTTAATTCAGCATGCATGAAGGAATAACTATCCCAGAAGTTAAAAATTATAGTTTTAATCTGATGAATAAGACGTTTTCTATTCTGCCTTTTACACCGATATCCACTGAAAGCACATATGCACACACAGACATACCTTCCCTGCCACGCCGCACCTTTACTGTATGTTGTTTCTGGCAGAGAGCGATACCTGGAGCTAGGCATGCTGGGTAGGCATTTTTCAGCACCGTTACTATTCTGAGTATAATGTCTGGCGGCCAGCCACGCACAGCATTAGTAGCTCAGCAAGCTCACCGCCAACATCTGTATGTGCTTCACACAGACTGCGCAGGTTCTGGCACCGCCACTCGACTGGTGGACCGACTCACAGCTCCACATACCTCTGAACTATCCTCCAAACTGTCTGACAGTGTGTGGGGGGGCAGTGAGGGGTATGGGAGGTGTTTCACAGCCAGAATAACATCTATCATGCAGGCGCCGCTGTGACCAAACAAATCAGCGGTGGCTAGAAAATATGATTTCACCAGGAGAGGAATGTGAGAGCTGAGGCTCGCTGCAAGCCTGCTGCACACTGTGAACGCTGTGCAGACAGAGACAGAGGGCATGATGGGATCAGAGCTGTCGGTTGTGGGGACGAGTCTAAGGGCCGACACCTGGTAAAAGCTGATGTAAGCGGCCCTTTAGAAGCTGGGATGGGGGGTGGGGGAGCTGAAATTCTTAGTTATGCCCTTTAATGAGACATTTGAGTTTGTCCAAAACTTTCTGGGTATTGATGAAAGGTAATTAAGAAATTGTGCGGAGAGTGAAACTATCTCATACCTGATTTTTTGGTAGATTTTCTCCTTGAGCTCTACATTAAACGACTTGTCAAGCTCGAGGGAGGTGTTGTTGCTGTCTGGTGTTGGTTTCCAGCGTGAGGCCTCAGCAGAGGAGGCCATGAGGAAGCAATCAGCCCATCGATGAGTGGGCCTGTTGGGATGGTGTGATCCCCCCTCCCCTCCCCTCCCAAAGTCCTGCAAGGAGTCTTCAGGGATCTAATCAATCACTACGAGCGGCCAAAATACTCCAACATGACATTCCTGCCCCAGATTCCTGCGACGTTTGTGTTTTTGTTTGTTTTTTCCCTGCTGAGAAGTCAGCACGCAGAGACCCTGGAAAAACATCAGATTCCTCCCGGAGAGGAAAGTTATTATCTGTGGTGTTGATCAGCTGAGTCTAGTGGGACATTTTCTCCACGGTTAGTTATTCAGCTGCAGACGAGAAGTTAATTTCATTATGTTTCCACCAGTTTATAGCAGATGAGCCAAGTGGGTGTTCAGGCCTCATGTTAAACTGAATCTTTTGGTCAAATTGGATTAAAGTGCTCCTCACACAGACACGTTTATATTGATGGTGTAACAAACTATAACAGTGGAGATAAACATGAAATCACCGTGATGTACATCCCAGAATCAATACTATGTTCAACAGCCAGTTTCTTTCTGGTACAATCCAATGTATTGACAACTTCTAATTAAAAATGACGGGATACGTGCAAATGGAGCAGCGGGAAAAATGTTGCATCCAATTTGTGGTTGGGACTGAAATAAACAATGTCAAATAAAGAAAAGGAGGAAAACAACTGATCAAATTATCTAATTAAATGTTGGAACATCCTTTTCAAAGACTAATGCACATGAGGCATCTTCTCTTTGGAGGAATGAGCCTCATTTTCTCAGTGGTTTTATGTTTTTTTTCCTCCTGTAACTGCCCCATTGGCTCATTTTTGAATACAAAGGCTTTGGCTGTCTGACCGATGAACGAGTCTCACACCTTTCAGCAGCTGTTACAGCGGCAATAAACCATTCACAAAACAACTTTCAAACACAATAGAAGGGCTTATCACCAATCAGAGCTAAACGCAGCCTCATACCAAAACAATGTAGTCCAATGATGTGTATTTACTCAAAGGGATGCCTGCTACTGATGGATGGAGCATTAATGCATTGTTGCCTGTTAGTTTATTGTGATCAGAATGATTGGAAAAATACCAAAATAATGAATAAAGACTACAATAAATGTTGAATTGCTACATCCGGCAACTTACTAATGTAAAGATGTAGAAATGTGCCAAAGAGATTATATGAAAATATCATAATGTAAACTACAGATGCCAGATTAGAGTAAAGGTAAAAATGGAGTAAATGTTAATAAATGTTTACATTTATTTAGTAACCAGCCAGGTTCAAGTGTTTCATAGCTAACTCAGCTAACTAATATAAAAAGGTAATGTTAATTTATGTGACAAAAACAACAGAAAACTTTAAAAAACATGCGAATACGTTATCCTAAATGACCACATAGTACCATCAGATAGATAGATAGATGGATAGATGGATAGATGGATAGATGGATAGATGGATAGATGGATAGATGGATAGATAACTTTTTGTTTAGTTACCGTCAAGCTCAGTCTGACTCTCACCTGCATGTCAGCAGATTAATGAGCTGGTGTCCTTGCTGAGAAGAGGAAGTGCCAGCGGACAGTGAAAGTGTGACCTTGGTCATCAGGAAACTGTTGAACACTTCGCCTGAGGGGAACCTGACACATCTGCCCCGGCATGAATACCCCATGAAGGGCCCTTTAATGTGGAAATAATAAAAGAGCACACACCTTTTAAATTGCAAATGAGAAAATATCAGCCGGCTTTCAAGTGCAGAATGCCAATTAAAGCATCTGTTAGTGACTTTACCTTTAAAGTGGATGAGGTTGTTTTGTGTCCTACAACAAAGTGAAATTCAGTCTTTTGTTTAATTTGCACTTTTCATGAATTATATGCACGCTGATTTGAGGTGTGAGGACAAAATCCCTCCCTCCAAAATCCTGTTATTTCACTTTAACATTATGCTGCAGCTGGATGATAAAACAGAAGTGGGTCAACAAACATACATAAAAAAAAGTTACCTTATTTTACTTATGTAAACCAACAAGACAGCTACAGGAAATCTGTACTGCAGAAAGTATGACAGAAAATGAGTTGGTAGCTACAGAGCTAATTGATTAACCCTTTAAAATGCCAAACATGCAATGGTACCAGCTTCTAATGTGAATAATGTTGGTTTTCTTCAGCCTCTTTGTTAATAGGCCAGTAAATATGCTCGTTTGAGCTCTGGAAAGTTTTCACCATCATCAGATGTTTCATAGCACCAACAATGAATCAAGAAAATAATCTGCAGATTCATTGATCAGGAAAATAACTGCACTAATTGCAGGTAAGAGTTTTATATTTAAGGTAATGAGTGTGTTATGATTATTCTAAACTACTTTAGTGCATTTTCATTTCATTTCATGCAGTAAATTGTTTTTTTTTTCCAGATTTCAAATCTGAAACAAGGCTGTTTTGAAGATTTTCCCATCATTTGACATTTTGGAGAAACATGAATCCAACAACAACAACAGCAACATGGACGAGCTTATGAAAAGTTTCCTATAAAATCTGAACCAGGAAGCACTGGTGTATTAACTTTCCCAATAATTAACTTTTCAGTCAAATTCAGCTGAACTTTGGCACATTAGTTGTGAGTTTGCACATCCTGAAGTTTAAGACATAAACTGCACTTCTTACTTTCTTTCTTCTCTGAATATTACAGTTTATCTGCAGAAGCCTCACTTTGGGATGAAGATGTCCTGATTGGTGCGAAGGCAGCAGCACGGACTACATATCCCAGGCGCCCCTGTGCTCCCTCCCCCCTGCATACCTCTGCTGTGTGCTCACGCTGCGCTGTGGGGATCCTGCACAGCACAAGTTGCCCCAACAGCAGCAGCACGGAGGAAAAGTTTCCCCACAGGAATGGGCGAGTTTGAGAAGAGCGCTTTTCTTTCCCGCTGCAGTCACTCGGCCCGGGGCTGGATGTAAGGACCCGACACACGGCGCCACATTTGGGATTTTTGCTGTAACTTTTCGGTGGTTTCTCTCTCTCTGTGGATTGGTGGCGCTTCAGCTGCACGCACAGCCAAAGAGGGGTGAGAGAGAAAATGTGTTCCCCTCCGCAGCCTCGCAGTCTTGCGAGCTTTGCCGTGTTGTTCCTGCTGGTGTTGAGGCTGCAGCGTGGATGCGGTGCGCGCACAGGGACGTGCCCCCCTCCCTGCGCCTGTTCCGGGGAGCTTTTGGACTGCAGTCGGCTGAAAAGGGGCCAAATACCAGACACGATCCCGGAGTGGACCGTCCAACTGTGAGTCCAGTTAAAGGGCCTCTGTGTGCCTTATTACCGTCACGGAGAATAGTTTTATTTTCACTTACTGCTCAGTTATTTGAAGATCCTCTCTCACACCTCTGGGCTGCTGCTCCCCTCCAGCACAGATGTGAGGATCCACATTCCTGCCTTAGTGAAAACAGAGCAGCTTGTAAACCACATAAAGAATCTGCTATTACTGGAGAAAAGCACTTCAGTGAAGTTGCTTTGACTTAACTTGGCTCTTATTTCACTGCAGGTCTGTTTTAGACAGTAAACTCAATGCAAAGTTACAAAAATACAAAGTTTCATCTCAGGATTATCAGAAATCTCACCTGTTGTCCAATTTAACACCCACTCATGGATCTATTTATGTGTCTTAATAGGTTTTATTTAGTGTATTGGCCTTTAACAGTGGCATGTCAGACTGCTTGAGGCCAACAGGTGGACTTGCAGTGTGTTTTTACACATCAATGTGCTATTGTCAGCCCCTGCAAGCCTCTTCATTAAAGTGTAAATGATTCTGAACAAATGGTCCCAGTGCCTGCAGGGAGTGCTTTAAAAATCAGACGTTCTGGTGTTTCACTGGGGGGTATAAGCAGCTGCAGCAGTTTTAGTTGTTATAACACTAATAGTGGACTAGTTATCAGACTCCAATCTCCTATCAGGTCTCCCATTGCTACTAAAAGTCATCCATAATGGTCAAACAGTGTGGTTACATCCACATTTTTTATTTGCACTGACTGGTGCGTTTCAGTGTTGGTTTAGTCGTCAGATTTCAGCCGCACAGACATCGAGGCCTTCAAAGCCATAAAGGCATAAATCAGATGCAGTGTGTGTGTGTGTGTGCAGCCCTGGAGTGTTTCCTACAGTAATATCTCCGTTACTCTCCTGTTTGTCTACTGGCTCGGTGAGTTGAGACGAGGCCAAGCTCGGCCCGCTGGAGCTGACATACCAAACTCAGCATTTAATGGCATGTTCCTCAGTGTGTTCTCCTTTACAGATAATTATTCTTACTGGATTTGTTTTATTGCCCAGCGTTAAGCTGGAGTGCTTGATTTTTATTGTCCTGTGTGAGGCCATAGCGCTTGATTCACTGCCTGCTCGAAGCCGTTGCCCTGCTGTTGAATTTAGTTTTTCTCTTTCTAAAATGTGCTGCTCTGGAAACTTGACGTTGCCAGGGAAAACAGACCCAGCCTGAGCCTCATAACCGAGGCCGGCCCTCCAAAGAAAATGGAAAGAAAAAAAAAAAACGTTCCACATGGGGGGAAAATTCTTTTCACTCTGGCATGCTAATTTACGAGTGGCTCTCCAGCACATCTTAAACCCCTTAAACCGCCCGACCCTTTGTTTTCCAGCACCCCATTATTTCTGCTGAATTAGCAACTCCAGAGCCAGCGATGGTACTGATTAAGGAGGAGCGTGTAGGATTAGTTTGAAACAAACTGGTAGAAAGGAAAGGGGGAAGGAGAAAGTAGGAGGGAGAAGAAGAGCATGAAGGGGTTGGATTAAGGCATGAATATCTTGGAGGTTATTGGGGGGAAATAGGCTACAGATTTAATTCCCCTTCACTTTTTAGATGTTTAATACACCAAAAACTTTGAGTCACATTGACCTGAAACACTCATTTCCCCCAGGAGGCGTTAAAGAGTTTAAAAAAACACATATCAGAGAATTTGAATGTTTTTTAGCACTGTTGCCTCACAGCAAGAAGTTGTCGGCTCTGTGATTGACTGGCAGCCAGTCCAGGTCGTACTCCAGCTGGGCTCGGCTCCAGCTCCCCCACGACCCTTAAGGATTAGCGGTATAGACAATGGCTGGACGGATGGCTGGACCCAAAGTCCTCCATTACTTGTCCAGGCCCCAGTAATCCTTAGTGAGAGGACAGGAGTCACAGCTAATGCTAACTTCACCTTCCAGGTGTGTTAGTGGAGGTAAAACTAGCCAGAACTCCTAGTGCTCTATGTCATGAAACAATAACGCTTTAAGAGCAACATATTACACCATTTAACTTGTTTTTTAAAGAACAGATAACTCAGAGTCAGAGATTAACATCTTATTATGGAATAAAAACATACAACTTCCTCAAAACTTTACGTTTAAACATTTATCGGATGACTTTGGTGGTTCTTGGAGTCAGAGAACTGTATTTATTTAGCCGGGTATCACTAATGGCGAAGAGGAGATGGACAACATTAGCAGTCCCAGAGGTTTGCATCACCACGATGCTTATTTCTGTAGCTGTTCTAATAACTCACTATTGTAGCTAATAGCTTCTGCATAAGCTAGTAAGCATCAGTTTATTATTCTGACCTTCCCAGGTGAACCGTTAAACCCTTTGTCCTGACAGAGTTGTCTCTTTATGGTAATCTAAATGAACGACAGCACTCATAACCTAAAGAGATGCTCATTTATTCACCTTCCAGTCTGTGATAAGGAGGCCGTGTGGTGCGGCAGCAGATGGGGGCTGCAGCCTGCACGCAGCGCTGCGTTATCTCGCTCTGCTTTGTGAGGGAAGTGGAAGTGTCAGAGCTACTCAGGGTTTATCTAGGGAGTATGATAGGACACCTTTCCCATATGGCCCCCAGCGCCGGACCTACAGCAACAACAACACCAACACAGAGCTGCATGCCTGGAAAGAAAGGGACGAGGACGGTGGGGGGGTTAGCTTTAGCGAGGAAAAGTAAAACTCTGGTTGAGGGCTTTATGAAACTTTCCACTAAAGAACAAAAACAGGCCCCAGAAAAGTCGACAGGGGTGTTTCAGACATTTGAAAGGCGTCCCTCTCGCTTTTCCCGGCATTGTGAATACATTAGCAGTTGATACGTTCCTCCCCTCCTCCCAGAGCTCCTTGATGGATTCCAGATGAGGGAGGTAAGGAGGAGGAGGAGTTGGGGTGAGGGGGTGTAAAAAAAGTGTCTGGCACCGCAGCGTTGATCGTGCGCAGCAGCGTCAATAACTCCACCACTTTATGGCGCACGGGGGCTCCGCTTGCCAGACTCCTTGAGCCGGTTTTCAGGCTCCTTTTTTTTTTTTTTCAAAAACAGGCAGCAAAAACAAGAGGCTCGCTCCTCGGCGAGCTGCAGCCAAGACCGCTTCAGTCGAGTCCAATTCAGGCTCGGGTCCAGAGGGGGCTGAGACAGAATGAAGAGACAGACCAGAGCTAATTGAGCACTGTTCAAAACTTAAATAGACAACAGCCCTCGAACTGTTCAAACACTGATTAAGAAGTTTCCAAAAATGTACAAAATTCTAATGGAGTTCTGATATAAACCCCAGACTGATCAGTAGCTACAGGTCTGCTCCCGCTCTCCAAAGATGAAGTGCTAGGCAGAAAATAAACCAAATACCAGTGAAACTACACGTTTTAATACTGTTAGATTTGGTTTGAAGGTTTGTAAATATTAAATCCAAAATAGGAATGTGGTTAATACAAGTCCAGACACCCAGAGCGAGGTCTGGACCGAGCCTGGGCCAGCACTGAAACCTCTAGTCCAGCGGCCGCCAAGTTTCAGCCTCCCTTCAGCACTAAAAGAATCTGGCCCCTCAATAACGTATCAGCTTGTCTGCTTTGGCTCGGCTTCCCAGCGCAGGTCTGGATATGAAGTGAGCTGTTTTGGCACGGACGCCCTCCTCATAAAGACGGGATGAAAAGCCTGTAACTTGCTTTCGCAGTTGATTACAATCAAAACTGTATTCGGTGACAGGATGTCGGCAATAAATCTTATCCTTGCTTATTTTTCTGACCGTCCTGTTTCATTTAATCAGCATCAGCTTTGCGCCATCTCACAGTTTAATTACACTGACTTTTCTTTGATCCATTTCCTCTGTTCACATTGTTAAGGCACAATAACAGAGAATTTGTGTGTAATTTTGTTTGTTATGTAGACTGCAGCAGTGGAGAAACAGACCACAGTGTCTACTTTCCCCTTAATTTTTGCCTTTTCCTCCTCCACAGGGACCTGAGCCATAACAAAATGCAGGTGCTTGACAGCACTTTGTTTTCCAAACTACAACATTTAACTGAAATGTAAGTATGTCTTGTGTTCTCAGCACTTTCTGGAGTAAACTCAGGATTTTCTAAACAGCCTCCATCACTGTCCTGCATGTGACAAACTGTTGTTTCTTTTCCTTAATGTGCACAGAAAGCTGAACCACAATGAACTGGAGGCAATACCTGATTTGGGCCCATATGCTTCAAACATCACAACGCTCATTCTGTAAGTGAAACTTCTCCTAAAGCGATAAATACCTCTCTGTGCTCTTGGTTCAGCCCGGTCTGGAGGGTAATCCTCTGCCAGAGTTGTAGCTGCTGGTTAAAGTAGTGAGCTGGGAGGTGGTTCCTCCCCCTTCCTTCCCCCTAGAGAGCAAGCCTTTTGGTTGAGCCAGTTCCCAGACGGGGCAGTCGGAGACATGGCACCCTGCCCCAGACGGGTCACGTGGTGGAAGACAAATGCCATCAACAGAAATGGAAATGTTTTGTCTGGAGGCTGTTGCTGCTGTTGATGTATTTTTAACCTGGAGGCAGTGATGTGATGCTGGAAAGAAAGAAAATCTGCCATGTGAAAATGATGACAATCCAAATTTGGTGATTTGTGTTTAAGCCTCAGTGGGTGGATTTCATGTTCCTGTGTGGCCCTTTATGGGACTCTGAAACGAATGACGATTAATCTGGAAACGAGGCAGCGTCTCTGAGCCCCATCCCTTAAAGAAGCCAGTTTATGGCAGCGTAAACATACCCAACAGTGTCTTAAAGGATAATTCTGTTATTTTTAAACACGGGCCGTATTTTTACATATTTTGGGGTGCATTGACTCGTGTGTACAAAAACTTTTGGAGCGGGTCCAGTAGATCATTTCAGTCAGCAGCTGAGAACAGACGGCAACGGCTGTAATGTAACTCTTTGGGGCAATCGCACTACATCAAAAAAGTCCAGTAAAAGCACTTGTTTTATCCACTGACAGGCTCAGATCGTGTCTGACAACATTACAGAAAGAATCTCTGCCCATATGAATAACTTTTAAATCGCTCAGTTCAAAGCCACCAGGCTCCATTGACAAAAGTATAACTTTACAGGGTAGTTACTGGCCCACCGCCGTCTCAATCAGCTGGTATGTTTGTGTTATTGTGTTACTTTGGTGTTTTAAAGGGTTAGTTCCAATGCAAAACAATGTTTGTGTGACACACAATAATACAAACAAACTAACCGATTGAGGCAGCAACTCCCGTGTTCGGTGTGGTAAAATTGCTGTTTTTGTCAATGGAGTCTGGGGGGTTTGAAAAGCGACATACAATGGCTGGTTCTGGTAAATCAAAAAGGATCTTACAGGTCGATCTCTGTAGGGATCCTTTCAGTAATGTTGTTAGACACTTTGACGAACAATCTGAGTCTGTCAGTGGAAAAAACCCTTTTACCTCCTTTGATACTTTACAGACAGCTCAACAACCATTCTTAGCTGTAGACTGGGGCAATCTGGGCCAACTCTTAAAAGTTTTGGTGCCTACCAGTCATTTCAAATCCAATATAAACAAATGGAGCCCGTAGCTGTCCTTTTAAGTTCAATCCTGCTGATAAATCCAATGAAAAAGCGTTTGACTTGTCACATTTCACCCTGTCCAGACTTTAACCAGAAGATCCTTCGGAATATTATTGTGCAATACGTGCTCTCAGAAGAACACCAGATATTAGTGTGTGAAACCTCAACAATTTTATTTGCTTTCTGTGGTTTGTCTCTCCAAAACCAACCGACGTGAAGTTATTGTGGAAGAATGTATCCGTCTCCCGGCTTGATGAGGCGTATTCCTCATCAAGCCCCGACACGACGCTCTGCAGCAGCCGTAGGGCGTGCAGCCGTCAGCCATCGACAATTTGTTTGCACGTTTAGTGCAGGAGTGTCACCTCCAGCTATAACTTTCAGCAGAGAGAGATGGGTGGAGTGGTTGGTTTTTTTTTTTTTATATTTAACCTCCCCAAGCAAGCTTTCCTACTGCATGTGGTTACTGAGATTTGGATTTAATTACGAATGGATTTGTTATTCTGACCCAAGGAAGAAAACACTCTTATTTTCATTATTTGTTCCACATAAACAACACCTGGTGTGAATAGCTGCATTGTTCCCTTAGTGGTTTGAAAGAGGTCACAGGTTCATCTGCCACAACTGCTGTCCAAGTACCCCTGAGCAACTCTGGACTGAAGTGCAGAGTTCCTGCACAGATTCACTTTAAAAATTCCAGACTTTCTCCAAACCATAATTTCTTTATTTGATTTGACGATGTTGTTCAGTTTGGTTTACCCGAGGCCATGTCATCCACGTTAACCACGCCTTAATACAGTCCAGATAAATACCACCGCTTTCCCCCCCTTTTTTAATAAAGAACGCTCAGTTCAGAAGAACATGAAATACAGACACTTATTTATCTAAAATAAAACGACACTTGAGAAGTACGCAAACCTCCTTGTTTGGTCAAGTAACGCTACGCTGGAAGTGTAAGAGGAGGAAGATTATTTTATGGATCTGAGGGGTTTGAGCCATGATGCTAATTCACATTAGCTATAAGGGTTGGGAGACGTCTTCTGAACACTGAAACGACCTGAGTCACTTGGTGAACGCGCTATGGACACAGCGTTCGCCCCGATGTGGCATCTGTGGCTGTTAAATCCCAATATGGGGATGGTAGAGGCTCAGTGGTCAATTAGCCTCCTAATGTTCTTACATTTTAATTATTTATGAATCCTGAATTGATGATAATAATCAAATAGTTTTGTGCTAGTCAACACAATGTGCATTAAAGGCAAAATGCTGCACTATTTAAAGTGAGACCTTTGTTAAACCTGATCACTCTGGGGTACTTGTAAATATTAAAAACGTAGAGTAACAATAAAGGAAATGCAGAGGAGAGGGGTGAAGTCACCAGACTGATGTCAGCCACACAGAAACATCCACCCAGACTTTACACATTAGCGTTAGCCTCCTTTAGCTTCTGGCAGAAATAACATAGCACTGTTTTGTTGTTACATGTCTCACTTTGGTCTTCAAAGGACAATGTTCTATTTAATAAAAAAATCAAAGTGAACACCAAATGGTGAATCCATTAAAGAGTTGTTGGTTAGTGACGCCAAAGAGCATTCATTAAAAAAATAGCCAAAAGCAATAAGAAGAAAAAGAGCAAGAAGAAGAAGAAGAAGAAATTGACACTTGCTCTCTCAGTGCTTTGTGTTGGCTGCCGCTCTCCTCCTTCAGATTAGGTGACGCAGTCTGATTTTCCAGAATTTCTCTCCCTCCTTCGGCTTCTCTGAGCTGGGAGGGCAGAAAAGAAGAAAAAAAGGCCTCGGGGTATCGAATACCCCTTGTTCAAACAGCCAGTCAGACATAGCGGCAGCTCTCGCCGACTTCTTTGACCTCGCAGCTCAGAGTAAAAACAAACGGCAATAACCCTGCAGCTGGTAGTAATTGAGTCGTGATCATCTTAATTAATTGAACAATTTCCCAGGAATTTATGGAGGGGGTAAACCCCAGCGCCGCTAAATCCCTCTGCCTGTGTTCAGGGGGGTCCAACAAATGACCTGGAGATTCCAGATCCTGATTAGGTTTATTAGGAGGTGAACCTCTCGGTATGTCTACGGAAATGGGAACCTTGTTGAAGATGAGAATTACAAACCAAAACAGAAGCGATTATAGTAATAATCTGTGGCAGTTCCACTACAAATATCTGTGCAAAAGGCATTCAGCGAGGGCTGCAACTAATGAAAGACTTCATAACCTGTTGGTTGTTTTTGATCAACCAATTTATTGTCAAATCTAACAGAAAATGCTGCTATAAGTGACGTCAGCACATCCTTGTCCCAAAGATATTCAAGTTACAGCAATTGAGAGGCCGTGGGCAGCAAACATTTAGCTTTTTTTTCCTATTATTGACTTAAAATACCCAAATGTACCGTTCAAAATTCAAAGAATGCATCAGCCCCCCCCTCACACACACATCATTTGATTGACAGGTGATCTCTGAACCGTAATGCAGAAACACAACAGTAAAGAAAAGACATGTACAGTGAATTTTACAGCTCCCCTGCCATTTTATGTAAAGGCCCTTCAGTTCACACGTTAACCCGATCCCTGTTTCTCTCCCCTCCGACTGGGAACCGACGTGTTAAGATGATCAGCCATTTGAGTGAGATATGTGCAAGAGTTTAATATGGCGTCTCAGCCCTGGTTTTCATTACAGGCGCCACTGCAGAGAGAGGGAGTCATCGGATGGCTTCTCAAAACTCTGTTCTGTTTCCAATAGGAAATACCACACACACATATACACACACACACCACCACACATACACACACACTACTACTACTACAAGCAAGATGGTTTTTAGAAAAAGTTACTTTCCATTTAAAGAGCCTTCACCATTAAAAGCTTAAGTTGCAGCTCAGTGGACAAAACTTTGCAAGAAAACTTCATCAAGGATCTTTGAGTTTTACACAGCACAGCTTCTCAGTATGTAACTGTGGCCAGTTCGACGGTGCTACAGGCCAAAAATACTAGTTTTTTTTTCCATCAAGAGTGCTGGCAGGTATGAGCCTGTGTGGAACCCACATTGTGTTGATGTAACAAGCCTGTAATAAAAAAGGCTTTACCCGCACTTACCACACTCACATTTCATGAAGGGAAGTTCTTAGATAGTTTATAAAGTCTAAATCTTCACTTGTATGTTTCTAAAGTAATCAAAAAAGTGTGATACTGACCTTTTATTGCATATTGCACTCATTTTGTTGTTCTAATCATGGCAGCACCACATGATCGATTCATTGTCCGTCTGCTGCTTGCCTCAGTTTAATAACGAGTATATGTTTCATCAATGCTCAAGATGCCTCTGGCTGTTATTGACACATGGTTAGCCTTCCATTGATCTCCACTAACAGCAGCAAAGCCCCACAACCGCAGTCGTAATGGCTCCGTAATCGCGTTATCTGATAGCAAAGTGGAAGAACAAATCTGGAGTGTGCGTAATTAAAGTGCACAATGCTCGGCTTGTTTGTGTGTGGAGAAGACGGAGGAGCGCTGAGATGAGGGTTTGTAGCCGTTTTAAAGATGCACGCTTGATATATTTAAATAGAAATAAATAGAGTGACTCTGAGGAAGCTGACGGGATTAGGGAATAATTGGTTGGCCTGTTTTGTGAGTCAAACGTCAGGGTCTGTATCTCCTCGTCCTCAGGACAGGAAGTGTGCACCAGCCCCTCTCCGTGGCTCTACTTTCCCCCTGAGAAAAACTGGAAAGACTGGTTCTCTCTTACCAGGCGGCCTTCCCTCTCTCAGCGACCAGTCAGGGGAACATGAAAACTGAGATACAGGTGGTGTGCGGCTCTTTTGTTTGGGACCTGGGGGCTGCGGTGCATGGAGAGCCCTCTGCAAATCTCCAAACAAAAGAGCTGCCTGTGCTCTTTTTATTGCAGACAATGATCTTATTTTACTACTGCACACCAGAAACCCAAAAGATTTTTGAGTATTTGTGACATTTTACAAACAAGTTTTATCCATAGAGCCCAATATCATGAATCTGCCTCCAGGGGCTTTACAATCTATGATGAGATGAGCTTTAAGTTTGGATCTAAAGTCCTTAATAGACAGAGTATCTGATGTCAGCAGGGAGGTTATTAACAAGGAAGTGGACACAATAGGAAATGACCCTGCTGCCTGATGACTTCTTTTTACTCTGTGGACAGATGGCAGTGAGTACGGTCGTGCACAAAACCAAGTGAAGCCGTGTTTTCAGGCCGATGTGAACAATATTTCACATTGTGCACAGCCGCCCTGGCTGAGCTGCGGTCACACACCAAACTCCATGTAAAAGAAAGACAATTTTGTCAAACCTTTAGTAGCTCCTGCTCCCTCCCAGCCCCCAACCTGCTGCCTTTCCCTGCCACAGCACCAAGCTTGACTCAAGCGCTGAGCTCACAAACTTGCCCCAAAGTCCTGCCAAACTCCCCGGGCTGCCGCTGACAGGTGAATCTTCCCTTCTGTGTTTTGAATCAGAACATTTCCAAAAAGGTGTTGTACTTTCCAGATGGAGAACCCTGTTTCTGTGTAAATATGTGCTCTGAAAGCAGTCAGCGTGTTTGGAAAAGGGGCCGAGGCTCCCTCTGTGTCACACTAAGGTGTTTTGAATAGGTGAAACACCTCAGTTTCGCAGCAGCGTGGTGCCATGCTTGCCCTCTCTCTGCCTGAGGTGGACGAAAAGAGCATAAAACCTGAGATCAAGATGAGACCAATCGGCAGGTGTGAAGAGACGGATCCTAATACCTGAGTGTTAAATACTTAGCTTTAGATTTTATTATCATTCAGTTATTTGGTCCAGAAAATGTCCAGAAATCACGTTGGATGAAAGGAAACAAGTGATACAGCTGGAACTTAGGCTGTGTGGTATTTTGGCTTAAAAAATGACAATTTTCTGTCGATCAACTAATTGATTAATCCACTCATCACCTCTGCTTCTCTGGAGTGGCAGCTGTCGTGAATGGAGCTGTCTGCACCGTGGGTCAGTTGACTGACAGATTCCAACCATTACACATTAAGGACACCACGTCCCGACTGAAACCTACGGTAGAAAAACTGGCCTCGGTTTTGTTTTATTTTTTTCCAGCTGCTGGAAAAAGGAATCAGAAGAACTAACAGCTCTCTGGTCAGTAAGGTGTAGCTGGAGGCGGCGGCGGCGGCGGTGGGGGGCTGTAACCATCGCAATGAATGCTGAAAACGAGGCCTGTAGTCTGGTGCATTGGAGGGAATTCCTGCCTCCCCCCCCACTCTCTCTCTCTACTGCCGAGTCTCATGCACAAAGAGGGCACTGTACGGGCTCTGTTTATAACTAAGCAGTCCCTGCACTGCAATTTAGGAGGCGTGCAGCTCAGGAAATTGCTGGCCTCTGCCAAGGCATGCTTTCACTGAGGGAATGGTATTCATCAGCCAAGTAATTGGCAGGTTACTTTTTTAAATACCTTGTTGGTAATGACCTTATAAACAAAATAACACATCAATAAATTGAAAGGTTGTTTGGAGCTGGTGTGAAAAGCAGCAACATCGCTCATACTGAGCAATTTGTTGGCATCCTTGAAATATGCAACATCAGCAAATGTTGGGTGGTAAGTTTTAGCTTTAGCGCGTGAGAGTTTGTCATTTTCTTAATACCGCAGGCTAATTGAGGGACTTGACTGTTTGTATATCTAGAAATGTGAAACTGGTGCACGCCGCTAGTCAAATACACAGTATTTTTGTCATTTATTGGAGCGATGGTGTCTGTATTTTCAGAGCAAACAACAGGATCACCAGGATCTCTGAGGAGCAGCTCAGGCCCTTCCTCGCTCTGGAGACGCTGGACCTCAGCAACAACAACATCGTGGATATAAAGGCCGGCTCCTTCCCTGCTCTGCCTCTGAAGAACCTGTGAGTGTCACTGCCTGATAGTCCCAGTGCATTTTATACAGCTGGAGGGCATTTAATCTATTTAATCTGTCTAATCTAGTGCAGCACAGACATGGATGTATACATCCATTAGTTATTGTAGTGCTTTCATAGACTAAATGTATTAAATATAAATCACTCTATTGCTTTTACCTTATTATTAAATCTTTGTTTCTCAGGTTCCTCAACAACAATCGTATCTCATCACTGGAGACTGGCTGCTTCACCAACCTGTCGAGCTCTCTGCAGGTTCTCCGGCTCAACCGCAACCGTCTCTCCACCATCCCAGCCAAGATCTTCCAGCTGGCCAACCTGCAGCATCTGTAAGCTCCACTTACTTTTGCTTTATATTTGATAAATATCACAACCAGGGCTTCAAATCATGACGTGTCTCATATTAACATCCTGATAAGACTTTTCCGACATTCTGAATAAAATGACTTTCTCTGACTGCACTGTAGTTTGAAGGTTTTCCACTTGTAAAGTTGAGGACACACAATATATTGGAGTCTCTCTCTCATGGCTCAGCTTTTGTCTGATTGGCTGACAGCTATATGACCCATATATCTGCCAGCATATCATTCTGAAGATCTAATTGGCTGATATATTGGAGAAATGGCTATTAGTATTATTATTATTTAACGTCATGCACCATCATTGCTCTGCAGCCTTTCCACCCAGAACAGTTTGAAAATCCAAACCATACAGTTTTTCCTGCCTTGCTTGAAGCTTACCGCTCTGTGCGTGTTTCAGGGAGCTGAGCAGGAACCGGGTTCGCAGGGTGGAGGGCCTGACCTTCCAGGGTCTACACGCTCTTCGCTCCTTGAAGATGCAGAGAAACGGGCTCAGCCGCCTGATGGACGGAGCCTTCTGGGGCCTCAGCAACATGGAAGTCCTGTAAGCAACATTACAAGAGACGTGCATCAAGTTCTGGTCTTCCATCATGATTTAAATGCAGCATAAAGTCTCATTATGTGTGTGTGTGTGTGTGTGTGTGTGTGTGGGCCTGCAGGCAGCTGGACTACAACAACCTGACAGAGGTGAGTAAGGGCTGGCTGTACGGTCTGCGGACTCTGCAGCAGCTCCACCTCGGCCACAACGCCATCAGCAGGATCCGACCTGACGCCTGGGAGCTCTGCCAGAAACTCAGTGAGCTGTGAGTCCACCTTTTTTTTTTTTTTCTCTCTTCTCTTCCCTCCTTTTTTCCCCTCCTCCCTCTGCACGCTGTGTTTCTTTTCTCCCCTCCCTCTTGTTATTCCCCCCTCGCTTTCCATTAACACTCTGAACCCCCAACACTTTTCCGTGTCGCCCTCTCCTCCTCTCTGGCACTCCTGCCTGCCCTTCCTCACACTCCAGTTCCTCTCGTCGCCAATCCCCCCCTCCTACACACACACACACACACACACACAGACAAAGCAACATCTCTTATGCTCTGTCAGTCAGTGCCAACATTAAATCACTGCCAACATATTACACACCCCCTCTCCCTCCTCTCTGTTCTGCTGTCACTTAAGCCAAAACATCGACTTACGGAAGTCCCAATTATTTTTCCTGTTGAAAATTCCATGATTAGTTACACTTCTCTTTCCTTGCAAAACACTACATTACCCACAAACTTGAGTGATTTCCAACCCATCAACACACATTCCCGAAAGCAGATTGAGTTTCCTTTGTTGTGGCTGTTGTTTACAGCAGCGGTCAGCTCAGTGTTTGCACCGTCTGGAGCGTTTTTCACAGAAAGGTGGTGGTTCTTTCCCGCTGCCTCTCTCACTCTTATCACATGAACTTGATGGTACACAAACTGGAAACGTGCCCAGTTATCTGATTCATTCTCATCTGAGTTTACTTTAAAAACGGCTCCTCGGAATTTCTGTTTTGTTGCGAAATTTGGTCAACTTATACGAAATAAGCCTTAAAATCCTGAAAGTATCTATCTATCTATTGAAAGTCTGGAAATATAAGATTTTTTTTCTATTTCAAAATGTGCAGGAATATGAAGATGTGCAAAAATAAAGCTGTATTTTAGTTCTGGATTTTCTGAATGACCTACAGTGACGATGATACCCGGGATAAATAGCCAGATGGCATACATAGGCTCGACTTAGTGGATTTATAATTATCAGTTTTCAGTTGCCGTTTGGTTAAGTTTAGGCACTTAAACTACTTAAGCTGGGTTTTTACCACCCTGGTGCAAATAGCATCTGCTGACATAAAAAGATTTTTTTGTGCTTTAAGTCTACTATCCAGGTTTTTTGGCCGCTCTTCTCATGTTATTGTTTTTGTGGTCCATCCTACAGGAACCTGTCCTCCAACCATCTGTCCAGACTGGAGGAGTCCAGCTTCGTAGGCCTCAGTCTGCTGGACGAGCTCCACATAGGAAACAACCGCGTCAGCTTCATCGCAGACGGAGCTTTTCGTGGCCTCTCCAGCCTGCAGATGCTGTGAGTTTAATTCATAAATGTTATCTGATCTAATGTCTAATCAATATGAAATCAGTGTTCTTATTTTTATTGGTAACTTCCATATTTGCTTAAGTTAAGTAACATTATCTCACTGTAATGAAGAAACCCATAATTTGAAGAACAGGTTTCCCACCAAGTCTTGAAAGTTTTTGAAAATGCTTCATTTAAACTGTTAAACATGTTTCAGGGTTCAAAGAATAACCACTTGTTTGACAATATACGCTGATCGCCATAGGTAGAAGGGAATTATATAGATTTTAGTTTTTAATTTATTATAAAGGCTCCAAGAGTGTTGAAATGTTTTGTGCCTGAAAAGTGCTCCAGTTTTAAAAAAACCTGCACAAACCCTGGTGACAAAATCTGGCAGCAAGTAAATCCATGTAAAACCACATTTTGTACAGATGAAACAAATAACAGATTAATTAATGACTAAGCTAAGCCAATCCTCTCCCAACTCTAGCTCCATACTTACACGAGACAGGTATTGATCCTCTCATCTACCTTTTTGGCAAAAAAGCGAAATAAGTGTTACTTCTAAAATGTCAAACTGTTCCTTTAAGATAATCGCTAGTACTTTTTAGTGTGAGTTGATGTTTCAGCTGACACATTCAATGTATGCACACAAAAAAGGTCCCTCACATGCTGCTCTATTACCCCTCCCACCCCCGTTAAAGCCACCTCCACCATCAATCCCCCGCCTGAGTGGAAATATCCTGCCTGATTTGTTTTGGGGATGTGAAATAGATTACCATGTTGAGGTCTCTCCACATACATAAAAAAAAACCTCCAAGAGGCACAACCCCGACCTCAACAACCCCCCCACCAGCTCTCCCCTTTCTCCACCCGATCTCCCCCCTTCCACACCCACATCCACCCATCCCCCCTTTCCCACAGACAGGCTCCATAACATTTCCCCTGGTTGGGATTTTTTTTTTTTTTAACTGGAACCAAATGTGAGCTGTGCTGCTGAGGTCACCGTAGGGCAGGTGTGCAGCTAGGTGGACGTGCACTGCTTCAGGGCTTCAAATCCACCACCCCCTCCCACACACACACACACACACACACACACACACCCTTCCTCAATCTCAATCAGCCATAACCAGGCATGCCGAGGAGGAAAATAACTGTTTGAAAGCATTAGAGCAGCTGAGGGATCAAAGGAGGCAATTTCTCTGGGAAATTCTTGGCTTTTAGTGATGTTCGGACTTGAACGCTGCATTTAGCTGTTTGGTGTGTTTTTCTCTCTCTCTCAAAAAAAAAAAGTCCATATTTTCTCTCACTTTGATAGTAGAAAATGTTTCACAACATTTACTTTCAAAGCATTAACGTCGATCAATAGGTTTTGGTGTCATTCCCTCAGGACCAAAAGCAGGACACTTTCTTTGTAGAGACTTTGAAGAAAAGGCACAGAGATCATGAGCCGGTCGCACCAGCTGTTCTCAACTTTAATTTAGTGTTGTGTAAATCTCCAGTTGGTAAATACTGATATTCTAACAAAACTAAGTTTAAAGTTTAGTGTTACTTATTTAGTTTTTTAAGTTTTTTTTCACAAATGGAGCCATACAATGCGTTAAATACCACAGATATTGGTGTATTTAACGATGGATGGAGGATCTGAGGCAACACTTCCTTTGAGGGTAACTCATATACATATTTGTATTGCATGTAGAGTATATTTATCCCCTCAAATGAAGTTGAAAATGCCGCACACATGTTATATTGTAGCGCTTCCTTGTAAAGCGTTTTTTCCTACACAACGCAGTGAAGCCAGTGCAGACTTCTAAAAGTGCCACAGAGGCCAGGAATGAACTTCCTGTGAGGCACAGAGCCGCTTTGAATATAATTTTAAAGTCTCAAACGTTTTCCCCCCTCACACGAAACGCAAAGCCACATAAACTTTTATTAACATCGCAAGTGCAGTTGTTTTCTGGGTGTGGATTTTTTACAACGCGGTCTGTCTTTGTTTCTTCGGAAAGGGATCTCCAAAATAATGAAATCTCCTGGACCATTGAAGACATGAATGGGCCTTTCTCTGCTTTGGACAAGCTGAAAAAACTGTGAGTTCACGATCAACCTAACACCATTTTTCACCCTGAACTGTGTGACTTCGTGGACCTTGAACAAAGTAAACCCCGTGAGTAAAAAGTGAGGTTTGAAATTGATCAAACTTTTGTCATTTTCCCAGATTCCTACAGGGGAACCAGATCCGCTCGGTGACCAAGAAGTCTTTCTCCGGCCTGGACGCTCTGCAGCACCTGTGAGTCGGCCTCGTGTTTCACTGATTGTTTCCAAAAGCCCGAGCTGTAAACTAAGCAGGGTGAATCACACAGAGACACAGAGGCTGTTTGTTAGAGCAGAACACCCAAACTGTCTTCTCCCATTCCTCCACTTTGATGTGGAATCAGGAAAAAACTCTGCCATTAGTATCTTTACGTGTGTGCCAGACTATATCGATCACCGAGGCAAGTGTGTGTGTGTGAATGCCTGTGTGTGTGAGTGTACAACAGCTGCATTTGATTCTAATTAGAGTTTTTTCCCAGCCGTTGCCAGAGCTCAAAGCAGCCCATAGTTGGGCCTCTCTTGATTAACACAGCAAACTGCTGCCCAGACTTTTATTGTTCTGGAGCCCAGACCTTTTTCTTCTCTCGATTGAAGTTTTTGTAGCCTTCACTCTGTATGGCTGATGCTGGCAGAAAAACCTGCCATCTTGCTGCACACAAGCCCACCAGTCCTAATTTTCTTTTCACTTTTCTCCTCAGAGATTTGAGTAATAATGCCATCATGTCGGTCCAAGCGAACGCCTTCTCTCAGATGAAGAACCTGCAGGAGCTGTGAGTATGATCGCGTCAAAGGGGGCAGCCTTAGTTAGTGCTTCAGTGTTGATTTGGGACAAAACACCAGGTGAAACTCATTATAGTCTGCTGGGAAAGTGCTGACTGCAATGTTAATAACAGGTTCACAGTTTCCTTTGTCTCCCTCCACTAAAAGTTAGTTTTCATTAAAAATGCAAGGGAATTTGTGAATATTCTCAAAATTATTGTGACTTAAAGGATCGTATGTTGTTTTAGTCTGTTAAATATTCCCATCAGTAAGCAAAGCAACGTTAAAAGGTCATATGAGGCCCATGAGCGTGAACTAAACCACCCAGAGGTTTAGTTTGACGGACAATTTTAAGCCTCGAGTTTGGCATTTCGGCCGCTGCCATCTCTGTTTCAGAAGTGACATTCTGTCCTCAAAGACTCAGATTGGTTGGGTTTAGGCATGACCCGCCTCTGATTGGTTAAGTCACATGCTAGTCCTGCTTTAAAGCAGACCCTACTTTATTATCTATTTTCCTCTAAATGGGACTGTAATTTACTAAATTAACATCAGACTATGTTAAAGAAGACGTGAAACTAGCGACTGAGACGCATTAGGAAAGATTGCTCAGAGACTTCCACACAACTGGACTTCTTTTTGGAGTCAGTGGAGTCGCCCCCTGCTGGCCATTAGAAAGAATACAGGTTTATGGCTCACATGGTGCTTTAACTGTGGTGACTCTTGTTTTTACACTTTTTGTACAGATTAAACAAATAAGATTAGACGTGTGAATCAGTTAGAGGTGCAAGTAGACAGACTTTTTTAACCCATGGCCAAAGCCAGGCTAGCGGTTTTCCTCGTTTCCAAGCTCAGCTGATGGTCTGCTGGCTTCAGCTTCCAATTTACAGCATAGACATGAGAGTGCTATTGATCTCATCTCATCTAACACTCAAAAGAATGAATATTTTCAGTCCATCTACCAACCAAAGTCTGTTTGTGATAATTAAAGTCAGTAAAATTATTGGTATCCTTACATCTTACAGGTTAAAACTAACAAAAAAAACATTTACAGTGATATTTTTGCATTGTGAATGAAAACATTTTTGGTTTCTTCTCCCGTGGCAGGCGTCTTAACACCTCCAGCCTGCTGTGCGACTGCCAGCTGAAGTGGCTTCCCGTCTGGGTGGCAGAACAAACCTTCCTGCCCTGCGTCAATGCCAGCTGCGCCCACCCACAGATGCTGAAGGGCAGGAGCGTGTTCGCCGTCAGCCAGGAGGAGTTTGTGTGTGGTGAGTGATGCATTCACTTAGTATAACACCTTTACACACACACATACCGTAATGCCTTAAAAACAGCCATTTATGCGTAGCAGGTTTTCCATTTACAAACTGACCCAGATTGTTCAATATTTTCCTCCCTGACTCCTGGACGAGGTAATGAGTCTCATGAAGGGACCATTATGGAAATTTACTAAGTTTTCAGCTTTCCTGGTTACTGTCAGAGAGAACTACTGGGGAAATGTATCAGTTCAGTTTTTCCCCTTTCAGAGCTTCATCTGCCAACAAAACGCCAAAAAAGCACCAAACGTCGAGAATTATTCCCAACATGAACACTTTCATATGGAAATTTTAAATCCATTTTCTTTTGGTTTCTAGATGACTTCCCAAAGCCTCAAATCACTGTGCAGCCGGAGACCCAGTCAGCCCTCAAAGGCAGCAACGTGACATTCGTCTGCTCGGCAGCCAGCTCCAGCGACTCGCCCATGACCTTCGCCTGGAAGAAAGACAATGAGGTCCTGAACGACGCCGAGATCCACAACCAGGCTCACCTGCGGGTGCAGGGTGGCGTGGGAGGTGAGACGGAGGTGACGGAGTATACGACCACCCTGCAGCTGCGTAACGTGGAGTTCTCCAGCGAGGGGAAGTACCAATGCGTCATCTCCAACCACTTTGGATCGTCCTATTCCACCAAAGCCAGGCTCACTGTCAACAGTAAGTTTGGAACGGGAGAAACCAGTTGTTTGGCTTATGTCTCCATCTACAAGGTGCACACAATGTCTGTCAAAGTCTTAAACGATCAAAATGTAAGGTATTTCTCTCTTTCTCTCATTCCCAGTGCTCCCATCTTTCACCAAAATGCCAATGGACCTGAGCATCCGCGCAGGAGCAACAGCCAGGCTGGAATGCGCCGCCGTGGGTCACCCATCGCCTCAGATCGCCTGGCAGAAAGATGGAGGCACCGACTTCCCAGCCGCTCGCGAACGCCGTATGCACGTCATGCCGGAGGACGATGTGTTTTTCATAGTGGATGTCAAGACCGAGGACATCGGTGTTTACAGCTGCACGGCTCAGAACACAGCTGGAGCTATTTCTGCAAATGCTACGCTAACTGTTCTAGGTAAGAAGACCAGTATGAAGGATAGATGAACTCTGCACACTGATGAGTCTCTCTAATGTTGGTTTGGTTCCTCGTCACACTAACCTATTCTTCTGCGGTGGTCCTTCTTACAGAAACGCCCTCCTTCCTACGGCCCCTCATGGATCGCACCGTGGCAAAGGGTGAAACCGCCGTCCTCCAGTGCATAGCCGGCGGCAGCCCTCCCCCGAGGCTAAACTGGACCAAAGACGACAGCCCGCTGGTTGTGACCGAGCGCCACTTCTTCGCAGCTGCCAACCAGCTCCTCATCATCGTTGACGCTGCCGAGGCTGATGCGGGAAAGTACACCTGTGAGATGTCCAACACGCTGGGCACAGAAAGGGGCAACGTCCGCCTCGCAGTCCTACCGAATCCCAACTGCGACTCTGGAGTGCAGGGCGGCATGGGAGTCGGCGTCGTGGGTGGGGCAGGATCGGACGATGATGGGTGGACCACAGTGGGAATTGTCATCATAGCCGTGGTGTGCTGCGTGGTGGGCACATCGCTGGTTTGGGTGGTCATCATCTACCACACCCGGCGACGCAGTGAGGACTGCAGCATCACTAACACAGGTTGGTTCATGACGGTGTTTCGTTTTCCATTTCATAAGTATCACTTATCCTCCAAGTACCTGAATCTCCTCTTCTTTCCTTGTGTACATTTAAAAATGGTAAAAAAGTGTATGATTTAACTGGCTGTCCTTGTGCTCCAGATGAGACCAACCTGCCTGCCGACATCCCCAGCTACCTGTCCTCCCAGGGAACGCTCGCTGACCGACAGGATGGCTACATCCCATCAGAGAGTGGCAGCAGCCATCAGTATATGGCTTCGTCAATTAGCGGCTTCTACCTGCAGCCAAAAGACATGAATGGTAAAACCCCTGCCCTTTCTCCTTTGTCCTGAATTTGAGTCCTTCTGCAGCAGCAAGTTTTTCTTATACGGTTCTGTTCCTTCACCCACACAGGTCTTTGTCAGCTGGACACAGGAAGTGAAGCAGACATGGAGGCAGCTATCGATCCTCTGCTCTGCCATTATCAAGGTCCGATCAGCTCACTGCTTCGCAGAGACAACATGTACTCCACTGACCCATCCGAGGTCTTCACGGGTCCGTACAGATTTTACTGTACTGTCCAAATATTTCTTACATCTGGGTTTTGTCTCTCACTTTCTAAAGGAACTAATGATTTTAATTTTTCCACCCCTCAGGCTGTTCCATCGATCAAAGGCCGGTCTGCGTCGACTCCTACAGTGGCAGCCTGACCAGCCCGAAAAGGAGGGACTACTTCCTGTCAGAGCATTTTGACCTCTGCTCCTCTACTGTCCTGATGCAGCTCCCCAACGCCAGTCTCCATCACGCTCCCTCCCACCAGCAGACTGACCGCCGACCATCCACGGAGGACGGAGAAGCCAACGACTATGGGAGACCTCATGAGTGTCTTTCCCAATGCAACACCTTCATGGGTAGGTCTTAAGTTAATCAGTTGTCAGGACTTTTGCAGATTTTGCCTGTTAGCTGCTCTGACTTCTCTCACCTTTCTGGCTCAGGAACATTTGGGAAAGCTCCCTGGAGGCCTCACAAGGACCTGTACACGGGATTCGGCCCGCCGTCAGTGACGCATAATGGAATTACTCTGCACGAGAATCCTTACGCCGCTCCGGACACCGATTCAGACCTTGAGGAGAACGGTCTCACCAAGGACTTGGCGTCAGAGCAGATCAGCGGCATTTATGAACAGCCGTTTGACTGCAGCAGGACTGATCCCATCCCACAGCGCAGAACGAGCACTTAGCCAAGTGACTCTTTTCTTTTTCATGAAGAGGACGACCAAATAAATGAACATTTCTACCTCACTGAATGGACGCTTTTGCAATAAAGGACTCCTCAAATGTGCAACAAGTGAATGTAAAGGACAGTTTGATGTTCCTAGAGAAAAGTAAAAGGGAGCATATTAACAGCTTCAGTTAAATAATATAGATTATATACATTTTTTATATAAAGTTTATTATATTTTGTAAATTGTATATAAACAGATTCCATTATTTTTGCTTACTTTTTGTGTATGAGTATTTTGCAGCCCTGCCTATTCAGTTATCCCAGCTTTGAATAAAGCAGTGTTTTGCACATGTGTAAACAATAAAAAAAACACCTAAATGGGTGCTGCTACATTCACGACAAGCGCTGCAAGTCTTCCATGATGTGACTGTCTTTATCATGTAGGAGACGTACGAGAGATTTACAGGACGTGGTTCTGGCGGTGGGTGTTGCACGCCGACCTTTTAGAGCTGAACCACAGACCGCCAAGGACGCCTCAGGTCTGTCATCAGTCAGCCCCCCCACCGAGAGAGAGACGCAGACGGAGAGGACGTTTAACTGTTTGGCATCAAAGCCTGGTTCCATGTGGGACTGGACAATATTTACAAATATAAATCAACTTTCACCAGGACCATGTGGTAATGATACAATCTTTTGATATGGATCCAAACATTATCCAAATGAATGATTCCAAGATAAAGACTTATTCTGAGCATAATTGCCATTTTGTAATTTAACTAAATACTGGAAACTCTCCATAGTAATATCCTGACAATGGTAGTAACAATATAGTCTGTCCCTACTGTAGTTCAGTGGTCTTTAATAGACAGACTGTTGTGATGAGCCTCAGCTAGAGGACCAGGAGTGAGCTTTACTACTACTACTACTACTACTACTACTGATACCAGTACTAATGCTAATGATTGTACTATATTAGTACTATGGGGTCACCGTTTACCTCCACTACTACTGATTGAGTTCCTCTTATTATTGACAGCAAGTCATTTTGTACTAAGACACAAATAATGCACACAAATTATGCTCATACACAATATTACTAGTATCACTGCTTAACTAGTTCTACCACTGTAACAAACATTACTGCAGTACTAATTACTATGAAAGTACACACAGTTACTACACTGTTACTATAACATTACTGCTGTGACTCATAACGCTGTACTAGTTAAGTAAAACTATCCCTGCAACTGCTGCTACCACAAGTAGTAGTAGTAGAGAGGTAGTAGTGGTTGCTGAGAGATAAGATAAGAGAAGATAAGCCTTCATTCATCCCACGTTGGGGAAATTTGCAAATTTGCAAATTTGCAGCAGCAAAGAACAAGAATAACAGGTGCCTATATAAGTAGAATATAATATAAATAGAATAAAAAAGCTCTGCAGTATATACAAATATAACAAAGAGTACTGTAGTAGAATGGATGAAGTACGAGTGGATAAGTACTAAAATGAGAACTAGTAGTAATACTAGTATTGATAGCAGTGGTTATAGTAACAGTAGGTTCAACGGCAAAAATAAATATCAGTATAGGTTCAGATTTTTTCAGGCGTGCTCACATGCCTGTCGAAAGAGTTAGTCGTCAGATTCCTCCAGTTCACACTGGCCATGAAGTTATCACAACACGTGGAGGAGGTGAGCAGCACAATCTTTAGTCTTTCGACGCCTTTTGTGTAAAAGTTCGGCTGTTATGATGCTTCAGCAGTGTCAGTGGGCCATACTGGGTGGATATTTCCCTAAGTTACAGTCTTCTACAGCCAAATTCCTCCTCTTTGTGTTACTGTCTCTCCACAGAGGGAATTTTGTACCAAAAATACTAAACTTGTGAGTACTGCATTCAAATATATAAAAGAAATAACATACAGACTTGAAAAAATCCAACAACAAACAAACAATACTAGTAGCACAACTGGTACCTTTGCTACTATCTCAGCTAATGTTTATGCAGCCAACTATAATTCCCCACCGTGACCAACAACACTGCGGTAACCACTATCATTAATAATCATTCCATTAAACCTGATGCTCATAATTAAATACTACTTAAGATAATTCTATGTAATTTATATTGAACCCACAAATTGCTGTTAGAACAGTATGGCATAATATAACTAACTCCAAACTAGACTCTCTCTGTTTGCTGGATGACTCACCCCCTCTGCCTCCCTCCCACCTCCATCCCCCCAGCCCTTCTCGCTCGGCGGTTTGTTGTTTCAGGCCTCTCCTCTTCAACATGAGGGAAAAAGGTGTGCTTGTGCACCAGGCTAGCTGTTGAAACTTGCACTTGGAAAGCGTCTTGCGGCTCCCTGCCTGCCACAGTGGAGTTGTGTTTACGAAATGGCAGATTCACGATGGTGGTGCCAGCAGTTTGGAGGGGATTTAGTCAGATCCCCTATCCAGGGGCAGTTGGTTCAGCCTTGCGTTTAATCTGGCAGCATGCAAAGAAGTGGAGTGTAAAGTGGTAAAATGGACTTCTTTTTTTTTTTTTGCTATAATCACAAACACCCTAAAAGTCTGTGTTTGGATTCTCACTCAGTTTGTGTATGGAAATGCTGATGATGAGATTTGCTTTCACAGGATGTGTTATTTCGCTGCCATCCTTCTGGCTGACTAATGTTTAAGTACACCTGGCTGTTGGCTTGTGCTGGTTTCTATGCCTTTACCCCACTGTAAAGGAATGAGGGGGGTTTGTTGGAAGTCTTGCCAGTTCTTTGAGGAGGCTGCGATTAGGACAAGATGGTGGAGCCACACACATCCAAACACCTGGGAAACAGCTGCTGCTGATGCTGCTGGGGCAACATTCAAGGACCAGTCCACTTCTGGCTAACAGCCTTATCTCAGTGTGAAGTTGTGTCAGGTTAGAGGAGCAACTGTGCCTACAAACCTGATCCCCCAGGATGGATAAGTGGCGGCTTGTAGTGATAAATGATAAACTCAGTGGATTCCGATCCACTTCTCATTGAGTACAATGTGCTGATGTTTATAGGACTGACATCTTGTATTGTTTGGAAGTACATTTTCAAACCTTTGTGTGGGCAAAATGATGTATGAAGAGCTGGTGATCTATGTAAGTTGTCTATAAACAGATGTCAGACCAGAAGAGAAAGGGCAACTTTTAGTAGTTGTGGTCACAGTCCCACTGGAGCAGCGGCCCCCCCCTTTAAGGAAAAAGCCGCCTTAAAATACTTCAGCATCGCTATGACACACCTTTTGTCATCTAGTTTGGTGTATTTTCTTGGTCCTACTCAGCTAAATATGGAGGATTTGACATGACATCAGAACAATGGAAAAGGCTGATCTGGGAGGTGCAGTTTCAGAGTTTTAATGTAAATCAGATGCTGCACAAGAGTTTGTAGTACAACTCTGGAAAGTTATGATTGTGCCAATTATTTTGTCTATGGTCACAATGATTGCATGGTAAACAGAAATACTGTTCATGCCACAAAGTATTCTAACGGGAATGCTTGCACGTATTTGATTGGCCACCGCAGCAACTTGCCAAGTGACTCTGGTGTTGTGGTCTGTCAAGATGAGCCAGGTTCAAAGCTACGTTCAGCTTGTTTGCTGGATGACATTCCTGTAGCGGAGACCTCTGTCTTCGCACCCTTGTTGCATTGTTAGTCTGGCCTCGTCCAAAGAATGAGGGGACTGAGAAGTCAGGATATGTCTGACAAAAGTTTTAACAAGCTGTAATCGATTATTTTGGACACTTGGGGGCAATGCAACAAGCTGAACACACAACACTGACATAAAGCCCATTATTCACTCTCCTTTTAGCTCTGTTTTGGTCTCCACCAAGAAATATCTAGCTTGCTAGCTCCTAAATGCTTCACTATGCTCAGCTGCTAGTTGCTAACTTTGTCTGTTTAGTGAAACGGGTAGTGTACAGTGGGCTTTTAGAACATTTTTGCCTAAAACAGCTGCCTACTGAGGCCAAAAGCCATGAGAGCGAACCAAAACAGCTTAAAGACGCACTTTGTAAGATTTGGCCACCTGCTACAAATAACACACACATAGAACATGCTGCATATACAATTAAATTTAGAATAGAAGGGGATCTAGTATAAAATAAAATGAAAACAATACACAGAGTTTTACAAATATAAACACCCGAATATACGCACCAAATGTGTACTACTACTTCTTCTTCTTCCCTCGTGTTGTATTGAGGTCGGACTCGATGCTACGGTGACTCACTATCACCCCTGAGGAACAAAGTGAATACCACCTTACCAGACAGCACAGGCTGGAGCTAACTAGCTACCACGTGAATGCTTTAAACTAAAGTTCTGGTTACAGTTGTACCTTGAAGTACTTGAAAAACTATGGGGTTGGATTATTAGTGAGTCAGACAAGACCAAAGGCTTCAGCGCTTCATGTCTCTTTCTACACCCATATACATACTGAATACAAGTTCCCACATGTTTTACGGGAGTAGTCAATAGACATCATGAAGGAAATCTCTGACTGGAGTAGAATTAGGCAGGGCAGGTTGAGGGGAAACAGATAAAGTGTTATATTTTATTACAAAATAACTCCTGGGTTGTGTTGAAAAACCCAAAATTGGTGACGTTAACCATGTAAGAGGATCTGATGTGGAGTTTTCCTTGAACTGCCTCAAGGTCAAGGTCACTTAATGGCAACTGTGGGAAGAAAGTTTCCTCCCTTTTCAGAGTTTAGCAGATGGTCTGGGGGATTCAAACTCTTCTCAACAGTTTGTGATACCCTTTTTGTAGGAAAGGTTTTACACATGACTTAACTATGCATGTTACAATTAAGCGGGTGGATGTAATTCCCCTCAGAATGGTTTATTTACTCCTTAAAGAAAGTCTCTGAAATTGCCGCAACCAAAAAACAATTTGTGGCCTAACAAGCGACTGAGGCGTAGAGGGTTTCCACTTTTAAAAGACGCTGTGAATCCAGGAGACTCCTGCTGAGTCTGCAGCCAGCGACAACCTTCACATTTCCAGCCGGGGGGAGAAAGAAAACACCGGCCAGATTGCAGAATAATTTCCCCTCTTTGATTCTGCGTCCAGAGAAATGAGACAGGAAGTTGACGATTCCTCCAGACCACCAATGACTGGCAGACGACTGATGGAGTTTGCCACCCCCTGGTCTCAGATCAGCGTCTGATCTCCATTCTCTGACCCCGGACTGTTCACGTTAGCAGTCAGACACTGATCTAAGTTCAGCTCCTCGGGCTATCTCTGCTCTCCGCACCCCAGAGACTGAGCCAAGAAAATGAATTTAGCATGCCACAGCCTTATCTCATTGCCAGACACTCTGAATTTTGTAGCTAATTTGCTTTCATTATTGCCAGATGTGGTGACATGCAGACAGATGTTTATTATATTAAATAGCTGAAGGCGACTCGCAGAAATTATTATTCCTCTGTTATGAAGCTCAGGAAATCTGCTGGAGGATTGGTGTCTGACTTTTACAACCACTGAGCTCGTTTTAACATTCAATATGCTTCGTCAGTACTAGAACACAGATTTTTTAAAAATGAGGTGACCCCAGCTTTTGGTATGTGAGGTCGCACTCGCTTTGGGTCAGACTGCCCAACTGTTGACAGACAAATCCAGCAAGATTTGTGTTGTGTTGCTTTCACGGGTGGTTTTCACTCTCCCTGGCTGATCTTTTGGGTTTTCCTCGTATGTGACAAAACATTTCGATCATTCACAGATTATCTTCAAGCATGGTGAGACTCCTCTGACCATATCGAATCACAGAAACAGCATTCGCTCAGTGCAAACACCAGCTGAAGCCAACTTCAGCTTGGAAACACTGAGCTGCAGAAATCCCACGGTCATATAATATGTTCACACGAGTTGCCATCAGTGTGAATCCCAGCACGGACTCCATAAAACCCCATCAGACCCCATCAGACCATCTCTTTTCAATCTCCAATCCAGCCACGGCTCTTTGTATGATTAAAAACATACACAAGGGCTTTGCATCTTGCAGATGTTGCCATAAATCACCGGTTGGCCCTGCCTCTGCAACTGGCTGCCTGACAAATGTTCCACAATAACTGTGGCCCCCACCCCACCCTTCCAGTAAAAGAGAAAAAAAGAAAAGGGGCAAAAGAGAAAGAAAAAAAAAGGCCTGGAATTTCTGCCCGGCTGCTTGTAACTCTTTCAGGACTATTGTAAAGTCTGAGCCATGTCAGCACAGGTGGAAACCTGAAGGGTCGTAAAGCCAGAAAGGAAAAAGAGCCTACTCACTCCAGGCTTTCTCTCTCCCAACAATGTCTTAAACTCCCCGCTGTCCCAGCCAACCCTCCACTGTGACTAATTCCACACAAATCTAAGGAGCTAAATCAGTCAGGCTGTCTGTGCGCCTGTGGACAGCAGTAACCGACACCCCCACGCCTGTAAAAGACACAACCATAATGGCTGATACGGAGACCAAGCTGTGAATCACAGTCTGTGAGGCACTGGAGAGAGATGCTGTCTGTAGGCACTTTCAAGCTCAACCCCCATCCTGCTACTTTAACAAGTTTCACACTGATACTAAGAGGAGCTTGAATCGCTAAGCTTAACTCCAATTTTCCTTTGTTTGCAGGTCGTATCAGCCTGAAAGATTGATTTGAGGAATGGATGACAAAGTTTGAGGCATGACAGTTTTGCTCTATATATATTAAAAGGAAAGCTTTCTGTGTCTAGAGTTTACACAGTCGAGCACTTTAAATGACTTTAATACTTTATGAAACAAGCTTATTCACTTTGCTGAGACAAAGATTAGAAGATCACACCTCGTCTGTAGCTGTTGTTAGGTGTGAAGCTACAGCCAGGACATCATTAGTTGAAATCGGAAGGGAAACGTGCTTTAAAAAAAAAAAAAAAAACAACCTACCAGCATCTCACTAATTATCACAAGTGGTCATTTTAACAGTTTTGTTTTTGCACAAATTAAACATATGAGATATAACATCCCAATTAGCTGCCTTTGGAAAAGAGCCAGACTAGCTGTTTCTTTGTTTTTAGTCTTCATAACTGTTTTATGCCTCTATTGTCAATTTTAAACTTTAAGTAAACACAACACTGACACCACCTTTTAAAGCTGATTGCTGCCTATTGAGACATTCAGCAGATGTGGAGCAACATTAGCATTTATTCATCATATCATGTCATATTACTGGCCACCAGATGCTCTGCTTTGGTCTCCACCAGCTCCTGAGGGAAATATCTGACTCTAAATTCACCACCAGGTTAGCAAGCTAGAAGCAAACTTTGTCTGTGTGCCGTTCGGTGCTGAACAGGTAGTGTTACAGTGTGTTTACTGAAAACGGAGCAGGAAGCAGCCGCTGGGAATGACACTAATTAGAGCAGCGAGAGTGAAGCAGAACAGTAAAGTTAAAGGCTGTAAAAAGACGCAGAGCAGCACAGTCACAATCAGTTGTTAATATGAAACCATAAGAGCAGCTTGAATGATCTTTGCTGTTGTCTAAACAACTGGATTTTACCCCGACAGTACATAAAGTGTGAACTCTGCTGAAATACAGATGTACCAGTGTGAACTCATCCGTCTGTGTTCCCAGTGTGAGTGCATTTTGAAGGGTAGGAGTAGGTGTGAGGGCTTGTGGTGATGAGAGTAGAGATTTATGAGCACACACACTGCCAACAAACCGCCACAGGCTAAGCTGTTTCCCTGCACCTGGGACACTTAGCCATTCTTTGTTTTACCTTTACAGCTTTACTTATTATCCTCATACTTATACTTATTTTCGGGAATGCATACTAACGCAGACCTGGCAGCAGGAACCACATATTCTAAATACCAAACAATCAAATGCACTTTTGCTGAATATGTTTTTTCCCCTGAATGCAAACTAAATGTATTTTATTACAGGTCTGGGCCTAATAAAGGTCCAGAACTACCTACAAAGTTTGATCAAAAACTTGGACAAGTCAAAATGTTTGTTTCCCTTCATACATTAGCTAATTTTAGAAAACCTGCCTATGGTTCCAGCATCAAACACCTCAGACGTAATCCCAAACAAATTGCCAGTAAGAAGGTAATTGTTGTCAAGTCAAACTCTCGGCCTGGATGAGTTCAGGCTGGTGGAGCGTTGACCCCCGGGGATTTTTTTTACAAGCCACAGGAGGAGAAAAATGAGGAAAGGTGACCTTACCAGTTTAGTTTAAACTCCAGGTGGTTTCCGCTCATCCTGTCAACACTATCTGACGCTCCAGCCTCGTTGCATTCCTTCAGCGTATGCACAGAGAGGTGTTGTAAGCCGGATGTAGGGTACACACTTCCAAAAACACTGTTACAGGTGCTGGATCCTAAAGCAAACACAAGGCAAAAATCAAACGAATCAGAAGAATCAAACAATTCTGCTCTTTAAAGTTCATTAAGCTTTGGTCTTTTACAATGTTATGTTCTTTTTTTTTGTTGTAGTAAAGGACAAAGGCCTTTTCTTGTTAAGTACACTTACCTTTATATGTTGCCTCTTTACTCCATTTCCCTCTCTTTTCTGGTGTTTGTCTCATGGTTTGAAAATCCAGATGTTCCACTCAGCGCTGCCCCTAGAGGCCTGGAGCACTTCAGGTGTCGCAGCAGTTTGTTTTCAGGGTTCATGTGTTTTGGACTTTCTATTGTTTCTGTATTCAGCATGTTTGCAGTTAATGTATTTGTTTAGGCTTTCTGCAACACAGTTTTTTTTATTTACAGAACGTTTTCATTTGTTTTGGATCTTCACATGTGTTTTTAAATCGTCTCTGAAGCTGCAGCACGTTTGTCCTGATGGAAATGTTTTGATCATTGTGGGGAAACTGCAGTGACAGCAAATAGAGTATGTGAGTATAAATGTCACTGACAACAGCTGCAACACTGGAATATGTTAAGTAATTACTTGAAAATGTGAGAAAATGAATAAATTAATGATGAATGAATTAAGCCCGTTTTAAAATGCAGCTTTCACAGCTGCCAGGCATGTAAAGTTTTAAATCCATTTTAAAACCAGTGTAAATAAAGCTATTGGACTCAGTCATCAGTCTCCACCTGACCTCTGACCTGTGGAGAATCAACACTTCAGACACTCAGAGGTCAAACACACTGGCACAGAGTGTGTGCTTGACCTCTGACTGTGGGCCAAGAGACAGACAGCCCATACACATGTAAACGTGTTTTTATACACCTCTATTTAACCAAGAACGGCTTTTTGGACGCCAACATTGAGATGACAGAAATTCCCATCAGCAAACATTTGATTTGATTTTTAAAGGTGGCTGTTTTTAGTGTAAAAAGTAGACAGAAAACCTCACAGAGCAGATGCAGCAGTCTTTATTTGGCATTAAAGTACATTATCTGAGCTTTTCTTAAAAGGCCTGACACATTATTTTAAATCTGAGTGTAAAGATGTAGCTTCTCTCACTGATGGAAATAGGACAGGATTGCTTTTTTTCATTATTTCTGGAGCTCCTCTAATATTAGCCGCCCTCCCTGCCCGCCTCAAGCTCAAATCCAGTCTCAAAAAGGCGTGAGCGATGCTGTCTCTGGGAATGATGGGAAAAGCCTTGTGCTGACAACGGGCAAACAAACACTAAAGGTTTTTAATTTCAGGCCGAGCCTGCTGTCGACAGCTCGAACAAATGAAAGCAAAGGCAGGAATGAGAACGGGTGGGGGACGCAGAAGAGAAAGACTAACATGACACAGCGCCAATCGAGCCTCTTTCTTTAAAAAGAAGAAATATCTCCCCCCTTTTGTTGATGCCGAGAGCTCTTTGTAGAGACCTAATCTGATAACTGGGTGTGAGTGTTTTCACAGGTTAACCTCTCCACCATTTACTGAGACTCTGAGCCGCCAAATGGTGTTTGTGAAACCTGCTGTGCTACACCGAGTCTCAGTAAGAGGAGTCACACTTCCAAACAAAAGTCTCATCTTGTACTGATTATTGGCCCACATCTCAAATGGATTTTCAATAACTTCTCTGGAAGGAACGTTTGGACCGCGGCAGTTTATATGTTGGCTGGAATGTCACAGCAATTAACTCATACTTTCTTTATGTGTGCCAGTCATTAATGAGTACAATATGGCCACCATCCACCCCCCCCCACCTCACATGCGATGAATTCAATCTTGGCTTGATGATTTGTGCTTTTTCCTCGTGTGGATCCAGGATTCAGGAGGGGGGGCGATTTAAACTCCAACAAAGCAGAGAGACAGAAATGAAAACAGTCATGTACAAAAGTAAAAGCATTTTTTGTGTTTATTAGCCATCAGAGAGCCAAAAGTTATTATACTTCTGCTTTTCCATGCTGGTGTCTGACAATCAAACCTCAGCACCGTCACACGCGGTGGATCCTGCGAGCGTGTTCTGGCAGGCAGTGTTGTGCAAACAGTGCTGCTTTTTAGAACAACTGAGCTGTAGAATATTTATTGTTTGCTTAAGGTTTGAGTGAGAAATTACAACATCAGTCGGCGGCATAGTAGGAGCAGCTCAGTGAAGGGTGGTGGGGGGATTTCCCATTTTCCCCCGCATTCCCAGCACCGTCTGAACCTGATCGACGCACAGATCTGTCCTGATAGTCTGCATGGAGCTTTGATGGATAGTTGAAGGAGCTGCTATTTTGAGCAATAGTTTTATTGGTCACTGTATTCCTGTCAGCGCGGTACAGCCTCTGAAACAGCAGGTAGACAGATCACGAAGCACTAAATCTCTTGAATGGGATCAGACTGATTAAGCATCCACTCATTAAAGGGCTCATTTTGCAGGAAGTCATTTGGTCTCTATTGTTAATGCATGATGGAAGATATTAAACAATGTTAAATAAAGTTAAATCTGACTTTGAATCTAGACATTTTCAGATTAACAGGAAACAAAGAGTCCAAAACAGAAGGAGCTATGGTTCATTAGCTGTTTTGCACCATCACCATTTATTCAACCTTCCAGACTATAAACTGTGAACTGCTCCTCAAATGAGACGTAGTTTTCGGACTATTAGGCACGAGGTGGTGGCTTTAAATAAACCGCATGAACAAATCAAACCGCTAATAATCAGAGTTTAGTCAGGTTACTTTGAAATGTGGACGTGCATGGCAGTTTTTGTAATCAGAGATATAATCCACTGGAATACATCACATGTAATCTAATAGGATTACTTTTAGATTATTTCAAAATCAGACATTGACAATGTGTCACCTAATGATTAAAAAAAAAAAATGGATACAGCCTCCTGAGACTGACAAACACTGGCCAGCCTGTTAGCAGTCAGTTAGCAAGTCAGCTATAGTAACACACACACACACACACACACACACACACACACACACACACTTTTTTGGTTGTTGCATTCTGGCATTCACTATATTTTTTTGTTCACTTGATTGAAAAACAGTTTTAAAAAAGGCACAAAATAATAGAGAATCCAGACAGAGTGGAACCTCATATCAAAGCAGAACATCACGGCTGATATTTAATAGTCCCATAGATCAGTCGAACTCTGCTGCAAAAAAGTGCTGAGAAATACAAAAATAATCCCTCACAGGCTTAATATGTCATGTGCTCGCGGCCCACCCAGAAGAGCGACTGTGGCCGTTTGTCTTTTTTCATAAGCTGTTTTATCATCTGCTTTGTTGCGCTGAAAACGTACACACGTCCTCCCACACTGACTCAGCGGGCTCCAGATGGAAAACAGAGCCATCTTTCCCCCAGCGCGAGGACGGGCATCTTTGCACTCTTTTCATAACAAAGATTTTAAAATGTTTTCCAGACTGGATGGCAGCAGCCGCTGTGTGGCGACTCCATCAGCGTCTTGGATAATGTCTTGGCACTGCCAGCTCAGTTTCTGAAACATAAATAAGGCTGTTCTGAGTGCTGCCTGGCAGGCAGGAGCTCTTGCTGGCCTCCTCCCTTGTCTTCTATGGTGCCCCCTCCCTTACTCAGGACTGGGGGGACGTCCACAAGCTCTTGTTTGCTGCAAATAGGCGGATGTTGTGACGCTGTGGCTTCATTTAAAGTTTTTAAGCTGTCAGGCCTTATGGCCCTATAATATTCCCGTGATATCCCTGTCCAGACGTTAAGAGTGTCTCCGGGGTGATAAAGGTGATTTATGGGGCCGTAAACTCCAATCACAGTAAAGCATTAATGAAAAGGGTCATCTGCTATGTGTGTATAAAAGAGACGCTCAAAGTGAAATGAATAGTAATTTGAAGGGAGCTAAAGGAGGGCAGAAGGAGAAGTCTGAGTAAAAAGAAAGACTGAAAGTCAAGGTGTAAGTAGAACAGAGGGACAGAAAGAGAAGGAGGAGAGGGAGGCCTGCAGAGGCTATGTCTATCCTGGCCTGAATTACTATCATTATTGTAATGACTCTGTAATGTTTTCTTTCCTGGACCAGTAATTGTTACCAAGCCCGCTGTTCAGAGGTGCAGGTGGACAAATTGCTGCCGAGAATTACTTTCCACGATAGCGAGGGGAACATAATCATTTCCACCATCCAGGCCTCAAACAGGACTTTTCTCTGTCTCAGTTGGACTGTTGGCCTTTTGCGGTTATTTTACTCACCAAACTACCATCAACAAAGCCACATCTTTAAGCACAAAACACAAGAAAAGGTCACATTTCACCGTCTCTTCACGCTGGCTGTGGGAACCATAATCTTCTTATTCTTCTCTGATGATTTACAAGCGGTGAATTCTCCTAAACTCCATTAGAGAATCATTAATGATCTTTTATTCAAGGGGACGTGGAAGAAATGTAGACTTGTCTTGGAAATCTGCCACTTTCCCCTTTCTGCAGCTCTCCACATGAGCCACAGTTGTGTTGTATCTGCATGTATTGACCCTTTTAAACTTCCACGGTCCATATAACCCATATGAACCCCCACCCACCACCACCTGCGGCAAACTGTCCATGACTCTTAAAACCAGCCACATGTTCTTTTAAGTCTGGGATTCCTCAGCGGTTTCATGACAAAGACTCACAGGACTGATTCAGAGAAGTTAGCTGATGGGAGAGGATTTTTTATTGTTAGGAGAGAATTTGACCTGTATTTCTTTATTTGATGTTTGAGAAAATGACATCTTATTATAATAATTAGTGAAATAATGAAAGAGAAGCAGTAAGGGGGCCTGCTTTGGGACAATTTTACGGAAAATATCCATCATTTCTATTAATGTGTTGCACTTTTATTGTCCTCAATGTGCCGTGTCTACTTTACAACGTTGCTAGAGGGTTCCTACATTTCCCAGAATGCCTTTCAGCTAACAGCCCCCCCTACAGAACATGTCTGGACTTGTTGCACTGAACAGTTTCAGGAGGAGAAAATGATGACAGCTGCACTCCACATATGAGCAGAGCAGGATTTCTAAGTTGTTGTCACTCCTCCTCACTCAGGATTCCACCTGTCTTGTGGTTGCATTGTGTTTTAGTCTTTTTTTTTTTTTTTTTTTACGCTGCTGTTGTTGTACAAATTGGTCTCAGTGCTTCTGCGATGTGATTTGTCCTTGTGTGACTGATTCCAGTCTGTGCAAATTGTTGTGGTTTTGAAAGAAGCATTCAGTTTATTACTTTGAATGTCGATGCTTTAAACACTTTTAAACATTTTCTACCTCCGGCTGCTGGAAACTATCTGGGTATTACTTTGCTTGGCCGGTTATTAAAGGAGAATTACTTTACTTGCGTGATGTGTATTGAAATTGCAGACTGTGAGGATTCAAACCAGACTGATTTAAATAGTCCACAGTTAAACAAAACCATAACATAACTCTAAATGTTTACTCATAGCAGACCAAAAAATGGACCAAGTGGGTGTGATGGCAAACTTTTCAGCAACTGACAAATTCACTCTGGACCAATATTAAGGTCGCAGTTATTGATTTATTCTGCTGCTTGGAGCAACAGAGCAAATCACCTTGTGAAGTCAGTATGGCAAACTTATAAGTAAACAGCCCATTTACACATCAAGCAACATTAGCATTCATTTGTAGCCAGACGAGCTCTTTAGCGGCTAAACGCCTCAGTATGTTCAGCCAACCCAGTCTGAGTCCAAGGGCGTCAAATACCGACACTTTGTCACCCCGTTTGGCGTCTGATACAGTCAGCTGAGCGTAATTAGGCACTAAAACTACTTGGTTTATACAAAGATGATGGTTTTTGTGAAAATAACAAGTTTCACTGCTTTATTTATATTTACTGATATTAAATCGCCCTTCCAGCGTATAATTCACACTTTACTGTTTGAATGACACGCTAAAGGGTTTCTTGTGCTTCCACATATGGCACCAAAGGGGCAGTATTTGATGCCTCTGCAATGAGAACAGGTTGGTTCACCAGCTAGTTGCTATCTTTGTCTGTCTGCTGTGTGGTTTATTAGAGCTTATTCACTTAAAACGAATACTGATGATAGCAGAACACAAAACAATGAGCTGAAAGATGCTAAAACTGGTGATATTTCTCTTTTTATTGTCACATGAGCCACTGTCAGTGACAAGAATATTGATGAATGCCGCTTTAATCAGGTTTTTGTTCACAGCAGACCAAAAGTTTTGCTATTTTATCATCAACTGACACGTTATAGGGGCCTAAAAGTGATAAGAAAAGGCTCTTTACAGGATAAGTTATGTGAATATTTGTCTTTTGAAGGTTACAGTACAAACCGTACCACAAAGGTACGTGGCCAACAGCTTTAGCAGAGAGGGTATTTCCCAGCTTGTCACATAGGGCTGTACATGGACACATAATGCAGCCTCGTCCAAGGTCTCGATTCAGAAACTCTTATGCTCTTGCTTGCTGCGTTCCATTAAAAGACAAATGTGACAGAAATGCTTTTTTTCCCCCCACCAGGGACTTTCTTTTCAGTCCCAGATGGTCCTTCATTGAGTCCTTTAAAGTCCTTGCAGGCGAACATACATCAAAAGGCGAATTCCACATCTTTTGAAAGTGTTGTAATTACCAGCGTGAAAGCAGCACATATGTGGCGCACACTGCATCAATCATACAGTAACACCTGATTTTAATCACCCCGCCATGGCTGCCGTGATCGTTTTGACACCCACAACATGGCTCAGAGCTAAATGTCTGAAAGGGGAAAAGTGGGACGTTAAAAGCTAACTTTTTTTAAATTTTTCTTTCCAGAGAAAAGGCACAGCCACCAGCCCTCGTTGTTTTTATGAAATGAGGAAACACCCTCACATGAGTACATTGTTATAATTCTTTTCCCTCTAGTGAATTTGACAAATGAGCTCTGACACCATAAAAAAACACGTCTTTATTCAACACCACAGTCCACAAATAAAAACACAAAAATTTAATTTTCTCAGTTTTGATGACAAAGGGGAGAAGCTCTGGGGGAGAAGTTCTACATTCTCAGACGTGACCACAATGAAATGGTATTCGACCACTGTAAACTGTGGTGTTTCTGCACTACACTTCCCAGAAATCACCTGTCAATCAGCAGCAGGGGGCAGGGCAGTGATTTCCTGTCGGGTCCTGAATCGGTGACACTCTTTTCTTTGTCTGTCTGATCATGGTGGCCACCACTGCTCATGTTTACTATCATGGGTGTATTCTATGACGGCACCACACCCATCCTTTATTTATTTATTCAGTTTCAATACTTTTACAGACACAAGCTTCATGAAAACCAGCTACTGAAGTGTAGGATGTCTGAAGTCCCTCAGTTTTAGAACAGTCTTTTCACTTCTAATGCCGAGGAGGTGTTTGATCAGTCTCTTCTTGAAGACACAAACACGCCTCAGAGTTTTAAAACCGTGACTGTTACAGCTCTTGTTTGTGCCAACTACCTTCCTGTTGGCTCCCCACATGAATGGCATGAAAATAATTTCCTGCCGCAGCTATATCTCTTCAAAACCTTCTAATGTCTCCTCTACTGTAGTTCCTCGAATAAACGCTGGTCGTCAATTAAGAGCTGGGTCTCTCACAATGGCCACACAAATAAATAAAAGCCATGTGCATGCCATCCAAGCATAATATAATTTTCAGCACTTTAATTTAAAAATAACAGTGTTAACATGCTATATTCAATACTTTGTTGTTCTTGATTACTAATTTTAAGTGTTATTACCCACATTTATATACCTATTTATAACATAACATACCTATTTATATTTTTGTATATATTTTCTTACATATATTCTTTTTCTTTTGCACTATTCTGTATTTCTTTTGCACTATTCTGTATTTTGCACCTTCTGTTGTTTGCACTGTCCATGAAAGCTGCTGTTTCTCATTTAAATTTCGTTGTGCTTCTTGCACAATGACAATAAAGGAATTCTGATTCTTCGGATTCTGATTTAATGTCCCAGCCAAACTGTAAATCTAGCTTTTGCAGTAATAACAGTATAATCCAGTAAGAAAAGGGGAGCAGATCAGAAAACAAGGAGGTTTCATACTAAAATATGACCAGATGTACCCATTTTGAGTCAAGCTTCCTTTTTCCTTTTTGCTCTGTTTTGGTCTCCACCATTTCTCTCTCTTTAGCTGCTAAATGCTCCACTCTGTTCACCAGCTAGATGCTAACTTTAACATTTCTAAAGGGCCTCTCTTGGTAGTCAGACGGACGTGATGCTGGGGGTCGTTCACATGTGTTATTATGCAGCCCCGGCTTATTGTCTTTGGCCTTCGCCCACCACAGTGTAAGTCACTAAGCCTCACCAGGCTGCATATGAGAGACATGTTTCTGGTCAGTGACTCATGCAGCATGCTGAACCATGTGAAACCACAGCTCTGTGCCCTTGTGTTGGTCTGCCAGGAGGCCTACAGTACTGTCGGAGCGTGCCTTACAAGCCGTTTCCATGCTCTCTCAGCGAGCAAACTTGCAAACAGCTGCGTTTTCCATCAGAAGTGGTTTCTAGATATGTGTTTTTTCCCCCAGTCTTCCTGAGGGGGGGAGTGACAGGATTGGGGGGGGGATTGGGGGAGACGGGGCTACAGATAGAAGTGAGATGTGCCTCGTACTCAGCGGTACGGTCCTTGCACACATTTATCAGCAACAAAGTCTTGAATCATGCAGACTAAGATGTAGTGGTGGTGGAGACAGCTTGAGGAGGGTCACCATGCCCTGTGGGGCAAAACCAATCACAGTGTTTTCTCAACTAATGAACTGTGAGATGAGTCACTTAAACTCACATTAAAGGAATTTCTTTTTAGTAAGAAATGTTTGGTCTTGTTCTGACTTCAGGTTCAGTCTCACATGTGTGCAACTTGGTTGACTTAATAGGGTATTTGAACGGAGAAGACATAATTAATTCTACTGCACTGCCACACCTCCAGCATACTGTGTGTGTATTCACATTATATCACATGCACAAGTATGTAAAGGATCCGTGTACAGGATTTAATGTGTATTAACATTGTGATAGTGTTGTCAGTGCCTGGTGTTAAAGTTACAATTACATTTAAGTAAAGAATTGGATAAAGGTCAATGTGAAGTGCATTTTTTTACCCACAGGACTATTTGTGTGGAGCAGGAAGCAGCATCAGAGCGACCTCTAGTGGTTCCACATGCAAATCCAGTTTTTACCTAGAGAGGGGGAGTCTCTCCAAGCAGATCCTTTTTTTAGGCTAATTCGCATGTGAAAAATCTGCCGTGACAGATTCTGCATTTCACCACATTCAGTTTGTTTGGGATGCCACAAAGCTTGTTGCTCAGGTTCAGGTTTTTGCAACCTGTCACTAATTGTAACCCTCAATTTTACGGACGGTTTCATGTGGAAAGTGACTAAAATAAATGTGTAAGTACAGTGCACCACCAGCTATGTTAAAAGGCTGCACTGTATTTGGAAATCCAGTTGTTCTGTAAAGACGTAGTCAACCTGGTCTCACATATGGCTGCTATAAAGATCCCTCTGGAGGCGAAGCACCACAAGGCAGTGCCCTTGATTAATATGTGCCTTCTTTAGGGTTGGAGAGTGACTGCATTTAAGCGGAAAAGCATGGATGGCCCCACACCTGCAGTGTGGTTATGGGAACTGGCGTCCTGCCTTGTCTGCCTCTGAGAAATTAACCTGTGTGGTCAGAGGGAAGTCAAATAAATTCAGGTACATGTGGAAAACATTTATGCAGTTCCTGAAAAGTGAGAGTGAATTTTTAAAAAAATACATTTTCTGCACTATATATTTATAAATATATAACTTTTTTTTAATGCTGAGAGTTTCAATTCCAAAAACAATAAATATTATGTTAAAAAAGAAAATCTTTGTTTAAAGGCTTCTGCTGTTTTATTTCCATTCATGCATTTTTGTGTGAAATAATAAAATCTTTCTTTGGTCACTTTTTAAGAAATGCATCCTTAAATAATGAAATCATTTGACTATAAGTCTACAAACCAGACAAACCAGAACCACAGCAGCATGTAGACAACTCTAACTGTACTTAACCACCGATAATGTCTCCTGATTTATCCGTGTGTGTGTGTGTGTGTGTGTGTGCTGTATTTATGAAGACTTACAGAAACATGTTTTGTTGGTCTAAAACATTCTTGTGCATATTTGCAGTTGAAAATTTCAAGAGCCTGAGTGGCTCGTGTTTGCAAGCACTTTGCCATCAGTACAAAAAAAATCACTCCACTTTGATTCCTTTCTTTATTCAAGTCGCAGAAGTTCACTTGAAGATCAATGTGTTTCTCCTACTTGACCATGTGAGATAACTAGAGTGTGTTCAGGTTATATTCTGAGTGTGTTTACTCTTTAATTGCCTGCCGGCTCCGGCAGTGAAAAGTGCCCGAGCCGGCAGCTGATCAATAGTCTCGGGTGCGATGTTAAAAGCAGGATAGTGGGCTGATTGTGCCTCACCCGGCGGTGACTAATGACTGTGATGTGCGGTGAAGATACGGGGTCAGAGCCATCCTCACCCTTCGGAATAATGAACCCCATGCTGAGGTACAGCCGGCGCAGGTTAAATCAGGGAAATGATAATTAGACAGAAGGCTGCAAGAGCTCAAGATGTGCTCTTGGATTAAAAGTTCTGCTGTGATGATCTGTGGCGATGCCGTGACTTCAGTTTGTTCATGGAAATAACCCAAACACTCGCTGGGTCCCAGGACTCAAATATGGGTCGATCAAAATTTCCAACATCCCCACTGACCCCAGTGTTTTAAGTTACGTGACCTTTGCTTATAACCTCCTAAAAGAACCAGAATTACCCCAAAATATCTGTCGCCAAAGACCAAAGACAATCAGGTTTAGCCGACTCTTCACATCCATGTTGCTCAAGGACACCCTTGACCTTCCAGCTGCAGGACAGTAAGAGTCCACGGACAGTATCTCCGCTCTCTAGCCCACTCTGCTGTCCCAATTCTTACCCACTATTTCAGAAACAGCCAAATGTCAGCATAAAAGACGTCAATCCTGCCCTCAAACAGGTCCTCAGTGAAGACACGGTAATCCCTCCAGTTGTGGATGTTCAGGTTCAGCTGGTCCGCCTCTACCAGAGCTCAACCGTGACAAAGCCGCCAGATTGGAGGACAGTTATCTGGACTCACGACGCGGGAGACGATACGAGAGGTCAAACTAAATTGGCTCACCAGAGAGGGGAGTCGACCCTTCAGGCAATCTCCCGCTCCTCCCTTCAATGAATTGGAGGTCCCACTGGCCCCGAGAAGGCCGGCCGCGCCTCACAAATGGGGCAAATAGGAGAATGAGGTGATCCGCCGACGTCCTTGGAGTTTTCGAAAGACAAAGAATCCAAAGGCAGGAGAGATGTGGGTCTGAGCTGGTTTCACAGGGTTGCAGGACTCTTCTCTGACCTCTTGGACTGTCAGTGAATGGTTAATACTTTAATGTTTTTCCTAGCAGCGGAATCAAGGATCTCACCTGCCTGATAATTGTTTAGTCAAATAACTTGATGGGTTTAGTTGAATAATTACAGACAGACAAAACATCTCCACTGAACCGTAAGACTGTTTTCTTCACTAACTGATATTTTTTAGCCTCTTTGAGCCCTTTATTGTGTTTTGACATCGGCTTTGCTGCAGCAGGCAGCTGTATTCAGAGAAACATCTCTCCTATTGTACAGTACCAGCCCAGTGGGTGGAGACCAAAACAGAGCCGAAGGTAGAGGGATGTGCCAAGTGGCTATAAACACATCTCCATATGAATACTGGTGTTTCTCCACGTCTGCTGGGTGAGTAAATAAGCTATTGTTAGCTAACACCTTTGCCATATCAACTTTACAGCATCGGGTTTCCATTTGTTGTGCTGCCCGTTCAGTTAATGCAGTTTTAAACGATGCAAATAGGTTTCTTTATCATTTAGTTCACCAGGAAGACAAAGGTGTTAATCATGGATTGTGAGTTCCAGCACTATCTGCTAATTACCGGTGGTAGTTTTCTGCGAGGCTGAGAGGCACCGAAGTGTACCGAGGTTCATCAGACACAAATTCACAACACAACATGTGCAGATACTAGAATAATAACCACCAGACCCATTAATTCTGTGTTGTACTCTGCTCTCTTTGCTCCAGTTTCATTCTGTTCAGGTTGTTGATCTGTAATTTCCTTCACTTCTGTTATCTCGGCTGCCTGTTTTCTATCTGGTTTCATTTTTTTTGTCTTCCCTTCTGTTTGCATCTATAGTGTCTCTTCTGTTTTATTTGCTTCACAGTTTATTACTGTTCTTTTTTTTTTATTATACTGTTGTGTCCTAAATCTGTTGACATACTGAGCTTTCCAGTCTACAGAGTTTCCTAAATTACTTTCAGCATGGCTTACTATACTTGTCAAGGTCACCAGAGGTGGCTGTTAGGATCTATTAATGAGCCGGTGGCTTTAGGGAGAGTTAATAAAAGAAAAACAGCCTGGCTCTTACCCCAGGACATTGTCCACCGGTTGTTATGTTAATAACATAGGCCTAATTAATACCATGCATATCATTAGCAAAATGAACATTCAAATGCCAGCATGCGTTAATTATCATTGTAGAAGTCATTTGCATTTCTGCAGTGAATGTTAACCGTCTGCCGGTGCTAATTTACTTGAACCTCTCTCATCTGAGCTGGAAAATAAGAAAATGACACGTTGCACAGGGTTTAAGAGATAATGGAGAGAACATATATATTATATTACGACAGGTAGAGCAGCTTCGTAGTTTAATCTAATGGCTTCACTTTGTTTAACAATATTCACAGTCACATGACCTGATTGGTCTGCGTGTGTTTCCAAGATTTCATGTACATTTCTGTGTTTGCGTGTCCTGCAAAACCTGTACTTAATTCTTAAACAGGAAGTTTAGTAATGTCACGCTGATCTACTGTGTGTGTGTGTGTGTGTGTGTGTGTGTGTTTCAGGGGGATTTCCTGATATAATCTCCAGTCCTTTCATTCCTATTAAGCGTCGTTCAGTGTGCCACAAATCCCTCGACTTCTTGTTGTTACTGAGACAGCGTGGGAAAGGCCACTTAAACAACACACCACCTCCCCCCCTCCTCTATTTCACTTTAACTGTCTGAAAACAAGGCGGCCACACACGACTGGACCGTCAGCGCAACAAAAGACCTGAAGCCTCATGATGTCTATATTTTGCTGCGATGTCATTAAATGAATGAAACGTGCAAAACAAAGCTCTCTACACTAGTTTACTACTTTACTTTTAACTTGCAAAATAGTGAATTGAGTTAGTTAGTGCATCTTAAATGAGAAAAAAAACAGTGTGTTTGGTTTTAAGAAGTGTTAACAGTGATGTCTGTGGAGGTGAGAACATGTTTGTTGGGAATTTAGCTCAACCAAACATTAATTTATGTTGTAGACGGTCGTATTTGAGAGAATCACGCCACAAAGTCACATGAAGATGATCTCTGCCAACTTTAAACACCTCCTTAATTAATCCTCAACTTGCACACATTATTAATTAATATAAATGCACACACACACACACACACACAGTTTCACACAGTGCTTCCCCGCTGGGGGAGTTAATTGTCAGGTTAGACATTTCGCCTCCAGAGAATTTGTGCTGTGAATTCTAATGATTTCAACTTTTTCAGAGTCGCCTGTTAACTACCTAATGAATTATATTATATCACACATGACCACATTCACTGTATTATGGACAATGGATGCAATCTGTGTGCAGTAATTGATATAATATATATATAATGGACCGACATAGTAAAGTATAACTGAGAGAGATTCCTGCTTTTATCATGAAAAAGGGGGATATTGTGCCATTTTTCACATTTCTACACTCACATAGGTGCTAATTTGATACTTTGGTATAAACTGAGTTCTTCTGTTGCAAATTAATGATGTAAAAACCACTACAACTACTGCGGCGCTAATTCTGCCAGCACTTCTGCTAATAGCTCACTGTACGGTGTGTTGTTCCTGTTCTTCTTTTTCATGTTATCTTTAGTCTTCTTCTCCTTATTCTGACTATTTATCCTCCTACATTTGTGCTCATGAGAGCTGATAAAACAAGGTTCACGGCGGCCATCTTTAGACATGCTCTCTTGTCCTCAATCAGCTGAATATGATTGTTCTCCTCGGGCTAAAGAACAGGCGACCGCACTCAATATATTTTCTTTGTTCAAGTGTTTCCCCTGAGTGCTGGAGATGGGACAGAAAGACGACCATCTCGGCCAAAGGATGCCACGACAGCCGTTTTTTCCCCAGGTCTCTTCCCTGCTTCTTCCAGCCATGTCCATTTCGACATCATCCAAGACCTTGAGATGCAGGTTTTTCCCCTTAAGCTCATCACACCTCCTCCTGAAAAGACATATTGTGCAAAAACAAGCAGTCTTCTTCCTAAAACGAGGCCAGAAAAACCAGTATCTCAGTTCTTTTAACACTCACGGCTGAATAATTCAGCAGTCTCTCCTCATCAACGCCACCCCCGTGAAGAGCAGACACCTTAAAACTTCACAAAGGCAAGTGGGTGTCCTCGCACTTCATCGCCTCTCCACACTACAACTAAATCTGGCATTATTCTAATTAATGAGACGAGTTCATTAGAGCTCTCTCGTGGGTTAATGTGTTGTCCTACAGCAGATTAGTGGAGGGATTTCAGTGTTGCTCGAGCATCCTAATTAGATCACAGTGGGTGCTGCCTGCTTAAATAGATGGAATAATAGAAATCATCACTCTTCGCAGCAGTAACTTGATTACTGCGTCTTATCTCCACTCATAAAAGACCCGACACTCACCTGGAACAGGACTCAGTGAAATGGATTCAATTACATACATCAATAAAACAGTAACAGCACCTTCTTTCCAAGTTTAGATTGGACTTTCTCTCCTCTGACGATGAGGATTAGTGGCCAAAGCTGCCATCCAAAGGACCGACATGGTACTACAGCAGTGGATGAGCGATAGAGACTGAACTATCACTGCAGCTGGGGAATTGGTGATGTTGTGACATGAATGTTGCAGAGATATTTGTTGCTTTAACTATATCAAAACCACAATTCTTTGCTGGCACATATAATCTACTTTCTCATTTAATTACCAGGCTGTTTCACTCTGAACTAATTAATATATTTGTATCAACGATGGATCAAATTACTCACTGTTTTAGCATCTTTCAGCTCATTTTTAGGTTTTATCACGTTCACTGTGTTTCCAAAGGCGGTGAGCTGCTGTTTTTAGCAAAGAAAAGCTCTAATAAACCAACTGTACAAAACCTTTTCAGCACCAAATGGAAGATATTAGCAAGTAACTGGTGAAATTGGTGATGATTTAACAGCTGAAAAGCCAGAAATTTCACTCAGGAGTTGGTGGAGACTAAAATGGAGCTAAAAAATAGACTTAAAATCTTCATGTGGCCTGAAAAACTGTTTATTACTTTACACAGTAATTTTGGTTTTGTATATTTATTGATATTATAAACTATATTTTCTTTCTGTGATCTCATTAGTTTTGTCTTTTCTGTCTATGTCGCTCTTTTCTTCTGCATGATGTTAAAAAAATTAAGTTAATTACAAAAAAAAATACACAAACTTGAACATAGTGGTTATTTCATCAGCTCTGATTTCATTGTTTGTAGACTGATTATACTTCTATGAGCCTTATGTGTGTGTGTGTGTGTGTGTGTATGGGTTTGTTTCTTAAATCCTGGCTACGATCCTGGAGCACGAAATAAATCAAGCTTTTTTCTGCATGTCCATTGTATTTAATGTGTTTAGTAGCTGGCATTTGATATGCTCATAATTGCAGAAGTAATTCTGTTGTGTTGTACGATTTCTTTATTAAGTCTATTTGGGTGAATGACATTGCACAAATCCAAGTATCGTTCCCTTCCTTTGTCGTCTTGTGTGTGTTTCACATTAATCCCACTGCCTCAACGCTGTTTTCATCATTTTCTCTATTAAGCTTCTGAAATTAACCGAATCTTCTTTTCCCGTCCCGCCCACTCGCCTTATTGTTCAAGCCCACGCTTATCTCCGGTTTTTGTAGTGATTTCTAAGAGGAGAGTGTTGAGATAAGTGGCATATTACACTCCAACAGCAGACACACCAAGAGACTTTGTGATTATGATGCAGAGGGTGTTGTCTTTGAGATAGGCAGTGGAGGAGGAGGGAGAGGGAGGGAGGGAGGGAGGAAGGAGGGAGGATTATGAGGCTAATTCCCTTATAACTTTTTCCCTCATTAATCTCCGAGGAGGCATACGAGATTCTTTAAATGCTAATGTCCAATAAAGATGTCAGCGGTGACATTTTACAGAGGCGGAGCAGATGTGAACAAAGTTGACCGTGTTGTTGTGGAAGAACTCGCTCGCTTTACTCATTTTACTTGTCTCACATGTTAATTTGAGGAGCCCTCTCTCGGGATTAGACATGAATGCGTTATAATCAGCAATGCGCCTACTTATGCTTCTTTGGTGAGTCGTAAATTTAAGAGAGTCAAGGTCGAACGTGCCAGTCGCTCTTGTCCTCCTAAATAACTAACAGCACTTACTTTTTCCAGAGGAATCAAACTTTAATTCAAACACAAGTTGAATCTGTTTAATTTAAGCACAATCAGCTCTATTTACAAGAAATTAGTGGAGGTCAATGTGGCAACAAAATAAGGACGATAGACAAGGAAGTTCTGGATTTCCTTAAAAGCACCCATAGATCTCCTAAAAACAAATCAACTAATACTCGACTTCCAGAGCAAAAGTCGAGTTATATAGAATTATTGTCCATAAATGTAGAAAATGAAATGTACTGTCGCTGCTTCTTCTGCTTCCCTGTTCCAAGGACAAATCATTCTGTAAAAATCCCTTCTGAAGGGATAGAAATGTTATCGACAAGCTGGGATCCTGTTGAGGCTTTCGTGCCGACCACGGCCGCGGCGCTGCCAAGCTCTCGTCGGTGCCAGTCACAGCGCGTCTGGCAGCTAGACGAGGCCGTGACGACACTAGAGGTTTGAAGAATAACGATCTCTGTTCTCATAATCTCTGTAGGCGAATTTGGCCTCCTTCTTGCCGTGAGGGATTCGTCCAAACGGCTCGTGGTCGTTGAAACACGTGTCAAACACTTCATCCACTATTTTCTCCGCCTCCTTTCGGCTAATGTTCCTCACAGCTAGGATGGAGCGAAGGGCGCGGCCTCTGACACACTCCTGGCCAGAGAAAAGAAACAGCATGATCCAAGTGTTCGATTAGAGACACACGCCTGAAAACTGCCAGTGAAAGTTACAAACGTATCCCTGCGGAGATACCTGATGATGCTGCTTCAAGCCAAAGTTGAACCTGCTGACTTCGTTCATAAAGCGGCAGTCTCCACTGAGGTTAGCTGCCCGAATCTGAAATAATGACGGCAAACAAAACCTTTACATCAGCAGGATAATGATACGAAACATGGGAAGCATCCAACAAAACATCCAAACATGCCGTCGCAGAAGATCATCACAACCAAGTCAACCTCAGGTCTCAATCAAACACTCACATCCTGTCAAACATATCAAATACTGAAAAAAGTCTGGTGATGCCCTGAATATTCTTTAGACCACCAAACGTGTATCAGTCCGCTGAGGAGAATAGTCCCCGGGAAAATTCAGTATTTACTCCTGTTAAAGTAGCATTTGGTAAAAACTACAGTGCCCAGCTGTTTTTTAAGAAGGTACATATTCCTGACCTTCTTTTAAATATCTATATTTTCAGTAAGAACCAATGAGCCTTGTGCTTCAGGGCAGTTAATAATACTGCCGTATTAAGACGCATACAGAAAAAGACTCCAAAGAGCGGTGACAGTACACTTCTGCTGCCAATTCAGTCACAGAGAAAATTAGGTAAGTGGTCCAACCATGACACCAGAGAAACAGACTGAGCTGAACCACACAGTAACACACTGGGACTCACCTCGGAACAAGCCAGATGTCTGTAGTTGTTGAACCAGTCCACGTGGGCCCGACAGTGGTCAAAGGCGTGAATGAGCTCGTGTGTGACCACCCGGGTCATATGGGACTGCTGGTGGATGTTGTTCTGACACAAAACAATCTGCAAACAAGCGCATAAACTCATTTAACTCAGTAAACAGTCCCATTCTTCTAAGTCACCAGAACCTGCTCCATCCATCCTTTTCCTTCTTACTTGAGAGGAAGCTGCGTCGAAGCCACCGCTGACCGTCCCGTCACAATCCTCGCAGGAGAAATGTCGGTCTGTGACCACTTTGCTGTGTGGAGGAGAAATGAAAGTGATCTTAGTGCAAAAGCAAAGCAGCTCCTGTTGTGGCTGTGAGGAGAACAGGCTGAACTGACAAATGGCACAGAAATATTTGGACAACTGGAGTATGAACTTTGTTGCATGTTTGTAGGTGATGCTTAAACATTAAAGGACACATTAAATTCTATTTGAGATTAACCTGCACAATCTAAAAAGCAGCATCAAGTCAATAAATACACTATTTCATCCATTCATTTGGTTCTTTACCTGCACTTTTACTTTAATTGACTACTTGAGTATACCAGTAATACTCAGAATAACAACAACAACAAGTAAACAGTGATAACTTTCTGTTTTTTTCCTAAATTACATACATACCATCCTGAACTTTTCATGGCACTGAGGAGGAGTTTGGCATAAGGACCTGAGAGAGGAAACCAGCAGGTTAGCATTGACTGGAGCTCTGCTAGCTGACCGAGCTAACTGCTAACTGTTAAAAAGGTTAAAACGACAACATTTCACGAGTATTTAAATCACAAACACACTTGACAGAAGCCTGTTGGTCGGAGCAGATCTCCACTGTTCGCTGCAGAGGTGACATTTCATTTAAAAAGGCTAAATCTTTAGCTTGAGTACTCACTCGTGTCCATAGCGTACTTTAACATGAGCTGACACTTGTGGTTGAAAGTGAACAGCGACTCTGCGATGGATCCCTTTTTGACCTTCCCCTTGTTCCTCTCCGGGAATAAGTCATATCCATACTCCTCCTCTTGTTTAGTCTGGTCCATTGTGTGCAACGCTGTCTGCAATTTAGAAATGTTACCATAGGTTCACCCCGGCTGGTTAGCTACCGCTAGCTAGCAAGAGAGGTCATCGCTGTTGTGTGGGTCACGTGGTTGCTATATGTCAAAGGTAATCGATACGAATATTTAGTTGTAATTTAATAGACATCGCTCTTGTACGAAAAAAGTTCAGGTATATAATTTTCTTTACTGTAACACAAAAACAATCAAAAATCGGGTTAATTTTCAATGCAGTTTTGTTAGAGAGTTGTCTACTGCACAGATCGTCTATTCACAAAGGACAAGTAAGTCGTCCACTCCAAGCACGATTTGTGGCTCAAAACCAAATCTGAAAAGGGCAGTTCGCAGTGCAGTTACACTATGGCTGCCTTTTAAACTATTTTTAACACGGCAAAGCACATTTTGTTCAGGGATCATCATTCATGTGGACATGTTGTTTATATTCTGAAAATATTCTGTTTGTTGGTTTTGAAGGGGGGAGCTTCTTTCATTTTAAATCCGTAGGCTGTTCCAGGATCACACAAAAAATATTTATATCCATCATTCAAGAATAAAATCGCCACTTTAGTGATGTGTGGCTATTTATTATATCGATTGTTTACGAACATTTACAAAAGGACAGATGATGGGGAAAACATTTTTTTGGAATAAGATGTCGGTTGTAATTTAGACGATCTTTGGTTACGCCCAACGTCAGTAGCGCAAAGGCTGCTGGTACTTGGCTGTCATGGCTGCGAACATAAACAGAAAGCTATGAATAGCGACACTTTTTGCTGTAGTATTTAGCCAAATTGACTGCAGCTACGTTTTAATTATAATTGTCAGCCGAAGAAAGAAGTGCCAGGTATTTTACAAAGTTCAAGTAGCCACAGAGTTACTTACATTTACTTAATTTTACTTTGTGTTTGGTATTTCTGCTAGCTAGCTGTTAGCCGCAAAGGCATGACAACGTGATTCTCGTTTTCCTCTTGGCTGCAACACCAACTCCGAGACGACAACTACAGCAACAAGCGTTGAGAAATTGTCCAAAACAAATGTGTGTTTCACAGGGAGGAACATGTCCGGGGGAAACAAAGCCGTCGAGTTACAGCTTCAGATGCGGCAAAATGCGGAGGATATGCACACCTTCTTGAGGGAGCTGGAGAGCTGGGAGAGCGACATAAAGAAGAAGGATGCGGAGCTGAGCACGGGGGGGAATCAGGAGGTCCAGGTGTGTCTCTGCTGTAGACACCCATGCATCCCAGGAGCAGGTAATGTTCTGGATGATCTGCAGGTTTTCAGCCTGTCTGTTGTCTCTGTGTTGCAGAAGAAGCTCCCACCTGTGCGCAACAAAGACTACAAAACAAAGATGAGGGAGAAGAAGAAGAGGAAGAAGGAGCAGACAGGCAACGGTGACTCAAAGGCTGCCGAGTCCAAGCAAGCCTCAAGGATAAAAGCTTACGATTATCGATCATGGGACAAGTTTGACGCGGTGGGTAATGCTTTCTTATCAAATATACTCAAAGTGAGTGGGGAAGTCATGGAGTAGCTGACTTGAGGTGTTTGCTTCTGTGGTTGTAGGACAAGGCGCTGGCAGAGATGGATAAGGAGGAGAGTCCTGCAGAGTCAAATGAATCAGACTCTGAGGAAGCTGCAGTCGATCAGGATAAATCGCTGACTGAGAAAGAAAAGGTAAATAATGTATCAGAAGTACTGCGAAGAAATAATGAGAGAGAGGGGAAAAATGACCTGTTCCTAAAGCAGATTATTCTTTTATTTTTAGGGTAACGGGTTCTTCAAAGATGGGAAGTACGAGGATGCCATTGAGTGTTACACCAGAGGGATGGCTGCAGATCCTTACAACCCTGTGCTTCCCACAAACCGAGCCACCACCTTCTTCAGACTCAAAAAGTAAACCACCCAGTGTAAAAGCGTACGCAGTCTTCCTGTGTTTGTAAAAAGGTTTTGTTCCCCTGCCAATCATCAAGACTTTGCTCTCCGCAGGTTTGCTGTGGCGGAGTCCGACTGCAACCTGGCGATAGCTCTGGACGGCAACTACTTCAAAGCGTACGCACGAAGAGGAGCAGCACGGTTTGCGCTGCAGAAATATGAATCTGCATTAGAAGGTGAGAAAAGGATCAGATGATGTGTTTGATATGAACGCTGTGAGATAACAACATGAATGTCTTTTAATAGATTATGAGATGGTCTTAAAGCTGGACCCGGGGAACGCAGAAGCGCAGAACGAAGTGACAAAAATCAAAGAGGTGAGTGTGAGAGGACCATGTCAGTGTTAACCTCACTTCTCAAGTCGTCTTCTCTTTAATTTCCTCCTTTATCCTGGTTCGTTTCAGACCCTCGGACCTCAGGCACCAGCTGTCCCGAGTGAAGCCACACAGCCGCAGGAGGCTCCCACAGTGGACCCGGAGCAGCAGAGAGTGATGGAGGAGCAGCAGAGACGGCAGGAGGCCGTCATGCAGAAAGACAGAGTAAGCTTTGCTGTGGTTTGCCGCTGATGCTGCAGAGTCTCAGCTGGACTCAGCTCACATGTCGGAGGCTGGTAAATAAAAAATGGACCCAAATGTCCGTGCGAAGAGTAATTTGAATGGTCTGTAGGCCAGTTTACACAGAGCCCTTTTTCATTTTAGCTTCATTTGTCCTGGTTAGAGAGAGTAAGGTGGCCTGCAAGGGCAACATTTGAGAACAGGAATAAAGAGTGAGGTTATTATTGTCTCCAAAAGTGAGAACCAGTAAAAATAAGCACTGTTAGATATTCCAGCAATTATTCTTTTAATAGTTTAGTTAATAAATGAAGGCGTGTTTACTTGGAAATGCTTTTCCTGAGTGGTGATTTTGTCTGAACGTGCGTTTCAGGGAAATGCTTATTTCAAAGAGGGGAAGTACGAAGCGGCTGCCGAGTGTTACAGCAGAGGCATGGAGGCAGACAGCTTGAATGTCCTGCTGCCCGCCAACAGAGCCATGGCTTTCCTCAAGCTGGAGAAGTAAGCACAAAGGTTCATTTCTCCAGCAGTTTTTCCTCATGAAAACAGAAAAGATCTGTTACAAGCCCATATTTGCTGCAGGTATAAGGAGGCAGAGGAGGACTGCACCAAAGCCATTTACCTGGACAGCACTTATTCCAAGGCTTTCGCCCGTCGCGCCACCGCCAGAGTGGCTTTGGGGAAACTGCAGGAGGCCAAACAAGGTCCTGTGTAGAACCACACTGTCCTCCAAAGACAAACTGCATGTCGTCTGTTTTCTCAATGTCACTAAATTGGTCTTGTTCTAGTTTAAGCCAGTTCATGTGTGTGTGTGTGTGTGTGTGTGTTACAGATTTTCAAGAGGTGTTAAAACTGGAACCAGGGAACAAGCAGGCCCTGAATGAGCTCCAGAAACTCCAGGTTGTATGTTTCAAGATCCAACTAGTTCAAAGAGCAGTAAACATTAAAGGAGCAGTGTTAAGAATATAAAGAACAGCACTAATCAGGGGACTTGCTGCTGGTTTGGGTGACTTAGAGGATGTCTACTGTGTTTTAAGCTCCTCTGGCTATGAGAATCAATAGAAGTGTAAATGTTTGAATTCCAATCTAATGTACAGACGACTAACGTCAGACCTCCTTAGGTTTGATCTGCTGCAGGCGCCTCTTCTCTGTTCTTACTGTCATTGTGTTTGTGTTAGGACGTGGACTCCAGCGGCCGTCTTCAAACACCAGACGGCTCACAGAGAAGAACAGTCCAGCCAGTAGACAAACCAGCACACCTGAGGTCAACTGTGAGTCGTTCATTTCTCCAGTCACACTTTTCCCTTTGAAGAAAATACTGTCTGTGCTTTTGGAAAGGCTGAGATTAGCCATCTGATGCTGAAAACACTGATGTTATCTGACTGCAATGATACTAAAACTAGAAATAGTGGTTAAAATAATTTAATTTAATTGACTGAACATTTTCTTACATGCTTTAACGTCATTCTTCCACCAGGTGGCAAAATAGATTTCAATGTAGACTGAACATCTGGATTGTCCAACCTTTGTATTGTATTTCCTTTACTAGAATTTGATTAAATCAGTGATCTCTTTTGATTAACAGTGTTATTTTGTTTAGATTTTTTGTTGGCTAATTCTGAACATATTCTGCTCTTCAGAAACCTCTCAGGCGGATTGATATTGAGGAGGTGAGCGGACAGGTGTCTGTGGCTGAGGTGGAGTCAGGTGGGAACGAGCCCTTCATCCAGGAGGCGGCGAGGAAGGCTGAGGACGAATCCTCTCCGCTGTCGACGTCACCGAGTGCCAAGATGATCAGGATCGAGGAGATGGCAGAAGCCCCCTCACACTCCTCTGACCGGTCAGTGTTACAAACTCTGTAAAGCTCTAAATGTTGCTCTGTGTTGTGGAACGTGATACCGAATATTTCCACTCAGTAACTGTGTGCTACGCTTCTGTTTCCCAGAGTCCCTGCTAGCAGACAGACTAAACAGCCAGCGCAGCAGGAAGTTACTCATCCTCCCGAACCATCAGCCAAACCTCCCCCGCCAGAAACGGAGCTGCCTCCTCCACCCACCAACAGCTTCCAGCTGGAGGCCGACCTCCGCAAGATCCGACACCAGCCTGAAGTGATTTACAGATATCTGAGGGTGAGCCTGTCGCTCTCATTTACTGGTGACAAGACCATATTTGGATGTTCAGACAGTATAATTATATGCTGTCAGCTCTGCATAGCAGTGGTTTTGGCATTGCCGACGTAAATATGCAGATTAAGCCAAACCAAGAGTGTTTATTGATCATTCTTTTATGATTTCATGCATTTTCTCAGCGCCACGTCAGCCCGGTCTCATCGCCACAGTTTCTCCACACATTTTAAATCACCAGCTTAAATCTGAAGTCTTACATTTGTTTTTAAAAGCTACATTTAATGACTTTATTTCTGTGAGATGAATCACAGCACCTACAGTGAACTGGATGAACGCAACTGACATTTTGCATCGTTTTGTTCCTGCAGCAAATCCAGCCCGAGGCGTATGCAAACATTTTCCAAAACTCCCTTGAACCTGACATTCTCTACCAGATCCTGAGGACGCTGCATGATTTCTATTTGAAGTGAGTAATAAAAGATGCTCTTGATATTAAAATAAAAAAAGGACCTGCAGTCTTGTGCTGTGCGTTAACATCGGTCTCGTGCAGGAATGAAGCCCCAGCCATCACACTGGAGGTCCTCCGGAGTCTAGCAGACGTGAGGCGCTTCGACATGGCCGTCATGTTCATGTCTTCCTCGGAGCAGAAAGGTAGAGTGTGTTTGATTTTGATGTGCTGTTGCAGATCACTCTCACCTCTTTTTCATTCTGTCCTACTCTTAATTGCTGCACTGCCTCTCTTCCCCCCCCACAGTGCTTAAAGAGCTGTTTGACTTCCTTCACCAAGCTGACCTTGAGGCATCGTCTGTCACGGCCTTACAGAAGAAATACGGCGTGTGATGTTCGGATTTAAGGCAAACCTGCAAGTTTCTATAGACTTTAAATTTCAACACACAGTTCTACAATGTTTTCAGAGCCAACTAAGCAGTATAGTGTATTCTAATACTACTCAGTTCACTTTGATTAAATTGGACCGCTGTGTTTTGGCCCCTCACCTCTGGAAGTATCATCTTTATTTTTCTTCTTCTATTCATAACACTGCATCTATGTAAAGTTGGAAGTTGGAAATTCACAAATTAGAGATCATTATTCTGACCTTTAGTGTATTTTAGTTTTAAAGCTACAAACTACAGTGTAGAATCCTGTTCCTTGTGCAACAGCCGATGTCATTATTGATTTTTTTTAAATGTGTAAATGCATATTTTTTACCATTTACTGCATTTACTTCATACATTTATGAGCCTGAAAAATATTTTCTTGAATATTTTGAGGAAGTGGGAGGATGCACATCCTCTGAGGAGCCGGGATAGAAGATATCTGACTCATGACATGGAGTCAGATAATCACATCTCAGGATCAGCCTCAACCAGAGGGGATGTTCTGTCAGAGAGGAGTGTGAATTTCCAACTTTGCATTTTATCTTGAACGCAGCGTAGAGGTGTGGCTTGGTCTCTGTGAGTACTCTGCCCTGTTCTACTCTTAAACCTGCCAAATAAATCCTGACAGTGAGTTGGCTAAACCAGTTTAGACTGTAGAAAAATGCGAGAGTGATGGAGGTGTTCAGGTTGAGTCATAAGAGCTAACTGAACTATAAATAAAGGAGTATTTTGTAATTTGTGGGCTGTTGTGAAGTCATTACAGATACAGAATAGTTTATAACTCAGGACTGTAGTCTCAGGTGTGTCACATGGGTGATGGATTGGCACTGTGTGATCAAAGAAAGTATAGTAGGTCATTGTTTATTAAGTATAATGGTGCATATTGTTTGGCAAGACAAATGGGAATACATCATGAAAGAAAATGAGATAAGCCTTGTGTAATTAACCACAAAATGTATTACTCAAAGACACAATCCATACGTCCTTTCTCTATACTTGTTTACTCTTGTTCAGAGTTACAAAGAGGTTGGAACCTGTCCCAGCATGCATTGTGTTAAAGCTAGGGAAACGCCCTATTCAGGTCGCCAGTCCTTCACAGTCGGTACACAACGCTTGAGCAAATAAAGCCATACGTGTAGAAAATGCCAATAATAAAATGATTAAGAAACTACATCTTTGTGCTCCGCTGAGCGTTTGCAGATCAGGAGAATGTAGTTTGCACTGGACACAGTTCCTCCAGTGCCTCAACATCCACACCAGACAGGATCTGCAGTGAGAGGCACAGAAGTAAGAGTTGGCACAGATACAAACTGAATGTCTAAACTCACTCAAACCTCCAACAGCAGCCTACCTGAGACACTCAGCGTCTCGTTGACTACCGCCGTCTTCCCAGTGAATGTGTTCTCAGCCTGGCAGCTAATGGCCTCTTCGGACACGTGGCGGTTCACAGTGATGTCGATCACGCTGCCCGTCATAGTCTGTCCGTACAGGGTCCACGTGAAGGTGCAGGAAGGCGTGCAGACAGCCGAGCACTTGAAGCTCGCTGCGACCCCGATTTCAAGAGCATCTGGTCCTGAGATGGTTGCATCTGTTGGTCCGTCTGCAAGAGAAGAACCACAGATATAAGACAAAGGTGTTTTTGCTGAAGCAGACATGCAGTCACTCATCGTATCATCTTACCAGGCACCACTACTGTCAACTCAGCTGTTTTCTTTTCCTTCGTCACAGAGTTAAAGGCCACGCAGGTGAGGATGGCCTCGTACGGAGGTGTTACAGCTGTGAAGAATATGGTGGCATTTGTAGCCAGGAGCTTGTCGAGGTAAAACCAGGTGATGGAGCAGACGGGGAAGCAGTCAGTCACACACTGCAGCTCTGTTGTTGATCCAGGCTCAGTGATCATCTCCTCACCCACGGGCCCTTTGCCGGGTTTCACTATAAGCACCTCTTCAGGACCATCTGGGAGATATGAGACAGCTTTTTCTCAGTGCTCAGCTCTGACTGGATTGTCGGCACTTTCAGCTGCCAGAACCTTAAAAAAAATAGCTCAACATTTTGGGAAGAGTGATACCAACCTCATACCTTAAAACATCACACAAACATTACTTGTTTTAAAGTGTACAATCTGATTTTGTAAGTGTTATGTGCTGGACTGATCTCTGGCCAGGAGCAGTGACTTCCTGGAGTCTAAGCTGACGACTTCATGGTGACAAAACTCCAGCAAGTGACTGCATCCGGCCACAAAGTACCAGTGGGAGGGGTTACCTGGGAGTGCAAGACGGTCTTTATAGGAAAAACAGACTGCTGTGGACTTCAGCACATGAGGTGACACGTTAGCTTTATTTTATGTCAGATGATATTTGCACTGGGTGTCAGCGGTCAGCAGATAGAAAGAAGATATTCTGTGTGTAATGTAAACTGCGTTTTATATTTGTGAGTCCACTTTTTGAGTATATTTGGATATCACTGCATAATGATTTTAATGAGTATATACTCACAGTTTACTTGCATCAGGTAGCCAATAGATATGATGGGAGTTCCAGCTTCGACTGCTGTTTCGTTGTTGACTGTGTGGTTCCCACTTTCCAGCACCAAACACTGGAATAACCCTCCGTCCCCTTGGAAGAGGGGACTGAAGGTCACTGTGGTGTTTTCAGGGGAGAAAATCACTCTTTCTGTTGGTAGTATTTGGCGTTTGTTCTTGAGCCATGTGATGGAGGCTGAGGCCTGAGGGCCGACACACTGCAGAGTGAAAGGCTTGTCTGCAATCGGCAGGGCCTGAGAGGTGGGACGCACTGAGAACGGGTCTGTGCAGAGAGGATATTCAAAAGAATCAGTATATTGCATGTTTACTGTGGTCACAAGCCTCCTCACTATAACATATAACAAATACAAAATGTATTGACAAGCAGGCGGGAGCGCTATCACAGACTCACCAACAACAGTGAGGTTCTTAGTGGTGCTGATGGTGGCATGGGATGCAGTGTTCGTGGCCTCACAGGTCACAGGCTCAGTCTTGGAGTAGTCACTAACGGTGATCTCCAGCTCACTGGTGAACCTGGGTTTGGGAACCCCACGCAAGATGGGTATCTGGATTTTGCTGCCCTGGAAAGTCTTCCCCATGAACGTCCAGGTGAACAAACAGGACGGAGCACATTTGGCAGAGCAGGTGTACGTGTACTGTTCTCCCATCGCCACTGTGGTGTCACCAGTGATGGTAATGTCGGATAAACCTAAAGAAGAAAAACATTTAAATGTGTTGTGCTCATTTTACAATAGGTGGATTTGCTGAGTTAATGTCATTCACAGATTCTCTGGTTGTATCTTTGAATGATACCCTAAATATTACTTAACATAGAAACATGGGTCTCTTCCAGATGATGTAACAATGCTCTATGTTTGTGTGTGATCAATAGTTTTAATTTGTGTCTGAGGAATCATGTTCTGTCTATAATTTCAGCATGGTGGACGGATCCACTACAATACCCATGAGTCTTAGTCACCGTTACCCTCGAGAAGAGGCCTATCAGAGGTACAAATCAGAGTGGCAGCAAATTATAGTCATTATAGTTGCTGAAATCACCTGTAATTATATGATATATAATATTAAAAAACATATATATAATTTAAAAAAAACAACAATGAATCTTGGTGATTTATTTTTCTTCCCAGAATGCACCTTGGGAGTCGTAGTTCTTGTCACAGGCTGGTACCTCTGACTTTTTATCAAAGAACCAGATATTTTCTAAAGTTCTTAATCTTATGTGCTGATGACTGATGAAGTTATTTTTGCTTCATGGAAATGAGGAGCGTCTGAAATAGCTCCTGTTAATTCTCACTTAAAGGTGATTTCTTTCACGTACTTGCCACCAACAGTCTCAGAGTCTTGGAGATGAAGAGGTGTGAGACGGTGTCCTCAGCCTCACACATCAGAGTCTCAGCGGTGACGGTGCTACCAGGCGGTGTGATTGAGATGGTGTTGCCTTTTGCGGTGCTGAACGTCTGCCCCTCCAAGACAACAGTCCAGGTGTAGCTGCAGGAGGGGTAGCAGTCCGCTGAGCAGGTGTAGTTGGATGCAGCACCGGTGGTCAGAAAGGCTGGACCGCTGATGTGTATATTAGATGGCCCCGCTGAGGAGTTGGAAATAGACTCAGTTAAAGGAATTACTCTTTAAAAAAAAACACAAGCTCAGATTGAAATGGTCGTTATTATGACCTGTCATTTGCAGGGTCTTGTGGGTGGTGACTGATACTCCTGTCGCAGGATTGACTGCCGTGCAGGTCAGAGTTTGTGTTGGCTGCAGTTCCCCAAGCTTCAAGCTCAGCTCTGGGCCCACAGAGGTCACATTATCCCTGGTCCAGGTGAACTGGCATGCTGGGTAGCAGCTGGCTGAGCACTGGAAATGATACAGTACTCCCACAGTCACTATGTCAGCCCCACTGATCATCGCTGAAGACGGCCCGTCTGTGGTCGGAGGTAGAGCACATGGATAGACCTCTTTAAAATGCCAGTCATTTACTATATAAGTTATATGTATTGAACTAATATGGAAAAGTGAATGAAAACTATTAATTACATGTGGAATGCACCTAAATTTACCGCGGACAAGGAGCTCGAGCGAGTGTGGCAGGTCAATAGATAGAGTGGGACTCAGCTCTGAATTAGTAGACATTCATTGAAAGCTCAAAGAGACTACAGAGGTATGTGTGTGTGTGTGTATATATATATATATATATATATATATATATATATATATATATATATATATATAGGAGAAACACAACCTCAGAGCTAGCAAGTAGCACCAGAGGACTCAGGGACACCAGTGTCTCTGGTCGATGCCACTTCGGTAGGTGAAAATGTACTACTGTGTAACAGATTCACACTAACTGTCCACATCTTGAACATGTTGGACACCGCTCACAGCATACTCACAGTTTATTTGCATCTTGTAGCCGGCAGACTGGATGGGGGTCCCCCCCTCCGACACCACACATTGATATAAACCGTCATCTGTCTGCATTAGGGGACTGAAGGTCAGCGTGATGTTGTCAGGGGAGAAGTACACCCTGTCAGATGCTGGTACTGGGTGTTTGTTCTTGAGCCAGGTAATGGAGACTGGGTCCTGAGGGCCAACACACTCCAGACTGAAAATCCCACCAGCCAGTGGCAGGGCCTGAGAGGCGGGACGCACTGAGTAAGGGTCTGTGCAGAGAGGACAGTGAAAATACCCAAACGTGAACATGAAAGACATGATGGGATTAGTTTCATGCACTTGATACCAGTTTTTTGAATTCAGAAATGAGCAGAGAGCGACAGCGCAGACTGACCGATGACGGTGAGGTTCTTGGTGGCGCTGAGGGTGGCATGGGATGCAGGGTTTGTTGCCTCACAGGTCAGAGGCTCAACTTTGGTGTAGTCACTAAAAGTGATGTGCAGATGACTGGCAAACTTTGGCTCTTCCCCCTGATGCAGGATGGGTATCTGGACTTCGTCACCCTTGAAAGTCTTCCCCATGTACTTCCAATTAAAGGTGCAGGGCGGGATGCATGAGACAAAGCACATGAACGTGTACTGTTTTCCCATCGTCACTGTATTCTCCCCACTGATGCTGATGTCATTTACACCTAAAGGAGTTTGACATGAAGAAGCTTGAATGCAGTGTGCAATTACAGGATCGTAGCATAGTGAATTTCCCTTCTTAGTCCAGGAATCTCTTGAGTGAGCTGTTTTAAAGACATCCTAAAATCTGACTTGGAATCCTGGTACCAACCCGTAGTGGCCGAGATATCATCACATTTCACTACAGGGAGCTTCTGGGTGACTTTTGAAGCAATCTTACATTTGTGGTGGGACAGTAGATCCTCAGGATGTAATCAGAAGTGCTCACATGATATATTAAAACCTCAAATAAACACTGATAAACTACATAAATGCCACTAATTGTCTACAATAATATGACATGTATCTATTTAATTTATTTCTGACTTGAAGTAGATGGCATGACACCATAGATGTTTTAATAATATCATCATCCATCCATGGATGACAACAAGCAGGAATCAAGCTGGTGAGGTGAACTGAACTTTTCATTTGTAAGAGGAGGACTGTGTTATTTCTGCACTCAAATCTTTATAAATCTAGACACACATCTAAACAATGTAATATGCAATTAAACCAGTTACAGAGATGGAATTTGTATTTCTTCATGTATAATGTATCTCATCATGCATGACCAAACTGTAAGCACACATATCTCTCACACTGGATTCCCAATGTGGCTGATTAATTCATGTTTGTGGCTTTTCCTTAAACGTACTGATTGCTATTTTTCACGAGAGGAGTGAGGAGTTACTTCACATACTTGCCACCCACAGGAACAGAGTGGTGGAGATGAAGAGGTGTGAGACGGTGTCCTCAGCCTCACAGATCAGACTCTCAGAGGCCACAGTACTGGTAGGCGGAGTGACTGAGATGATGTTGCCTTTTGCGGTGCTGAACTTCTCCCTCTCCAAGACAACAGTCCAGGTGTAGCTGCAGGAGGGGTAGCAGTCCGCTGAGCAGGTGTAGTTGGATGCAGCGCCGGTGGTCAGAAAGGCTGGACCGCTGATCTGCACGTTGGAAGGCCCGGCTGCAAAGTTTAGATTTGGGTTTAGAAGTGCTGCTGAGGGAACACATGAATTCAAATTCACTGGTCGTTCATACCCGTCACTTGCAGCGTCTTATGGATAGAGAGGGACTTCCCCGTTGCAGGGTTGACCACTGTGCAGGTCAGGGTTTGTGTTGGCCTCACGTGCAGGATCTGCAGGCTCAGCTCAGGCCCCTGAGACGTCACATTACCCCTGGTCCAGCTGTACTCACAGTCTGGGTAGCAGTTAGACAAGCACTGGAAGCCATATGGGACTCCCACGGACACCACGTCAACCCCAGTGATCAACGCAGCGGTTGGTCCGTCTGCAGGATGAAGCAGAACAGATGAAACTTCAAAATGTTTTCCAATTAAAAAGAATATTTTAAATGAGGAAATCAAAGTCTATGAACGATGACTAAGACATCCAGCACAGTGTGAGAAAGACAGTTAGCTTTAATTCAGTTTTTTAACATTTGAAAACAGTGAGAATCAGAATCAAAAGGATCTTACATGGGTTTACCACTGCCCTTCCACCCTGCTCACTTTCACTGGCAGAAAAACCTTTGATATGAGAAAAAGAGAATTAGCTTTAACATTATTAATGTTCTGACAAGGCAAGTTTATTATATGGCATCATTCAGAAACAAGGCAATCCAAAGTGCTTTACAGGGAAATGACAACACATTTAAAATGCATGTAAAAGACATTAAGAGCACAAAGCGAAGATAAGTAAATAAGTGGCTAAAAGTTGAAAAGAAATTACATTTAAAAGACAATCAGAAACAAACAAAACAGCAAGTGGATCAATAGTTACAGATTAGAGGAAAGTTATGTATGAAATTGCAGCAGAAATGCAGCAGATGAGCGATCAGGCCATCTGGAGCAGGTCTGGTGTATTTCTTCAGTCTAATAGAATAATTTAAGTGATGATGCAGGGCAGCCTCTTACCTGGCAGGCAGGTAAGCAGCAGCAGCAGCAGCAGCTGGCAAGCGGTGTGATGAACCATAGTGCTGTGGACAGTGAGAACCACTAACGACACACACTCTTATAATGCATATGGAGAAGGCCTTGCCCACTGTTATCGTTCACTCATACAAAACACAGACAACAAATGACCCAATGTTCTTGGCAAAGGAGTGCAACACGTCGTCGGTTATCAGCTGGGTTTATTCTCTGCAGAGGGTGTGCATACGTGTTCTGTGGTTTTGTCTTCTGTGGGTTGTGGTTGTTTCCTTTGTGTCTGCAGAGTTAATCCAGGTCAGATAATGTGGCTCCTTCTCGCTCTGTTTTTTTCATATCTGCCTGTGGTAGCAGATAGAATACAACTCCAGCTGTCTGCAAGATCTGATACGTGTTGCTATTTTCTTTGTGGTTCGGTTAATGTACCTTTTACCTTTTATGTATGTTGTCGCGGTGGGAAGTCAAAGCTGCACTACCTGTGATTTTGACGTATCAACAGTGTTCGTACAGTCTTGAACATCTGGGAAATGCTTTATTGTGACCGTTATGTTTTCAGTTTTAGGTGTATGCTTGAATTTGAATATATACTCAATGAAAAGTGCTTGATTTTCAACATAATCTGGTGTTTCATGCACACAATCACTCGTGTAAAGCAAGAATCTTTTAAGACTTAAAGTCATATTTGTTTGCAGTGTCCTGACGTCTTGCACCAGATAATAATCCTGATCACGACGTGCAATCAAAGTTATTATAAACAGCTGGTGAAATAAAAAGTATACACTGATTGTGGGTATTAATGAATTCTGCAAACTATTTTTTCACAATTAAATTTAAAGCAACAATCTAGATGTGATGACAAAGGCTTCAAGAATCTGGAAATGTTTAGTTTTTTTTTTTTTTTTTATCATTTTCTGTTGAAACAGGATTTTAAGACATATATGGAGAAATTATGCAAATTTTGCAAGTTTGGTCTCCACCAACTCCTGAGAGAAAATATCTCACAGGATTATCAAAACATGATGGTTTCATGCATTAGATTCTTTTTGTGATGAGGCAGCTACCAAAGATTTGTTTTCTAGTGAAATACAGAACATTTCGGGTTATAAGTCGCCAAATATGCAAATAAGAATCTGTTAAGATTAACTTTTATTCAGATACTATTTTTAGGAAATAGAAACTATTTGTTGTTGTTGTTATGAGTACTTATATTGTTCCTGTTCTTATTCTTATTGTTCTTATTTCTTACTTTTTTACTGTACATAGAGAGACTGACTACTAGAGATGATGACTGCCCATTGAAAGTCCATTTCCACGGACATGACGTGTGGTGTAGGCGGGGCAGAGCAGGGATTTCTTTACCTGCCACACAGTCTTTGTAGTGTCCTCATGTTTACCAGCTGTGTTTAATGAGGAGACCATTAAAGAGGGCTCGAGCTGTCTGCCAGTAATGGTTTGGTTACTGTCGCATCACATCCCCTTCAAAAGTAGTGCCGGAGATGCAGGTGTAAGTTAAACCAGAGGATTAAATCTCAGGTGTCCTTTTTAAAACCACAGCAAAAAGGAATACATGCCACAGTGAAGCACTTCTCATAAAGTATTTGTCAGGGGACTGATATGAACCCTGGGTGTGCCCTTTAAATACAAGATTACATCAAACATGTACCTGAAGTGTGAGGAAAACTGAACCGAGCTTCTATATGAGGAAGAAAGTGAAATATGTAGGATTGTGAAGAGGGTTATTTTCCACGCTCATAGTCGACTCTTTTTTGTATGAGTCATGGGGATCTCGCCACTTCTCATGTATTAAAATACATCCATCCATTATCTACACCGCTTAACCTTCAGGGCTCCAGGAGCTGGAGCCAATCCCAGCTGACTTCAGGCGAGAGGCGGAGTTCACCCTGGACTGGTCATCAGCCAAGTCACGCTCACACCTGCGGGTGATTTAGAGTCACCAACCAACCGAACCTGCATGTCTTTGGATTGTGGAGAAATCCCACATGCAAACTCCACTCAGAGAGACCACAGGTCCAAACCTGGATTTGAATTTGGAGCCTTCTTGCTGTGAGGCAGGTGTTAACCACCACACCACCATGCTGCCCTGTTGAAGTTCAGGCCATTGAAAATACAGATCTCAGCGGTGCATCATCACCATCCAACCTGCAGGGGGAGCCAAGAGTGAATCTATACCATCACACCACTTTGATATCCTCACAAAGGAGCCTGTCTGGTTTAAATCCATTATGCACACCTTTTTTATCGCACTTTGTGGAGAGGAACTAACCACAGATTTATGATTTGCATTAGTTCATTGGGTTTATTTACCTTTGGTATATTCAAGCATCACCCCACCCAGAAACAACCTGAGGAGAAGTCTGACTGAAAACACCTGCCTGGGTGTTAATAATGAAACCACTTCTGACATACTAGATTTATTTACGGTTTCTTTGCATGTATGAGGTGATGTGTTTTGTATATATTTAGAGTCCTGTCAAGTCATCAGTCCATTTTATTCATGTTTTAACATTATAACATTACATATGTATCAAAGATGAGGAATCTTCCAAATGTCCTCCTGTGGGAAAAACATTTTGTGAGCACATTTGCCCCCCCACCCTCCCCACATGATACTCCAGTGCTCCTCCATGTCTGTTACACAAAAGTGCAAACAGGGTTCAGCCCACTGTCAACACGTGACAAATGGAAAAGAATAATGTGTAGCGTGAGATCACAGGCACATGAGTCACTGATTCTCTGTAATCCAACAGGCTTTCTTCATCACAGATTCACTCTCAGGACGTAGAAAGATCTGACAGAGGGACAAAGACGGGGAGACAAAGTTAGTTTTATGATGAAAAGATCAGGGTGTACCTGCTGTTACGGCTAAAATAACTGAAGAAATATGATAAAACAAACTACAAGTGAAGTAAAACCCATGACATTAAGAGTAGAATTTAAAGAGCAGCCTAATGCTACAGTAAGTAAGCCTCGCCTGGGATCACAGTGTGAAGGCAGCACAAATGATGAAGGCCAGCAGCAGCACGGCTGAAGTCTCTTCAGGACGAGTGGACGGGTTGCGATCTGACCCTGAATGCCGCAAAAGGAAGCAAATGCAGGTCAGATAACAGCAGAATGTGTTAATACGATGTCAGACCAGTTTACGGCACCTACCTGATATGTGCACAGTCTTAAAGGCCGTGACTGTCTTCCTCGAAACTGTGTTTTGTGCCTCGCACTTGAGAGTGACAGATTTAAGCGGATGGTCCACTGTCATCTCGATCACATTGCCCCTCACGGTCTGATTCTCCACAGACGACACAAAGCGACAAGAAGGGTGACATGCAGCGGTGCACACAAACTTATTCTTTTTTGCAATTTCTACTTCATCCGGGCCTTCGATCTGGACATCTGATGGGCCGGCTGAAGACAGACAGTGAGGATTAATATAAATAAGTTTACTGGAAAGGTGTTGGCCACAGGTTAGAGATCTTTAACAAGCAACTCTGGTGAAACCTGACTCACATATCACAGATATGGTGCGAGTAGCATCGACAAACAGCCCAGATACAGGATTGGTTGCTTTGCAGATGAGGATTTTAGAGTTGTCCGTCTCCTGAGGAATGATAGAAACAACATTCCCCTGACCACTAATCCACGGGCCTTTATCTATCCTCCATGTGTAGGTACAAGGTGGCCGACAATAAGCGTGGCAGCTGCAGGTGTGGCTCGCTGCTGGACTCATCAAATCAGGGCCTGTGATGGAAATGTTGGCCGGTCCAGCTAAGACAAGAAACATAAATGTCTGAGTCATTTGAAGGGAAAGCGCATATAATTCTAACAATATCTGCTCTAAAAACAAACAAAACAGCTGTCACTTTACCTAACACTTGCAGTTGCTTTGTTGCGGTGGCACTCAGCTGTTTATCATCACCTGCGACTGTGCAGGTGACTGTTAAGGCCTCCAACCAACTGTTGACAGTGAAGGCCAGCACATTGCCCTGACCCTGGGCACTCTGTCCATCCAGTGACATAGAATAGGTGCATTTAGTGCAGTTGGAAATACACTCAATGCTGCTCGGCACGCCCACAGTTACGTAATCCGGACCGACAATCACGCACTCGATTTTCAGTCCTTCTGAAATTTTCAGCAGTCACAGTTCAGTTCAGCAAGCATACAGAGATATCACAGTGAAGTCTGTAGTCTCTATAATGATACAGATGGCACCTTTAATGCAGGTTTCATTGTTTATTTGAATGTGAAATCACTTACTGCTATCACCGTCACCCGGTTCATGGTTTTCACCGTCTGTAGACAGTACAGGGTCTACACAGCCAATGAAAACATGTATCAGAAACAGTATCTGGTATGAAGCATTACAGTTTGTGATCAGCCTTGGAAATACTGTGTTTACTGAACAACCCCAATTCAAGTCCTGCTTTTTTGAAAGCTTTCAATTCTGGGCCTTGAGTTGGGATTGTTTAATGAAAAACTACTATTTACAAGGTCAAGAATGAACTCTGCTGCTTTATTTTTAAGCTAATACAGGTTTAAGTTAACAAATCCATGTCCATAACAACTGGACAACTTCTGTCTGCTGATGAAGTCAAAATCTATTAAGTAGGATGTCAAAAATCTAATAAATGGACATTTATATTGATTTATTTGATCAAATATGTTCTACTGAATAATCCAGCGAAGGTGGAAGAAGTTTCACATCCTTCAGTGTTACTTAAGCCAGGCTAAGTAGCTTTTAGCTTGGATTTATATAACGCCATGACGCTTATTTATTGTATCATATATTTATGTAGTTTCGATTATGGCAGTTTTGGTCCTCCATAATATAATATAATATAATATAATGTAATGTAATGTAATGTAATATAATATAATATAATATAATATAATATAATATAATATAATATAATATAATGTAATATAATATAATATAATATAATATAGCAGTAAGTATTAGTCTTGTCACACCAATGTAAAAATACCATGTGAAAACGCAGCATTCAAATACTTCCTTAAGTGGCAACCATCATGTATGATGTCCCTTGTGATTTTGTAGTATAAATTATATTATTTGACTTATTATTATTATATGATTTATTAAATAGCAGTTTACTGTTGTTGCTGGTTGAGGGGGAGCTAAGTGTAACTCCTTTATATAGTTTTATGTGGTTTAATCTAAAGCAGTGCTTCTTATTTTAATAAAATGTGTGTAAAACCTTCATCTGCAAAGTAACGAGCAGCTATAATGCTCAAATAATATGGAGTATATATAATATATGGAGGCATAAAGTAACTTCAAATGGAAAAAACGTAAGAAAAGTACAAATAGTTCATGAGCTATCACATTTATAACAGGTGCTATAGACACAGTAAGTGAGTGTGAGTAGTAAAAACACAGTAAAGTCAGTGTGGCGACTCTCACACACTAAATTACAACTAAAATCTGACTCCACCACTGGTATTTTTGTCCAAAGGAAAATCCTTGTTTTACCTGTCAGAAACAGAAGCAGCAACAAAAGTCTGCCGAGATTTGAGTGTCCTCCGTTTTGTTTAGATATGTAGGTATTATCCATTGTCCCATGAGAAGTGTACAGCCACCAGGATACAGACAACTGGCACTGCAGCAAGTCAGTCAACATCAGCAGGCAAACAGCTCTTATCAGGGAGAGCTGAGAAGAAGCATATCTACCTCCTTAGTCACTCAAATGTAAAATCCACATTGGCTATAAAAAGATTCGAACCCGTGTGACTTTCTGCAGATTTTGTATATATTTACGTGAGTCATCTTTCCTGATGAGATGAGTGTGTGGAGAAGTTGGATGTTGAAAGAGTGGAGCATTACAGAGCAGCTGCGCTCCCTTCTTTGGGCTTCTGGCTTGAAGGTAGTTTATAGAGAGTGTTTTGGAGACTGTTAGGACGCTGTAGTGGTTTGGAGGCTGTCCCAAGCAGGGAAATGCCACAGGTCAGATTACTCTTAAAGGGAATATGTCACAAATAAGTAGGGTTTTATATCAGAAAATGCATGTATATGACAAAATGTACCATAATGCAGATACACCTATTCAGAAATCTAAACATTATCCCTTTGTCTTGGCTCTGTGTGTCACTAACGTCATTACATGAGCTTAAATTGTTTGTGTGACCTGCAGTCATTAATATGATGAGTGTGACAACATTATTCACTGCTGCATTCCCAGCATTCACCTTGATACTGTACAATAGGTGACCTCGCCCTTAGCTCCAGGGAAATGCGTCTATTATCAGAATAAATGATCAAAATGCAAACAGAGAAGAAAAAAAAAACTACCTGCTTAATGGATAGACTGATTTCAAGGGAGCAGTTGCAGTTTGCATGAATATAAACATGTTGTGTATCACACTAAAATGACAGCTGAGCCTCTTCACAGTTGAGCAAAATCACATTTATTGAAAAGCAAGAACTTCAAAAAACTAACAACATCCATAACTTCTACATAAACACAAATAAATCAACAACTTAATAGTATTTTTGGGTGTGTACAGTATGTGTGAGCGGGTGCAATTTTGTGTGTAAGACTATGTTTGTGCAGAAGTGTGTGTGTGTGTGTGTGCTCTTAAAGTGACGTCTCTCTGGAGTCCCTGGGCGGCCTGAAGGTCAGTATCTCAGTGAACGTGTGACCTGCACAGACACACAGAGGGGGTAGACGGGGTTAATGTGTTATTAAGCCATTTTGTGTCTTCAACACCTTCATCTTTTTGTTTGTTTTCCTGTTATTTCTCCTGTTGTACATACAGAAAGAAACACCTTTATCCTGCGTATTAAAGACGCATCACGTAGGACCTAAGATCTTCAGTGACCTCCTCTGGCAAACAGCAGGTACTGGAAGAACACTGACATTTCCTCATAGCTCCACCCCCCCCTCTCCCCCAAGAGACCCCCTTTCACATTACTCATCTCTCTTGATTTAAAAGTACTGATGAAAGCAGCATTAAGTCTAAATCTCTCACGTTTCCACTGGTCCAGCTGCAGGTCCATGTTGTCCATGGTCTGATCGTAAGGCAGCGCCTCGGTCTCCTCCTCGGTGTCTCTGAACTCGCTGAAGAGAGGCAGCTCGAGCGCCTCCGAGGCGCTCACCCTCCGCTCGGGGTCCAGGAGCAGCATCTTTTCCAAGACACACACGGCTGTGTTGCAGACACACATGAGGTCAGCATGACAGAGTTCAGCGCACCAACAGCTGGGTAAAAAGGAGAACAGAGAGCTCTACGTACCATTCGAGCTCGCTTTGGAGAAAAGAGAGTGCAAGTCTTTTTTTGGCACTTTTGGTAGACTTCGGATGTAGTTTTTGGCCTGTCGAGAGAGGAAGTGGAGAGGCAGATGATTAAGGATGGTGTGCTGACTTTCACAAGCCGAAGGAAAGTCAGGTGTGGAAACCTAATGTCTTTATATTGTAACAAAAAGACTTTCCCACCATCAGGAAACATATTTTGGGTTTAAAATGATGCTATGTACAAAAACTTTTGGAACTAGTCCAGTAGATCACCTCCACTGGCAGCTGACAACAAGGCACAGTGGCTGTAAGGTAATCATTGTTATATAAAGCCTGTAAAGTGCCTGTAATGGCAAAAAACATCTTACTTATAATGTTGTCAGACACTTTGAGCAACAACAACAAACGTGACAGTCGTCAGGCTGTTCTGTGGCTCTAAGGGATGTATCGTCATCACACTGACACACTGTAGGTTTGACAGGTGGCTGTAAAAATGGTAATGGCAGTTTATGACAGCATGAATTCAGTCAGTCACAGTGAGAACAACACTGTGAAAACCACTATTAGAACTGACCACAGCCGCTTTTTACAACCACCGTTTAACTTTACAGCCAGGGAGCGTTTTGGATCAAGTCTTAAATATGTGAGTCTCACATCTTGGCTCTGTAGCTTCAGAACAAAATCAGGAGTTGGGGTTCCTGTAATCTTCATGATTTCTCTGAGCTGGTCCAGATCTGGCAGCAGATGTGGTTAAGTATCACCTTGGCAATTAAATGACACGTGTTTGTCTTGGCATTTTTAGCTGAGTACTACAGGTGTAAAAGGAAGCAGACACATGATTAGACACTCACATCTTACTGGTTTGATGCAGTTACAACAAAAAAAACAAGCTTGTTTTAAGGATACGATCGTTTCCTTTGAAGAGCGGCCTTCCCAGCAGCATCTCTGCCATAATACAACCTGCCGACCAGATATCCACTGCAACAGAGAGAGAGCAAACATCAGCTTCCTTGTTGTTCCTTCCTTTCTGGACCACATGTGAAGCATAAGCGTTTACCAGTTTGGGTGTAGTGCATCCAGTTGAGGATAACCTCGGGCGCTCGGTACCAGCGAGTCACCACATAGCCGGTCATTTCTGCGTCGGCCTGCCTCGCCAGACCAAAATCAAGAATCTGAAGCAGGAAAAGAAGCAGAAGAAGTGTAGCATGAAGATGTGTAGATGAATGAGACGTTCACACTAAAAACAGCTTTGGGTAAAGTTGCGCTACCTTTAGTTCACAGTCCGGGTTAATGGCTAAATTTCCAGGTTTAAGGTCCTGTGGGATACAGAAATGTGACATAAAGGAACTCAGTCAGTCAATCATGATACAGATTAATATCACAAGGCATGTCTGGAAGAGCTGAACATGAATTAAAACAATAATAACTAGCATTAGTTACTAATTAGTGGAAGTTTTCATGTAGGACATTAGGAACAAAAGAAGACTATTGAACATATAGCCTCTTTTTAAAAACAGATTTTTACATTTTTATTATACATGTTTGTCTGTAAATATCTGTATATTTCATACTAATGTGTCTTGATTATGCACCAATATACTATAAGGCAAATTCTTTGTCAAATGTCAAAACTTACTTGGCAATAAATCTGATTCTGATTCTGATATGAGGAGTAAGTAGAGGTGATGCGTAGGTTTGTGTGATATTTTAAGTTAAGTTAAGTTAAAAGTACCATGTTGACGTCAGCTTCAGCATTTTAGCTCTGGTTAATATCCCAGCGGGAGTGTTACAGTGGTCGAGCCTAAATGAGACCAACAATGTGATTCAGTACCAGCCATGGAGAGGATGGGACGGATCTTAGCAATATTTTGTAACTGAAAATATGATATTTTTTAAAAAAAATTTTAAGTTTAGTTAAGTATCTTAATGTCTGATGAATTTCAGGTAGCAAAGCATGTAAGTAAATGTATTTATAAATCTCATTTATAGCGAATTCTTTCATTTTTAATCATATTAATTAAGATTTCTGCTGCCTGAGACACAGTTAAAGGTATATGGGCACTTTGGGAGCTTTGACTAGAAGGCTGCTGCCTCCTCCTGCAAATCCAGCCATTCATTATGAACACAACAGATTTTCGAGATTAGTTTGATTCTAAAATCTGTCCGTGCAATAGGCGGTAAATTCAAAGAGGGACATGTGGGACATTTCAATAACAGAATCCAATGGACAGCGCATAATTCTGTCTCCAGCTTAGAAAGCTCAGTGTGTGGGAATCCAGATGAATGGGATTGAGTGTGAAAAAGAGCGAGAGCCCCACCCCCAAAGCTCATAGTCTGAAAGGTCAGAGGTCACGCACCCTGTGGATGATCCCTGCAGAGTGGATATACTGAGGAGAGAGGAGACACAGACAGCATCAGCAGCTTGGAGCCATAACCCTCACTTTTCCCACCAAATGATCAACCATTACACTCATTTCTCTTCGCTCTAACAGAACCGTATGGACGCTGGTATGTGCAGCATGTGTGTATACGTGCCGGTTGTGTTCACCTTGAGTCCCCTCAGCATCTGATAGACGAGGAACTGCACTCTGTCTTCTGACAGCCTCTCCAGCTTCATCAGCTTGCCAAGGTCCGTGCCCATGAACGGCATCACCAGATAGCTGTGGGCCAGAGAGGAGCAGTCGGGTCACTCCAAGCGGGACTACAGCCCAGAAAATAATCAGCTTTCAGGGAGTGGACGGGAACTTACAAGTCACGCAAGCGGTCCAGCGAGATCTCAGCAGTGAAAACATCCAGCAGCCCAATGACCTGATCAGGAGGAGAGAAGGAAAATAAAATCTGATTAAAACATTTGACTCATGATTGTTATGTTAGACACTGAAAAAGGGAATGTTCAGAGTTAGAAATCCCTCTTTTGTCGTTACATTTTCGTGCTTCATGTGCTTGAGGAGTCGCAGCTCTCTGTACGCCCTCTTGGCAAAAAGTTTGGACTGGAAGGGCCGGTGAAGTTTCTTGATGGCCACCTGCGACCCCGCCCGGCGGTCCCATGCTGAGCTGAAGCAGACGGATACACGGGTGTGTTATGCAACAGAAAGGTGACATGGGCTCAGTTTTTGCCCTAAAAGCTCAATGTGGAGTAAAAAAATAAAAACATGTCTAAAAGGAAATCCACAGATGGAAGAGTGCCTCATTAATGGTATTAATTACTCTGTAAAAAGACGGCCGTTTGTGATTGAAGACAAAGTCGTGGTGCATTCTGGGCACTTAACTCGGAGGTCTTTGACTCCTACCAACAATGGGACGGGGGGGTGGTTTTCTTTGTTGACCCTCATCTACACAACACAATGCAAAGAGAGGCCCTGGGGAGCCAGCTGTGGGGAGGCTGCTGACCAACATGTCCCACCCACACAAGCTGTTGTGCTGCTGCAGGAATATTATAGTAGAGGTTAAAGCACTGAGGTACCAATCTGCTTTAGTGACATAAAGTCAAACTGGCTCATTAAATAGTCAAACTATTAGTTACTTTTACATGTGCATGCTGTTTATCAGACACATCTCTGTGTTCATTATGCACTGGAGGCAAGTTAAAATGCTGAAAAAGCTAAAAAAGAGAGTATTTGTTGGTTTTCTGTAGACTAGACAGCTGCAGGAACAACAATAGATCTACTTCCACACTGTGTTTTAACTATTCATCTCACATGAAGAGGTGTTTGGGATGAGAATGCTTTGATAAATATATTAAATCAAGATTAAATGAATACTACTGAAGGCTGTAAAGTGTATTTTTCCTCCTGAACTTACCACACAGTCCCATAGGCGCCTGTTCCGACCTGCTTCAGGTCCCGGTACCTCTCCGGAACCTCCCACACGGTTCTGTTTACCTCCTGCCGGTAAAATCCCGTCCTGGACCGCACAGCCATTCCCTACCGGCTACACAAGGCTGAGGTCAGGATGTGGGTCCCGCTGCGCTCCGTGATCTCATGTGAACAAACCGAGTCTCTGCTTCTAAAACGCACAAGACGCGCAGAGAAGAGTTTGGTGCTGCGCAAATTCCTCCAGATGCATCAGCAGACCACTGGAGAGCTTAGCGAGGGTCCCCAGCTACACCCCCCAACACACACACACACACACACACACACACACACACACACACACACACACACACACACATTGTTAGTCATAGTTCTTGGTCGCCCAGGGCAGTCTGTGGGTGTGTCTAACAGCCTCAAAACATCTGCCCACCCAAAGGTACACTTTACTATACTATATACTATATACTATATACTAGTATACTAATATACTAATAAACTAATATACTAGTATACTAAAATACTATATACTATATACTAATATACTAATATACTAATATACTATATACTAATATACTAAAATACTATATACTAATATACTAATATACTAATATACTAATATACTAGTATACTAAAATACTATATACTATATACTAATATACTAATATACTAAAATACTATATACTATATACTAATATACTAATATACTAATATACTATATACTAATATACTAAAATACTATATACTAGTATACTAATATACTAATATACTAATATACTAGTATACTAAAATACTATATACTATATACTAATATACTAATATACTAAAATACTATATACTATATACTAATATACTAATATACTAAAATACTATATACTATATACTAGTATACTATACACTGTAGTATATACTATACTATATACTAATATACTAGTATACTAAAATACTATATACTAATATACTAAAATACTATATACTATATACTAATATACTAGTATACTAAAATACTATATACTAATATACTAATATACTAAAATACTATATACTATATACTAGTATACTATACACTGTAGTATATACTATACTACACTTTACTATGCTATATACTAATATATTAATATACTAATATACTATATACTATAAAGTATATAGTATATACTATATACTTTGCTATATACTATACTACACTTTACTATGCTATATCCTATCCTATACTATATTATAATATACTCTATACTATACTATACTACTACACTACATTCAACATGTCCCAATCCTGGTCCTGGCTTGGCTCTGCCCTGCATGTTTTAGATGTTTCCCTGCTCCAACACACCTGATTGGTTTGTTATCAGGCTTCTGCAGAGCATGACGTCGAACTGACCACGCAAATCCTGTGTGTTGGAGCAGGGAGACCAAAACTATGGGCATAGAGCCTGCAACTGAGTGCGGCTTCTGATGTTGGGCCACTGGCTTGCAGGTGTTATTCCCTTTTGTCCCAAAGGTGCTGGATGGGCTTGAGGTTCGGGCTCTGTAGGAATGTTCCAGTAATGTTCCTCCACACCAAACTGGGATAACTGTCCCTTTATGAAACTCACTGTTTTCTAAAATGCTGCCACAAAGGTGGAAATGCAAAAGTCCTTTAATTGGAATAAGGGAGCCTGAACTAAAACAGATGACAGTGACGTCCACATATTTATTCCATAGTGTATAAAACAAGTGATGGTGGCAGACAATACACAAGACAAGAAACATGTTGACAAACTGAAACGATGGTGTTTATTCTGTCAAAGCCCAGACTTGCCAAGCCACGTTACCCGTTGATGAATGACGAACTCATCTGAATCATTTAATAACTGAGTTGACATTCTGTTTACTGATTCGACACTCGTGGCTGCTGATGAGCCACACGCCACCTCGTATTCGAAAGACACCTCTAACTTGTAACACACATACATACAGTATACGAATACATTCGATTAGCAGTTTGCTATTCAAATCCACCACATGTACGACATCCATATAAGCACATTACACTTTAACATTCAGAGGCTCTAACACACTTTGACTGAGACAGACAACTTTTGACTCAATCGGACTGTAAATTCAACATTTTGCCTCCAGTGTTACTGGACAACTTGCACAAAAGGCTACATGTAGCTCTCCAGTGTGGACAATTACAGGGAAATAAAATAGTTTTCCTCAAAAATGATTCCTAAAAGGTAAATGTTTTAGTTGTACACATTTTTCTTTGAGGTAGAAATAATCCCAGTGGCTGAGTTACATTTGAGGTTAAACCAGACTTTAACCTTGCTAGCTAGTTTTAAGTCCAAGTTTGCTTGTAGCTCTTGAGCTAACCTAAAGAACTACTAGTGCTGCTACTTCACATCAGGGCAAACTAACCTAGAAAACCTTTATGTGCCTTAGACCTGCCAATAGTATCCAAATTAAGTGTAAAAACGCAGCTGCAGTGGTGTCAGATATAAACCTGATTTATTGGTAATCTGATTTATTTACTTCTTTTTCTCTTGTTCATCTTCACGTTTTCTTTTAACACTGTAAATATCAATGAATTATCCCATTAACATCCCATCAAACATGATCAGATCACCCAAGACTGGGGTGCTAGACTGTATTTCTCTAGCTAGAATCAGAGAAGTAGATTTCATAATGTCAGCGCTGTCTCCTTTTACCTCTTGACCTTCAGCATTACACAGGAAAGCCTGTGACTCGTCAGCTCTGCACTCTGTGGTTTAACACAACCAGATTAATTCTACCTCAGCAAGAAGGTTGTAGAACTAAAACTCCAGTATGCTGCAAGATGAGTAACACAATGTCAGGGAGGAAGTCGGCCATTTGTTGTAATCATCTGCATACACTTTGAGCGCATGCAGCTTGTACAATCATTACCTGTGAGGGCGTCCTTTAAGATGATTATGGTTATAGTAACGTTGCAATAAGCTATGAGCTGCAGCATTGCTAAAATAGCTACAATGGAGGTAAAAACATCCCCAATACTTTTATACTGTGGTCATTAATGAGTGAATTACAATTTGGATTGTTTTCTGTGTAGCATTATGAAAACTGAAAACATGGAGATCATTAAAGAGCTCCTATGAGAATCCTCAGCTTGGAGTGTTTGACCAGTCAATATATTATCATCCAGCAGGGTTACACACCCTCTGGGAACTGTTGCTAACAGTTTACAAAATGCCCGTAATCTTAATTAATGTAAACACAAAACCAGGGCTGTAAAAGACACAGCAGAGAACTATGGAGACCTGATGGAGCGCGGCCAAAGCCAGCAGGTGATCAGAAATCAAGACGTCAGCTGAAACTGTATATGAGAAGCGAGGTCACTCTGTAAACACAGACCTGCAACACAGTCACTCTGTTCCAGCTTTGGCATATATTAATTACTTTGCTAATTAATAGCACAGTTGGTGTTTACTATTCTGTAAGCAGGAGCAGATGATTTTCACTGTTTTTTGTTGTTTTTGTATTATTTCTTTCACCTTGCGGAAATGAAGAAGATAAAACAGGTTGAAAGTTGGTCACATTTCCTGGTGACGCCTCCCTCCGACCCTCAGGCTGGTTTTACAGCAGTGTGGCAGATGCCTTAAGCAGTCTTTATGGTTACAGTGCAGCACCAGTAATATTCTGTAATAATAAAATGCACAAAAATCATGCAGTAGTATGCAGGCTAAATGCGAAGCTGACGTGACGTGGCATTGCTGCAGGCCTTTAAACATGAATTCCGTATATGAAAGCCGTGACTGCTTATGACATTTGTCACGATGAGGGACCAGACGGCACTCTGTCGTTGCTTTGGAAATCCTAGTGTGCATTTTTTTTCCTTCCTTCGATACTTTTCTATCAGTTCCGTTTAAGTTGCTCCCTCGTATGAATCCTCACATCCTGTGCGATCCCTGACGTAGCCACATTGAGCGGTTCCTCATTTTACCCCCACCGAGCGGAAATCATAAGAGGAAGCAACTTTGTTGACTGGAAAGCTCCCTCTATAAGTTTCTGAAATACTCCCTGTGATTGCAATGTGTGCATCTGGCCCCGTGGAGACCTTGTTGCCCTGCTGCTCAAATAAACTCATGACAGGCAATCGAACACAGTCGCACTGAGCAGAGGGAATGCAGAGTTTTCATCAGTCGGCTTGCCACAGTCCTTCTCCTGCTCGCTGAGTACGTGGTCCTTCTTCAGGTAATGTTCGAGGCAGAGCAGAAAGAGGCTTACTGCTCCACCTGAAGGCTATCAGTCTTGCTGCCGGATGCTTTGAAGCTGCTCACCTCTTCGAATACCAACTCTATGCACATAAATGGGAGAGTATCATGGGAAAAGAAGACGTTAAAAGTGCTCATCATGGTTTGAACCACATAAAGAATATTTCAAACCTGCTTAAACTGTTTTATTGTCACAACAAAAGGTCATTTAAAATAAAAACCAATGAATCCTCACATTTTATTCTGTGCTACCATACTTGTGCTTGTTCAGCTTAGTGTACTGGTCTATCAGAGAAACTCAAAATTAGGAAGCAAACCAAGCATCCACCGTGACTCACATCAACTCAGGGCCTTTTCACAAACCATGAAACTCCCTGCTGAAATGAAGCGTAATCACATTCATGTTGTTATAGATGGCATTTCTAAATATCCATGCCCTAACACTTTGGTACGGTAGTCAGCATTCCTGCAACAAACATACAAGCTTAAACTCATCGTTGCATAATCCTAAAAGTTAAAAGCCCTGCAGCTTCGTTTGTGCACTTTAAAAATTGTGTGTAAGAGGAAGTCGGAGCATTTATTTGACATAAACACACATTTATTTAATGCTGTGGATCTGTTTTGTTGCTGTTTCCCATCAAGAACAATAGTGGAAATGAGTATTTATTAAACCAAACATTGTGTTCCTTTCCTTTACCTTTCCATTCTTCTAGAGTTCGGTCTTTACTCTCCAGTGTTTGATCATAAGGCGGGGCCTCTGGCTCGTCGTCTGGGTCGTGGTACTGTGAGAAGTAGGGGTGGGACAGAGCCTCGCTGGCCGAGATCCTCCCATCACAGTCCAGAACCAGCATACGCTTCAATAGATCGACAGCTGACCACAGACAGAAGCCAACAGAGGGGTGAAGGAGGGCTGGGATATAACCCAAGGTGCCAAAACTGTATAACTGAATTTCTAATTTGCAATATAGAGAAAGCAACTTGAACTTTAGCAGCCTCTCGAAAGCTCTCAATTGAATTTAAGGAGCTGATAATCTAATCTGCGGTGCATCACCCACCTAGCGGATTTGCTCCTCTGAAGATCTTTTCCAGGTCCTGTTGGGGCATGAAGGGCAGAGACTGGATGTACTTCTGCGCCTGCAAATACAGACCAGTATTTAACACATGGCATGTAACAATGTGGATCACTTGGTGTCAGACGTTTAGTGATCAATCACTCCAACACTCACGCATATTGACTATACAATCAGCAGCCATGTCAGTGGGATGACTAATCAATTACAAGAGGTTGCTTTCGTCAGTAGAAGCAACACAATGAGTTCATAACGGATTTGTTTTCACATTTCGTTTAATCAAAATCGCTCTTCCCAGTCATCCCTCTGTTCACTCCTCCCTCTCTCACATGTTCAGAGCAAATCTTCTTTAACAGCTCGGGTGTCGGAGTCCCAACAACCTCCATGATTCTCTTCAGCTGGTCGATATCTTAGTGCAGGGGGGGTTAAGGTTTGTGAAAGCCAACAGTTCTGGAAAGCAAGTCCCACAACATGAGTAAGATCAGTAAATCAAATTCATTTTAACTCTTCGCTCAGACACCGAAGACAACAATCTAGATAATTCAGCCTTTTGTGATCACTCCTTTTCATTCCCCACTTGTCTGTGCTGCCACACCTCCCCTTCAGAAAGGCCCAGAATTGTGATGCAAATCCACAAGAGCTCTGGTGTCCACAGGGCTCTTTAAAGAGGTAATGGAAGGCTAAGAGGGGAAAAAGCTGCAAATTGCAGTGGACTCTTGCCATGCTGATAAAGGATACAGTCAGTGCCAGGAAAAAGGACTTTTCCCTTCAGCAGCTCTCCCATAATGCATCCCACTGACCAAATATCAACTGGAAAAGACACACTAGAGGTTTGAATCATTTAATTAACATTTCATGAGTTTGCGTCAGAAAGAAAACCTTATTTAACGTCTTTTATTTGATGGCATCTCACCATTCTGATTGTAGTGCATCCAGTTCAGCATGATCTCTGGCGCTCGATACCAGCGAGTCGCAACGTACCCCGTCATCTCATCATCCGTCTGTCTAGCCAGTCCAAAGTCAAGGATCTGTGAAACAGGAAGTTCTTTGATTGATGGAGTTCATAGAGAAGGATTCGTAGGTTTCCACTGTAAGTCATTCTCACCCTCAGCTCGCAGTCCTCATTTACTGCCACGTTACTTGGCTTGAGGTCCTGGGAAAGATAGAAAAGCGAACAGATGAGTAGAATAAAGACGTATCTTCAGGGACATGGATGGATGTGAATATAAAACAGCAGGCACCACTCACACAGAGCATAGACATTACTCTCATAAGCACCGGTATTAACTGGTCACTCCTGTACTTTTAATGTCGCTGCACAACCTATTTTGAGTCTGGTATCCGACTGACGTTTCTATTTATAGCCAAAGATTAAATATTCACTCCTTCTGTCCAGGGAACTAGATTTTACCCAACTTTAACAACCTTGAAGAAGTTTTATCTACATTACGGCTGGATGCTCTTCTGTAAACTCATTTTTGTATTTAAGATTCAAAGTTGTTTGTCATCAAACTTTTTAAAAAAGCTAGAATCATTTTTTTAAAGACTGAAATACAGGGTTTAGGCCCTTAATATGCATGCTGTGCAGCAAAACAGTGTTTAGACCAAAGGAACTTTATCTGGTGAAGATCCCAGAGTTTGCCAAAAAACAAAAAGTTTTCCCATAAATGCCAAAATATCAGACTGAAGTGAATGAGATGACTTTTCCAACCTTAAAGCTTCTTTTGGGGAACTACAAGGAGAAAGCCGTACGTTTGGAGGTTAAAATTTTTATTTTCAACCAGGCAATTGGTGCTATGTTTTCTCAAACTTGATGGTCACAATAACAAGAAGAGCAAAGAGAAGGCACTCACTCTGTGGATCAATCCCGCTGAATGGATGTACTGTTCGACAGGCGGTGGGGTGGGGCAGGAGGATGGGGGAGGACAGAGGAGAGAGGAGAGAGGAGAGACAGGACATAAAGGGAGACAGGGGTCAACAGTGCAGCTCACCATGTTAGCCCCTGTCTAAAGGGAGACTGCTTTTGTCTGTCCCATGGTAACCAGGAAGGCTGAGCAGCCGGCCCTGCTGGCCGCTGGACTGATGCAGCGTTATCATGCAAGCTTTGGACAGAACCCATGAAGAATAACAGCATGTCAAACTCAATATAAACAAAAGGAGTGTTTGTGCAACATAGGCTGTGGATTGCTGACAGGCAGCATTCACTTTAAGCTTGATAGACCACAGTGATTCCCAACCAGGGGTGCAAATGAAGCTCAATGATTTGATTTAAAAAAATATATATATTCAGATATTGAGTGAGCTGTAACACCTAAACATTACATGATGCAGATAAGAAGGTGCATAAACTGGTTGGCAAGCGACCAGAGAGTCTAAACAGTTACCTGAAATCAATGGACTGATGGTTTAAATACTCAGCTAAGCATTATGGGAATAGTTTGCTTAAAAAATGGATAAATGGCTGAATTAGATAACTAAAAGAAATGCATTGATGTTTGAAAAACTAGACAATAAAAGTAATGGATAAATGATCCACTTCTGCCGCTCCAAGTTGGTAGAATGAAGGCAAACATGACCATAGCAACCTAAACACTGACTGATCAGTTGCACTGGCAGGGCTGGGAACCTGTGGTATGCTATCTGCATGCTAAAACATATATTATGCATGCTGCATTCAGTATGGCATACAGCAGGTGTTTCATCGTGCAGTTTATTACCTTGAGGCCGCGGAGAAGCTGATAAATTAAGAACTGCACGTGCTCGTCTGACAACCTCTGAAATTTAACGATGTTATTGAGGTCTGCGCCCATCAGGTTAGTCACCAGGTAGCTGGAAAAGTGGGAGAGTGTACGAGTGAATTGGGGGGTGTGGGGGATTGGGGGAGTTTCACTGTAGAGGAGAACATAGTGATGCTGCCATGGCAACCGTCAGACATCTCCGCAAGCCCATAATCCCCCGGGGTCGCCTCCACCAACACCACTCTGCCCTCTAATAACAGGATCTTTGCATTTTTGCTGAGGCGTGGACAGCTGTACATGTTGGAGTAAACATTACAGGGAGAAAGATTTACAGTTCATTGAAGTCCTCCAGCGCTGCAGCAGGTGTGAAGACGTCCAGCAGCCCTATTACCTGCAACGACAGAGAGAGAGAGAGAGAGAGAGAGGCGATCAGAGCTGATCAATGACAGAGCGGAAACATGCAGAGAGTCTGTCTGTCTGTGGGTATTTTTATAAGGAGCACTAACATTCTCGTGTTTCATGTGCTTGAGCAGCCGGAGTTCCCGGTAGGAGCGGCGGCTGTGGATCAGAGATTGAAAAGGCCTGGACAGCTTCTTCACTGCAACCTTCTGCCGCAAGACAACATCGTACGCCGAGCTGGAGAGAGAAAGCAGAGAGAAAGAGATATTAAAAACTTCCATCTCAACGTTATTCCATACACTTAAACTGTTTACCATCACCAGTGTCATTAATACGTTGGGGTGACTTCATAAAGCTGGGTATTTTCTAATCAAAGTCATAATGCTAATTAGACTGGGACCCAAATTGGATTTTAAATCGATAGGTTGACATTTTGGAAATACTGCTGTTGACTGTTGATAGTTAGCTTAGCTAGCTTAGAACCTTTAGAAAGAGCTAAACAGGCTGTTTTCCAATTTCCTGTCACGATGCAAAGCTAAACTCAGTGCTGCACATTATTTTTTTGGCAAAAAAAAAGAAAAACTGTCGTTTTCATGCTTCATTTTTGTTAAGAAACCATCACAAACAAGATACAATGTGCTCAGAGTTTGTATGACTTTTCAAGCATTTTCAAGGTCCCCAAACCAAAAATGTCTGCTCTCAAAGCCTTTATTATCCCTTCTATAACTGCATATATATATTATATATATATATTCCTTCATACCCATTGCAATCAATGTATTTGTCACTGTGTTTGCCAGCTGTTCATATTATCTGTGATTGTATGTTTTGACCAGTATCATTTAAAGCTTTATAGTCTTTATTTCCCATCATTCCCAAAATTTCAAACCTGATATCAGCTGATGATACTGAGAGTTTGCCTGTATATTAGTGATACATGACTGAGAGTTGGGGAAGAGAGAGAGACAGGCTGACGGAGACTAATGCAGACAGACACCGAAGGTGAAAGAGGATGTGGTGGAATCAAGAGAAGTGAGGATGTCAGATATAGTGAAAGTGCAGGGGTTCGTTTCATCTGCTCTTTTAAAATGTAAATGTCATTCCACATATCCGACGCTGCACCCTGCTGCTGCTGCTGCTGCCACTGCCTTTGCGGTGCCACTGTCTTTTCAGCGCTCAGAAAAACAATAAAAATATTACAGCCATCAGAGAGCAGAACAAACAAAACAGGAAGGAAACATGGTTGAGAATTGGGAAACGCTGCTCAGCACTGCAGAAGCACAGCAAGAAGCAAGAAGTGAAACACTGGAAAAGTCAAAGAAAGTCAGAGAGATCACTGAGAGGACCATCTATACTGCATATTTACATGTAAAACTGACTTGACACATGGTATAAAACTCTTTACTATTAGTTTATCTGAGTGTTTTCCGATCACTTGAAGGGGAAATCCCCCCTTACTAACGTGTGAAATTCTTCTGAATGTGTGATGTTCAGGGATTTCTCAGTAATGGCTCATACCATGGAAACCACAACCTGTTTTACTTAAGTGCTTAATAGAACATCTTGATCAACAATCTTTTTTGCGCAATATCTGCAGCAGAATACTGTTTGGCCTGGTGCATCCAGCTGTCAGTTTTAGATGAGGGTGGAGACAGTGACACAGTTTATGAAATGCAATATAGTGAGAATGTTTTTGACTGTGATAAAACAAAACTGCACACATAACACACCTGCATACTCAAAATAATTGCTGCACAGCACACTGATCTGCTTTATACTACTGTGGGTGCAATTACTGACTTTTCAGCGATGGATTTCTGCCTGCATGATGTTCAGTTTGAATGCAACTGTAGAAAAAAGCCTTCAAGCTACAAGAGGCATCCAAACAATGACAATAAGCAGAAACAGCAGTGGCTGCATCAGAACGATAACTATCCAGTATAGTGACCAATCAAATCCTCACACTACCTCCCACGCTACAGGTGAACAGGGTAAAAATGTTATGTTTAAATATGCAAATGAGCCATTGTTTTATTTTGATGACATTTTAGAGCCAAAGGAAATGTTGGATATCTTTTTATCACCCCAAGAATCAGAAAATACTGTCAGCAGCCATAAAAAACAGTTTTCACCATGTTTTTAGGAATAAAATGTTATATAAATCTGGCTATGAATAATATATGAACAAACCTCTCTGTAAAAACCTCCAGAATATAGAGAGGAATAAAACTGGGAAGTTAGTAGATGGAAAAAAAAACTCATTTTGAGAGAACAGCTCCTAAAAATATGAATTTAGTAGAAACCTAGAGGCGTCTCTATTGACAACCTGTAATAAAACAAACTGAAAGAGGACGGGATGTTACAGAAGTAAAATAGCCCAAAATTTCAAAACTGACCAGTGCATGAAAAAAACAATGGTTTTGCCTATAGTGTTTCATCAGAGATAGTTTGACATTTACCTTAATTTAGCATTAAGACTGAAAACAGTGTAAAAAGCATAAAAATGTTGCAGAATATTTTGTGGTACAGTGACTTCCTTGAGTGTCCAAGAAGAAGATGCCAAAAAGTGGCATTTCTCATCTAACTCAGAGGAAGAGCGAGAGAAAGTGTATTTACAATATCTGTCTAATCTCAATCACAATCTCGATCTCAGCGTGGCCCAAAGCAGGCTCAGAAATACAGCCTGCATTATGCAACCAGTTTCATAACCACATCTGTCTAAAATGTACCCAAACTATCCATGGAGGGAGCCTGTGTGAATTATGTAAACTCTAATTTCTTTTTTGAAAAACCTGCAAACATGCAGCTCACAGCAGGTATATGGTCACCTTGTGACAGAGTGGAAGTGTCTACCAACTGATGCGTGTCTCCTGTTTTCTCCACAGTATGAAGCCCACTGTAAATATTACTGTATCATTTCATGGAGGCCTATAATGCTCACATGCATGAGTAAACTACACTCTTGCACGGTTGAGTGCGTTCATGTGGCTCTCTGTCGTGTAATCACCCGCTGCCAGTCCGGATGTTCCTGCCGGGCTTCGTCCAGGACAGCAGCCAGTCTCCTCCGTCTCTGACATGAACCAGGCCTCACCGCATCACACATACCGTCCTCCCTGTCATCTTCCATACATGGGTCTGACTGTGCTGCTGTCAGCACACACGGCCCAGCACAGGCATTGATTTCTCCCCTCTTCTTTTGTCTTTTTTATATCCAAGCTCTTAATGCATCTCTGGTTTCAAAAAGGAAGAGGGGGAAGGGACAGCTAATATGTGAGAGGATTCAAGTCCACTGTTTATTCACAAAGTGCTCTTATGTACATTTTCTGATCTTATCAGTTAATGTGATTCATTCTGATTAAATCAAGGGATAAACCTATATGATTAGCATATATTTGAAATGGGGGGAAGGTACTGACTTGCAAATACTGAGAGAAAATTATAATTTTCTCCTCAGATTAATGTCTGCAGGGTTTGTTTCTTGCATTAAATACTGCACCAATTTATTGCATTTAAATTAATAAATGGACATTTTGGGAAACATGCTTGTTACGCTGAATATAAATGCTACAGTACAGCCAGCAGCTAGTTAGCATAGCTTAGCATGAATACTGGATATATATATCAGCATTTCTAGAGCTGGATAATAATATCATATTTCTTAATTTATACAAAACAGATTTGTGGTTTTACAGGGGTTATGTGTGAGATTATTTCTTGGCCAGATGCAGTTACTTCCAGAGGTTTTGTTTATTGTTGTTGGCCAGCTGCCTGTTTCCCCCCGTGTCCAGTCATTATGCTAAGCTACGCTAACTGGCTGTTAGCTGAACGGACAAACATCAAAGTGGTATTGATCTTCTGTTTTCCAATATGTCAAACTATCTCTGTATAGACTATATCATACACACACACACACACACACACACACACACACTCGCACTTCCAGCTACCCAAACAAGACCAGCAACAAATCAGAAGCCCAATCTGGTTTTCTGCTCGGTTTATCGTATCTCCAATCTACAATCAAACGATTTCAACAGGAGAAATTAAGCATGTCATGTTTTATTCATAGTTATCCAAATGAAAGGCTTCATGCCAAAGTCCTGGTTAGCTGAACAGATGTTACACACGCTGACATGAGATGAAAGCAGCCTCGATCAGCTTAGTGCTTATTCTCTCTTGATGTTCAGTCTCGGCTCGTCCGAAACCGGCCCTCTTTTTGTCTCAAGAAACAGAAGCAGAAATGAGAATATTCAGTGTGATTGAGGCTTTGACGGCCGGAAGCTGAGGAGACAGTGAGCGTGGATTAGGCTGGGGATATAACAGTGCTCAGTCCTCCAAACTTTTTGTCTCATGACTTATCAGAATTCAAGAAGCAGTGCATGTTAAATTATTAAATCAGCTTTGTACTTTCGATCCCCCGCTCTTTTATGTCTGTGCTTTGCAGCTCTAAAATCTCTGCATAGTCATTCCTTACTAGCTAATATACTCGCTTACACCTACTGTACCATCCTCTGTCTAAACTCTATTTCTGTGTCTTTCAGTTCCCCCTCTCCCATGGGCGATGGGGGTATAAGTTCTTCAGCTCTAGCTATAATGGATTATAAGAGCTTGTCGGATCCTTGACCTCATGCCTGCAGTCTCAAGTGGTTTTAGTGAGAGACCAAGGCTCTATTTGAGATAAATGATGAGAGCTGTTTTACTGTGCATCTCAAGTGGTAGATTGTGGAACCATCCTACCCTCCCTCCCAACATCACACATACACACACACACACACACACACACACACACATGTTGTAGTCTAAACCCCCATCCCCCAGATGCTAATCAAGTCTTGCCATGAGAAAGTCGCTGACAATGGCTGGAGATGGAAATTAAAATGCAGGGCAATGCTGGGTGGTGTGTGGAGGAATGTTCTTTGTGTGTGTGTGTAGTTTAAGAAAGAGTTTTAGTAATGGGATTTCAGTTCACGTATGTATTCTCTATATGATGCCTTGTCTTGGGCTGCCAATCCTCTAATCTTAACTTTCAAGACCTTCTGATAATTCCAACCAAACCAGACACAAAACACATCTTCCTGTGTGGCGGGAAACGGCTTCCAGACACCAACAATTTAGAGCAGTAATCCGAAACAGAGGTCAATGGAAAGATTGTGGAGTAGCTTGAGTTTACATCCGTGTATGTCCAGACCAAGAAAAAGTTTCATCAACTCAGCATCCAACCAAATGAGAGTTCACAACCTCCCTTCCTGCTCCTAAGTTACAGCATTAAATAACATCCAGAAAAGTGTTTTTGCGAAACATTTTGTTGCCACGGTGAAACTGACCTTTGACCTTTTGGACATAAAGTGTCACCACTCCATCATTTCATCCGATTAAACACTTGAGTGTGAATTCTTGAGTTATGGCCATAAATGTGTGAGGTCACACTGTGACCATCAAAATCAGTTTCGCCAGCGCTGAGGGATAAAAACATCCACATATTTAGTAACACCTGAACATTATACACTTCAATATAATCAACTATGTTAAAAACACAAGTTAAAATGGACACCTTTAGAATATGGCAGGTGGGGAAAAATAGAAAGCTCAGACTGATCACTGGTGGTGTATACACCGACCACGCTCATTAAAATAGTCCTATTTATATTCCCATTATAAAGTCCTAGAAAGAGGTATTCAGAGCAATAGATGGATATGAGAAAATTGTATTACAAAGAACTCTGGATCACAACTTTAGAGATCATGAATAATAAATACAAACACCACAATGTTCAGGGCAACATTTTCCCCGTAAACAAAGACGAGATTCCTGTGCCATTGAACGGAGGCTTTGATAACATGCACGACATGCATTTGCAAGCATGAGTGTCCAAAAATCAAATGAGGGCGCCTGAAACAGCTGAAAGCAAAGTCATGATCCAGCTCTCTAAATTTTCACTCGTGTGCTATTCTGAGCAGAGCTTTAAAGCCGCCTAGATGTTTATGCACAAAACACTCCTGGGGGAGCCTGAATCATACAGCGGAGCTCCAATGGAGAAGCACATCCCATCTCCTGTGATTTCAGAAAGTGTCTTAATTAACGTCTGACTTGACAGGAAGTCAGCTGTTGCAATATAGCCTCCTTTCTGAGGACGCACATAATGGCAAGAAGGGGTGTGGCTAAACGGGCCAGGATATGAGCTCTGTATCGTTTTCATGCTCGGATGAAGTCCTGCAATGTGGTGGGAGAGTGATCCTATTCCACAACCACCGCCTCTCCTACACTTCTGGGACAAAGACTGTCTGACGAAGTGAGGATAAGATGCAGTGCACTCAGCTAGGAGCCAAAATTGTAAGTGGCAGTTAGGGAAATGTATTCGCCTACATTAAGAGAGCCCAAACAAAGAATGATTTATCAAGATTTAACAGCCAACTCCACACTGTCTCCTAAACAGCACAGAGTTAGCGCTCCATCTGGAGATATTTGGATTCACTGACATTAAATCTTCTGCCTCTTTCATGCTTTTGCTACAAAGCATCACAGGATTTGGACTTAGACTTGCAGGATTTAGGGAAATTTCCACAAATTTTGATGTTTCTCCTTGCAGTCTGGGCAGGCTTAGTGGGGTTATGCTTCAGTTGGGGTGTTGTCGACTCGAGGGCAAAGGCGGTGCAGGTGGGCCATTTCAACTGGAAGATAATATAAATGCAGAGAGAGTTTCCCTTTTCTTGCAAAGCTTTGTAAAAATAGTTTGGGGTTCTGTGGAAGATTTTCAGAGCAGTCTTAACAGTTACTTCTCACTGCCATCGACGTGCTGCCAACATGCAAGGTTGTGTGAAAAAGCTTTAACATCTTCATCTTGTCTCTCCCACAAGGAACAGCCACAAAAAAAAAAAAACTCCACTCCATCCTCTTTTCCTTAGGTGTCAGCCTGCTATTACAGCTTAATTAATATTGACTGTCGGAGGTGGTTATCGCCATGACACATCGCCATGGCAACGGGATCCCACCAGCTGAGCAAATGCATGTTGAGAGGCTGGAAATGTCTGCATTCAACAAACACACAGAGGGGCATGCAGAGAGGAGGGCGGGTGTGCAGGTGTGTGATGGGAATATGTTAAATCATCATGCATGCACCTCCTGCAGGGCTTCAAAGTGTCGGGCTTGCACTGTGCTCCCTTTCCAGATGTGGCATGCATCAAGGTCCCACCACAGCAGCCTCTGCAGAGTTCCCCCTCATATCTAGTGTATAGAAACTGTGTGTGTGTGTGTGTGTGTGTGTGTGTGTGTGTGTGTGTATGTGTGTGTGGGGGGTGGGGGGGTGGGGGGATTATTTGGGAAATTCCTGTGCTGATGCTGTCTCATTAATTCCCCTCCACACGTATAGAGCAGCAGACAGTGAGCTGTGAGATATAAACAAGTCTCTCTATACATCTGACAACGATGCACATACAGAAACATCATCCATCTGCATACTGAAACATAAAAGTAATACAGTTATCTCCTGTTTATCTCATTGAATGTCAATCCTGCAGACAACAATATAATCCTGACCAGTTTCCACAGGCACAGCCTACATGAACTCATGGCTATGCTGATGCATCATGACCAATATACGGTAAATGTTGTGGCGGTGCAGCCTCGCCCCTCCAGCCGCTCCACACACACACACACACACACACACACACACACACACACACACACACACTCACCACACCGAGCCGTAAGCTCCGGAGCCCACCGGCGTCAGGTTCTGGTACCGCTCCGGGACCTCCCACACGGTCTTGTTCAGCTCCTGCCGGTAAAATCCTGGCCTGGCGGACATTTCTCCGAGCCGGCTGCAGATCAGACAGGGGAGAGCGAACCGGGAGAGGAGGGAGAGGTGGAAATAAGAGGAGGAGGAGGAGGAGGAGAAGGAGGAGGAGGACGGTGGATGGGAGCCGCCGTCTGCTGCCTGAACCGAGCTGCTGAAGCAACACACACACACACCAGAGAGCTCTCTCTCTCTCTCTCTCTCTCTCTGCCCCCACCCCCCCACTCAGACATATCATTTATGACAGAAATAACAAAAATAGAACATAATATTATTATATTGCATAACAGTGCATTAAATTATAGTATATTCTGTTGCATTATATTGCATTACATCGTATGAGGGTGTATTATGTTATACACTATTCTAATTGCACTATTTTTGTATGAACATACATAACATCTATAATGAGTGATCCACGTGACATTTCATTAATTGATGATGGTTAAAAAAATGCTGTTCATATAAAATATTGATGTAAAAATACAAATTTATGGAGCTTTTTGTATTGAAATAATAAATTCAAGGCTCTAATCTTAAATGGTAAATAGTCTGCATTTGTTATCTTGCAGCATGTAACATAAATAAGTGGATGAAATGTATTCAGGAAATATAACAACAAAGGCTAAGACACAAGATTCAGACTGAGGAGAATCAGCAGAAAGACATCATTGTGCAGGGAGCTGATGATGAATGCATAACAAAGCTAAAGTGTAAGCACATTGCTGTCATCTGGTGGTTCACATCTGCTAGTGCCAGAGGTGTGCAAAAACAGCAGCAATCACAGATATGCAGCATAAATAAAAAATACCATGTGTAAGCCTATAAGGCAGGTGAATGTAGAAGTGACAAAGCTGCATTCAGAGTAAGTTATTAATCATTTACAGGAAAAAATTACATGCAATAATCCTCCTTTGCAGAGCGTCCCAGTCTGTTTTGTCTCAGTCTTGTCTCAGTCCTATCATCCATAAAGATGGAGGTTCCCACCTGCTGGAAACACGCCATTTTGTCTAGGCGAGGGGCGTAAGAACATAATGCAAAAAGCACGCTACAGTCAGAATTCAGCACTTTGCTAATGCTAATTCAGCATTTTTAAGCTTTTGGCCAATACAACACGGCGGTCAGTGTGCGTAATATCTCTCTGGTTGGTGTCCAGTGATTCGTCCTCAAGTCAAGTCTGACGTCTGCTACGCTGACCTAAAAGGTGCTAAAGGTGAACATGATGATGCCGAAGCACAGGAACAGGTAAGTTAGACATCTACCTGCTATCTGCTTAAATGTTCAACAAATTGCCAGTAGAGCTAAGAACCGAGACACAAATCTAAGCTAACTAATACCATTGCTTCAAATTCATTTTCTTTTAAATCTGCTTTACTTCTTAGTTGTGTTTTGTTTTTTATTCTGTGTGTTGTTTAGCTAACATTAGCTAGCTAAACAGCTTGGCTTAGCCTGTTTAGCTAGCTAATGTTAGCTAGTTAGCAACTCCCATAACACATAGCATAATAATTGCTCTTTCACACACACACACACACACACACACACACACACACACACACACACACACACACAGTCCTCATGTCTTTCTCCCTCCCATTCTTTACATGAGTAGTTCATTTATGCAAACCACAATCATTAAAAAAAATACACCCAGAGTAAAAACATTAAGTGTAATTATTGTAGATTTACAAATAATCCAAGTTATGCTTCTACCAAACAGAGTGTATAGTAATGAGGTGACCGCTGAGTCATCAACCTGTATAGACCACATTTATACCAATGATCTTTAGCAATTGGTTGCATGCCTCCAGGGGAGACTGCGACCTGAACACAGTGCCTTAGACCACTTGGCCATCCTGACTGAAAAAGACCCAACTTTAACAACATTCTGGCCCTTTGACCAGGAGTATTGTCATTGAAAGCTCATTAATACGTTGAGTAGAAAACAGAACTCAAATTGTGCATTCACAGACCAGTTAACTTGTCCTGAAGACTGGAATAGAGAAGTTTCAGCCAGGTTTGACAAGTGGTCCTAGACTTAGTTTGACTGGCACGTGAAACTCCAAGTGGGAAGGAATTTGTTATCCCCTTTTAAAACCAGGTTCCACCAAGGTTTGAACTCGGATCGCTGGATTCAGAGTCCAGAGTGCTAACCATTACACCATGGAACCCCCGGCATATGTCACATGACTGTTGTGGAACACAACCGTGAATGCCCAGATGATGAACTAGAAGGCATGACTGTGGCCTAAAAGCAACAGAACGCCTACTTGTCTTTCTGAATGTAGTGCTAAAGGCAAAGCTTCCGGCGCAAAGCTGCACTTGTCAGGAGTGGGATTTGAACCCACGCCTCCAGGGGAGACTGCGACCTGAACGCAGCGCCTTAGACCGCTCGGCCATCCTGACTCAAAAAGCCCCACCTTTAACAACGTTCTGGCGCTTTGACCAGGAGTATTGTGATTGAAAGCTGATTAATATGGTGAGTAGAAAACACAACTCAAACTGTGCATTCACAGACCAGTTGACTGGAACTAGAGAAGTTGCAGCCAGGTTTGACAAGTGGCCCTCGACTTGGTTTGACTGGCACGTGAAACTCCAAGTGGGAAGGAATTTGTTATCCCCTTTTAAAACCAGGTTCCACCGAGATTTGAACTCGGATCGCTGGATTCAGAGTCCAGAGTGCTAACCATTACACCATGGAACCCCCGGCATATGTCACATGACTGTTGTGGAACACAACCGTGAATGCCCAGATGATGAACTAGAAGGCATGACTGTGGCCTAAAAGCAACAGAACGCCTACTTGTCTTTCTGAATGTAGTGCTAAAGGCAAAGCTTCCGGCGCAAAGCTGCACTTGTCAGGAGTGGGATTTGAACCCACGCCTCCAGGGGAGACTGCGACCTGAACGCAGCGCCTTAGACCGCTCGGCCATCCTGACTCAAAAAGCCCCACCTTTAACAACGTTCTGGCGCTTTGACCAGGAGTATTGTGATTGAAAGCTGATTAATATGGTGAGTAGAAAACACAACTCAAACTGTGCATTCACAGACCAGTTGACTGGAATTAGAGAAGTTGCAGCCAGGTTTGACAAGTGGCCCTCGACTTGGTTTGACTGGCACGTGAAACTCCAAGTGGGAAGGAATTTGTTAACCCCTTTTAAAACCAGGTTCCTTCCCACTTAAAGCATGGAGCTTCACATGACAGTGAAATTAAGCCTAGGGTCACTCGTCCAACCTGGCTTAAAGTTAATCTGCTAACAATGCAGAATAGTCTATAGATGCACAGTTTGAGGTCTGATTCCTACTCACCATATCAATGAGGTTTCAATCACAATACTCCTGGTCAAAGGGCCACAACGTTGTGGGGGATGGTGGAACACTTATAGTGTACTACATGAAGACATCTTGGAGGTCCTCTGTCATGATATTTCTTGAATTTTCCATTAAAGGTGGGTCTTTTTGAGTCAGGATGGCCGAGCGGTCTAAGGCGCTGCGTTCAGGTCGCAGTCTCCCCTGGAGGCGTGGGTTCAAATCCCACTCCTGACAAGTGCAGCTTTGCGCCGGAAGCTTTGCCTTTAGCACCACATTAGGAAAGACAAGTAGGCGTTCTGTTGCTTTTAGGCCTTTTTAGGCCTTTTTAGGCCACTTGTCTTTCTGAATGTAGTGCTAAAGGCAAAGCTTCCGGCGCAAAGCTGCACTTGTCAGGAGTGGGATTTGAACCCACGCCTCCAGGGGAGACTGCGACCTGAACGCAGCGCCTTAGACCGCTCGGCCATCCTGACTGAAAAAGCCCCACCTTTAACAACGTTCTGGCGCTTTGACCAGGAGTATTGTGATTGAAAGCTGATTAATATGGTGAGTAGAAAACACAACTCAAACTGTGCATTCACAGACCAGTTGACTGGAATTAGAGAAGTTGCAGCCAGGTTTGACAAGTGGCCCTCGACTTGGTTTGACTGGCACGTGAAACTCCAAGTGGGAAGGAATTTGTTATCCCCTTTTAAAACCAGGTTCCACCGAGATTTGAACTCGGATCGCTGGATTGTGATTGAAAGCTGATTAATATGGTGAGTAGAAAACACAACTCAAACTGTGCATTCACAGACCAGTTGACTGGAATTAGAGAAGTTGCAGCCAGGTTTGACAAGTGGCCCTCGACTTGGTTTGACTGGCACGTGAAACTCCAAGTGGGAAGGAATTTGTTATCCCCTTTTAAAACCAGGTTCCACCGAGATTTGAACTCGGATCGCTGGATTCAGAGTCCAGAGTGCTAACCATTACACCATGGAACCCCCGGCATATGTCACATGACTGTTGTGGAACACAACCGTGAATGCCCAGATGATGAACTAGAAGGCATGACTGTGGCCTAAAAGCAACAGAACGCCTACTTGTCTTTCTGAATGTAGTGCTAAAGGCAAAGCTTCCGGCGCAAAGCTGCACTTGTCAGGAGTGGGATTTGAACCCACGCCTCCAGGGGAGACTGCGACCTGAACGCAGCGCCTTAGACCGCTCGGCCATCCTGACTGAAAAAGCCCCACCTTTAACAACGTTCTGGCGCTTTGACCAGGAGTATTGTGATTGAAAGCTGATTAATATGGTGAGTAGAAAACACAACGCAAACTGTGCATTCACAGACCAGTTGACTGGAATTAGAGAAGTTGCAGCCAGGTTTGACAAGTGGCCCTCGACTTGGTTTGACTGGCACGTGAAACTCCAAGTGGGAAGGAATTTGTTATCCCCTTTTAAAACCAGGTTCCACCGAGATTTGAACTCGGATCGCTGGATTCAGAGTCCAGAGTGCTAACCATTACACCATGGAACCCCCGGCATATGTCACATGACTGTTGTGGAACACAACCGTGAATGCCCAGATGATGAACTAGAAGGCATGACTGTGGCCTAAAAGCAACAGAACGCCTACTTGTCTTTCTGAATGTAGTGCTAAAGGCAAAGCTTCCGGCGCAAAGCTGCACTTGTCAGGAGTGGGATTTGAACCCACGCCTCCAGGGGAGACTGCGACCTGAACGCAGCGCCTTAGACCGCTCGGCCATCCTGACTCAAAAAGCCCCACCTTTAACAACGTTCTGGCGCTTTGACCAGGAGTATTGTGATTGAAAGCTGATTAATATGGTGAGTGCTAACCATTACACCATGGAACCCCCGGCATATGTCACACCACTGTTGTGGAACAGAACCGTGAATGCCCAGATGAGGAACTAGAAGGCATGACTGTGGCCTAAAAGCAACAGAACACCTACTTGTCTTTCTTAATGTAGTGCTAAAGGCAAAGCTTCCGGCGCAAAGCTGCACTTGTCAGGAGTGGGATTTGAACCCACGCCTCCAGGGGAGACTGCGACCTGAACGCAGCGCCTTAGACCGCTCGGCCATCCAGACTAAAAAAGACCCACCTTTAACAACGTTCTGGCCCTTTGACCAGGAGTATTGTGATTGAAAGCTGATTAATATGGTGAGTAGAAAACACAACTCAAACTGTGCATTCACAGACCAGTTGACTGGAATTAGAGAAGTTGCAGCCAGGTTTGACAAGTGGCCCTCGACTTGGTTTGACTGGCACGTGAAACTCCAAGTGGGAAGGAATTTGTTATCCCCTTTTAAAACCAGGTTCCACCGAGATTTGAACTCGGATCGCTGGATTCAGAGTCCAGAGTGCTAACCATTACACCATGGAACCCCCGGCATATGTCACATGACTGTTGTGGAACACAACCGTGAATGCCCAGATGATGAACTAGAAGGCCTGACTGTGGCCTAAAAGCAACAGAACGCCTACTTGTCTTTCTGAATGTAGTGCTAAAGGCAAAGCTTCCGGCGCAAAGCTGCACTTGTCAGGAGTGGGATTTGAACCCACGCCTCCAGGGGAGACTGCGACCTGAACGCAGCGCCTTAGACCGCTCGGCCATCCTGACTCAAAAAGACCCACCTTTAATGGAAAATTCAAGAAATATCATGACAGAGGACCTCCAAGATGTCTTCATGTAGTACACTATAAGTGTTCCACCATGCCACACAACGTTGTGGCCCTTTGACCAGGAGTATTGTGATTGAAACCTCATTGATATGGTGGGTAGGAATCAGACCTCAAACTGTGCATCTATAGACTATTCTGCATTGTTAGCAGATTAACTTTAAGCCAGGTTGGACGAGTGACCCTAGGCTTAATTTCACTGTCATGTGAAGCTCCATGCTTTAAGTGGGAAGGAATTTGTTATCTCCTTTTAAAACCAGGTTCCACCGAGATTTGAACTCGGATCACTGGATTCAAAGTCCAGAGTGCTCACCATTACACCATGGAACCCCCGGCATATGTCACACGACTGTTGTGGAACACAACCGTGAATGCCCAGATGATGAACTAGAAGACCTGACTGAGGCCTAAAAGCAACAGAACGCCTACTTGTCTTTCCTAATGTGGTGCTAAAGGCAAAGCTTCCGGCGCAAAGCTGCACTTGTCAGGAGTGGGATTTGAACCCACGCCTCCAGGGGAGACTGCGACCTGAACGCAGCGCCTTAGACCGCTCGGCCATCCTGACTCAAAAAGACCCACCTTTAATGGAAAATTCAAGAAATAGGACCTCCAAGATGTCTTCATGTAGTACACTATAAGTGTTCCACCATCCCCCACAACGTTGTGGCCCTTTGACCAGGAGTATTGTGATTGAAACCTCATTGATATGGTGAGTAGGAATCAGACCTCAAACTGTGCATCTATAGACTATTTTGCATTGTTAGCAGTTTAACTTTAAGCCAGGTTGGACGAGTGACCCTAGGCCCTCCAAGTGGGAAGGAATTTGTTATCCCCTTTTAAAACCAGGTTCCACCGAGATTTGAAATCGGATCGCTGTATTCAGAGTCCAGAGTGCTAACCATTACACCATGGAACCCCCGGCATATGTCACACCACTGTTGTGGAACACAACCGTGAATGCCCAGATGAGGAACTAGAAGGCATGACTGTGGCCTAAAAGCAACAGAACGCCTACTTGTCTTTCTTAATGTAGTGCTAAAGGCAAAGCTTCCAGCGCAAAGCTGCACTTGTCAGGAGTGGGATTTGAACCCACGCCTCCAGGGGAGACTGCGACCTGAACGCAGCGCCTTAGACCGCTCGGCCATCCAGACTGAAAAAGACCCACCTTTAACAACGTTCTGGCCCTTTGACCAGGAGTATTGTGACTGAAAGCTGATTAATATGGTGAGTAGAAAACACAACTCAAACTGTGCATTCACAGACCAGTTGACTGGAATTAGAGAAGTTGCAGCCAGGTTTGACAAGTGGCCCTAGACTTGGTTTGACTGGCACGTGAAACTCCAAGTGGGAAGGAATTTGTTATCCCCTTTTAAAACCAGGTTCCACTGAGATTTGAACTCGGATCGCTGGATTCAGAGTCCAGAGTGCTAACCATTACACCATGGAACCCCCGGCATATGTCACACGACTGTTGTGGAACACAACCGTGAATGCCCAGATGATGAACTAGAAGGCATGACTGTGGCCTAAAAGCAACAGAACGCCGATTTGTCTTTCTGAATGTAGTGCTAAAGGCAAAGCTTCCGGCGCAAAGCTGCACTTGTCAGGAGTGGGATTTGAACCCACGCCTCCAGGGGAGACTGCGACCTGAACGCAGCGCCTTAGACCGCTCGGCCATCCTGACCCAAAAAGACCCACCTTTAATGGAAAATTCAAGAAATATCATGACAGAGGACCTCCAAGATGTCTTCATGTAGTACACTATAAGTGTTCCACCATCCCACACAACGTTGTGGCCCTTTGACCAGGAGTATTGTGATTGAAACCTCATTGATATGGTGGGTAGGAATCAGACCTCAAACTGTGCATCTATAGACTATTTTGCATTGTTAGCAGTTTAACTTTAAGCCAGCTTGGACGAGTGACCCTAGGCTTAATTTCACTGTCATGTGAAGCTCCATGCTTTAAGTGGGAAGGAATTTGTTATCCCCTTTTAAAACCAGGTTCCACCGAGATTTGAACTCGGATCGCTGGATTCAGAGTCCAGAGTGCTAACCATTACACCATGGAACCCCCGGCATATGTCACACGACTGTTGTGGAACACAACCGTGAATGCCCAGATGATGAACTAGAAGACCTGACTGAGGCCTAAAAGCAACAGAACGCCTGCTTGTCTTTCCTAATGTGGTGCTAAAGGCAAAGCTTCCAGCACAAAGCTGCTCTTGTCAGGAGTGGGATTTGAACCCACGCCTCCAGGGGAGACTGCGACCTGAACGCAGCGCCTTAGACCGCTCGGCCATCCTGACTGAAAAAGACCCACCTTTAACAACGTTCTGGCCCTTTGACCAGGAGTAGTGTGATTGAAAGCTGATTAATATGGTGAGTAGAAAACACAACTCAAACTGTGCATTCACAGACCAGTTGACTGGAATTAGAGAAGTTGCAGCCAGGTTTGACAAGTGGCCCTAGACTTGATTTGACTGGCACGTGAAACTCCAAGTGGGAAGGAATTTGTTATCCCCTTTTAAAACCAGGTTCCACCGAGATTTGAACTCAGATCGCAGGATTCAGAGTCCAGAGTGCTAACCATTACACCATGGAACCCCCGGCATATGTTACACGACTGTTGTGGAACACAACCGTGAATGCCCAGATGATGAACTAGAAGACCTGACTGAGGCCTAAAAGCAACAGAACGCCTACTTGTCTTTCCTAATGTGGTGCTAAAGGCAAAGCTTCCGGCACAAAGCTGCTCTTGTCAGGAGTGGGATTTGAACCCACGCCTCCAGGGGAGACTGCGACCTGAACGCAGCGCCTTAGACCGCTCGGCCATCCTGACCCAAAAAGACCCACCTTTAATGGAAAATTCAAGAAATATCTTGACAGAGGACCTCCAAGATGTCTTCGTGTAGTACACTATAAGTGTTCCACCATCCCACACAACGTTGTGGCCCTTTGAACAGGAGTATTGTGATTGAAACCTCATTGATATGGTGGGTAGGAATCAGACCTCAAACTGTGCATCTATAGACTATTTTGCATTGTTAGCAGTTTAACTTTAAGCCAGGTTGGACGAGTGACCCTAGGCCCTCCAAGTGGGAAGGAATTTGTTATCCCCTTTTAAAACCAGGTTCCACCGAGATTTGAAATCGGATCGCTGTATTCAGAGTCCAGAGTGCTAACCATTACACCATGGAACCCCCGGCATATGTCACACGACTGTTGTGGAACACAACCGTGAATGCCCAGATGATGAACTAGAAGACCTGACTGAGGCCTAAAAGCAACAGAACGCCTGCTTGTCTTTCCTAATGTGGTGCTAAAGGCAAAGCTTCCAGCACAAAGCTGCTCTTGTCAGGAGTGGGATTTGAACCCACGCCTCCAGGGGAGACTGCGACCTGAACGCAGCGCCTTAGACCGCTCGGCCATCCAGACTGAAAAAGACCCACCTTTAACAACGTTCTGGCCCTTTGACCAGGAGTATTGTGACTGAAAGCTGATTAATATGGTGAGTAGAAAACACAACTCAAACTGTGCATTCACAGACCAGTTGACTGGAATTAGAGAAGTTGCAGCCAGGTTTGACAAGTGGCCCTAGACTTGGTTTGACTGGCACGTGAAACTCCAAGTGGGAAGGAATTTGTTATCCCCTTTTAAAACCAGGTTCCACTGAGATTTGAACTCGGATCGCTGGATTCAGAGTCCAGAGTGCTAACCATTACACGATGGAACCCCCGGCATATGTCACACGACTGTTGTGGAACACAACCGTGAATGCCCAGATGATGAACTAGAAGGCATGACTGTGGCCTAAAAGCAACAGAACGCCTATTTGTCTTTCTGAATGTAGTGCTAAAGGCAAAGCTTCCGGCGCAAAGCTGCACTTGTCAGGAGTGGGATTTGAACCCACGCCTCCAGGGGAGACTGCGACCTGAACGCAGCACCTTAGACCGCTCGGCCATCCTGACCCAAAAAGACCCACCTTTAATGGAAAATTCAAGAAATATCATGACAGAGGACCTCCAAGATGTCTTCATGTAGTACACTATAAGTGTTCCACCATCCCACACAACGTTGTGGCCCTTTGACCAGGAGTATTGTGATTGAAACCTCATTGATATGGTGGGTAGGAATCAGACCTCAAACTGTGCATCTATAGACTATTTTGCATTGTTAGCAGTTTAACTTTAAGCCAGCTTGGACGAGTGACCCTAGGCTTAATTTCACTGTCATGTGAAGCTCCATGCTTTAAGTGGGAAGGAATTTGTTATCCCCTTTTAAAACCAGGTTCCACCGAGATTTGAACTCGGATCGCTGGATTCAGAGTCCAGAGTGCTAACCATTACACCATGGAACCCCCGGCATATGTCACACGACTGTTGTGGAACACAACCGTGAATGCCCAGATGATGAACTAGAAGACCTGACTGAGGCCTAAAAGCAACAGAACGCCTGCTTGTCTTTCCTAATGTGGTGCTAAAGGCAAAGCTTCCAGCACAAAGCTGCTCTTGTCAGGAGTGGGATTTGAACCCACGCCTCCAGGGGAGACTGCGACCTGAACGCAGCGCCTTAGACCGCTCGGCCATCCTGACTGAAAAAGACCCACCTTTAACAACGTTCTGGCCCTTTGACCAGGAGTATTGTGATTGAAAGCTGATTAATATGGTGAGTAGAAAACACAACTCAAACTGTGCATTCACAGACCAGTTGACTGGAATTAGAGAAGTTGCAGCCAGGTTTGACAAGTGGCCCTAGACTTGATTTGACTGGCACGTGAAACTCCAAGTGGGAAGGAATTTGTTATCCCCTTTTAAAACCAGGTTCCACCGAGATTTGAACTCAGATCGCAGGATTCAGAGTCCAGAGTGCTAACCATTACACCATGGAACCCCCGGCATATGTTACACGACTGTTGTGGAACACAACCGTGAATGCCCAGATGATGAACTAGAAGACCTGACTGAGGCCTAAAAGCAACAGAACGCCTACTTGTCTTTCCTAATGTGGTGCTAAAGGCAAAGCTTCCGGCACAAAGCTGCTCTTGTCAGGAGTGGGATTTGAACCCACGCCTCCAGGGGAGACTGCGACCTGAACGCAGCGCCTTAGACCGCTCGGCCATCCTGACCCAAAAAGACCCACCTTTAATGGAAAATTCAAGAAATATCTTGACAGAGGACCTCCAAGATGTCTTCGTGTAGTACACTATAAGTGTTCCACCATCCCACACAACGTTGTGGCCCTTTGAACAGGAGTATTGTGATTGAAACCTCATTGATATGGTGGGTAGGAATCAGACCTCAAACTGTGCATCTATAGACTATTTTGCATTGTTAGCAGTTTAACTTTAAGCCAGGTTGGACGAGTGACCCTAGGCCCTCCAAGTGGGAAGGAATTTGTTATCCCCTTTTAAAACCAGGTTCCACCGAGATTTGAACTCGGATCGCTGGATTCAGAGTCCAGAGTGCTAACCATTACACCATGGAACCCCCGGCATATGTCACATGACTGTTGTGGAACACAACCGTGAATGCCCAGATGATGAACTAGAAGGCATGACTGTGGCCTAAAAGCAACAGAACGCCTACTTGTCTTTCTGAATGTAGTGCTAAAGGCAAAGCTTCCGGCGCAAAGCTGCACTTGTCAGGAGTGGGATTTGAACCCACGCCTCCAGGGGAGACTGCGACCTGAACGCAGCGCCTTAGACCGCTCGGCCATCCTGACTCAAAAAGACCCACCTTTAACAACGTTCTGGCCCTTTGACCAGGAGTATTGTGATTGAAAGCTGATTAATATGGTGAGTAGAAAACACAACTCAAACTGTGCATTCACAGACCAGTTGACTGGAATTAGAGAAGTTGCAGCCAGGTTTGACAAGTGGCCCTAGACTTGGTTTGACTGGCATGTGAAATTCCAAGTGGGAAGGAATTTGTTATCCCCTTTTAAAACCAGGTTCCACCGAGATTTGAACTCGGATCGCTGGATTCAGAGTCCAGAGTGCTAACCATTACACCATGGAACCCCCGGCATATGTCACACGACTGTTGTGGAACACAACCGTGAATGCCCAGATGATGAACTAGAAGACATGACTGAGGCCTAAAAGCAACAGAACGCCTACTTGTCTTTCCTAATGTGGTGCTAAAGGCAAAGCTTCCGGCACAAAGCTGCTCTTGTCAGGAGTGGGATTTGAACCCACGCCTCCAGGGGAGACTGCGACCTGAACGCAGCGCCTTAGACCGCTCGGCCATCCTGACTGAAAAAGACCCACCTTTAATGGAAAATTCAAGAAATATCATGACAGAGGACCTCCAAGATGTCTTCATGTAGTACACTATAAGTGTTCCACCATCCCACACAACGTTGTGGCCCTTTGAGCAGGAGTATTGTGATTGAAACCTCATTGATATGGTGGGTAGGAATCAGACCTCAAACTGTGCATCTATAGACTATTTTGCATTGTTAGCAGTTTAACTTTAAGCCAGGTTGGACGAGTGACCCTAGGCTTAATTTCACTGTCATGTGAAGCTCCATGCTTTAAGTGGGAAGGAATTTGTTATCTCCTTTTAAAACCAGGTTCCACCGAGATTTGAACTCGGATCACTGGATTCAAAGTCCAGAGTGCTCACCATTACACCATGGAACCCCCGGCATATGTTACACGACTGTTGTGGAACACAACCGTGAATGCCCAGATGATGAACTAGAAGACCTGACTGAGGCCTAAAAGCAACAGAACGCCTACTTGTCTTTCCTAATGTGGTGCTAAAGGCAAAGCTTCCGGCACAAAGCTGCTCTTGTCAGGAGTGGGATTTGAACCCACACCTCCAGGGGAGACTGCGACCTGAACGCAGCGCCTTAGACCGCTCGGCCATCCTGACCCAAAAAGACCCACCTTTAATGGAAAATTCAAGAAATATCTTGACAGAGGACCTCCAAGATGTCTTCGTGTAGTACACTATAAGTGTTCCACCATCCCACACAACGTTGTGGCCCTTTGACCAGGAGTATTGTGATTGAAACCTCATTGATATGGTGGGTAGGAATCAGACCTCAAACTGTGCATCTATAGACTATTTTGCATTGTTAGCAGTTTAACTTTAAGCCAGCTTGGACGAGTGACCCTAGGCTTAATTTCACTGTCATGTGAAGCTCCATGCTTTAAGTGGGAAGGAATTTGTTATCCCCTTTTAAAACCAGGTTCCACCGAGATTTGAACTCGGATCGCTGGATTCAGAGTCCAGAGTGCTAACCATTACACCATGGAACCCCCGGCATATGTCACACGACTGTTGTGGAACACAACCGTGAATGCCCAGATGATGAACTAGAAGACCTGACTGAGGCCTAAAAGCAACAGAACGCCTGCTTGTCTTTCCTAATGTGGTGCTAAAGGCAAAGCTTCCAGCACAAAGCTGCTCTTGTCAGGAGTGGGATTTGAACCCACGCCTCCAGGGGAGACTGCGACCTGAACGCAGCGCCTTAGACCGCTCGGCCATCCTGACTGAAAAAGACCCACCTTTAACAACGTTCTGGCCCTTTGACCAGGAGTATTGTGATTGAAAGCTGATTAATATGGTGAGTAGAAAACACAACTCAAACTGTGCATTCACAGACCAGTTGACTGGAATTAGAGAAGTTGCAGCCAGGTTTGACAAGTGGCCCTAGACTTGATTTGACTGGCACGTGAAACTCCAAGTGGGAAGGAATTTGTTATCCCCTTTTAAAACCAGGTTCCACCGAGATTTGAACTCAGATCGCTGGATTCAGAGTCCAGAGTGCTAACCATTACACCATGGAACCCCCGGCATATGTCACACGACTGTTGTGGAACACAACCGTGAATGCCCAGATGATGAACTAGAAGACCTGACTGAGGCCTAAAAGCAACAGAACGCCTACTTGTCTTTCCTAATGTGGTGCTAAAGGCAAAGCTTCCGGCACAAAGCTGCTCTTGTCAGGAGTGGGATTTGAACCCACGCCTCCAGGGGAGACTGCGACCTGAACGCAGCGCCTTAGACCGCTCGGCCATCCTGACCCAAAAAGACCCACCTTTAATGGAAAATTCAAGAAATATCTTGACAGAGGACCTCCAAGATGTCTTCGTGTAGTACACTATAAGTGTTCCACCATCCCACACAACGTTGTGGCCCTTTGAACAGGAGTATTGTGATTGAAACCTCATTGATATGGTGGGTAGGAATCAGACCTCAAACTGTGCATCTATAGACTATTTTGCATTGTTAGCAGTTTAACTTTAAGCCAGGTTGGACGAGTGACCCTAGGCCCTCCAAGTGGGAAGGAATTTGTTATCCCCTTTTAAAACCAGGTTCCACCGAGATTTGAACTCGGATCGCTGGATTCAGAGTCCAGAGTGCTAACCATTACACCATGGAACCCCCGGCATATGTCACATGACTGTTGTGGAACACAACCGTGAATGCCCAGATGATGAACTAGAAGGCATGACTGTGGCCTAAAAGCAACAGAACGCCTACTTGTCTTTCTGAATGTAGTGCTAAAGGCAAAGCTTCCGGCGCAAAGCTGCACTTGTCAGGAGTGGGATTTGAACCCACGCCTCCAGGGGAGACTGCGACCTGAACGCAGCGCCTTAGACCGCTCGGCCATCCTGACTCAAAAAGACCCACCTTTAACAACGTTCTGGCCCTTTGACCAGGAGTATTGTGATTGAAAGCTGATTAATATGGTGAGTAGAAAACACAACTCAAACTGTGCATTCACAGACCAGTTGACTGGAATTAGAGAAGTTGCAGCCAGGTTTGACAAGTGGCCCTAGACTTGGTTTGACTGGCATGTGAAATTCCAAGTGGGAAGGAATTTGTTATCCCCTTTTAAAACCAGGTTCCACCGAGATTTGAACTCGGATCGCTGGATTCAGAGTCCAGAGTGCTAACCATTACACCATGGAACCCCCGGCATATGTCACACGACTGTTGTGGAACACAACCGTGAATGCCCAGATGATGAACTAGAAGACATGACTGAGGCCTAAAAGCAACAGAACGCCTACTTGTCTTTCCTAATGTGGTGCTAAAGGCAAAGCTTCCGGCACAAAGCTGCTCTTGTCAGGAGTGGGATTTGAACCCACGCCTCCAGGGGAGACTGCGACCTGAACGCAGCGCCTTAGACCGCTCGGCCATCCTGACTGAAAAAGACCCACCTTTAATGGAAAATTCAAGAAATATCATGACAGAGGACCTCCAAGATGTCTTCATGTAGTACACTATAAGTGTTCCACCATCCCACACAACGTTGTGGCCCTTTGAGCAGGAGTATTGTGATTGAAACCTCATTGATATGGTGGGTAGGAATCAGACCTCAAACTGTGCATCTATAGACTATTTTGCATTGTTAGCAGTTTAACTTTAAGCCAGGTTGGACGAGTGACCCTAGGCTTAATTTCACTGTCATGTGAAGCTCCATGCTTTAAGTGGGAAGGAATTTGTTATCTCCTTTTAAAACCAGGTTCCACCGAGATTTGAACTCGGATCACTGGATTCAAAGTCCAGAGTGCTCACCATTACACCATGGAACCCCCGGCATATGTCACACGACTGTTGTGGAACACAACCGTGAATGCCCAGATGATGAACTAGAAGACCTGACTGAGGCCTAAAAGCAACAGAACGCCTACTTGTCTTTCCTAATGTGGTGCTAAAGGCAAAGCTTCCGGCACAAAGCTGCTCTTGTCAGGAGTGGGATTTGAACCCACGCCTCCAGGGGAGACTGCGACCTGAACGCAGCGCCTTAGACCGCTCGGCCATCCTGACCCAAAAAGACCCACCTTTAATGGAAAATTCAAGAAATATCTTGACAGAGGACCTCCAAGATGTCTTCGTGTAGTACACTATAAGTGTTCCACCATCCCACACAACGTTGTGGCCCTTTGAACAGGAGTATTGTGATTGAAACCTCATTGATATGGTGGGTAGGAATCAGACCTCAAACTGTGCATCTATAGACTATTTTGCATTGTTAGCAGTTTAACTTTAAGCCAGGTTGGACGAGTGACCCTAGGCCCTCCAAGTGGGAAGGAATTTGTTATCCCCTTTTAAAACCAGGTTCCACCGAGATTTGAACTCGGATCGCTGGATTCAGAGTCCAGAGTGCTAACCATTACACCATGGAACCCCCGGCATATGTCACATGACTGTTGTGGAACACAACCGTGAATGCCCAGATGATGAACTAGAAGGCATGACTGTGGCCTAAAAGCAACAGAACGCCTACTTGTCTTTCTGAATGTAGTGCTAAAGGCAAAGCTTCCGGCGCAAAGCTGCACTTGTCAGGAGTGGGATTTGAACCCACGCCTCCAGGGGAGACTGCGACCTGAACGCAGCGCCTTAGACCGCTCGGCCATCCTGACTCAAAAAGACCCACCTTTAACAACGTTCTGGCCCTTTGACCAGGAGTATTGTGATTGAAAGCTGATTAATATGGTGAGTAGAAAACACAACTCAAACTGTGCATTCACAGACCAGTTGACTGGAATTAGAGAAGTTGCAGCCAGGTTTGACAAGTGGCCCTAGACTTGGTTTGACTGGCATGTGAAATTCCAAGTGGGAAGGAATTTGTTATCCCCTTTTAAAACCAGGTTCCACCGAGATTTGAACTCGGATCGCTGGATTCAGAGTCCAGAGTGCTAACCATTACACCATGGAACCCCCGGCATATGTCACACGACTGTTGTGGAACACAACCGTGAATGCCCAGATGATGAACTAGAAGACATGACTGAGGCCTAAAAGCAACAGAACGCCTACTTGTCTTTCCTAATGTGGTGCTAAAGGCAAAGCTTCCGGCACAAAGCTGCTCTTGTCAGGAGTGGGATTTGAACCCACGCCTCCAGGGGAGACTGCGACCTGAACGCAGCGCCTTAGACCGCTCGGCCATCCTGACTGAAAAAGACCCACCTTTAATGGAAAATTCAAGAAATATCATGACAGAGGACCTCCAAGATGTCTTCATGTAGTACACTATAAGTGTTCCACCATCCCACACAACGTTGTGGCCCTTTGAGCAGGAGTATTGTGATTGAAACCTCATTGATATGGTGGGTAGGAATCAGACCTCAAACTGTGCATCTATAGACTATTTTGCATTGTTAGCAGTTTAACTTTAAGCCAGGTTGGACGAGTGACCCTAGGCTTAATTTCACTGTCATGTGAAGCTCCATGCTTTAAGTGGGAAGGAATTTGTTATCTCCTTTTAAAACCAGGTTCCACCGAGATTTGAACTCGGATCACTGGATTCAAAGTCCAGAGTGCTCACCATTACACCATGGAACCCCCGGCATATGTCACACGACTGTTGTGGAACACAACCGTGAATGCCCAGATGATGAACTAGAAGACCTGACTGAGGCCTAAAAGCAACAGAACGCCTACTTGTCTTTCCTAATGTGGTGCTAAAGGCAAAGCTTCCGGCACAAAGCTGCTCTTGTCAGGAGTGGGATTTGAACCCACGCCTCCAGGGGAGACTGCGACCTGAACGCAGCGCCTTAGACCGCTCGGCCATCCTGACCCAAAAAGACCCACCTTTAATGGAAAATTCAAGAAATATCTTGACAGAGGACCTCCAAGATGTCTTCGTGTAGTACACTATAAGTGTTCCACCATCCCACACAACGTTGTGGCCCTTTGAACAGGAGTATTGTGATTGAAACCTCATTGATATGGTGGGTAGGAATCAGACCTCAAACTGTGCATCTATAGACTATTTTGCATTGTTAGCAGTTTAACTTTAAGCCAGGTTGGACGAGTGACCCTAGGCCCTCCAAGTGGGAAGGAATTTGTTATCCCCTTTTAAAACCAGGTTCCACCGAGATTTGAACTCGGATCGCTGGATTCAGAGTCCAGAGTGCTAACCATTACACCATGGAACCCCCGGCATATGTCACATGACTGTTGTGGAACACAACCGTGAATGCCCAGATGATGAACTAGAAGGCATGACTGTGGCCTAAAAGCAACAGAACGCCTACTTGTCTTTCTGAATGTAGTGCTAAAGGCAAAGCTTCCGGCGCAAAGCTGCACTTGTCAGGAGTGGGATTTGAACCCACGCCTCCAGGGGAGACTGCAACCTGAACGCAGCGCCTTAGACCGCTCGGCCATCCAGACTGAAAAAGACCCACCTTTAACAACGTTCTGGCCCTTTGACCAGGAGTATTGTGACTGAAAGCTGATTAATATGGTGAGTAGAAAACACAACTCAAACTGTGCATTCACAGACCAGTTGACTGGAATTAGAGAAGTTGCAGCCAGGTTTGACAAGTGGCCCTAGACTTGGTTTGACTGGCATGTGAAATTCCAAGTGGGAAGGAATTTGTTATCCCCTTTTAAAACCAGGTTCCACCGAGATTTGAACTCGGATCGCTGGATTCAGAGTCCAGAGTGCTAACCATTACACCATGGAACCCCCGGCATATGTCACACGACTGTTGTGGAACACAACCGTGAATGCCCAGATGATGAACTAGAAGACATGACTGAGGCCTAAAAGCAACAGAACGCCTACTTGTCTTTCCTAATGTGGTGCTAAAGGCAAAGCTTCCGGCACAAAGCTGCACTTGTCAGGAGTGGGATTTGAACCCACGCCTCCAGGGGAGACTGCGACCTGAACGCAGCGCCTTAGACCGCTCGGCCATCCTGACCCAAAAAGACCCACCTTTAATGGAAAATTCAAGAAATATCATGACAGAGGACCTCCAAGATGTCTTCATGTAGTACACTATAAGTGTTCCACCATCCCACACAACGTTGTGGCCCTTTGACCAGGAGTATTGTGATTGAAACCTCATTGATATGGTGGGTAGGAATCAGACCTCAAACTGTGCATCTATAGACTATTTTGCATTGTTAGCAGTTTAACTTTAAGCCAGCTTGGACGAGTGACCCTAGGCTTAATTTCACTGTCATGTGAAGCTCCATGCTTTAAGTGGGAAGGAATTTGTTATCCCCTTTTAAAACCAGGTTCCACCGAGATTTGAACTCGGATCGCTGGATTCAGAGTCCAGAGTGCTAACCATTACACCATGGAACCCCCGGCATATGTCACACGACTGTTGTGGAACACAACCGTGAATGCCCAGATGATGAACTAGAAGACCTGACTGAGGCCTAAAAGCAACAGAACGCCTGCTTGTCTTTCCTAATGTGGTGCTAAAGGCAAAGCTTCCAGCACAAAGCTGCTCTTGTCAGGAGTGGGATTTGAACCCACGCCTCCAGGGGAGACTGCGACCTGAACGCAGCGCCTTAGACCGCTCGGCCATCCTGACTGAAAAAGACCCACCTTTAACAACGTTCTGGCCCTTTGACCAGGAGTATTGTGATTGAAAGCTGATTAATATGGTGAGTAGAAAACACAACTCAAACTGTGCATTCACAGACCAGTTGACTGGAATTAGAGAAGTTGCAGCCAGGTTTGACAAGTGGCCCTAGACTTGATTTGACTGGCACGTGAAACTCCAAGTGGGAAGGAATTTGTTATCCCCTTTTAAAACCAGGTTCCACCGAGATTTGAACTCAGATCGCTGGATTCAGAGTCCAGAGTGCTAACCATTACACCATGGACCCCCCGGCATATGTTACACGACTGTTGTGGAACACAACCGTGAATGCCCAGATGATGAACTAGAAGACCTGACTGAGGCCTAAAAGCAACAGAACGCCTACTTGTCTTTCCTAATGTGGTGCTAAAGGCAAAGCTTCCGGCACAAAGCTGCTCTTGTCAGGAGTGGGATTTGAACCCACGCCTCCAGGGGAGACTGCGACCTGAACGCAGCGCCTTAGACCGCTCGGCCATCCTGACCCAAAAAGACCCACCTTTAATGGAAAATTCAAGAAATATCTTGACAGAGGACCTCCAAGATGTCTTCGTGTAGTACACTATAAGTGTTCCACCATCCCACACAACGTTGTGGCCCTTTGAACAGGAGTATTGTGATTGAAACCTCATTGATATGGTGGGTAGGAATCAGACCTCAAACTGTGCATCTATAGACTATTTTGCATTGTTAGCAGTTTAACTTTAAGCCAGGTTGGACGAGTGACCCTAGGCCCTCCAAGTGGGAAGGAATTTGTTATCCCCTTTTAAAACCAGGTTCCACCGAGATTTGAACTCGGATCGCTGGATTCAGAGTCCAGAGTGCTAACCATTACACCATGGAACCCCCGGCATATGTCACATGACTGTTGTGGAACACAACCGTGAATGCCCAGATGATGAACTAGAAGGCATGACTGTGGCCTAAAAGCAACAGAACGCCTACTTGTCTTTCTGAATGTAGTGCTAAAGGCAAAGCTTCCGGCGCAAAGCTGCACTTGTCAGGAGTGGGATTTGAACCCACGCCTCCATGGGAGACTGCGACCTGAACGCAGCGCCTTAGACCGCTCGGCCATCCTGACTCAAAAAGACCCACCTTTAACAACGTTCTGGCCCTTTGACCAGGAGTATTGTGATTGAAAGCTGATTAATATGGTGAGTAGAAAACACAACTCAAACTGTGCATTCACAGACCAGTTGACTGGAATTAGAGAAGTTGCAGCCAGGTTTGACAAGTGGCCCTAGACTTGGTTTGACTGGCATGTGAAATTCCAAGTGGGAAGGAATTTGTTATCTCCTTTTAAAACCAGGTTCCACCGAGATTTGAACTCGGATCGCTGGATTCAGAGTCCAGAGTGCTAACCATTACACCATGGAACCCCCGGCATATGTCACACGACTGTTGTGGAACACAACCGTGAATGCCCAGATGATGAACTAGAAGACATGACTGAGGCCTAAAAGCAACAGAACGCCTACTTGTCTTTCCTAATGTGGTGCTAAAGGCAAAGCTTCCGGCACAAAGCTGCTCTTGTCAGGAGTGGGATTTGAACCCACGCCTCCAGGGGAGACTGCGACCTGAACGCAGCGCCTTAGACCGCTCGGCCATCCTGACTGAAAAAGACCCACCTTTAATGGAAAATTCAAGAAATATCATGACAGAGGACCTCCAAGATGTCTTCATGTAGTACACTATAAGTGTTCCACCATCCCACACAACGTTGTGGCCCTTTGAGCAGGAGTATTGTGATTGAAACCTCATTGATATGGTGGGTAGGAATCAGACCTCAAACTGTGCATCTATAGACTATTTTGCATTGTTAGCAGTTTAACTTTAAGCCAGGTTGGACGAGTGACCCTAGGCTTAATTTCACTGTCATGTGAAGCTCCATGCTTTAAGTGGGAAGGAATTTGTTATCTCCTTTTAAAACCAGGTTCCACCGAGATTTGAACTCGGATCACTGGATTCAAAGTCCAGAGTGCTCACCATTACACCATGGAACCCCCGGCATATGTCACACGACTGTTGTGGAACACAACCGTGAATGCCCAGATGATGAACTAGAAGACCTGACTGAGGCCTAAAAGCAACAGAACGCCTACTTGTCTTTCCTAATGTGGTGCTAAAGGCAAAGCTTCCGGCACAAAGCTGCTCTTGTCAGGAGTGGGATTTGAACCCACGCCTCCAGGGGAGACTGCGACCTGAACGCAGCGCCTTAGACCGCTCGGCCATCCTGACCCAAAAAGACCCACCTTTAATGGAAAATTCAAGAAATATCTTGACAGAGGACCTCCAAGATGTCTTCATGTAGTACACTATAAGTGTTCCACCATCCCACACAACATTGTGGCCCTTTGAACAGGAGTATTGTGATTGAAACCTCATTGATATGGTGGGTAGGAATCAGACCTCAAACTGTGCATCTATAGACTATTTTGCATTGTTAGCAGTTTAACTTTAAGCCAGGTTGGACGAGTGACCCTAGGCCCTCCAAGTGGGAAGGAATTTGTTATCCCCTTTTAAAACCAGGTTCCACCGAGATTTGAACTCGGATCGCTGGATTCAGAGTCCAGAGTGCTAACCATTACACCATGGAACCCCCGGCATATGTCATATGACTGTTGTGGAACACAACCGTGAATGCCCAGATGATGAACTAGAAGGCATGACTGTGGCCTAAAAGCAACAGAACGCCTACTTGTCTTTCTGAATGTAGTGCTAAAGGCAAAGCTTCCGGCGCAAAGCTGCACTTGTCAGGAGTGGGATTTGAACCCACGCCTCCAGGGGAGACTGCGACCTTAACGCAGCGCCTTAGACCGCTCGGCCATCCTGACTCAAAAAGACCCACCTTTAATGGAAAATTCAAGAAATATCATGACAGAGGACCTCCAAGATGTCTTCATCTATAAGTGTTCCACCATCCCACACAACGTTGTGGCCCTTTGACCAGGAGTATTGTGATTGAAACCTCATTGATATGGTGAGTAGGAATCAGACCTCAAACTGTGCATCTATAGACTATTTTGCATTGTTAGCAGTTTAACTTTAAGCCAGGTTGGACGAGTGACCCTAGGCTTAATTTCACTGTCATGTGAAGCTCCATGCTTTAAGTGGGAAGGAATTTGTTATCTCCTTTTAAAACCAGGTTCCACCGAGATTTGAACTCGGATCACTGGATTCAAAGTCCAGAGTGCTCACCATTACACCATGGAACCCCCGGCATATGTCACACGACTGTTGTGGAACACAACCGTGAATGCCCAGATGATGAACTAGAAGACCTGACTGAGGCCTAAAAGCAACAGAACGCCTACTTGTCTTTCCTAATGTGGTGCTAAAGGCAAAGCTTCCAGCACAAAGCTGCTCTTGTCAGGAGTGGGATTTGAACGCAGCGCCTTAGACCGCTCGGCCATCCTGACTGAAAAAGTCCCACCTTTAACAACGTTCTGGCCCTTTGACCAGGAGTATTGTGATTGAACGCTGATTAATGTGGTGAGTAGAAAACACAACTCAAACTGTGCATTCACAGACCAGTTGACTGGAATTAGAGAAGTTGCAACCAGGTTTGACAAGTGGCCCTAGACTTGGTTTGACTGGCACGTGAAACTCCAAGTGGGAAGGAATTTGTTATCCCCTTTTAAAACCAGGTTCCACCGAGATTTGAACTCGGATCGCTGGATTCAGAGTCCAGAGTGCTAACCATTACACCATGGAACCCCCGGCATATGTCATTTGACTGTTGTGGAACACAACCGTGAATGCCCAGATGATGAACTAGAAGGCCTGACTGTGGCCTAAAAGCAACAGAACGCCTACTTGTCTTTCTGAATGTAGTGCTAAAGGCAAAGCTTCCGGCGCAAAGCTGCACTTGTCAGGAGTGGGATTTGAACCCACGCCTCCAGGGGAGACTGCGACCTGAACGCAGCGCCTTAGACCGCTCGGCCATCCTGACTCAAAAAGACCCACCTTTAATGGAAAATTCAAGAAATATCTTGACAGAGGACCTCCAAGATGTCTTCATGTAGTACACCATAAGTGTTCCACCATCCCACACAACGTTGTGGCCCTTTGACCAGGAGTATTGTGATTGAAACCTCATTGATATGGTGGGTAGGAATCAGACCTCAAACTGTGCATCTATAGACTATTTTGCATTGTTAGCAGTTTAACTTTAAGCCAGGTTGGACGAGTGACCCTAGGCCCTCCAAGTGGGAAGGAATTTGTTATCCCCTTTTAAAACCAGGTTCCACCGAGATTTGAACTCGGATCGCTGGATTCAGAGTCCAGAGTGCTAACCATTACACCATGGAACCCGCGGCATATGTCATATGACTGTTGTGGAACACAACCGTGAATGCCCAGATGATGAACTAGAAGGCATGACTGTGGCCTAAAAGCAACAGAACGCCTACTTGTCTTTCTGAATGTAGTGCTAAAGGCAAAGCTTCCGGCGCAAAGCTGCACTTGTCAGGAGTGGGATTTGAACCCACGCCTCCAGGGGAGACTGCGACCTGAACGCAGCGCCTTAGACCGCTCGGCCATCCTGACTGAAAAAGACCCACCTTTAATGGAAAATTCAAGAAATATCATGACAGAGGACCTCCAAGATGTCTTCATGTAGTACACTATAAGTGTTCCACCATCCCACACAACATTGTGGCCCTTTGACCAGGAGTATTGTGATTGAAACCTCATTGATATGGTGAGTAGGAATCAGACCTCAAACTGTGCATCTTTAGACTATTTTGCATTGTTAGCAGGTTTAACTTTGAGCCAGGTTGGACGAGTGACCCTAGGCTTAATTTCACTGTCATGTGAAGCTCCATGCTTTAAGTGGGAAGGAATTTGTTATCTCCTTTTAAAACCAGGTTCCACCGAGACTTGAACTCGGATCACTGGATTCAAAGTCCAGAGTGCTCACCATTACACCATGGAACCCCCGGCATATGTCACACGACTGTTGTGGAACACAACCGTGAATGCCCAGATGATGAACTAGAAGACCTGACTGAGGCCTAAAAGCAACAGAACGCCTACTTGTCTTTCCTAATGTGGTGCTAAAGGCAAAGCTTCTGGCACAAAGCTGCTCTTGTCAGGAGTGGGATTTGAACCCACGCCTCCAGGGGAGACTGCGACCTGAACGCAGCGCCTTAGACCGCTCGGCCATCCTGACCCAAAAAGACCCACCTTTAATGGAAAATTCAAGAAATATCTTGACAGAGGACCTCCAAGATGTCTTCATGTAGTACACTATAAGTGTTCCACCATCCCACACAACGTTGTGGCCCTTTGACCAGGAGTATTGTGATTGAAACCTCATTGATATGGTGGGTAGGAATCAGACCTCAAACTGTGCATCTATAGACTATTTTGCATTGTTAGCAGTTTAACTTTAAGCCAGGTTGGACGAGTGACCCTAGGCCCTCCAAGTGGGAAGGAATTTGTTATCCCCTTTTAAAACCAGGTTCCACCGAGATTTGAACTCGGATCGCTGGATTCAGAGTCCAGAGTGCTAACCATTACACCATGGAACCCCCGGCATATGTCATATGACTGTTGTGGAACACAACCGTGAATGCCCAGATGATGAACTAGAAGGCATGACTGTGGCCTAAAAGCAACAGAACGCCTACTTGTCTTTCTGAATGTAGTGCTAAAGGCAAAGCTTCCGGCGCAAAGCTGCACTTGTCAGGAGTGGGATTTGAACCCACGCCTCCAGGGGAGACTGCGACCTTAACGCAGCGCCTTAGACCGCTCGGCCATCCTGACTCAAAAAGACCCACCTTTAATGGAAAATTCAAGAAATATCATGACAGAGGACCTCCAAGCTGTCTTCATCTATAAGTGTTCCACCATCCCACACAACGTTGTGGCCCTTTGACCAGGAGTATTGTGATTGAAACCTCATTGATATGGTGAGTAGGAATCAGACCTCAAACTGTGCATCTATAGACTATTTTGCATTGTTAGCAGTTTAACTTTAAGCCAGGTTGGACGAGTGACCCTAGGCTTAATTTCACTGTCATGTGAAGCTCCATGCTTTAAGTGGGAAGGAATTTGTTATCTCCTTTTAAAACCAGGTTCCACCGAGATTTGAACTCGGATCACTGGATTCAAAGTCCAGAGTGCTCACCATTACACCATGGAACCCCCGGCATATGTCACACGACTGTTGTGGAACACAACCGTGAATGCCCAGATGATGAACTAGAAGACCTGACTGAGGCCTAAAAGCAACAGAACGCCTACTTGTCTTTCCTAATGTGGTGCTAAAGGCAAAGCTTCCAGCACAAAGCTGCTCTTGTCAGGAGTGGGATTTGAACGCAGCGCCTTAGACCGCTCGGCCATCCTGACTGAAAAAGTCCCACCTTTAACAACGTTCTGGCCCTTTGACCAGGAGTATTGTGATTGAACGCTGATTAATGTGGTGAGTAGAAAACACAACTCAAACTGTGCATTCACAGACCAGTTGACTGGAATTAGAGAAGTTGCAACCAGGTTTGACAAGTGGCCCTAGACTTGGTTTGACTGGCACGTGAAACTCCAAGTGGGAAGGAATTTGTTATCCCCTTTTAAAACCAGGTTCCACCGAGATTTGAACTCGGATCGCTGGATTCAGAGTCCAGAGTGCTAACCATTACACCATGGAACCCCCGGCATATGTCACACGACTGTTGTGGAACACAACCGTGAATGCCCAGATGATGAACTAGAAGGCATGACTGTGGCCTAAAAGCAACAGAACGCCTACTTGTCTTTCTGAATGTAGTGCTAAAGGCAAAGCTTCCGGCGCAAAGCTGCACTTGTCAGGAGTGGGATTTGAACCCACGCCTCCAGGGGAGACTGCGACCTGAACGCAGCGCCTTAGACCGCTCGGCCATCCTGACTCAAAAAGACCCACCTTTAATGGAAAATTCAAGAAATATCATGACAGAGGACCTCCAAGATGTCTTCATGTAGTACACTATAAGTGTTCCACCATCCCACACAACATTGTGGCCCTTTGACCAGGAGTATTGTGATTGAAACCTCATTGATATGGTGAGTAGGAATCAGACCTCAAACTGTGCATCTATAGACTATTTTGCATTGTTAGCAGTTTAACTTTAAGCCAGGTTGGACGAGTGACCCTAGGCCCTCCAAGTGGGAAGGAATTTGTTATCCCCTTTTATAACCAGGTTCCACCGAGATTTGAACTCGGATCGCTGGATTCAGAGTCCAGAGTGCTAACCATTACACCATGGAACCCGCGGCATATGTCATATGACTGTTGTGGAACACAACCGTGAATGCCCAGATGATGAACTAGAAGGCATGACTGTGGCCTAAAAGCAACAGAACGCCTACTTGTCTTTCTGAATGTAGTGCTAAAGGCAAAGCTTCCGGCGCAAAGCTGCACTTGTCAGGAGTGGGATTTGAACCCACGCCTCCAGGGGAGACTGCGACCTGAACGCAGCGCCTTAGACCGCTCGGCCATCCTGACTCAAAAAGACCCACCTTTAATGGAAAATTCAAGAAATATCATGACAGAGGACCTCCAAGATGTCTTCATGTAGTACACTATAAGTGTTCCACCATCCCACACAACATTGTGGCCCTTTGACCAGGAGTATTGTGATTGAAACCTCATTGATATGGTGAGTAGGAATCAGACCTCAAACTGTGCATCTTTAGACTATTTTGCATTGTTAGCAGGTTTAACTTTGAGCCAGGTTGGACGAGTGACCCTAGGCTTAATTTCACTGTCATGTGAAGCTCCATGCTTTAAGTGGGAAGGAATTTGTTATCTCCTTTTAAAACCAGGTTCCACCGAGACTTGAACTCGGATCACTGGATTCAAAGTCCAGAGTGCTCACCATTACACCATGGAACCCCCGGCATATGTCACACGACTGTTGTGGAACACAACCGTGAATGCCCAGATGATGAACTAGAAGACCTGACTGAGGCCTAAAAGCAACAGAACGCCTACTTGTCTTTCCTAATGTGGTGCTAAAGGCAAAGCTTCTGGCACAAAGCTGCTCTTGTCAGGAGTGGGATTTGAACCCACGCCTCCAGGGGAGACTGCGACCTGAACGCAGCGCCTTAGACCGCTCGGCCATCCTGACCCAAAAAGACCCACCTTTAATGGAAAATTCAAGAAATATCTTGACAGAGGACCTCCAAGATGTCTTCATGTAGTACACTATAAGTGTTCCACCATCCCACACAACGTTGTGGCCCTTTGACCAGGAGTATTGTGATTGAAACCTCATTGATATGGTGGGTAGGAATCAGACCTCAAACTGTGCATCTATAGACTATTTTGCATTGTTAGCAGTTTAACTTTAAGCCAGGTTGGACGAGTGACCCTAGGCCCTCCAAGTGGGAAGGAATTTGTTATCCCCTTTTAAAACCAGGTTCCACCGAGATTTGAACTCGGATCGCTGGATTCAGAGTCCAGAGTGCTAACCATTACACCATGGAACCCCCGGCATATGTCATATGACTGTTGTGGAACACAACCGTGAATGCCCAGATGATGAACTAGAAGGCATGACTGTGGCCTAAAAGCAACAGAACGCCTACTTGTCTTTCTGAATGTAGTGCTAAAGGCAAAGCTTCCGGCGCAAAGCTGCACTTGTCAGGAGTGGGATTTGAACCCACGCCTCCAGGGGAGACTGCGACCTTAACGCAGCGCCTTAGACCGCTCGGCCATCCTGACTCAAAAAGACCCACCTTTAATGGAAAATTCAAGAAATATCATGACAGAGGACCTCCAAGCTGTCTTCATCTATAAGTGTTCCACCATCCCACACAACGTTGTGGCCCTTTGACCAGGAGTATTGTGATTGAAACCTCATTGATATGGTGAGTAGGAATCAGACCTCAAACTGTGCATCTATAGACTATTTTGCATTGTTAGCAGTTTAACTTTAAGCCAGGTTGGACGAGTGACCCTAGGCTTAATTTCACTGTCATGTGAAGCTCCATGCTTTAAGTGGGAAGGAATTTGTTATCTCCTTTTAAAACCAGGTTCCACCGAGATTTGAACTCGGATCACTGGATTCAAAGTCCAGAGTGCTCACCATTACACCATGGAACCCCCGGCATATGTCACACGACTGTTGTGGAACACAACCGTGAATGCCCAGATGATGAACTAGAAGACCTGACTGAGGCCTAAAAGCAACAGAACGCCTACTTGTCTTTCCTAATGTGGTGCTAAAGGCAAAGCTTCCAGCACAAAGCTGCTCTTGTCAGGAGTGGGATTTGAACGCAGCGCCTTAGACCGCTCGGCCATCCTGACTGAAAAAGTCCCACCTTTAACAACGTTCTGGCCCTTTGACCAGGAGTATTGTGATTGAACGCTGATTAATGTGGTGAGTAGAAAACACAACTCAAACTGTGCATTCACAGACCAGTTGACTGGAATTAGAGAAGTTGCAACCAGGTTTGACAAGTGGCCCTAGACTTGGTTTGACTGGCACGTGAAACTCCAAGTGGGAAGGAATTTGTTATCCCCTTTTAAAACCAGGTTCCACCGAGATTTGAACTCGGATCGCTGGATTCAGAGTCCAGAGTGCTAACCATTACACCATGGAACCCCCGGCATATGTCACACGACTGTTGTGGAACACAACCGTGAATGCCCAGATGATGAACTAGAAGGCATGACTGTGGCCTAAAAGCAACAGAACGCCTACTTGTCTTTCTGAATGTAGTGCTAAAGGCAAAGCTTCCGGCGCAAAGCTGCACTTGTCAGGAGTGGGATTTGAACCCACGCCTCCAGGGGAGACTGCGACCTGAACGCAGCGCCTTAGACCGCTCGGCCATCCTGACTCAAAAAGACCCACCTTTAATGGAAAATTCAAGAAATATCATGACAGAGGACCTCCAAGATGTCTTCATGTAGTACACTATAAGTGTTCCACCATCCCACACAACGTTGTGGCCCTTTGACCAGGAGTATTGTGATTGAAACCTCATTGATATGGTGGGTAGGAATCAGACCTCAAACTGTGCATCTATAGACTATTTTGCATTGTTAGCAGTTTAACTTTAAGCCAGGTTGGACGAGTGACCCTAGGCTTAATTTCACTGTCATGTGAAGCTCCATGCTCTAAGTGGGAAGGAATTTGTTATCCCCTTTTAAAACCAGGTTCCACCGAGATTTGAACTCGGATCGCTGGATTCAGAGTCCAGAGTGCTAACCATTACACCATGGAACCCCCGGCATATGTCACACGACTGTTGTGGAACACAACCGTGAATGCCCAGATGATGAACTAGAAGACCTGACTGAGGCCTAAAAGCAACAGAACGCCTACTTGTCTTTCCTAATGTAGTGCTAAAGGCAAAGCTTCCGGCGCAAAGCTGCACTTGTCAGGAGTGGGATTTGAACCCACGCCTCCAGGGGAGACTGCGACCTGAACGCAGCGCCTTAGACCGCTCGGCCATCCTGACTGAAAAAGACCCACCTTTAATGGAAAATTCAAGAAATATCATGACAGAGGACCTCCAAGATGTCTTCATGTAGTACACTATAAGTGTTCCACCATCCCACACAACATTGTGGCCCTTTGACCAGGAGTATTGTGATTGAAACCTCATTGATATGGTGAGTAGGAATCAGACCTCAAACTGTGCATCTTTAGACTATTTTGCATTGTTAGCAGGTTTAACTTTGAGCCAGGTTGGACGAGTGACCCTAGGCTTAATTTCACTGTCATGTGAAGCTCCATGCTTTAAGTGGGAAGGAATTTGTTATCTCCTTTTAAAACCAGGTTCCACCGAGATTTGAACTCGGATCACTGGATTCAAAGTCCAGAGTGCTCACCATTACACCATGGAACCCCCGGCATATGTCACACGACTGTTGTGGAACACAACCGCGAATAAACAGATCAAATAGAAGACCATACAGCAATGCCAGCGACACAGCTCATAGAAAAATCTTAGTTTTATAGGCCCAGTGTTAAAATATCATTTCCCACTTCTTCCACTTGAAGATTTCCTCTATTCAAAGGTTTTAATTAATTAGATGTTTTTACTTTGAAATACATCAGCACTCAGCCCAATTCTTGTCCCATGTTAAAAGTCTGATATTAAAGTATCATGTTTAATTTCACCCTGTATCCAGTATTGTGTTTGAAATTCAAGATTTGAAATCAAAGCCTGATCATATTACAGTTAAAAAAATTTCATATTAATCAACTGTGACAACTGATTCATCATCTCAGTAATTTTTTCAAGCAAAAATGTACAAACATTTGCTGGTTTCAGCTACAAAAATGTATGAATCTGCCATTTTACTGTTATTGTAGTATAGTAGTATAAAAAAATACAAAAATAGAGTTGTGGAAGATTGCTTGCACAGATTCTGCACATATTCTATAAATTCTATTTACAGATTCTATGCATGTATTAGATTATTCATAGACTGTATTATATGTATATTATATATTATATAACAAGTCGTATCTCGTCCTGTCTACATTTTGAATGAAGTGAGCTTTTAAACCTCTTCAAAGCTGGTTGAAAGAGCCTTGTTACTTCTGATGACATGAGTCTAAATAATAAAACAAAAACATAACATAAACACATAACCATAAACTCATAGAGAGGTTACAGTATTTTATATCAAGCAGGTTTGAAGTGATCAGATCTTGACAAAGCTGATTGACAGTTGATTGACCGCTGATTGGTCAGTGACGTCCCGTGGGCTCGGTCGGGGGCGCGTGTGGGTTTAAATCAGAGGCGGCGCGTGGTGATGGTGAGCACGTGAACTAATGACCATCAGTGCCAGAGCCTGTTTTCCGGTTTGTGGAGCAACATACGGCTGGAGATTGGACTGAGGCCGCCTCGCAGCGATGTTTGACCTGAAGAAGAGGAACAGTTTGACTCTGAACTGCAGCCGAGAGGCGGAGGAGTTCAGACGGGTGGCGGTCAGGCGGAAGGTAAAAGGTGCTGCGGTGGAGTGCCACGCCTCGCATACAGGTGAGCCACCTTTCATTTAAGCAGAGATTAGTGTAATGCGTCAGTAAACATATATGTTCAGGCTTTTAACAACTAAATACATGAACTGAAATGACAAACAGTTCATTTCTAATCAAAATAACTACAAAAATACTAATAAGAGAGCAGTAGGAGCCAGTGTTTTCTACATTCAGCCCAGGCTGCAGTTGCAATGTGGAGGCAAAAATGTATATGCTCTCTAAAATGCATGAGCAGTAGTAACCAGGCCGACTATCTGAGGTCCTCATCCATATGTAGGCTTCTTCTAAATCTCAGCGAAGTACATGAAATGTGCATAAAACAGCAGTGCAACATTTTAAACGTGCAGAAAACACAATTGCATTAGTTCAAATGGGCAGGCAGCATGTAAGTCATAAATAATACATGAGGGCTGTTGCTATTGCTCTATGGACATAAATATACACAAGTGTTTTTAGTGAGTTTTGTGACAAAATGAATAGCCATGAGGTTATTAATTGGAAAATACTGTCAAACTATAATCTGCTGACAGCAACCATATTATCAAGGCAGATGTGCTCTTATTACTTAATTCAGTAAATGAAACACTCACTAACATCAAGGGAAACCTTAATTAAAAGTGTCAGCTGGAAAAACAAGAACAACAGCCAACAGTCACAGTTTTGACCCTCCAGCTCAAAGTGCCCCGTAAGAAGGTGACCGGGGCAGCCGGTAAGGGCGTTAAATCTCCTTGTTGTGCCTGGTTTACAACTCATAGCTTGTTGGATTATTGTGGTGAAATCTCTTTCCCCTGATTCAGCCTGGACTTTGCCTGTGTGTCTCGAGACTGGCATTTGTCAATCCCTCGCGCACACACATGCATACAAAGCTGTGCTGTTCCCCCAATTGAAGCAGAGCTATCTGTTTAGATTAGAGAAGTGTGTTTGCTCCAATGGTACTGTCAGATGCAGGATTCAACAGTGCCATTCATCTCCGACCAACATTAAATAACAAATGTGAATTACTCTTTGGTTTGGTGTGAGGCGTGTGGAAATAATTGCATGTACAGAAGCAAAATACTGTCTTTAAGAACCAGAAATATAGATAAGATTGACTAAAGCTCCCTGATTAACACGTTTTATCTTGTTTATCTAATCTGTACAAAAACCAAAGTGTGAAAGCTGGATGTCGGAGGGGTTTGCGTGTTTCTTTAGTTCCAGCAATTCGAAACGGCTTCTCGTTAGTGGACTGCGCTATGCAATTTTCTCTCTTTAAACCAGTTAATGTGATATTTTTTTAACCAGGACTTTCAGTATTTGGATCAAGTAGCTGTGTCTGTGTTGTTGCTGCAGCTGTTATTTGAATGTGTCAGATAATCAACATTTAAGTAAATAGAAGTATCAGAAGAGACTCTGTTGGCAGTGTTTATAGGACTATAAACTATAGGCTGGTATTTGGACTAAAGAAACCTGATCAGGACATTCCTAGTACAAAAAATGTTGTTTTGTTGTTGTGTTGCAGGACTATTTCTTGGCTGGGAGCAAGAAATCGTCCAACCAGCAGTGGAAAATGTTGAATGTTAAGCATGTTAGATTATTCTTATAAGAATTCAAATTTCATCTCTATATAATCACAAAAACATGCTTAATGTCATCTTTTTTTCTTTTTATTTCCCACTATTTCTGCAACCTGACTCAGTTCTTTGAAAAAGAACAAACTCTAATGGCACAGGCTTTTGAATAATGAAAAAGTAGTTCTCTGCAGCTGCAGCATTCAACATCCATCTTATTTCTTTGTAGTTTTCTGTCAAGGTTTTGTGCTCCATCTAGACGTCTGTGCTGTCTAGAAACTATAGATAAGAGCTGGATGTTGCTTCTCAGACGCTGACGAAAAGGTTAGACTGAGTGGGGAAAAGAGAGAAGTGAGAAAGCAGAAGTGGTACGTTGTTGAGAAAGTAGGCTTTATCCTGCTCCACGGGAACACCAAATTGGTTAAGAGGAGCAAGGAGTGAACGAGCGAGCTTTACTTTGTTATACAAGTGCTGGATAATCTTGTACAAGTTTGGAGATGAACTGCTGGTGAGAAAACAGTTACACGATTTGAACATCATAATGAGACAGCAGTGAATACTAGGATGTGTTTAACATGCATTATGTTTATTGTCTTCTGAGGAAAAAACTGTAAACAAACTATAACAGTATCATCTGTAGGGCTATTAATCCTTACCTGGAATACTATGTATACCAGACTACACCTAATCTAGTCTTTGGTCCAAGATTGTGTTTGCAGGATTTTGATCCAGTCTTTGCATTTGCTACAGTTTTACTGCTACAGTTTGTGTCTACATACATGAAGACAGAGTAGAGATGGAGCATATTTTGTTTCAATTCATGACAGACTTAATACCAGTGATCTTATACGTGATACCAACACTAACAGTCTGCAGTGATTTTAGAAATGCACGATACAAGAAAATGTTTTAGTAAGTGCAGAAGAAAGACCTCTGGAGTAACGGTACATAGCCAAGACATTAATGACGCTGCAGTAAGGTCAGTTTTTCCATGTGCATTTGTCACATTTGAAAGTTCAGGAGGAACAAGACCTCTGAATCATACCCTTGAACTGATTTAACTTTAAGAAATGTTGCATGCGGTCTCCCAGGACTCAGCAAAATAGGTCCCAATACAACACATCTAACAAATGCTTGGGCTGCAGCAGAGCCTAGTTCAAAGTTCAAAACCACCATTGCAGTCAAGATCCTAAATGTGAAAAACCTTGTAATGATTTTTCAAGATTAGATTTGTCCACTTCTTGTCATAGTGCAACTGAATAAATTTATATTTTGTGTTTTGCAGACTGATATTTAGACTTTATTGTCCAAGAGGATGTTGTGGAAAAACTTGTTTTTGAGCCAAATAAACACAGTGAACCTTGTGTAACTGTGATAAAGCCTCATTAAAGCATGAAAGAAGTACAGTATACAGAAAACATTGCCATGCAGATTAAAATATATATATCTCCATGTATGTGGTTCAAATACTAACTGCTTTTCTTTTAGTGGTGAGCAGTGGAGTGTGTGGTTCGTATAGCTGTGGCCTCGCTTGTGACAGGGGCTGTGGATCAGAACCAAACACTAAACCTGGTGCAGAGGAAGGCAGTTTAAGAAGCCCAGGCAAAGGTTCACCTTTCAAACCACAAGGTAGGCTGAAGTCCTGAAGCCTACATTCACAACATGAATATCTTTACACGTGTAAAATGGATCTCTTTAATGTTTAAGATGACCTCTTGTCTTATTTCCATGTTTTGTGGACTTGACTGTACCTGCAAGACATTATACTATGACTACAAATTAGCCAACTGTGCTGGTTTTCTCTTCACAGTGCCTCCCAAACCAGCTCACCTCCAGAGTCCCCCGAGGGCAGGACAAACTCAAGCCCACAATCCCACTGCAGGAAAGTTACTACCTCAACGATCCAATGGCACAGAGCAAGACCTGAGTCCTAACAGAGGTTGTGAAGTTTCTGTTTATTGTGTCTGCCCAGCACAGAGTTGTCTAGGCTCCCCTAGTCCTGTCAGAGGAGGCGGGAACGGTTTTTTGAATGGAGTATCTCGAGCATATATCAGCCCTGCCAGACATGCTCAGGGGATTACAAATCTGACAAGCAGTCCAGTTTTAGGATCTCCAAGTCCAGGCAAAAGGGGCATTCAGAGCTGTAGCCCACTGAGGGAAGGAGGCCACAGCCCCGCTAAGTTGTCCCCCAGGAACCGGAGCCCTCTTGCAGGATTACTGCGGACCCCCAGCCCCGTGCAGGGGAGGATGGGGAGCTACAGCCCTGCCAAGAACTCTAAATCCTGGCTAGGACTGCACAGAATCCCAAGTGGCAAAATGGAAGGACAAGAGAAGAGAGCGCGGAAATCTTTGAGTGTGCCGGACTTGATTGTTTACTTGGAGGAGAACAGGTTATTATACTGATGAGCTGAATACTTTCCTGTAATGTGTATAGCACTGTAAAGAATCCAATCATTTCTGAACATTACTTGAATTTTCAATGATGGATGAAATTTATTCCTGCAGGATTCCCACTGAAAAGGTTGACCGCTCTCCACTGCAGTCACCCAAGTACGGACCAGCCATCACCATCAAAGTACCAGTTAACCTCAGACTCAATCATTCCACAAGTGAAGCCCATCTATCAAGCAATGGCAAAGAACACTCCCCTGGACAAATGAATGGCACAGTGCAGGGGAAAAGGTGCCCAAACGAGAAGGGAATAAATGAGAAAATGGATGAAGGCAAGACACACCTAGGATGTGGCTCTGGGTTTTCCTGCCAGTGGAATAAGCCAACTGCAGAAGACGGCAGGGTTCCTAGAAAGTCTAAAGGTGAACAAAATGATGAAGAGCGAGGACGTGGAGAGCCAAAAGATGAAGTGAACACAGAGCAGAAATTGTACAAGATAGCCAATGAACTCCTGCAGACGGAGCGGGCCTATGTGGCTCGCCTCCACCTGCTCGACCAGGTCAGTGTGGTAATCAGTTTGTGGCTACTACTGTGAAAACACAATGCAGTGCCTCTTTTTAAAAAAATGATTTGGATTTAGTTGTGCCTCTTTTCTTCCCTCTACAGGTCTTCTGCTCTCGGCTAACTGAAGAGGCAGGGCGAGGCTCATTTCCTCCTGAGGTAATAAGAAGTATCTTCTCCAACATTTCCTCCATCTACTCCTTCCACAGCCAGTTCCTTCTGCCTGACCTGGAGAGCTGCATCAGCCACTGGTGAGTGTTCAGACTACATGGCAGTAAGACTACTCATTACAATAGTGCTTATAAGGTGAGAAAGTTGAAAGTTATGGACCGGTTAAATCAGTCAGCATTACTAGGGAAGGTGCTGAACATTTGTTTTTGTGTAGTAGACATCAAGACCTGCTACCAAAACACCCTAGAAACTGGGGACTAAATGTAACCTGGTTGTTGTTGTTATTTGGATGTTAACAGCTTGTGGAGCAGAGAGCCGACAAAACAAAGATGTCAGGTTCCAAATACTTACAGATGACCATATACCCTTTACTTTGCCACTTCCACCAAATCAAGGTGTGAGAGCCCAGGCCTGGGTAATGTTCTGCTGCAGCATGCACCCTTCCTGAGGATGTATGCCGACTACGTCAGGAACTTTGACCAGGCCATGGAGCTGCTGAGGACCTGGACGGAGCGCTCCTCTGCCTTCAGAAACATCATCCAGGACATACAGGTAAGACGAGCTCAGCTGGGTGCATAGCGGTACTTTATCCCCATACACCTGAAAGTACAGACGTCTAAGTGGGGTGTCGTTTTAGAGTCAGGAGGTGTGTGGCAGCCTGACCCTGCAGCATCATATGTTGGAACCTGTCCAGAGGGTGCCACGTTATGAGATGCTGCTCAGGGATTACCTGAAGAAACTGCCAGAAGATAACCCAGATTATGAGTTTGCTCAGAGTAAGTATGCTGTAGCAGTGTCTTTATCACACTCCGTATTGATCGCCTCATCATGTGCACCTCCATTGTGCCGTTACCAGACCTCTCTCCTGCATGGAGCACCTGTCCATCTCTGGTGGGTCATTATGTCTGTAATGAGCAGAATGAACCTCTTCTTTTTGCAGAGTCATTGCAGACTATTTCCATGGCAGCCACCCACTCAAACAGCGCCATCCACAAAGCTGTACGTTACCATTGTATCCCACATCATTCACCACTGTTTTGAGTACCATTTCATCACTGTCACAGACCACATGACGTGTCAAAAACTAATTGCATCCTATATTGATTGCGTCCATACAGATCTGTTTCCGTGTTGCTCTCTCTCTCTCTGCCTGTAGGAGAGCCTGAAGCGGCTGCTGGAGATCTATGAGATGGTTGGAGAGGAGGAGTTGGTCAACCCGACTAACGAGTTCCTCAGGGAAGGTCGTCTACTCAAGCTAGCAGCCAGGAACACATCCGCCATGGAGAGGCACCTGTTCCTGGTTAGAGCACTGATGTTTACACAGAAATGGGTGCAGACACACTATGTCTTTGGGCATTTTGATGAGTGTATGATCTATAATCTGCCAAAAAGCTTTTTGACTGTGCATATGTAGCCCTCTAATATACTCTTTTAGTTTATCATAGAGTCACAGATTATTTTAAACTGCACTTTTTCTTCAGTCATCCCTAGCTGAACTGAAACTGTAAATCTAATATGATACAGTTTGCATACTGTGCTAAAGTTCATAAAAGTTGGTGTATAACTTTCCTCCACAGTTCAACAACTTTATGCTGTGCTGCACTCCCAAGTTCAGCCTAGTGGGGCAGCGTTTTACTGTCCGCTGTAGGATCGGAGTGGATGGCATGCAGGTGCAGCAGACCACCAATGAAGACCACCCATACACCTTCCAGGTCTCTGGGAAGGAGAGGACCCTTGAGCTGCAGGCCAGGTTCAGTGTTCTAGTTTGGAAGTAGATGTATTTGATTTTAAATTACTCAACATATAGTCTAAACATAATTGTACATTTACAGTAAGTGAATGAAATGTGATGTCCAGTCTAATTGTAATTGATTATTTTTTTCAAGCTCTGAACAAGACAGAGATGAGTGGATAAAGGTAAAAGCATTTTTATCATTTGCCGCACACATTAAATATTACATGGATTAGGGAAAGATTGAGTAGTGTCAACTAAGTCTTCTAAAAAATCATCTCCAGGTAATTCAGGAAGCCATTGATGTGTTTCAGAAGAAACATGAATCGTTCAAATTGGCATCTAAGGAGCTAAATGTAGAAGACCCAGTAAGTGATGACATTTCCAAAGGGGGCTTGTGTATTTATGATCTTTTCACATTCTGTAAAGCTTTTGCTGACATGGGTGTGCGTGTGTTATAGACGGAGGAGCTCGGCCGACGCGCTCCTCGCTGGATCAGAGACAACGAGGTGACCATGTGTATGAAATGCCAGGAACCTTTCAATGCGCTCACCAGGAGGAGACATCACTGCAGAGCCTGTGGCTGCGTGAGTTACGGGATGAGATGGCTCAACACACAATACAGACAAAACCTCATTTTAGGCCAAAATGTCTGATTGGTCTTTCTGCTCCTCAGGTGGTGTGCTGGAAGTGTTCCGACAATAAAGTGGCTTTGGAGTATGACGGTAACAAGCTGAACAAAGTGTGTAAAGCCTGCTACTCCATCCTGACTGGTCAGAGAGGGGAGAGGATGGAGGGAAAGAAGAGAATACTGGAGGTGTGTTGTGACGAGGGTTTAGCCTTCAAACCAAAGCCAATCATACTCTTGCATCCTTTTTAAGAGCATTGTGTTTTCTTGTATGTGTTCTACCAGTCAGAGGCAGCGTCCAGTGACGGTGTAATGAGCAGCTTCCTGCTGTACGGTGACAATCCCAAGACCTGGCAGCAGGTTTGGGCTGTTATCCCCAGGACTGAACCCCCAGTCCTCTCTCTGTACACAGCTCCACAGGTACGAATCTTTGTGATAGAGACCATGTACTGTCCTTTTATTTTGTCATGCAAGACTATTGCATTTTTATTTTCAAATTCTGAGTAACAATGCCACACACTTGTTGCTGTTTGTCTTTTACCATCATGTGGGTGTAAAAGTCAGATGTGTATGCATGTGATGTTGTCACGCACAGATGTCATTCGTCACTCCATAAGTGGCAAACATGCAACACAAGCCAGAATGGACTCAGTGACTATAATTGGGAAGAGCTGTTGTGCAATCAACTGCACAAACAGATTTAAAGGGTTCAGAGAATGACCTGCTTCTTTTTAAAGATGGAAAAAAGCTCAATCTTCACAAACTGGAATGTTCTTTGACGTCAATGAAAAACACCTGCATGTTTGTTCAATGCCACAGAAATGTTTTACTACTGACAACGTTTCGATCCTGCTTGGATGCTCGTCTGGTCAACACCAAGCAGATGAATATCTGAGTAGGATTGAAATGTTGTCAGTAATGATTAAATTTTATTTTTTTGGCATGAAGCAGATCTGCAGGTGATCTAATGTCCATTGCTGCTGACTTCTAATAGCCTCACACCAAGATGCGTTTAATTACTCTCCTTCAACAAATCCTATTGACGTCTGTGAATTATTATTATTTTTTTTTTTGCATTACATCTAGGACCAGTAAATGTCCTTTAAAAAGGCAATGTTGTCCCATGGTGGCAGCAGAAAGCGCAGCCAAATGTGTGACTGTGAGAAACATAACATACAATTTTCATAGTCATCAAACCATTCAGTAAATGTTCTGCATTCATGTTTCTCCACTCATTTCTTCAGTTTTTTTTTTCTCATAATATGTCCAAGACTGGTTTGTTTGCCGCTGCAATATCCTCTGTTAGAAAGTAGATCACACTGTTGTGTTGAAGTCCCAATTTGAGATTTGTAATTGCAAAAAAAAGCTCAAGATATGAGATCTTTCCATGCACAGCTTCAGCCTCTTAATCCACCACCTGCTTTTCTGTCCCTTTCATCCACCATGTATCTCCAGGATGTGAAGCCCATCTCGTGTATCCCTCTACCGGGCTGCAGCGTGGGGGACGCCCCTCAGGAGCTCCAAGGTCAGCCTTGTTTCTCTTTAAGCCAATCCAAATCCATCCACACTTTCTCGTGCAGTGGCCTGGACCTCAAACAGAGCTGGCTGACTGCTCTGAAAGTTGCAGTGACGGGCAGGATGCCAGTGTGCAGACTCAGTGGCATTGATGGTAATACGAATGATGGAAGTGTCTCTGGTGAGGAATTTCTCATCATCGGCAACAAGGAAAACCACTCCTGAATGTTTTGAGATGGAAAGTACTCATACAAGCAGGACAACCGACGAAACGAGTCCACTGTAGCTTTGAACTGTTGGTTTGATAGAATTAATTCAAATCTTTCTAGAAGTGAAGTTCAGGAATGTTAAGGTTGTTAATACACACTAATCAGACTGAGAACTGTTTTCCTTAAAAGTGGCAAAGCACTTTATTTCTGAAATGGTTTACAGTAAAATAAATAAAGTGAAGGTGTTTTAACATGAGTCAGACTATCAGTTCAACTACAAAGATGCTCTGTACAGGGTGTCTAAGGTGCCATGCGATGTGGCATGAAAATACACTTATGGGATTTTTTTTTTTTCTTTTCTACAGCGGACCGTTTGAACACATAATTGCATGAGGGGTTCAGTGATACACAGAGGCTCTCTGGGATCATAATTGCCTTATAAAACACATTCAACTGATCCCACTTCTTCACAGATAATGTTACAGCAGTTGAATATTTACACTCAAAACAATTTACAGCTAAAACTAAATAAACAATTAAAAATTAAATGGATCAAAATGATCACTGTGAAACAGTATCAAAGGTTAGCTTGGTGCATGGGATGTCTCAATCAGAAAGACAAAACATCCTTTTTAAGAAGCAAAAATTAACATGAAATGATGTTCCTTTGACAGAATTTTCTTTTCAGTGCATGTATTTTTACGTAGCAATGATGTAGTGACTCTTACTCTAAAGGAAAACACTGACCTTGCTGCTCCACATGAAATGCAATACTATACCTGATCAATGGAGGTCTGCAGGCTGAACTCAAAAATGGCCCATCAAAGGGAAAAATTGCTTTAAGCTGCATTAATCAGTATTATAGAAGTAGATTTTTTTTTTTTTTTTCTTTGGCTAATTGTGGTTATATGGAACATCACCTGCATGACTCAATCTCACTACTCTAATCAACTGCAAATGTTCAGATAATCCAAATTCGGATTTAAGCTACGTATCCAGCACTAGATGGGAGACAGGCGAAGTTAGCTGCTAAAAGAATATCCTATCTTTCTAAGGAGCTGGTGAGAACCAGAGTCGAGTTAAAACAAAGACTAAGAGCTGACAGAACTGCTAATGTTTCTTTGTGCTTGCTGGATGCATAATTTGGCCATCAAGAACTTAACAAGCCAGTGATGTAGTTGCTGTCATTTTTCAGTTCTGCCCTCTAGCGGCCAACATTTGATTAATGCAGCTTTAAGGTTTAATTTGCCAGTGTCAAAGGACCTTCTGGTCTCATGTTTCTTTTGTCACTTATGCACTACATCATGTATCAACAGCAATACACAACAAATAGATACCAAGTGCAACTTCTCTGCTTAGCTGTTGATGGAGACGAGCGTATCTGCTTCTATCGTGTGCATCAAAATGTACAGAGCTTAAAAGTCAGAGCTGTGTCTAAACTGATTCTCTGTGATCTATTCTGCAGATGGTAGCTGTTTAAAAAAAAAAAATCGACTTGGTGTCTCTGACTTGAGAGAATCCTCTGAAGCTGTGAACTCGCCCCCTGAAGGCCTGTCTTTGTCTTCATACTAGAGCTGCGAACACAAAGTAGACATTTGAGAAAAGCATTGAAGATAAACAGTGCTCTTTGTGTAACAGCTTATTCCTCTAAATTGCAGACCCGGCTGACGGCCCGGCTGCATTTTAAATAGCTTCTATCTCCACGTGGACATCATTAGAAAATCTGATTTGGTCTTAGCTCAGGCCAAAAATAGTGAGTCTTAACATGATAACTGACCAGTTTGTCATTTAACGTTAAGAGCCACTTAAACAGCAGTGCGTACAGACATGGCTCTTCAAGACAAAGGTGGTTTGACCTGCTTGTGGAGACATTAGTTAAATTTCAAGGAAGGAGGCCCTGATTTGGACCTAGAGGCTTAAAAATGAGATGTTTAAATCCAGCACTTGATACAAGGATAGCAACACTGGCAGACAGGCGGACCCCATACCACACGTACGCTGACACACTGTACATGAAGAACAAAAACTGGGTTATTTACAGGGGGGCTTTTTCACTCTCATACATTACTCCTCTGGGCGTGTTTTGTTCACTGAGAATCTCCAAATCACTGGCTTCATCGTCCTTCAACTTGATGTCCAAGTACAGTTCCCTTTACTTCTTAAGTAGTAATTTGATCTTCTCATCATTTTGACCTGCCATCCTTTTGCTTTCAAAATGTCTCAGTGTTGAAATACGGCAGCTGTACAAGATCCAGAGTCAGCCAAGGGTGAGTAATCCATCTTGAGGGTGAGTTTATCTACCTGAGGCTGTCGCTAGTAGAACTGACCTCAAGACTCTTGGTTATAATACATGAGAGTTGGCCGTTACTGTTGCTCCTGCCATCAGGTTGAGACGGTGAACATAAGACACACGGGGAGTTAAACAACAAAAAAGTTATACCAGAGAAATTCCTGGAGGCTCAAACAGTCCCGAAGCCTCCAAGAAGCCAGTAGTGCAGCACTCACGGCTCAACCCCCTTTTTAAAACCAGTGGTGGTGAAGATCTGACGTCTGTTGTCTCTCAACTGCAGCACAGCTGCTCCGACACCAGCAGGGTGTCGTAGCCGTAGATCTCCAGCAGGTGGAGCAGGAAGAGCCTGTCTCCATGGGGATCCAGACCCATGGCCCTGACGCTCTCCGGGGTCAGCGTGGGATCAGGGCTCGCTGCAACCTCACTGAGGGTCTGGAAAATCCTGTTGTTCTGCTCCAGGAAAAACCTGCATGTGTTGAGATTTAGAGGGAAGGTGGTAGTTTGAGATCTATTACATTTCTTCACAGTTTAGAAAGTATATGCAAAGGTGACTTTTTCCATTTCCTCCCACATTCCTGTGGTTATAATTCCACATCTTTATGCTGAGCAGCAGCAGGTATAACAAGGAAAAAGCACAATCCCCCTTTAATAACTGCAGCGACAGCGAGAGGTGGAGAAAGATCAGGGGGATTCTGTCGGGCTCATTACCTCCTTGATTCAATTTTAAGTTTCTAAGCTGCCACTGTGACGGGACTTCTTTCCAAGACCCTCATAAAAAGATCAAGTCATGTGTGCTCTGGGCACAGTGGTTAATCAGTGGTTACTCCTCCTTTGGCTGGTTAAATGAATCGTGTTTTACTTACAGAATAAAGAGATCCTCTTCACTGGACACACAGTCTCCATTCTCCTCCTGGGAGTACAGCAACATCTGCCTACATGCACAGACACACAGTTTATTTCAGGCAGAAAACCTACAGGAGAGAGTGCTCTCTGTGATTTATACCTAGATATGAGATACTTTAACTTCAGTGCATTTGCATGAGCTTTTAGTTGGATAACTGCTAGGATAGATACTTTTCCTCTGTGGCACAGAGGAAGAAGATCTATCAAACTTTGGCTTCAGTAGAAATATGTTTGAGTCGCCTACATTCATTGATAGTTTTGGTCTTTTTATGGGTGTTGTTGATGTAAGAAAAGTATAAACCTACACCAGCCTTAGCCTTTGATTACCACTGTGGTAACTATTGTGCAAGCAGTAGTCCTGCAGTCACTGACAGGGTTACCTACCTCTGTTCGGTCAGTTTGCGATACTTCTCCCTGTCTGCAGTGCTGAGGCGGAGCAGAGGTTTCAGTCCGTCTCTGTAGGTCTTTACATTCTGATTGTCTACATACACATCATACAGATCCTTCTTCTCCTCAAAGATCTTCTCAGTAGTACCTAGGAATCCAACCACACACAGGATCTCTAAGATCTGAGATACAGGAGACGTGTATTCAACCAGCTAGTCCTTTTTTTTTTTTGTAATAGGACCTCTAACAAATGTTAACATGACTGGAGCAACCACTTACACGCTACGTAGGAGAGCTCGTTCTCCAGGGCGCTGATATCGGCCACATTAACGTAGAAGAAGGGCCGGAACTCGGGCACAGCCACGCCGATCCCAGGGATGGAGATGTTTGCCAGGCAGCAGCAGCAGTACACTGAGAGGGGTGGGGGGTGAAATCAGAAAAATGATGCACGAGTGTGGGAGAGAAAGAGCGACATAAGATGTGAAAGTGTGCATGATGTGTAGGCTGTCCAGACACTGCTGCAACCTGGAAAGGAAACTAAAATCCAATACTGATACAATGAATTAATAAAGGACAGTTCTCTGAGTAAGATTAAAGGGCGTCAGCTATAAAAACATGTTTAAACTTTAACTAAAAACATTAAAATATCATTGTTTTTTAAATTGAAGGAACAATTTGACATTTTGTGGAATACACTGTTTCACTATCTTACCAAGAGTCAGATCTGTCTATTCGATGTGAAGCTGGAGCTGTAGCACCATTAGCTTAGCATAAAGACCAAAGTTCAATGACAACATTGTCAATTTTACAGGTTTTGTACAGATTTAAATAAGCAGATACAACATTAGTTAGTTAATTAATGAGCTTTAAGGGTGCTGGTAGGTGGATTTTGGAACCTTCAGACAGAACCAGGCTAGCTGTTTCCCCCCGTTTCCAGTCTTTGTGCTAAGCTAAGCTAACCAGCTGCTGCTTCATAGTGATCAGACAGACATGAGGGTGTCATCAATCTGACTCTAGGCAAGGAAAAGAATATGCTTGATTCCTAAAATGGAAAAAAACTATGGAATCAAGCTACTCAAGCGCTTGTGAATAAATCCATGTTTCTTACCTCTGTAGCAGACCACACCCACGGGTGGAGGGGAGAAGATGAGGATGCGTCTGCGGAGGAGAGCCAGTTTCCACAGCACCATGATCTGCTCCCCAAAGAAGCGGATGAACTGGGACATGCAGCCTGCAGGGTGGGTGATCTGGGCCAGAGGGATTCAAACACAGAGGTCACTACACTGCTACTAATACAGTCTAATCTTCACAGCCAAAGACACCAGCTGACATAGGTGTAGAAGAGGAAATGCTCCTCCTACCTTCATCTCTGGGTGCATGCTGTGGTTGATTGCAACTCCCCAGGCATTGGCTGGACATGCAGTAACCACCCCATCACCGCTGGGGGGCAGAAGTGCTCTCTTGTCCTCATAGAAGGCCTCCAGGGGGGAGTAGTGGCCAGGGGACTGAAGCTGGAGCCTGGATCGAAGGACAAAAAAAAAAAAAAAAACAGGCATTAAAACTAGAAAAGACCTTAAAATAAAATCTACACAATTATATGAGCAGAATTTTCTTAAGCAAGGTGCAAAAAACTACAATCACAATACAGCTAATCGAAACTATTCCAATCAATCCCACTTCATTTTTAAAAGGAAATGCACACAATGGATAAAAAGTAAACACTTTACAAAGCACATGCTCCTGTTTAGAAGTGCATGTGTGTCTTGTCTCCGCTCAGCAGCTCAGAACAGTCTTGCCGTTGCATTAGGTGGTTTCACCTCTTTGTGTGGAACAAACATAACTTTACCTATATTTTCAAAATAGCCTGGATTGCACTGTTCAGCACAGAGAGCCATTCTGGTTTTAAAATGTGGAATGCATGTGGTTAACAGTTGCTAATTAGTGCAGAAACAGTACAGTGAAACAATCAGCTGCAGCTCTTTGTAATACAAATGAATTTGGCCTGGAAACCCTCATTCAGTAACAATAGACTGGACTAAATTGAAGTGGCACCGATATTCATTGGTCTGGATGTGAGTCTGGGAAAAATATGCTACCAAAGCGCGGAGTAAAAACAGCTGCTTAACATAGTAAAGCTCAGATTGTGGCGACAAAATGTGACGATTTTTAATGTTAAATCAGAAATGGAGGTAAGGAGGGACGGAGGGACGGAGGGAGGAACAGGGGGAAAGTCTCCATAAATTCCTGAACATCTTAACCACCTCATGACCAACAGTGCGTCTTTCATGCCAAAGCAGTCAGCAGATGAGGTATCTGGAGCGAGCTACGCGGGGAATGATGAGTAAGGAGCACGGCTGTGTGACTGGAGGCCAGAGTGTGGGAACCACAGAGGGGGAAGAAAGGAGGATCAGGGAAAGCAAAGAGGAAGAGGGGCTGAATATAGAGAGAGAGCTGTGTTCATGAGCAAGTGTGACAGGGGTGTGACACATCTTGGGATGTCACGCCGAGGCCTGTCTGCAAGAGCAAAATTACTAATGGGGTGTAAACATAATGGAAGCGTGGTGTGGTGGAAGGAGATCTAAGGCTCGAGAAAGGGACAACGGGAGTCGTGGAAAGTGTGAGAGTGGTCTATTTTGAGATGAGGGGAAAGAGGAGAGGAGTGAGGTTAAGAGGAGTCAAAAAGCCACAGTTGCCCCGAGGGGCCATATTTGAACTGATGTTTGAAGCCTCTTACAAGATAAGTGCTTCTCTGGATCAGCACCAGTATAGAAAGTGTTTTTTATACTTTGCTTAACATTTCTCACCAAACTTAACATCCTTACAGCAATCACAAAAGTGGAGTCTAGTATCTCCCTCGTGAAAAACAATTAACTATTGTAAGGAGTCATTTTTTGGAGCCCTAACTAACTTTAAGGAGGGTTAAAATGATTAGCGATCGCGTGACGATCCACGAGTGCAAGATTAAATTAACTGGGAAGAAAATTATAATCAGTCATAATCATTTTAAGCTATTTATGAACCAAAATGTGCTGATTTCCTTCTCACACATGAGGTCTTACATTGCATTTATTACCTTTACTTACATTTTGTACATGTTTATTTTGCTTAGTTGTTTGTATTCATGGTGGTGGTCACTTTAACTTTCTGTGCTATTGTAACACCAGAATTCATCAAGGGTATTATCAGTAAAGTATTTCTATCTATCTAATCTCCACTTTTAATTTTCCCCGTCGTGGGACTAATAAAGGAAAATCTTATCTTTACATCAACATGGGGAGTCCTTCTGGTGCAATAGGACAAAAAGGGAGGCGCATTGTGCTAAATGGACATCATGGTGACGGCTGAATATCTTTAGGATTCGGTGTAGCCAAAACAAGCAATTTGAAGTCTTCACCTCGGGCTGTTGGGAAATTGTGCCTGAAAGGAACTGATTTATTGGTTGCAGGAAGTGACAGCTGCTGCCGTGCGTGAGCGGACCACCTCTCTTACCTGACCTGGTGCTCCAGGAAGCTCATGTAGCGGTAGAGCAGGGTGTAGGAGGGAGACAGGATCCCTACCGACTTCATCCTCGCACCCCTCTCCACCGTGCTCTCCACCGCCATGTTGGCGAAGCAGGCGAGGCCAAAGTAGGAGCCCTTCCGGAAGTAGCTGAGGATGGAGGAGAGAGAGAGAGAGAGTTAGAGGGAGAGAGACGAAGCCATGAGTCACGAAAAGCAAAGACACTGCCAGATGGCTGGGCTTTTTTTTTTTGCCAGGCAACGCTTTCCGTCGGTCTGTCCTGCCAGGAGGAAGACATGGGCCGCATCCTAATACTCTAAATTTGCTTCCTCCACTTGTTTGTGCCCTTCATGTTATAAAGAAGGTGAACAACTTCCTCCATTGTGCAAAATATGTGTGCTGGTCATGCACACACACACTCACATGAAGTCTGTGGTGACTCTGTGGGAGCCGCTGGCGATGGCTTTGAACTCCACTCCCTCCAGGTCCATGTCTTTGGGTAAACACCACTCCAGCATGTTTCCTATCACACCCACACAACAGACAGAGAGGTAGCGTTACAACGAGCAGGCAAGCAGACAAGCGCTGATACAAGACCAGCCGGTAAATATATTATCGACTCTTCATTTCATGCTCATGAAATAACAGTGACACAGCCCCGACTGGATTTGAAATTCATTATGTGTTTATTGAACGCCGAGCTGCAGCTGAGCAAATAAGGTCTGATAGGAGCAGGGAAACAGAGAAGGTGACTCAGCCGGTGTGGTTTTCTGTCTAATCATTAGCTGCATGTATCCAGTCGGTGGAGTTCCTGCAGAAATGTGAGTTGATTTGATTGAGCTTCACAGGTCTGCATCATCCACCTGCGGCCGAACACCAGAGATGCTCCATTGCCACTTTGACAGCTGTTACTGACTTCAAGTATTAAGCTTTAAGTATCCTGCAGTGCAAAGTGCCCATCAAAGCTACTGACAGACCGGAATAAAAACACCACTTCTAGTTGCAATGGTAAAAAAAAAAGACCCCATTTAAACCCCATTTGTGAACAAGAGCATAAAATCAGCTCTGATTGGTGACTAAAATGAATCCTAGTCCTTTTCTAATTAGTCCTCCACATCCTCTAGAGCAGAACAGGCTCTGAAATCTGCTCGTACATTTTAAAGCCTAATTTGTTAGCTTTAAAAAAAAGGCATCATGTGGATGTGTTGGTGTCTTTTGTTGCACGTCTTTCTCCTTCTGGTGTAAACACAAAAATACTACAGCCCTGTCCAATTTGTTGCACACAGTTTCATATTAGTTGTTTGTAAAATTCAAATATGAAAACGTTTATTAATACGCTGAATAAACGTGTATGTTTTCCTCTGTGAGATGAGCCATAGCCAGCTGTCTTGTAATATTTCATACCACAGATGCCAGTCCACTGTGAGCCATGATGTGTGGTTATGTTATCACGAGCCACCCTGTGAATCCTGGCTCTGGCATTCAGGAAACATGTGGCAGCAGCTCATTAGAGGACTGAGAGTCCGGGCTAACAATATTGACCGTGCAGAGCAGGAACTGATCCCAGTGTGTCTTCACCCGGAGTCTCATTTGTTGGCTTCAAATTGAGGCCTTTTTCTGTGACTTTATTATAACCTGTCCGTCACCCTGTTCTCCTGCTCTCAGCTGCACTCTGTAGGGAATCAACTCAGGTTTTCTCTTTCATCTGAGACACCCAATAACATGGTTTTGTAATAACATATTTTTGAAATCAATCATTAATAGGTCATTAATTAACCTGTGTGGCTGCTATTTCCCAGAAGCTCATCCTGTCTTCACCATGCTCCTCATTAAAAATGTATAGGCCCATTCTGCAGAAACAACCAGCTGATTGATCCCCCATCACATAACTCATCCTGACATTTTAACATGTCTGTTCTGTAGTAAGACCCCAGGGGGCCTCGTGGCTTTCTGTCATGTCTCTAAACTTATGGCCAGATGAGAAAAAGCCACACCTGTAGGAGAAGGTTCTGCACACTTGGTACAAACAGGGCGTCAGAGACAGCGACTGCTTCCACTAAACGAGGCAGGCTTCACCTATTTTACCTTTCCTGTCTGCCAACATCATCCTGCACACATCTTGTATTTAATCCAACAAAAGCGATGCATGTTTTATGCTTCACCTGATCTGGTATTGAATGTAACCACAAAGACCGACACAATCTGGTCCTTTTCCTCCCATTTCACCATCCTGTCCTCCAGCGGCACCTCCCTCGATCCTGAATCCGAGAGATGCTCCTCGCTGTCGGGGCGCAGCGCTTCATCCTTGGCCGGCGGGGCGGTGGAGGTCGCGGGCGGGGCGCTGCAGCCGTCTGCGTTGGACCTGCTGGGAGTGGGACCCCCCGGACTGCTGCTCCACCCAAACCCCGGCGCGGTGCATCCTGATGAGGCACGACTGTTGGAGGGGCTCGCCAGACGGTCTTTGGCGTGTGCAGGCACCGGCGCCGCTCCGCCGGGCTTCTCCGCGGACGGAACCTCCTCCCAGTCCAGCAGAGGGGCTCGATCCGACCGCTCCACCATCCTGTCGGCGGTCCCTCCTCGTCAGTCTCACCGCGGATTGTAAATGATGTCTCAGCCGACGGGCACCAGGTCCATCCGTGGATAATTACACCTCAGAGCGATTCCCACATTGCAAAGTTAACCTAAACTGTTTAAAATGGCTCCATTTTGCATCAGATTAACGTTGCGCGTTGCAGATTTCACATCTATCTTTATAATCTTTCTTGTCTGAAGTGATCATAAATTTGATGCTGTTCAGAGAGGGCAACTCCTTCGTCTCATCTAAGCTGCATTCAAAACAATTCACCAGCCGCTGTCACATTCTCTTTATTAGGAATAGCTGCTGAACAGTTGGGAACACGCATTTTGCTTTGGCGTCTTGAACGCACCACGTAACGACGGCGTCAGGAAGAATCTGAAGCTTCTCTTCACAAACAGCACTTTCGTCTAAATTAAAAACAATGTTTTAATAAAGCAGCGCGCCCACAATTAATGTCTAATTAATTAAAAATAACTATTAATATGTCAAATATCTTGTTTAATTTTTTCATCATCAGTTAATTTAACAGTTTAATGGCCCGTTGTTTTTTAACGTGTTGAATGTTGTGAAACAAAATCAAAGCCAGAGTCGGTGACGTCGTTCAGTGACACGTCAGCCACACGGAAGAAGGTCTCTGTCCAACCTGCTGCTGTGCCGCTGATACAAGGAGCGTAGTCTTATAAAAATGGGTGAGTGTTTTAGCTATCGCTGATTAAAGTGTGTATTTATTCTTTAAGTGTGTGTGAATAACTACTTATATTGGTATATCTCTGTTTTGTGTCTACCTGCTCCATTTAAGGCGCAGTGCAGCTACCGTTAGCTAGCTAGCTACCTAGCTAACGTTAGCTATTTACAGCGAATGCCATATGCTTTTGGTGTGCACGCTGCTTAAACATTTCCCTTCCAAGCTATTCAGCTGTTGTTCTTTTATCATATCTACATATTGGCGTCAAGGACACAAGACATGAAGCCCTCTTCACTTAATTCACGCCTTAATTATGCCCTCAGCGCTGGTTAGTGCAGCTAAGCTAACCTCAGCCAACTTGCTCAACCACCTGAGTGGCAGTGAAGGAGGCCACTGTTGTTCAAGTCAGCAACAGAGCTGAGTTTTAAATAGTGCGAGGAAAGCTCATTCTTCCATATTTCTGTTATTCATCAAGGAGTAACCTTTGCTGCTATTTTAACAGTTGATTAACCATCGATTGAACTGTTATGTTATGACTTTTGGAGCCATTAAGTTTGCACAAAGTCTAAACTGTGAAAAGTGCCCATAGCTGTTCATTATAGTCCTAAATAATGTGCACGCCAGAGTATTTAATTAATGACGAAGATGACACACAGATGTTTGCTGCTTTAGTTGATAAATGATCAAAATCACATTTTCTATCTATACACATGATAAAAGCTGTTTTTCTCAGCACTCATTCCCCCTCTGTGTGTCTGTTCTCCAGGTGGTTTCTTCTCAAATCTCTTCTCGGGCCTGTTTGGCACCAGGGAGATGAGGATTTTGATCCTGGGTTTGGACGGCGCAGGAAAAACCACCATTCTGTACCGGCTGCAGGTTGGAGAGGTGGTGACCACAATCCCCAGTATGTACTGGCTTGCTCTCTTTCTTTATTTCCATATGTTTCAGTTAAATACCCAGTTCATCAAATGCACTATTTTTACCATAGTGGTATGAGAACAACCTTGTAAATGGGATCCTGCAGGGAAATGCTTCTACACGGAGAGACTTGGTAACCACAGACAACCAGTCTAGGCAGCATTCCTCTTTGACACATCAGGGCTTTGACTGGAGAGGAAGCTAATGCAGTATTTAGCCATGTTATGTATGTGGCCAAACAAACCAACAGTTGGCTAATGTCAGTGAGGACAGCTGTGATAAAAGGAGAAAGTTTATTTGTGGTTTTCAAACATTTTCTTGGCAGCATGTAGCCTGATCAGAAGTGTGTGTGCATTTGATTGCACAACTTTAGGAGTCTTTTCCTCATTATTTTGAATGTTTATTTACACTGTGTGTCACTGGTACGTTGATTTGAGGATCATTGTGGAGCATCATATATTTAGAACAAAGACAGAATGCTATAGATATGAAGATTTATAATGAAGTTAACCATGACCAATTAGTTCTAGAGAAAATTAATTTTACTCAAAAGGGACAGATTACAGACTTATCAAATACACTATTACAGTATTGTGACCCTAAAAAATATTCAAATTTAATTGTTCATGCTACATTACATAGCCTGAGAATAGAGACTAAGCACCGTCTGCGTGCATGTCATAATCACATTCCACATGCTGATAATCACCATGATGATGTTCTGTGGCCTCACTGCACCCATTTGGATCTCTCTCTGCGCAGCGATCGGCTTCAACGTCGAGACAGTCACATTTAAGAATCTGAAGTTCCAGGTGTGGGATCTGGGAGGACAGACGAGTATCAGGTAGGTGGAAGCGGCTGTGCTGTGCAGCTCCCGGGAGTCGATGTGTTTTCACCCCTAACTTATCTTAACCCCTCTGCTTGACAGGCCCTACTGGCGGTGTTATTACTCAAACACAGATGCGGTCATCTATGTCGTTGACAGCAGTGACCGAGACAGGATGGGCATCTCGAAGTCTGAACTGGTGGCCATGTTGGAGGTAAGTGTGCTTCTTCTCAACCACCACCTACAAACATCGAATGTGAGGATTTCTCAGCACAAGCAGGAACCATCATGCTAGCAGCAGGTCTGTAGGATGTCTAGAGTGAAATTATTCTACAGATTTTTATGTCCCTGTTCTTCTACTGTCATCATTGAGTCTTTGTGTCCAACACTGACAAGATACTTGGAAACTTAGTAGTAATATCTCTATAAGAATTGGTGTGGATCAAATTATTTTCTTGAAAAAAAGAGATTTCATAGCACATAAATTCAGATTCAGACAGATGGTTATGTCAGTAACATATCTCAAATCTATACATTGAGTTATTTCTATTTTAACATCATGTATTTCAAAGTGGTTACATTTCACAATCAAGTATTTAGTTGCTTATAAGATCCAAATTATTTCAGCTGTTTTTTAGCTGCCACTTGGCAAATCTGGGGCATTTCTAGCTTGATTTTGACAAGATGTCACAATGTATACTTTTTACAGCGTAGTTCTGTGTGTTATTCAGGAGGAGGAGCTGAAGAAAGCCATCCTGGTGGTATTTGCAAACAAACAGGACATGGACCAGGCAATGACACCCACCGAGGTGGCCAACGCTCTGGGCCTTCCCGCCCTCAAAGACAGAAAATGGCAGATTTTCAAGACCTCGGCCACAAAGGACATCGGCCTGGATGAGGCAATGGAATGGTAGGCTTTACCATACTCATTATATATAGAAACAAATGAGTCAGGGTGTTTAGTTTTTTCCTACTTCAGAACCGTTTCAAGATAACTATTAGATATCTGCTGGTGTGAGAGATTTTTATTTTAATTTTGAACATTTGTACTTTGTTAAAAGCTCTCAGTCAACAGTGAGCACACCAGCCATGTCAGTGAGGGCTCATAGAATATTTATTACACTTGATTACTCACTGTCTTCAGTATTTGTTCACATTTAGAACATGTTGCACAACACGTTATCTGTTCTTTGTGTTTATTGAGGCTGATTTGGATTCTCTCTCTTTGTCCTCACAGGCTGGTAGATTCCCTGAAGAGTCGGCAGTAAAGGCTCCCACCCATCCTGTGTATATACTCCTGACCTTTGACCCTTCTGTTTGGAGCCTTGTGACTGACCCCCCCTCCCCACGCCCCACTGGACCGGTGATTGCACTCCTCCCCACCTCCTCCCCACCTGAAGCCTTGGCCAAGCCCCCCCCCCCCAATGCCTAACGCCTTTCAAGCCTGGGACTGAGAAGCGAAGGCTGCAGTAATTTCTGGACTGGGCACAAACATACTAAGCCCCATCTCTCCCAATGCAGGTGACACGAGTGAAGGTTTTAGAGAGCCGTGACTTCAGCGATGGATGGGCCACAAGTTAGTATTTACATATCTGTGTTTTGGGAATGGGGAAAAAATGTTGCTAATTTTATTAATCCACTTGTAAGAGGCAACACTCGTAATTAATCATGAATCAAGAGGAATCAATAAATGAGACTGAAAAGCCCATCCACTCTGACCCTCTGTAGCATTTCTGAAATTAGGCGTCTTTGCTGGACAAAGCATCAGGTAGCTTCATCTTCTCCCCAACATCCGCATGTAGTGAAGCCAGAAGGCGCTCAGCAGCTGATGGGCACTAATGTCGGCAAGAAAAATGCTATTAAAATCCCATCAGGGCACAAACATTATCAGAGGTTCCACAGTACCGACTTCACTCCTGCTCCTGACCCGAGGACACGTCACCACTGACGGGCTCATTCCACAGTTTTTAATAGTGAATTTCCATGTTTAGAGCAGTGAAGGAGAAATCCAGCTGTGGATGGCAGACCTCTTGAGCGAAGCATTTTGCTTTACTGTGGGAAATTACAGACAGTAAAAAAAAAAAAAAAAAGTATATGTCCTCTGGCCAAGTGTTACTGCAGCCTGGGCTGTTTTTGTACTATAGACAGGCAGATTTAATGGCATGGATTTCTATTTTGTTCTCCTGTTCATTTGTGTTGTTCCCACTTTTTTTTTTTCAAATAATTTCACAGTTAATGTCTTTTTTCCACTGAAATCGTCAAGCTTTGGCATATGAGTCATTTAGTTACTGAACACTAACTGTGTGCTCAAAGTTTTATGGTTGCATATTTATATCTGCTTGTACAGTGAAAATGATTCTCAGTAAAGATTGCTATCAGTGATTGTACCCATTTTGTTTTAAGATTGTTTGATTTTAAAATTGTAACAGTAGTAGACAGATCGGGAAAAAAATCTTTTAATTACAAAATGCTGAAGTTTTAACTGCATGGGATATAAATCTGAGGACTATTCTACAATTCATATAAACTGACATTAGCTGCTCAGAGACGTCCTGCTGTGTATGTTTTCCAATTCCTTTTACACTCAAACATGTCGGACACCTGGAAGAGGAGATGGAGTACGTTATGATTTTGCTCGGTTAGTTGGAGTTTGTTTCCGCACACAGTCGATGTCGTGTCTTCTTTGTCAACTGACTTAATTTAAAGCAGAAAAAGTCATTATGTAACATCGGGGAGTGAGTCTTGTGGAATCTGCGGTCACATGTTCAGCTTCCTGCTGAATCAAAGCAGTCACTTCACTGGGTCACCTGACCACCTACACGGCTCACTGCACCATGGCCAGGTCTTTGAGCGCGTGGCTCCGGTGCTTCTTGGCTTTATATCCCGGCCGCAGGAACTCGATCTTCCTCTTCTTGGCTTCGATTTTGTTCTTGTGCTTCTTGAGTTTCTTCTTGGCTGCGATGTCTGGGTTGGTTACCGCCTGGGGGAACAGAGCACGATGGTAAATGGGTTGCAAGGATGTGTCGTTCTTGTGTTTGTACGTGTGTGAGCTCCCACCACATACCTGCATGGCTCGGTGTCGTTTCCGTGCCGCTCGCCTTTGTGAAAACTCCTTCTGGACAGCAGAGAAGGCCAGGGAGAATCTCTCCAGGCCTGTTTGTCTCTTCAGCAGATCGATCAGCTCCTGTGCCAGGTTCTTCAGTGTGGGATCTGGACATAGACGGTGGATGCAGTTCAGTGGAATTTTTAATTCTTTATACTTAATTTATTTGAGTTCTGCCAGAGTTTAAGGCTTTTTAAGAGCAGTTACCTTGGTCTGCGTAGGTGCTGTCCAGCTCCCTGTACAGAGGAGTGACGACAGTGGTCAGATAGGGGCCGAGGCGCTCCTTCCCCAGGTCCATGGCCATCGCACCCAGGAACTTAAACACACACGTTCTCTGTGGGAGAGGATGGAGGGAAGGAGAATGAGATTATTGACAATGGTGTGACTGCTTCAAATGTTAGAATTCAAAGGGAGTGCTGTTAAAAATGTAACGGCATGTTTAAATAAAATCAGGCAAAGAAAAGGGAAGTATTTTAAGATTGAAGGTGCATCACAGGCCCTAAACTAGAAACGCTTTCAGCTGAAGTTAATAGTTATTAGCTTTATTGTATGTTGTTAGCAAACAGTTGCTTATTTACATGTCCAATAGATGTGGAGTAGCATTGGAGGAAATATCTGGAGATCTCTTTATCTGCTAAATGGACTTTGTTCACCAACTGTATCCTTAAAATGATTATTGTGATAAATACATTTTGCCGCCTGCCCTGTGAGTAGACTGAGAGCTCAGTGACGTGTCTGAATAATAAGATTCTGCTGAACTGGGGGAAGACATGTATTTCCATGGTTACCTTCAGGGGAACTTTAGGGGTGTATGCCGCCTCTCTCTTGGCCATCAGCGACAGCTTCTTCATCAACCACAGCAGGGAAGGAGGCCGATCATCCTTCTCATCTTCCTCTTCCTCCTTTTCTTTCTCTAAATCTTTGTCATCTTCATCACCATTCTCACTTTGCCCTTCCTCCTCCTCTTCTTCTTCCTCCTCGTCTTCCTTCTCATCCTCCTCTTTCGTTTCTTCCGGAGGGGAAGTGACGTCCGACTCGGGGGAAATGAGGTAGATCACCTTCGCGACGAACAGCAGGTTCTTGATCACCTGTGAACGGAGCACAAACCGCCTGTCAATCAAATCTCGTGTGTGGTTTGAATTTGGCTTCGACTGCCGAGTGTCTCAGATGTGTTTCAGGTACCTGCTCTCCTGACGCCGTGTCCAGGAACTTGGACTGTAGCTGACTGCAGAACGATAGCGCCAGCTCTCTCATCTGAATGTCATTAAAACAAAAAAAGAGAACATTTGTTCAAACAGCCAGAGTAAGATGCTGAAAGTAGATCATCGCAGTAGAAACGTGCTGCCCTTGGCCTCACCTTCTTGTCAAGGCTGCTGGTGATGAAGACTGTGCCTGCCGACTGAGGCGAAGAATCCCCTCCTCCTCCTCCTCCTCTCCATAGAGCCACTAGCTGCTCCGCCTGATGGGCTGCGAACAGCTGACCAAAAAGCTGCGAGGCGGTCAGCCACACCCAGCAGTGAGGGTGTCGCAGGTGGGCTTCAATGTGACCTGCATGGAAAAGAAGAAAGTAAATGAGTGTGTGTCCAACTGATTTGATTTCACTTCATTACATGTAGTGCTTCATCCCCAAACTGACTGAGCAACGAAAGAGTCTGTTCAGTCAAACCTGTCGGACTCCAAATCTTCTGTCCCATTAACTTCAAATAAAACATGAGGGGCGTCAGATGTAATATAACCTGCTGCAAACAACATTCTTGTCAAGCTGCGGATAACAAAACTATTATTTGACCACATATGCAGTGAACTGATTCCAGACTGTTATAGATTAGAAAAGCAATAACAGGAGATGGTTGTTTTGCTCCAAATAACCTCTGTTGCTGTACCGTGCTACATATATAATCTATATGTGCACTACAAAAGGAAGCAGCATCATGTTCAGCATGTTCAGAACAGGACGGACGTGGAGGATTTAAGCTCAGAGGAAAAGTCATTTCTTGTGTTTTCTTTTCACCCCACTCCACTAACCCGTTCTGATGATCGTCTTTGGTGCCTAACAAAGACATCAGTGTTGCATCATCTGAAAATGTCTATATAAATGTATTTGGAATATATTTTAGGGTCCTGCTGAGTTAGGAAGTTGAATATGTCTGCTTAAATATCTGTACTTGACTTAATTAATACTTAATTGTACCACTGAATCAAATGAGGATTAACCTCCATTTGAATCATCTTTGCCAGTAAAAGCTCTGGCTGAACTGTTCTGACTGCAGATGTAACATCTAAGAAGACGGCCCTGATTGTAGTTTAAGGCTTGTGTAGAGGCTCTAATATTAGATGCATCAGTGTTACAACTGCATCCTCTCTGCTACTGTTCTACTTAAATGCAAACTGGTGAGTGTCCAGCTGGCCACAGTTCTCTCTGGGTTACAGGACGATAATCAGAGTTCCTCAGCATGTAGTTTTTATGGAAGAGGAGTGATGTGAGAGTCTATCAAACACTGACAAACAGATTTCCGGGTGTGAGTTTAAGTAATATGGAGGCGGTGTGTGTTGGTGCTTTACCCCAGATGCGACTGAGCGTGTCATGAGGCTTGCTGAGCTCCAGCAGGCCGCAGTGTTTGCTCAGTTTGGTGATGAGAGTCAGAAAACTGAACAACAGCCTGTCTGCCCCTCTCTCATCCTGCTCCTCCTCGATCTGAAAGACACACAGAGTTAAGAAGTTTGCATTTATTCACGTCTCGTACAACTTGGTGGCTGTGGACGGTGCCGATGTGTCGCCTCACATCTTCGTAGTTGTCGGGGTTTATCTCTTTCTCCAGCAGGGGCAGCAGGTCGTCCAGGCGGCGGGTGAATTTCTCCTCCTCCACCTCGACGAAGAGACCACAAATGTGAGCCCCGAGACGCCGCAGGTTGGCCTGGGAGGGTGGAAGAAAGGTCAAAGATTTAAATTATATCTTGTAGTTATATAAGTTTTTTTTCAGCTTTATTATCTCAGTGAGAGCGTTACGTTTTCTCTTCTCTTACCTGAGAGACGAGCTAAAATAACACGTTGACAAATAAATGACTCTGATTTTAATTTACTTTTGGGTCACACGTGTTGTCCCAGAATTGTGTTTGTACCTTTTCTGCACTCATCCATGTTTTGACGAGGGAGAACAGGGTGTTCTGCTGGTTCAACTCCAGCTTGGACAGCAGGACCTTGATGGCCATGGCGGCCATCTTCTTACAGCGTGCCGAGTCATCGTTGACCACGACCAGAGTCAGCGGTGCGAAGAACAAGCTGTTGTGCTGCAACAGCAGCTTCTGAAAAGAAGAAAAACCCAATCTGGTGACTGTCTGTGCTATGATAAGATTTGCATGCAGTTTTAACCAAAGTTTGTTTTTTTTAGTCTACTTCTTGTACTTGGTTACTTGAGAGGGAATCTACTCACCTGAGGGAAGGTCTGGAAGATGTAGGCCAGCATCTCCAGCACAGACTCCCTGCCTGTGTCGTGCTCGTAGTGCAGCTGGGCCACCACAAAGTCCAGGTGCTGTTTCAGCTTCCTCCCCAGTGGGTAGTCCAGCAGGTACTTCAGATAGATCTGCAAAACACAGATCATCAACGCTGGCTGAACACAAGCTTTTAAAACTGTCATTCAACGTACAGCAGAGAGGAAAAATGTGGTTTGTCCTCTTTTATGCTGAGTACCTGTCTGCAGTGGTTTCTGATCATGGCATTACTGCCGGTGACGGACAGCTTGGCCACCTTTTTCAGCACCTCCTCCATCTCTGGAACAACGAGCTTCCTGGACAGAATCGCCTGCAGGAGACATGAACACATGTAAACATTTTCCTGAGAGAGTTTGTCACAAAACTTTGATAATCTCTCATGTTTTCGCTCTTTGGGTTTGTCCTTCACAGAACCACAAACACTCCGGCTGACACTTGACTGGCTACCTTCAGCAGGCCGAAGGCGGTGGCCTGGCGGGACTGGTCGTAGATGTCCTCCTCAGCATATCCCAGCAACACCTGCAGTTGCGTCTCTGAGATGTTGTTGCTTTTGACATTCTTCACCAGAATGGTGATGGTCTGTGAGACAAACAGAGTGAACATTATAGACCAGAGCAGAAGTTTTAGCTTCATATTCTTTTATTAGGTTTCTTCAACCCGGGTGCTCCATGACATTTTGTTCTGTCATATTGTTCCAGACAGCTGCCGTCATCTTACAGGAACATAAATACATGGAGTCCTTACACAACAAACTGACAGATGGTATCACCTGTTCACCTTCAGCTGTGCATACATGTGCTTCTATTATTTGTGGTACCTTGAAGCAGTTCTGGACCAGGTGGTAGTTCTCCCCGCGGGCGGCTCCGGCCTTGGAGTAATCCTTGAGCAGGACAAAGAGCTGCTTGGTCAGCTGACTGGCGTTCTGCTCCACTGCGGGCAGAGGGAACTTCAGCAGCCATGTGAACGCTACCAGAGCCTCCGTGATCACCTGGGAGGAAGAAGAGATACAAGAAGCAGGTCAGGGTGGAGGAAGCCGAGGTCTCCATTTTATTTATTTGAGAAACTTTGATGCTCAAAGTTAGGGTGATAACAGGAAATGCCGGCACCTTGACATGCATGGAGTCGAGGCAGTCGAGCAGCAGCAGTATGAAAGGATCCAGCATCTGCAGAACTGAGGCCTCAGACGACGTCACTTTGGATTTCTTCAGACTCAGGTGGAGGAGCTGAGAAAGCAGCCATGTGTAATCTTTATTTCACTGCACATTTCAATGACATTATATTGCTACAAACTACAGCTAACAAAGCACCAGATGGGAGCACTGAATCCTAGCTTATAGAGAGTATCGCTGTGCACCTTGAGGCCAGCGTCCACCAGGATGTGCATGTTGGTTTTGCAGCTGACCGCAGCTTTCTTCCCCCCTCTCTTTGGAGTTGGAGGCAGGAGCAGGCAGCTGGGAGGGGGCAGTCTGGGGTCTGGGGGAGGTTTTATTGAGGCTTTCTCCCTACAAACACACATGCATATATACAGCGTCAAGCTCGGTCGATGGAAATAAGCATCGAAGTGATTTACTGAGCTTTTGTGAGTGTTTCTGTGTGTACCGGTCTCTCTTGGTGAGCAGCGGCAGACTCTCGCTGACCAAGCCGTGGCACAGCAGTAAGATATCCTGGGATGTCATGCGCTCGTTGACTAGCAGACCAAGGACCAGCCGCCGCAGCACGGCACCAACCCGGTTACACACCTTTAGACTGGACGAGTTCTCCAGGATCTGAGAGAAGGGGAAATGAAACATTAGAGTTAGACAGCAACTCATCTTTGTCTCCATGGTTACTCCATGGATTCAGCAACATTTGCTCCTGCCTCCTGCTCCTAAAAAGAATCCTACATAACAGTAATTTTATTAATCATCAGTGTATCCAGTTATATTTTAGACCTCCTGCTACAGTTTGTCACTTCCTGAGCAGCAAAGGAGGAGCTGCTCCCTCACAAGGCCGTAAGCAGTTACTGCATTACAGACCTGAACATGTCTCAGATTAATGCCCAACAGTTCCTCATCTTACTATTACTATTATTATTGGTCTTAAGGAAACTCTCTTGCACTCATTTGAGTTTAAACATATATTCATTCTTGTATATTTAGGTCTTTTTTATAACTTTCACATTAAATCAACCCTCCTACCTCCTTCAGTGGCAGTATTAACTTGGTGATGCTCTCCTTGCTGCAAAACTGGGCCAGCAGCTCGTAGGAGTCCATGCTCTTGCTGTGTCGAGCCTCCATCAGCTTGGAGACGATCCCCTTCACCTCCTTCTCCTCGGCCACAGCCCCAAACAGCTCGTTGTTGAAGATCTGACCAACAGGGATGAAGGCAAAAGGGGAGAATCCAGAATAAACATCAAACACATCATCTGAATCAGATTTAACCAAATACTGCCATCTTTATTATTTGAGGTGGGTTTGAGGTGTGAAACGTTCTTACATCGATGAGCATGTTCATGCATGGGTCCAGGTCGCCACTCTTCAGGGTCGGACTGAGGACCGACAGCAGCTGGTACACTGTGAACGTTAATACATGGACCTGGAAGCACAACAGAAAAACATTTAATAAGATTTTAGGCAAATATTCCCTATTTGTCTCTCACTTTCTTAAGAATGTTAAGGATTATTTGTGTGTTTTTAACTGTGTCTTTGTACCTGGTAGCCCTTCACCAGGACTCCTTGCATCTCTTTGAGCAAGTACTGCAGGTACCTGCAGCCTAAAGTCTCAAGGATCTTCACCAGAGTTCCCCTCGCCACATCGCGGATCTCCTGGAAACGGTTCCTCAGCAACACACACACCTTGATCAAGATTCTGGATGAGACGCACAAATTGTCAGAGAAAATACACACACACACACTACAATGACATTTTAAGTGGTCCAATAGTTTCAAGTAGAAAATTCTCTCCACACAACTCTCAGTATCCGGGGGAACGACACTGTGCTCCTTCAGTGCTGTGGTCTGGAACGTCTTTCTAAACAAAACACACAGCTGCATACCCAGGCAGGTTGGCGTCCATGATGTGTGGAGGCAGAGTCTGCATCAGTTTGACCATGGCGAAGGCTATTGGTATCCTCCCCACCTCCTCATCCTTCACGTCCTTTGACTTCACTGCCTTGTGCTCCTCGTCACGCTTTACCTAAGTGACACAGACACACACACAATTATAGGCCACTGCTGTTTAGAGATTTCAGAACAGATTAAGACTGTGCGTGTGTGTGTGTGTGTGTGTGTTCGGGTCTTACTTTTGCAGTGAGACACTTGTGCAGACGAGGAAGCACGCTGTTGTTAACAGTCTGGTGGATGGCGTCGATCAGAGACGCCAGCTCCTCTTTGCTATGTGGCAGGCCGCTGGTCGCCACGGTGGGTTTAGGAGCCACTGGCCCCTTGGCTACGGTGGTGGCTGCTGCCTCAGAGACGACACCCTTTTCTCCATCGGTGGTGTCCATTTCCATGGCAACGTCGGATGGAGCTGCTTTACCGTCGACCTCCATTGCCTCCTCATCATCACTTGCGTCCAATTCGTCAGCTGCAGCCTGCTCCTCATCATCTGCGTCGACAGCGACGCTCCCAGCTGGTTAAAATACGTGAAATTAAACACACTGATCTAATTTTTCAGACTTTGACACAAAATCCAATTTGAAAAGTGATCAGTCACTCACCCTCTCTGGCCTGGGCAGCCTCCATTTCTCTGCTGAGGGTCTCATGGTCAAAATGGAAAGCCTCCAGCACTGTGACCAGCAAACTGCAGTTCCAGACCAGAAAAGTGGAGGAGGAGAGTTTATTAAATAAATCATGTCAATGTAAGTATGATGAATTAAATGAAAAGGTTTAAAAAAAGTTATTTATAAGCAGACAGCCCCACCTGACAGCCAGTTTCTGCTCAGCCTGCGCCGTCTGCAGGATGTGGATGAAGTGTTTCAGGTAGTAGAGGTACTTGGACCAGGTCAGGCGGCGGCACACTGCGCCCACCACCTCCACCGACGCTGTTATCATGTTCTCATGCTGCACGAGAGGAGAGGAGAGGAGAGGAGAGGAGAGGAGAGGAGAGGAGAGGAGAGATCAGACACACAAGCAAACAAATAAACACAACACATGTATTAAAATCTCAAAGTTTGTAATGAAGCCGTTCAGATTTCTGCAGGTTTGTGTGCACATGAGTCACCTTGAGCATCTTTTCATCCAGCAGGGCGGTCATGGCGTACGGCATGATGTAGTTCTGGAGAGAGCGAGGCGTTAGCACCAGCTGGCCCTCGGTCAGCTGCTTCGCCAACTTCCTCAGGGCGCGACCCCGACGGTGGATCTAAACACAAGGAAAAAAAAACACACATATCAGTTTGATGGTGAGATGGGAAGGGAGAAAGGAGAGAGAGGAGTGACTTCTCATGGTTTCTCTCCTACCTGGATGTGCTTCATATGCTCAAAGAAGTCAGACTCGGGGTCATTGTAGTCGGTGAGCTGCACCAGGTCCCTGAACTCCTTCCTGGAGGGAAAGGTCTTCACCAGGCAGGCCAGCACGGTGGTGTAGTCATGCTGCACACTCTGGTAGAGTGAAGAGGAAGAGCCTTACTATATACTGAGTCTAGTGCTTTCATCTTTAGAGCATTGCTCTGGATATAGTGTGTGTTTTTGGGAGGAAAGGTGTGTGTAGCTACCTCTGTCTTGCTGCGAAGCCCCTTGAGTACAGCGTCCAGGATGGTGTGCTGCACGACGTCCTTGTAGATCTGCTCTCCAGCGCCGACTGCCGCCAGCTGGGTGATCACTGCAGACAGACACAAGGTGGCGTTGTCTGCCAGCGACATGTCACCAATCTGCACCAAAGCAGGGAGGGAGGGACGTTAAAAAGAGGGAAGAATTTAAATCAAAAAGATCATTAAAATATCTTCCAGCTGCAGCGGTTAGTTTAGACAGTATATCAGCTTACCTCATAGGTGTGGAAGCAGTTGTGCATGATGGTGCTGATGTAGTCCAGGTCCAGAGTGGTCATGTCCTTAACTCGCCTGCTGGCGTCTTGGAAAGCTGTCAGACGCACGTCAAAGTAGATCTCATCCAAGTGTCGGCTGTCAAAGGCATTGAGCTGGAGGAGAGCGGGCAGGAAACAATGAGTGTTTTCTGACTGGATGTAACTTTGTCAATAATACTGAACACGAAGAGTTAATGAAAAACATCTCTGGTGTTCTTGGTATGTGTGGAAATAATAATATAATTAATGCAAATGTGATGAATGATCTCACCTTTGCTGCTAAATCAGTGATGTACGTGAGTGAAGGCTCCAGATCTGACAGAGTCTGAAGACAGAGCAGCAAACACAGATTAAGACTGGGGAGGATCAACAAACATGCCAAGACTTTATTAAACGGAGTCAATATCTATGACTACAATTACATTTTAATCACTTAAGTCACATCTGGGCTTTATCACACCTAACTAAGTCTTAAATCAGAAATACAGCTGTAAAACCTAATACTTACCTGGAAGACATTAGTGAGGGCCTGCCTGGACAGCTTGTTCTGGATGATGGAGAAGAGTTTGCTGAGCGGCTGCAGGAAGGCGGAGGGCCGCGCACACTGTCGCAGAACGTTCTGCACTGTGGCCAAGATGTCGATTTCTGTCTCCTGAGGTGAACACATTCATGGGCAGCAGACACAGATTCTGTTACTAACACCTCTAACGTGGCCCAAGCGAGTTGCTCCGAGGCTCCCAGGCTTGGACCAAAACACACAAATAATAGGTTGTTGGTCTTACTTGAGGATGCTTGACTTTCTGGAGGTAGGGCAGCAGCAGGCTGATGAGCACCGAGCTCTGCTCCTTGTCGCTCACAAATCGACTGACCCTGACAGAAAAAAAGCAAAACATTCACAAAGTGAGGTTTGATGTAACTGGAGTCTTCAGATATCTGTACTAACTGTTACTTCCTACATTGTAACTCCTTACATTTTCAAAACAGCCTCCTTACTTTAAATGCATGCTTGAATCCTTTATTTTGAATCACTGGGTATCTCTCTTAATGAAAATATATTATATATAAATAAAGATTGATTGATTCAGAGCAGCAAGATGTTCCACATCTATACTCAAGTATCTGTATTTCTGCTCACCTCTGTTCAAAAGCTTGTTTCATGAGAAAACATCTGTAGCTTCATACAGTGAAGCAGAACAGAAACTGCAATGTGAACTAAATTGTATGTTCGCATCCAAATAAAACACTAACTTGGAGAGGATGTTGAGCTCTCTGGCCACCTGTGACCTGAACTTCTTCTTCCTGAGTCTGTCGGTGTTGCGTACGACTCCGCTGAGGTAGTGCAGCAGGGTGGATACGTGAGGCAGCAGCAGTCTGGAGCCCTGCGTTAATGAGTCTGGAGGAGAAACACCAACATGCACATTGTCCAGCATCAACAGTTACAGAATAAAAATGTTTAAACCTGCGTTATGGTCCTTTTATTAAAGGTAAACTCTGCTGACCTGCAGTGACAAGAGCGCCTTCCTCAGGCTGTGGGAACACACTGCTGTTGACACTCAGCTCCGTCTCCGTCTCTGAGGCAACGAAGTCTTCAGCGGTTGCTAGAGACTCAGCTATGTCCATTACCATGGCGATGGTAACTGGGGAAGCGTTCTTGGCTGAGAGGAGGGCGAAGACATTAAGGAGGATGTCACACTCCGGCCGGTTTGGCCTCTGCTTGGCCAAGAGGGGGAAGTACCTGAGAAAGGCAGACAAAGACATCTTTTATAGTTCCTTTAACTCACTCTGGTTGAAAACTACAACTAACTGGTGTATTAAAAGATGCTCAGGTAGACAGAAGAGCAAAGTGATGGGAGTAAGACAGACGGACAAGGGGGGGCAGATTCTAACCTGCCATTTTTGCACCACACGTGGATGAGCCTCAGCAGAGGGGTGGGGGAGTAAGGGCTCTCTGTGGGAAGACGACACACCTGCGCACAAAGAAAAGCAAACTCTTAGGCGATCCAGAAAACAACAGAGACCCATAAACCCATAAAAACAAAAAAAAGCTGCTGCAGCACGTACCTGGGGCCAGATCACAGCCTGGATGACGCCGTCCAGCTCATCTGGACTGAAGCTGTAGGAGTCAAAGTTGTCAAAAAAGTCCTGGATCATCAGGACGCCGAGTCGCCTCAGGTTCTTCAGAGGACTGATGCAGCCTGCACGCAGCTGCAGACAACAGGGGAAGAACTCGCTCAGAAATCAGGACACAGAGTCCTTTTTTTAGGTTTTTAGGATATTTTGTTATATAGTTTTACAAGGCAGTGTAGCAAGGCAGCTTTTGATGATGCTGTTAATACCAGAAGGCACTGCAAAAAATAACTGCAGTAAATCAGTGAAGTAAACTTTGAGGACTCTCTGAAGTTGTCTGAGTAATGTATACTTGAATTAAAACAACGTAATAAATCCCCGTCCTGATTACCTGGTCCCTGTTGTCCAGAATGGTGGACACCGAGGCGGTGACACACAGCAGGATCTGCAGCACCTTGGGCAGGTAGATGTGGATGAGGTTGCCCAGTTTCTGGATCACCACCTTAATGATGTTCAGCAGGCTGTGCTGACGGCCCAGCGGCAGGACGGCGCCCACGTCCGTCTCAGCTACCGCTTTCTCCACTGCTGCCAGGCAGGAACCTGAGAACACACACAAAGGAGAAGATTGACAAGGGAACTTCTACTGTTAAAGTGCTGTTTTTTTAACATCTGAGTCTCCGGGGAGCCTTAGTCTGAGAGACATGTCCTGTGTAATGTGCATATGTTATACTATTTAAGTCATTCCAGGCTACTAACCCCTCTGGAGTGCAGTCTACCTGCAGGTTACCAGTGAGTGGGAACAAGAAACAACCAAGTTAAAGTCTAGAAAATATATTTATGTGTCAATACAAATTGTCGAACTAAAGACAAATGCCCGTTACAGGTAAGAAAACCTCACATCTTTAAAACTGTAATGGCCAAATGTGTTTTTCAAAATATATTACCTTAATAATGAACTGTGAAAAGAATCCATTATTAATTATATTTTCAATCTCAACTTGAAAGCTAAAAATGGAGCGCGCTATAATTGCAGGGCGTTTCCTGAAGCTTCTCATAAAAGCCGTTTGTTGTCAGAAAAATGAAGCTTTTTGGGTTTCTTTTTCTACCATATATGTTTCCTACCTTGGCTGTAATGGCAGACGGGCTCCAGCAGCAGGTCGATGAATATCCCCAGCTCCTCGGCCTGGCAACCGGCCAGGAAACGCAGGATGATGGAGGAGCGGGAGGCGGCGCTCGCCTTCCCCTGAAACTTGCTGCCCGCTTTGCTGCGCAGGCGGCCGAACAGGATCCTGTGTCAGGAAGGGCAGAAACAGGGCAGGTGACCGGGAGATCAAGTCAAACTGTTTCTACCACAACTTCTAGTAAAGTCGTGCTAAATTATTAACACTGAAAATAATAAAAACAATCAAAATGGCCTCATGTATTTTAATACAAAACAGATCCAGATACATTTAAAAAGAGGAATAAAAGTGTCTCCCATGATTAGAAGTATGCTTTCACTGTTTCAATCACTCCTGCTGCTGCTTTCAAGCTGTTTAACTATGAGCAGCCTTATTAGCTGATGTGTAACTCATGGGGATGTTTTAGTAAATACATTTATTCACTTTCTTGATGAGAAGAATGATACCGCTCGTTCACAGTGTTCATGGAGGCGAAGCTATCACACGGTACCTCATGAGCAGTGGGATGAGTCCGGCTCTGTGTGAAGCATCGACCACTTCTGTCTCCTCAGAAATGTTGAAATGGACAATCTCCTCTTTGAAGTGTTTGTCATCCAGGAGCCTCTCCAGATTCTCCCTGAGCAAACACACCATCACAAAAGTCAAAACACAGAAAATCACTCCTGCAGCCTGACATTTCCTGGTGCAAAGACTTAAAACTCATTATGAACCGAATGTGTTGTACATTCTAAGATGTTGATGGATGAACTGCATGCAAACAAAAATAAAACCGCAGCAGGGAACAAATCTGTTCACAGCTGTCTGTCAGCACCCTAAAACCAGGTCAGTGTGACAGGCCGACCCGAACAAAGAGTCACACACAGTCATCTGTAATGTAAAACTTCCCCGGAAATACACATCTGTCTGCAGGCAGGCCGGAGCTACAGTCAGCGGATAGCGTGATAACAGACAGCAGACCCATTCCTGGGCCGAGGACAAGAGCTCTGATTCCTATCGAAGACGCTCACAATGACCCCGTTGAGGAGAAGAAAGAATGGGGGACTGTTGTTTCAGGAGAAAAATTACTGTGTGTGTTGTTTTAAGGCGATTACGGTAGTTTTCTTACTTGTATGGTACAACGTTGGGGTCTTTGTATGAGAGAACACATTCCAGCGCCGCTCGCTGGAGCTGCTGGTCCTGATGGCAGAGCAGCTGGAAACACAGAATCAGGCCGGTTTGGTCAAAACAGAAAGAGTCCAGGAGTCCAGATCTGTGTAAGTTCAGGATAATTACCTGGTTGTAGAGCTCCATGAGGCTGCTCTCCAGGTAGAGAGAGCGAGGGTTGGTGAACTTGGCGAATACCTTCAGATGGGTAATCAGCTGTCTGGAAGAAACAAAGACGACCCCCCCCACACACACACGGATCAATCAGCAGTCCAGATACACTGGTCTTCTGGTGTTTAAGACAAAACTACTCTAGATCTCTGCATTGGATTTGGAAAGGTCATCGTGTTCAGGGCCACGTATCAAACCTGGATGCTTTTGTAGGACTTTGAGATATATAAACATGTTTCTCTACAAAGTGAAGTATCAAAAAAGCATTTGTCTTTATCAGTCCTGAAAACCCAGGTGTTGTATCACTAATATCATTAAAAGCAGTGAATTACTATGATGATCACATGAACAAACAGAGGGACGCTGACACTATGGCTGATGTTGAATCTGTGGAATAGTTGTTAATGAGTGTGTGATTCTTACTTGGCAGCAGCTCTCCTTGGAAGCGCCTTCCTCTGTTGTCTGCCTCCCTCTTCCACCTCCTGCTCCTCTTCTTCTCTCTCCTCCTCTTCCTCCGCAGCCATCCCAGACTCCTCCAGGGCAGCGTCGTTCCTCTTCCTCAAGTCCTGAGTGGGGGCCACCAGCAGGTCGGCGGGGTAAAACTCATTCCTAACGACGAAAAAAAAAAAAACTAATGTTGGGACTGGATCCGCAGCAAATGCTGGACTGGGCAGCGTTCTCCTAACAGCAGGGAACCACTGACCTGATGAACCGGAGCAGCAGAGGGCTCAGTTCCCGGCTGCGTGGCTCCACTCTGTCCGGAAACTGGGCCATGGAGCGCCACAGCAGGCTGCGGAAGTTGGGGAAGTCCGTCCTGTCGTTGGGATCGCAGGTTACCTTCAGCTGCTCCAGGAAAAGCACCCCCACGTCCCCGCTTTCGATGACGTCACAGCCCGGCTCGCCCCGAAGACTCAGCTCCTCCTCGTCTTCCTCGTCGTTCTCTTGCAATTCTTTTTCTATAAAACAAAAGGAGAAGGATCAACTTTTGTCATGTTTGCTTTGCCTATTACCCCTTGCTGTTCGATACATTTGCCCCAAAAGAAACAGACTATGTGTTGGTGTTGTAGCAGACACTGTGTAAAACGTTATGCTCAAAGATTTTACATGTAGCTCACTGATGCACCTGCAGCACTTACCAGCCAGCCCAGCCACCATCTCCAGATGTTCATGGTAGACCCTCCAGAAGTCCTTGTTGTCCATCCCTCTGGCATGAGTCCTGTGAGGTGTAGAGAGACTCATTTATCCTAAATGTCCTCAAACACTTTCACCAGTTAGCACTGTTAGCGTTCTTCATTTAAAATCATTGTGTTCTAAGCCACAGCTGAATTCAGTTTGGTTTCTTTTATACTCACACAAGAAGTTCGATGACCGCGTCCCACAGAGGCCTGAAGTTGACGAAAAGCATTGCGATGAGGTAACGCAGAGGCACCTGAAGGAAAATGAGCATTCGAAGGATTGTTTAAACACCATTTGTATACCACTGAAACCTTGTTCACACTGTCCTCCAATGTTTCCCAAAGGATGAAGAGAAGAAGAGACAACAGCCAGCAGTGATTCCTTCGTACCTGCTCGAAGGTGCCGGGCGCTCCCTGTGGCAGGCTGCGCTGCACCAGGTCGTGTCTGAGCTTTCGGAGGTGAAGCAGCTTCTCTCTGTAGTCCTGGACGGAGGCCGGCACCAGCTCGGCCTGCAGGCACACAGAGAACACTGGCTGCACCTCCACGTTCTCCTCGCCCTGGACGGGGGGGGGGGGGGGGGGGGGGGGGGCACACACTCACACATATAAGTACACAGTTTGTTTTTTAAAGACTATTTTTACATGCTTTACTAGACAGGACAGTTTAAAGGTGACAGGAGAGACAGAGCAGGGTGACATGCAGCATAGGGCCACAGACTGGGTTTGAACCTGCCCCTGCAGCAGCTACCCAGAAGCCCCATAAAGTACATTGATTCTGTAAAGTCCACTTAATATACTGATCTTGTTTAATGAGAACCTGGACTGGCAGTCCTACCTCGGTCTGTGGAGGCAGCTCCGCCTCAAACTGAGAGAGAATCCTCAGAGTCAGAAGGCGGATCTGAGAGAGAAAATGGGGACGTTGATGATAAAAACATATTCATGTTATTCTTCAGATATTCTGCCCGTGCTGCTGTGCCTGCAGACATACCTTGGAGATGTTGGAGGAGTGGTTGGCGTGCAGTATCTGGTAGAGCTCCAGCAGTGCATTGTGGGACAGGTGCTCTGAAACGCCGCTGAGGGACAGACGGGTGTAGTACAGGTCTCCCAGCAGCAGGGCAGACAGGTCTGTGGGAAACTTCCTGGAACCACAATGAACACGATGCTCGGAGGTTAGACCCTTTAGTGGGAGGTGTTCACCTGTTCGTTACTCTTGGCAACAACACCAGCTGTACTGACCGCAGGATTGAGTTGATCTTGTCCACAGTGAGCAGTGAGAGGGGCTGGGCTGAGCCGTCCAGAGTGAGGAGGCAGCTCAGGGCCTGTCGGGCCACAAACAGACCAGCTGGGGGGGGCGGAGATGTGGTGAGGGGACAGAGGGGTTTCAATCAGTTTAGAGAACAGCAAAACGTGATGCGCAGTTCGTTTGTTTGTAGATTCATAAGAGAAACGGCAGTAAGGGGATTTCTTTGGAGGAATTCAAACCTGCAACTGACTATTGTTATTACAGATTAAACTTTTTTTTCAATGCATCATTTGGCTGATAACATTTAAAACTAAATTCAAGTTCCTGCAGCTCAAATAAAAACCTTATTTTGTGTGACAAAAAACCTAAACAGACACAATAAACAATAAAGCTGTTATCATCTAATGTGGTATTTTTACTTCATGATGCACCAATAAGATGAATGATTATCAAAACCAACTACTCAATATCACAAACCTTTTCCCAGTTTGTCTGACTCAATCTCACACAGGAGGTGGTTTAAGAAAGCAGCCACAGCAGGAACAACACTGGCTGGAGCAAGAGGCCTGGAAAATTAGGGAAGAAGTAAATAAACATAATACATCTGTCAGACCACTTTAAACCATCAACTCATGCTATCTTTAGATACTTCTCATAAGAGAGCAGGAGTACAACTCTCAAACGAGAAATTTTATGACCAGTAGGAGCCCTGAGGACTCTAACAGTGTGTGTGTGTGTGTGTGTGTGTGTGTGTGTGTGTGTGTGTGTGTGTGTGTGTGTGTGTGTTACCTGAGGTGTGGCAGAAGCACCAGGGCAGCCCAGGGCAGTGACAGGTTGGTGATGGACTGGCTCTGCTCCTCTGGTAATTGGATCAGCGACAGCACCAGCTGCGGCACTGCAGGCTGCGGTGAAGTGGCTCCGCTGGCCTGGTTACTGCTGAACGCTCTGCTGGAGGGAAAAGAAATAAATCAGACAACCACAGACTTATTCAGTTACCTTGGATTTATTAGATGCAAGTGAAATAGTGGGTGTGTGCTGTAGGATCGCACCCTGTGGTCTGTCCGGTGAAGAGCAGTGGGTACATTTCAAAGGCCATGGAGCCGTCTGTGGGGGGCGGGGCTTTGGAGAGGATCAGGCTGACCAGCACGTCCAGGCCACAGTGGCGAGAGAGGGGATCACCGCAGCCCAACAACCCAGCGGCAAAGCGCAACAGGCTGGGGAGGAAGAGCTGGAGGAGAGAGGGGGAGGGAGGGAGGGAGGGAGAGAAGAGCTGATGTCAGAAACTAAAAAGGACACAGAGGAAGATACCGCACACATCACTCCAGTGTCACTCACCTGTTCAAACTGTTTCATGGTGAACATCTCCTTGGTGAACTCCAGTATCAGATCTTGCCCCATTGTGCTTTCAAACACCTGGTGAGGAAGGCAGAGAGTCAGAGCGGCACATGCATGCTCACAAACAAATATCCTTACACAGATGCGATCATTAAAGCAAACACACACACACCTTTTGGATCGTCTCCTGGATGAGTGCTTTGGGCAGGGTGGTGTTCTCCCCGAGGAGCAGGGAGGAGGTGATCTGGAGCAGCAGACGGGAACAAGACGCTGACAGAGAAGAGCTCCGAATCAGCCGCAACACCGTCTGAGGGCAGGAGATAATAAGATGATGAAAACAGCAAAAAGACCCGTTTGGTCTTGAAAGCTCACAGATTAGCGCCCTGCTCTCACCTGGCAGACAGCGTCCGGCTTGGTGACCTTGTCCCCGTCCCTGTGGGACACCAGGGTGTGGAAAATGAACAGCAGCCTCTCCAGCTGCTCTGATGCCTGCCCCGCCTCTTCTCCTTTCGCCTCCACGACAGCCAGGACCTCCTCCACGCCGAGCTGCACAGAGGGACACACCGCCGTCACACACACAAACAACCGCAGGCCTGTTTGAACGTTCTGACTCGGACATGATGCCGTGTGCTTCTAACCCACCTGTAAGGACTCCCACAAAACCAGGAAGTGTTCTCGGTCAACGTGATTGGCTGCAGCCTGGCCCATGTGATCAAGAGCGTCCCTGACAGTGTCCCATGGCAGGGAGGCTCCTGGGTAAGTCGAGGGTCCGAGCTTCCGCAAAGCTACAGGAAGAGCCTGAAGAGAGAGAGAGAGAGAGAGAGAGAGAGAGAGAGAAACATTTAAAACCTCTGTCCATCACATAGCAGGAGAATTTTCCGTGCACGCACACTCCTCGGAAAACAGGACTTACGTTTGCGGCGCAGGAGTGAAACATGTTTCGGACTCCTTTGCACATTTCAAACAGCAGCTGACCTGCTCCCTCTGCCTTGTCGGGGTGCTGCTGCAGATCTGAAAACATGTGATTCAGCAGGCCGTCGAGATCTGGAACCTGTTGGACACAACGAGACACAATTTTATGGTTTAAAACAACTGAATACCGACCGACACCAAACTAACACAAAATCTGTTGTAACTCACCTTTCTCATCAAAAAAGAGAAGCTCTCTGCTGCAAAGTTGCGGATGTGCTCTTTCTTGTGTGCCAACAGTGTGCTGTATAAGCTGTGGGGTGAAAACAGGTGTTAACTTCTGATCTGACAACAAGGAAAGCATCCTCCATCTTGTTTCTCACCTGTAGATGTTGGTCATGTCCTTCACCATGAGCCTCCACAGGTACTTGTAGAGGTATGACAGACAGGTGAAAGCCCACTCCAGGAGCTCCGTGTCCTTGGTGTCCAGCAGCGAGGTGATCAGAACGAAGAAATCGGGGAAGTGGGGGTAGAAGTCCGTCTGCAGGTCTCTGGCCAGCTGCACCACCAGGCTGGAGGAAGAACAAGAGGAGGAGTCAAAACACAAGCTAGCACATCAGCTGGTAAACCCAAACCAGATGCACAACAAGCAAGACAACTCACTCCAGCAGTGGCTGGTAGGCCAGACTGTTCCTGACAGCCAGGTGTGCTTTCAGGCTCTCCACAATCGGCTTCTGATGGAAAACCAGCATGTTGAACGACTGGCTGTTGTTGGAAACCTCCTTCAAAAAGGTGGCTGTGGAGGAGAAGCATTCAGTGTCCAGTGGCTACGAACACTCGAGGCTTAGTCACATTAATGTGTATGTGTGTATATATTCTAATATCTATATATTTTTATATTATATTGCTACTACCATACCCATCATGTGTACCACATATACTATATCCTGTTATATACTCAACAGCATAACTCATAAAATAATTCATACAATATCAACACTAGTGTTATAATCATCATTTTGCACCATTATACACTTATTATACGCTCAAATATATAAAATATATCCACCTCAGCCTGTAGTTTTATTCTATATGTCCTTCTATATGTATTGAGATGTATCTAGCTGCTAAAGCTAATTTCCCTTTGGGGATTGGTACAGTCATCTCTCCATCTGTCTGTCTGTCTGTCTGTCTATGAACTGAGATGCTACTTATTGTATTCCACACGTACTGAAATGCTCTGTCAGGTTGAGGTCCCTCCATTTCACCAGTCCTTCAGAGAAGTATGTGTCTACCTCCTGCATGGGGGAACCAACCAGGTCATTAAGAAGCTCAGTGGATACATGAGAGGAACTTTTTATGTCTGCAAGACCACTGAGTGACCAACAAACCTCTGCATAAGATCCAGTCCTGTCAATGCGGTGGATGACATTGATGTTGACGTTGGCAAGTCTCTCAGCAAAAGTGAGAAACTGAAAGAGACAAATCAGAGAGAGAGATTCATGTTTTTATTACACTGTGTAATCAAATATGAAGACTTCACTTGTCTGTGTCTCCATTAGCATCATGCTGCAGTAGGTTTCTCACCCTGAACGTGTTTTCCGATTTGTGATACGAAGACTTGGATTTAATCTTCATCTTTGCTTTGTTTCCTGGCAAAAAGAAGTCGATCGTGCTCCAAAGATCGTCGTGCAATTCAAATTATTCATTAAAACTACACTTTGCCTCTTCTCTTGGCTACCACTGTTTACACACACGCCGACACCAGGGCGCAGCCATGTTGAGCAAAGCATTGTGGGAGGTTTTCAGTCCGCGTGGTGGCCGAAAAGAGACGAAGAGGCGAGAGAGAAATCCTGCCTTCACTTCCGCATTCGTTTTAGTGTTTCCGCCGTGTACATGTAAAAATGTAAAATAGACTTTAAATAGCGGCTTTTTTCGGTATTTCATTGTGTAATAAAGACAATATTCGTCATGGCCGCCAGAAATAGATTAATGTGCTGCTCCATTTCAGGCTTCTGTGTGTGGAGGCTCATTTCTGCCCATTTCTGCCACTGTGTGGATAAAAAGATTAGATTAGACAGACTCACACATTACAGCAGCAACAGAGGCAGGGGCCAGATAAGCAGTAATAGAAAGAAAAAGAAAAAGAAATAAAATTAGCAATAGTGGAAAAAATAGCAATAGTAAAGGAGTATATATTGTAATGAGAAGTATATATTGTAATGATAATAAATAAATATTTACACTATGAACAGTTAGTCCGTCATTATAATGACAAAGAATTACAGACTTCAAAAGAATGACTCAGTATCTCAAAATAATTCGAAACTACCTCAAAACAGTGAATGTAGATTTGAAAACAGAACCAATCGTGTCATCTAGTGTGTTTACTTCTATAAAGTTTGTAGGTTCAGGTCTGAAGACAGAACAAATTGTTCGGCAAATATGTTCCTGAAGAGGATTCAGCTGAGCTGGCTGGCAGCCATTTACCACAAAATGCCTCCAGAACCCCCCACACACATTTCATAGGTCTGTTCCTTATCAGCACCGTCTGATTACACACACACACACACACACACACACATAAAAGGTCTCAGCCTGTGGTCCTGCTCTCAGGTCAGTCTTGAGTCAGAAGGTGCTGTATCAGGACTACCTGTTTCTTCCTCCATGAGTTCAAACCTTTCTGAGAACTTTTATTTCTAGTTTTGTTCTGACTTGACTGAACATGCCCGGGGACTCTCTGGCGGCCTTTGTGGTGGCAGACTATGTGGTGTTTGCTGTCTTGCTCGCACTGTCCGCTGCCGTCGGGGTCTACTACGCCTGGGTGGACAGGGGCCAGAGGAGCTCAGGGGACTTCTTAATGGGGGGGCGAAGAATGACGGCCCTGCCTGTCTCCCTGTCCCTGACCGCCAGCTTCATGTCGGCCATCACAGTGCTGTCCAACCCAGCTGAGGTAAGGCTACAGCAGGCTGTAACAAGGGACCATTTAGTGTATTTTTCACTCTGCAGGATGTGTTTTTAATCCTTTTTTGATTCAGAGATGTTAGACACAATGAAACGTGCGAGCATGTGAGCTGTAATTGAAAAGTTAAATTAATTTGGAGAAAATATAACTGCAAACTTTTCTTTAGATAACTAACATTAGTAATTCATATGATCCCTCTGCAGGTGTATCGCTATGGAGCCAGTATTGGACTTTTTGGTCTCTCCTATCTAGTGGCAATGGTGTTCACATCCGAGATCTTCCTCCCTGTGTTTTACAGGCTGGCCATCACCAGCACATATGAGGTGAGCATGGTGCGGTTTCTCCATTGTCTTCTATCCATAAAAATACTTCAAATGTTTTGTTTACCTGTAAAAGAAGAGAAACTGAGAAAAAACAAACAGATCTCAGACTGCTATGGGCTTACTGCACAAATAAAAAGGTTGGTATAAGATCACGTTTTTTTGCCCAGTCTGAGGTTGATATGGCCTGAAAAGTATGTTGAAATGGAGTCAGGTAAAGGTGACATGGGTGACAAGGGTGTGCAGGGCTGTAGGCTGCTGTAGAGTTTGAACTATAAGCAAAGGAAGGAGGTGGGTTAAGATAAAGCATCTCCTGTATGTACTATAAAAACTTGAGTTATGGGATATTGCGATAATGATAACTTGTTAAGATATGATTGAAAGGTATCACCTTCCTGATATTGACCTTTTACATAGTTATACATACGTGTTTCTGTCTGTATTGTGTCTCTGCTAAGTATCTGGAGCTGCGTTTCAACAGAGCAACCCGTCTGCTGGGAACGGTGCTCTTCATTGTTCAGACAGTGAGTAAGAAGCCACTCAACACACAATGACAGGGCTTTGATTTAACCTTCGAGAGGCAAACAGCAAAAAACTGTTATTTTTCTCTGTCTGTCTCAGATCCTCTACACTGGAATCGTCATTTACGCCCCAGCTCTTGCTTTAAACCAAGGTACGTTGGTCACATCCATGAAACGTTCCCGCTCGAGGGCTCTTAAAGCTGCTTGGTTTTGCTCGGCTGAGTGTGTCTGAAGCCCTCCCTCTCCCCGCAGTGACCGGTATGGATCTGTGGGGAGCGGTTGTTTCCACAGGCGTGGTCTGTACCTTTTACTGCACGATGGTGTGTAGCTAAACTCACATGTAATAGTTATTATCTTAATTCCTGGATTTTAATGCACAATAGACACGACACCTGTTTGTGGTCTGGGCTGTTACAGGGAGGCCTGAAGGCGGTGGTGTGGACTGATGTGATTCAGGTAGGGTTTGGATCTGCCAGGCTTGAGGGATTACTGAGCATGTGTCATATCTTTTTGTGGCTGTTCACTCGTGTTTCATACACAGCAGCTGTAGAAACTGATCCCCACTTGTACAAAAAATGGACACGTCATTATATATTTAATTTTAAAAAACCCAACATCACATAAAAATATACACTGTTGCCCATAAAGTTGGAATAAAATGTTTTTTTTACCTCTTCTCATGAAATGATTGTGACAATGTGATTTATTCTTGATAAATAAAGTGAATATCTTCTCAACTTTATTGATCAAACTCTTCCAAACATATCACAGTGAAACTTAAATCAACCTTTGCAAACTGTGTATTCAGGCTTTAACTAAATTGGGGGTATTGAACAGTGTATTATCCATTGACACTAGATTAAGTGCAACAAACTGGTGAAATCAGAGCCACCACGGGGACAAAAACAGGGTAGATTTAGTGAACAAGCTTAAAATGATCTGAACTTCTCCCCTGCAGCTCGGTGTCATGCTTGCAGGCTTCCTGTCTGTCGTCATCAGGTCTGTGGACTTACGAGGCGGAGTCCTGCCCATCATCTCAGATTCACAACGAGGAGGGAGACTCAACTTTTGGGAGTAAGTATGTTTCAGAGTTGAATGGCTCCATCTACCAGTGGGAGGAGGTTTAACATGCAGCAGAAGAGGTTCAGGAGCGTTCACAGAGGTCCCCATGCGACCGGACAGGAACATGTTGATATACTGTAATAAGTATTTTCTAAAGGTGCAGTACTATTCTTTTAGGTTTGAGACACAATCTGCTGTGTTTTCGATAATGAAACAGTCGAATCATTTGTTCTATCTGTCTCTCTCCAGGGTGCGGAAATGTTTAATCCATCAACTTTCAACATTTTTACTGTACAATTTAACAGGGCCCTCCTGAATGCACCATTTGTCCCGGTCTCTGTGAACGCTGTTTGCCAGAGAAACAAGCTCCAGAACCAAGGCACTGATTTCTGACAACAATTGAAAAGACTTTTAGCTTCCAAGTTTTTACTGAAATTCAACCTGCCATCTTTCTCTGTTTCGCCAGCTTTGACACCAACCCCCTGAGGAGACACACCTTCTGGACCATAACCATTGGGGGGGCATTTGTGTGGACCAGTATCTATGGGATCAACCAGGCCCAGGTTCAGAGATACATCTCCTGCAAGAGCATCACTCATGCCAGACTGTGAGTCCACTTTCACATGATAAATGATGTAATAATGATGAATTTAAATTAGACATATAAGAGTTTTTGCATTTTAAACATCCCCACATGCATTGTTTGGAATAGTGTATGTTACTTAATACACGTCTGTTCATCATTTTCGGATGTGTTTACATGTTTTTGTCCATGTTTTCTTTGCGTGTGTGTGTTTTTCTGTTTTCAGATCTCTGTACATCAACCTAGTAGGCCTGCTGTTCATCTTGCTGTGTTCAGTGTTTGCAGGGTTGTGCCTATTCTCAGTCTATAAAAACTGCGATCCGTGGACCGCTGGACTGGTTTCTGCCCCTGATCAGGTGCGATGGAGGCATAGCTGAGAGTTAGGATGAACAGTGTGTTGTCAAAACACACACATGTGCAGCAGTACACATGACGAAAGAAAGTAACTGAGTTTGTGCTTGTGCTCTTTTGTGTGCATGTGTGTGTGAGAGACCAAGATGGTTCAACAGAGACAAGCACATTGACTGAAGCTCCTGATCTCACATGTTAATGCAGTGTCACCCTCCTCTGTAGTTGATGCCATATTTGGTGATGGACATCTTGGGAGACTACCCCGGCCTCCCTGGACTGTTTGTGGCAGCTGCATATAGCGGCTCTCTAAGGTTAAGACATTATTTAACATTGCAGTTACTTGAACTCAAACACTGAGAAAGCTTTGTGTGTTGTTTACCACCTTTTTCTAGCAGTTATTGTAGAACATGTATAGGCTGTGTAAGCTTTACCACATCTGCTTTAATTTCTTCACATATAACTTCTTTGATCAGATCGTGTTCATTACAATGAGGTGGGACTAACATGAAAAAGGTGTTTGTACGATGGTTCTTCTTTGACTAAACTGTGTGTGATTTTAGTGTCATTTCCACCCCAGCACAGTGTCTTCCAGCATCAATGCACTGGCTACGGTGACAGTGGAGGATCTGATCAGACCGTACACTAACATGTCTGAGAAACACCTGTCCTGGACCTCTAAAGGACTCAGTGAGTGGACCGTCCTCATGTGCACTTTTTCACCTGTGCACCTGAGTCCAGGCACCATTAGGTGGTAATTAAGGATGAGAACCTCAAAGTCTTCTCCGCTGTTGGTTGCAGGTCTCGTATATGGGGTTTTATGTATTGGAATGGCTGGACTGGCTTCGCTCATGGGAGGGATCTTGCAGGTAGAGTGAAGCTCCACAGCATCTGATTAAACAAAACCTAAAATATCGGGTGTATATGATCGCTAAATATAAGTTTGGTAAATAACAACAGCAACAATAATGATAATAATAAGAGATCGTAAAGGTTTGTGACTCTGAAGGCTCGGCCTCCTCTGGTTTTCAGCCTTGACCAAGGAATTTTGTAACATGCTTTAAAAGTAATCATTACAATTTCAAAATCAATTCTTAAACATGCAGGTAACCAGTGTAGAGCTGATACAATAGCTGTCATGAGGGATCCTCTATTGGCTGCAGGATTATCAACACGTTAGGAAAGGTTGTATTGAGTGAAACAGAAAGAACTCAAGCTTGAATGACTGACTTTACCTGCTGATCAAAGTTAAGTCGCAGGCTTTAGTAGGAGGTTTATGATTTATTATACGGATGAACTCTTGATTGATTGATATGTTCTTCTTTAAACAGGCAGTCATCAGTATATTTGGGGTCATTGGAGGTCCTTTACTGGGCCTTTTTACACTGGGTATCCTCTGTCCATTTGCCAACTCCTCAGTAAGTCTGTCCTCATTTTTGTTTTGTTGTTGCTGTGATTCACATGCTAATATTAACAAAGGACATTAGTCCAGCATAGTGAATGAATTTAACTCCTGGGAGAATAAATAACTTTATTATTTATCCTATAAAAAGCCTCAAAAATACTGGCTAACGTTTGTGTGAAGTCACCAGGTCTGAAATATCTTTTCTCCTTTAGATTAGCAGCACAACTCCCCAATTTATACATTACCACCCCTTATAAATGCCCTTAACCTTGTGTCACATGGTTTGAGCGTGTGAGCATTTGGGCCATCCTGCTGAACAAAACTGACACATGGAGATGTGTGTGCGTGCTCGGACAGATGGTTTTGTAAGTTCAGTGTGGTAATGTTTTGCACACTGCAAGATAGACACGTGGGACCTCTAGGGTTTCCTCTGGCTTGCTTATCATTGGCTGGGTACGGACGGGTGACAAATCAAAGGAAAAACCCAAATAAATGAACATAGAAACATAATGAATGCAGGTAATTCCACACAAGTTTGATGAGAATGAAAATTATTTGAATTATTCTACAGTCCTTTAGAAGAAAGGCTTCATACTGACAGGACTCAGTATGTCAAACGTTCACGTGGGCTCGCTGCTTGCAGCTCTAATCAGTGATTAAAATGTGTTCTAGGGAGCTCTGTCAGGTCTTCTGTCAGGGTTGGTTGTGTCTCTGTGGGTGTGCGTAGGAGCTCTGGTATACCCCCCTCCTCCTGAGATGACCCGACCTCTGCCACTGACCACTGAGGGCTGTAACTTCACCACCGACAGCCTCAACTGGACCTCCACTGCTCTGCCAACACAGCTAAGCTTCATCCCCACAGCCCCGATACACAACACTGATGGAAAGTGAGTGTGTAACTGGCAGAACGTTGTAATATGAAGTCAGTAAGATGATGTATGTTAATATTGAGTTCATGGAAAACAAGTGAAAAAACTGTGTCCATGTAGTAACGCAGAGTAAATTAGCTTTAAGCAGCCCTGAATAAACCGGCCTTGTTTGTCTGAATCTCTGCTGGAAAGTCCGATCGTGAGGAAGAATTTAAAAATGGTGATGTAACAGTTCCTTTATGTAACATGTACTATTTTCTCCCACCTGCAGCAGGCCTCTGTTGGCAGATACCTGGTACTCTCTGTCCTACCTTTACTTCAGTCCTATTGGAACCATAATAACTATCAGTGTGGGACTGTTAGTCAGCCTCTTCACAGGTAAATAACATATGTTCTCTTACATAAATGACATAATTGTGACTAGAACACTATGTTTGCTGTGAGCTTCACAGTTCTTGATGTGTTTTTTTTTTTTGTCTTCTGAATGTACATTTCAGGGAGCTTGAAGCTGAAGGTGGAATCAAGGCTTACATTAATGAAAGAAGACCCAACTCTCTATCACCTGTTCAAGTGTTTCAAAGACAGAGTAAGTGCTGCAGCAAGGAAACAGTGTCAAATGCTACTGACTAACAGCTGCTGACTGTGTGGTTTGTGCTCTTCTGTTTTGAGGTCATGAGAAGAACAGGAAAGCTCGACTTGACGAAGGGCAGAGAGAAGAAATTTGGCAACACTAATCCTGCTTTCTGCAACATTGAGTTGGATCCAACAAAAAGCAGCATTTCCACATGAAATGCAACTAATGTTTGTGATATAATTTCTGGATTAAATCAGTTTTTTCTACTGTCTAATGAAGGACGGAATTCGTTTGACTCTCTGTAATTAGTTATAATGTAAAATATCACTGCTTTTGGGGTAATTGTTACCTGAGCGTGCAGAGGACTTTATTATCACTCCTGATTCCCAGCCTGCACCCTGGCCTGTTAACCACCAGCCGACTGGCCTCCAGCCTGCATGTCACTGCCCCTCAGAGTGGCCCAGCCTAAGACATCGACGCCCTGCCTCATGCCCCCATTCTTCAGCTATCAGACCACGTGCCCCTTCCACCCCCACCTCCTCACCTACAGTACAACTCATTTATTCACCAGCCACTATTCTGTGCACCTCAAACCTGTTCCCTGGGCTTTGACCACTCTGAGGGTAAAACAGCAAATCTGACACCTGCGGTCATTTATGTGTGTATTACTTCTCCCTGTCTGCCACAGATCCTTCAAACTGGACTTGTCATTTCTGCAGCAGTTCTTACTTTAAACCAAGATACACTGATTTCAGCCCACATCCATCTGTCACATTTCACATTAAATTCCTCCATGAGGGCAGTTAAAGCCTCCTGCGTGATTGTTTCTGTCCCTCTTTAGTTACTGATATGGATTTCTGGGGTGGAATTACTTCAATAGGCACTGTCTGTACCCCTTCCTGCACATTAGTGAGTAAATATATACAATAACGTACTAAAGTATGTACTCAAAAGACAGCATTACTTAAAAATCCAACTATGTTAAGATACTGGGCACCAGGATGTCATGGGACTCTGGTGGCTGGCTCCTCTGTGGTAGGAGACTCTCTGGTGTTTTTCTCGTGCTGGTGGTGTCTCCTGGTATTGGGGTCTACTACAGCTGAGTGAACGGGGGCCTGGGAAGCTCTAGGGACTTCCTGACAGGGAGCCACAGTCTGACAGCTCTGTCTGTCTATCGGCTACATGTCAGCTAATGTAGTGCTGGTCAACCCAGCCGAGGTAAGATTACTGCTGGAGTCCAGATCCAAAAATATCACTTGCCTCAAGGTCATTTTGTCTCTGATCCAGCCTGTGTGTTGGTGAAACAAGAGAAACCTTTAGCAATGTGGTGACATGTTGTTCACCTGCCTGGCTGGCACGAAGAGCTTTTAAGAGATAACATACAGTTTGTGTTCTCCTACTGCTTTGTAATGAGCTTCAACATATTTTGATCTGCTCTTTTGTGCTCTGTATTTGAGATATTAATGAAAGAGGACAACTCTCTTACCTATTCAACCTCAAGACAAGTGTAGCAGCAGTGAAACAGTATGAAAAGCTATAAATTGTTCATAACTGCTGATAGCTGCTTTATGCTTCTCCCCCTTCAGGTTATGAAGAGAAAACCTCGACCTTAGAGAACTGCAGCCGCACACTTTTGGTTTGCTGTGTTATTTCTAACATGTTTGTCAGTTCTTGACTCAATCTCACACAAGCAATGGCAGAAAATGAGCTATTAAAAAAAATGCTGCTGTGGTTTCATAACATTTATTACAACAGAGGATATGACAGTTTTGAAATATCACTAGTTTCCTCTCTTATAGTGCATTGATACATAGTCATGTACATTCACTCTCAATCAAGAAATGTGACCATGTATTTACAAATATATACACTGAAATACTTTGGACAACATGATTCGCTCAGTCTGATCCCAGCAGTTTATCACAGACCACTGGCAGGTCTGCAACTGTATAAAGATCAAAATCTACAATAAATTAACTAATGATAATCTGCCAGCGGGTCTACATGTTACGGTCCAGAGTAACAACTGTTCAAGGGGCGAACAAATGATATCAACATATATACAGGATTTGTTAATTAAAACACTGGCCTTTGAGGTGCAGCACGAGTATAAAAATACAAAGCACATTTTGTAACAGTGCCATTATCGTCGCTTTCTGGCACTTCTGACCAATGGATCTTGAATCTTTGCTGTGTTTCTCTCATTCATAAAAAGGTGCAGATGTGTAAGTAACAGGCTTCATATGATACACTAAGTATTGACACACTGACTGTACTTTCCTCACAGAAGGCTAATTTGGTGGTGCTGTCTATGAGTGTAATCATTTCTCTGGTTCATAATACCTCTTCTTCATGGCTCGATATTTCCTGAGGAAATAGAGAGCCTCCAGCTCCTTGATGACAAAGTCGCCACGGGCCACCAGCTGTTTAATCTTTTCGGGGTCTGTCACGTCTTTATTCTTCATGAAAGCGGACTTCAGGCGCTCTCGGAAGTAGGCTGACCCCTTTGGGTATTCACGGCCGAGGTACAGCAGCTTTGGGAGGACGAGAAACACATTTAAAACCACTTGTAAATGAATAAATGTTTGTGACTAACTGCTTCACTTACGTTTTTGTACAGCCTCATGACCTGACCCCTTAAATGGTTGGCCATGTCAGAAACGAGCTGGACCTTCACGCTACTGAAACGAGAAGAAAATGAAAGAGAAACTGTCCGTAAGTAATAAATAAGACAATTGGCAAGAGCCCAAAAGATAGAAGAGTTACGACAACTAATGGATCATCTGTGGGCTTAGCTAGCTACAGCTGGCTAGCTAGTTAGCCTCTTATTTAGCATTTAACACACACTGCATTTATCACACACTCTACCAAAAAACATATTAGCCTACATTCACGTATACACGTGTTATTTTGTTGGGTGGACTTACTCAAGCAGTACGATAATGAAGAGACGTCTACTTTTCTTTGTCCTTCTTCGGGCTAACACAGTGTGCAGTAAGTGCACACATTGTCGTATGTCGTTTCGTTGTGTCGCAAATAAAAACAGACCACCGCGCATGCGTGAGCGTTTCCATGGTGACCCGGACGCTGTAGCGCTTTTTCTTTTTAGCATGGTTAGTTTTCATGTTTTTATTTCGAGAAAATTACCCTGTTTAGCCTTCAAAGTGTTCATATTCAACCGGCTTAATTTAATTTGAAGTAAAGTGAATTGTTTTAAAACGTAGACAGTAAGGCTAAAGCTAACATAGGATAGTAAATACAGTACAATACCGCGACTAGCTAAACTGCTGCTCCTCATTTTAAAGCTCTTTCTTCTCTTCATTTTCTTACCTTGTGCCTTCAATTCGTGTTTTAAACCTTCTTTAACTGTTTCTGCCATGTTTTCTCCTGTGAATGATAGCCGCCCAAGACAGGAAAGGTATGAGCAAAAGTCAGTCAGCACACTTAGCAGTAGTTTTACATCAGCCTGGTTACCATAGGTAAGTTATGTTATGTAGTTGAAGACATGTGGAGGATAGAGTATACCGTCCTACTAACAAACTGATGGTCACTGTGTGTACCCACCCTTTTCCTCAGTGTAGTTATCCCTGTTAAACCCTAATTTATAAAATATTGTGCTGGTTTCAAGTCATCCAAAAAGGGACGTAAGCTGACCAAAGCTCAGAAGGCAAAGCAGCAGGAGGAAGAGGAGGAGAGGAGGCTGCGAGAGGAAGGTAATCCAGATATTTGTGTCTATAAACCTAAACTGCATTCGACATGATGCATCCAACTCTGCAGAACCTTTCTGATCAACAGTAATCTGCCTAACAATCATTTTTTAACATCTACCAAGCACTGTTTAGGAATAAAGGAGGCCCCTGCAGCTTTAGGATATGTGCTTTTGCTTTATAGAGGAGGCCCGTCTGCAAGCAGAGAAAGAAGAGCAGGACAGATTGGAAAGAGAGAGAAAGAAGAAGGAGCTAGAAAGGCTTGAGTTAAAGGTAAGATGTTACTCGTGTTACTGACGCAGTGAATGCTTGTGAGAGTGAATACACACCCTGTTGTCTTGACTGTGGTCATACTGCTTTGCACTGTTCATGGGTGTCTTTTGCTGGCAGGACCAAGAGCGCAGAGAAGATGAGCTCAACGAACTCCGCCATCTACTGGAGGAGAATCATACTGCTGTGACCAAATGGAAAATCGAGGCTGTGGAGAAAGCCAAGGTGTTCTTCCTGACCAAACAGTGCAACAATGATTAGAATGAAATACTTTTCTCCTATTCATACTCAAGCAGACAAGACTACAAATGACAAAACTGTGTCATTTTGTCCCTGTCCAGACTGAATGAATGCAAAATAATCTACTACTTAAAATAACCTGATCAGACATTCTTACCTTCCCTTCAAAGCACCACTTGCAGATTTCTTCTGGCTGGCAGTAACACACTTTATGCTGTTTGTGCCCAGTGGGAGCGATACATGCGTTGTGATGGTACTCCGGACCCAGCAGTACAGCAGGATATTAACACATATATCAGCTTGTGGAGAGATGACCCAGAGGTCAACATCACAATGGTGCTCAAGCAATGTAACCTCGCTCTGCAGGTGTGTATTTTACGTGTACATGTGCATTTTAGGGCTACCTTATCTGTGAGCAATTAAATATTGTCCCTTATAGCTGATTGAGGAGCTGGAAGGTCTGCTCAGAGATGTTACACAGCCTGAAGAGGGGCAGAAGTACCAGGAGGCTCTCATAAATTTGCAGGAGCTTATTCACTCTAAACACCACCTCACCACCGAAGAGATCCTCAAGGTACAAGAATCGAAGTTCTACTTGTGCTTTTTAGTATTTTGCAAGGTCGCAACACAAGATGTGCAAACACTTTTTTTGTGTTGCGTGTCCCCCTGGTCACAGAGGGCCAGTGAGAACACCGACACTGAGACGGGCAACATGCAGACGATGGTCAAAGATGACAACATAACACTGTGTCTCTGGGCCAACCTCAAGAAGAATCCCAGGTTTGTGAAGGAGATACAAGAGCATAATAGGAACATTCATATTTAGCAGGAAGCGCATGTATCAAGTAATTATCTTTGCTTCTTATGGGTCTGTTCAGGTTTAAAGGTTTAAACTTTGAAGAGGCAGGCCTGGGCTTTGAGATTCACAAACAGCTGGCTGTGAGCGATATCGCTGTACGGATCCTCCACACACATTATGACCACCTGTCCTTGCTTGCCAGGATGGCTCACCTGAGAATACACACACCCAGCCACAGGTACTTATCTGGTAGCGCTCTTACCACTGCTGATACAGCTAATGTTAGCATTACTTCAAATATGTTAAGGTTAATGCTGGTGATGCCAATCATGCCCTTTTTGCTCATTTGTTTGGCTCCAGGTCTCTTGCAGGCAGTGAAGAGGTTCCAGCAGACACTGATATCCCCGAGCAGGGGGAGATAAAAGGAGAGGAGGTGAGAGAAGACAGCGAGACGCAGCAGCAGAGAGGGGACGAGGAGGTGCAGTCCATCCAAGGGCTTGAAGGGACGAAGGTAAGTTTAAAGAAAGACTTCACATCATCTGGGGTTAATAAATTCAATGTGATGTTTTCATTCTGACGGTGTATCTCACAGAGTGCAGCCAGTCTACAGTCGAGGAGGAGCAGTGCCCATCCTCCAGAGGACCAAGGGAGCCAGATTCAGACTCAGATGGAGGCACTTGGTGGTAAGATGGCCGGCCTGACACTTCCTGACGCTCCAAATGACAACACACCGAATTTAAACCTGCTGACACTGAACATTGTTAACACATCTTTTGATACGTGGACTATCACACATTGCCTGCATCAATAATTGTTAAAACAACAGGACTAAATCAACTTCAGGAAGACAAAAAAACGTATTTGTCCACAGTGGAATTAACTAACAGCTCCTCCTCCATCTCAGATGACCCACTGACCCCAGTGCAGCTGACAATGATGGGCCGCGGTGTCCAGGTGGTGGACTTAATGCAGTACACACCTCTGGGTGGAGTCTTCTACTATGATGTGTTTCACCTCCCACCACAAGCCCACCAGATCAACGGCTGGGAAATGAGACAGGTAGATAGAAAAAGGGCTTCAAGGCTGTTTAAACCAGGACCAGCAGGTAAAGTTGACCTAATAAAACACCTTCCATGTCCATGTTTTTCTAGCTGTTGGACACAGGGCTACAGGTGTTCCCCTATACCATGGAGAAGTCTAGCTTAGATGACAACGAAGCTTCGTCTAGCCCTGCTATTGGTGTGTCTGTGACACTGCCTGACTCTGTTGTCTTCTTAGAAACTCCCCAAGTCGCTCGCTGGGATGCTGCAGGTAGGGCGGACAGCAACACATGCTGCGTAGAATAAATCAAATAAAAAAGTCAAGTGATTTGGAGTTGACAGATCTGTCTTGGACATTTAAACTGGTATTTCATCCAGGAAAGTACTGGAGGATGGATGGCATCACTGACGTCTCCTATGAGGAGGCGGAGGCCAAGATCTCCTTCAAGATGGACTCCTTCCAGGCCTTTGTGCTGATGCAGGAAACTTATGCCAACCTTCCCTTCCATGGCTGGGAGCTCAGGCCATTGGGTCCAGACTCAGCTCTTTTCACCATCAATGGGGCACTCATCGACCTCAGCATCGTGATCCAGGTAGGAGACTGGGCAGTACAGTACACACACAGGAGAAGAATGAATCAGGAGACGTAGATTGACAGTTGTTTTGTTATTTGACCAACAGGGTAATCAGTGTATGTTGCACTCAGAACAAGAGAGAGGGCTCTCTCATCTCACAGGGAAGTGGATGAGTGGCCCCGCCCTGCAGAGAGCAATGCTCAAAACAGGGATCAACATCTTTGTGAATGAGTACACGGACAAGTACGTCAGCACCTACAGCAAGGTTGGCATCTTTTACTCGTTGGCTTTTAGAATATAAGAACAAGGCAGTAGATTTGAGCCACGGCTTTTATTTGATTATTCACACTGAGCTGAAGGCACAAATTAGTGTTGCAGCATAGTGTCTGGCATGCATCCACATACCGGTGTCAGTGTGAGAATGACTGGAAGCATCCACTTCCTTCCAAGCATCATTTGAAATAAATGTCAAATGTTTATTTATTTTTTTGAAGTTTGCTTGGCAGTAGTTCACAAAAGTCACATTTTGATTGGCATTCAATCTCACACATGCTGCTTAAGCAGTCATACTGTTGGACTGAAAAGTGATAAACAGTGGTCTGAATGTGCGGTGTGCTTTCGCTCCTCTTCAGGACCCACTCACAGAACACGCTGCCTACGAACAAATGGCCCTCTTTGCCTCTGCCTGCGCTTTCTCACGGAGCAACTGGAATGCCAAATGTGGAGCCGAGCATCTGGTCATGCAGGTATTCTCACTCACATGAATTTATGGCTTATTGATTTGGCATTTACACCGTTTTTCTACCATTGTGGAATGACCTACTCCCCATTCCTCACACATGGAAGCACCAATCACGTGCAGACATTCATCCCAACCACTTCCACACTGGCGCTGTGACAAACAACTAGGTGTTGTGCCTCCACTGCATCCTTAACACAAGCAGATTTGACATTTACACATCCATAGACAAGGCAAGCCGGAGCAGAGAGGTGTAATCTTTTCAGAATGATTAAGAAGAAAGTTATGTAGCACCACACAGAGTGTTCTCTCTAGAAGATAGAGGTTATTATGAGTGGACAGACAAGGAAAGGAAGGAAAACCCAATCCAAGACACCAAAATTACTTTAGATTCCTGTTTTCCTCTCCTCTGCCAGGTGTGTGAACACCACGGCCCTGACCCTGTGCCTGAGGCGTCGTGGAGTCTCTACCTGCTGGGCGCTCAGAGGAGTCAGAAGCTGGAAATCACCGACAAGAGCGAGGCTTTCTCTCCAGACCTTTATCCCGGCAGTGAGTTTCATTCCACCTTCATCCACATGCTCCAGGACGGCATGAGCACCGATGGCATAGCCAGGACCAGAGAATCCAGCTATGTGTTTGTTGACACAGTACAGAGTCTGCTCTGTGCCACCAGGCCACTGATGTATTCATGACCAAATTAAGCATAAAACACCTGAATTTTAAATGTGCACATAAGAACACACTTCTTCTATTGTAGAATTGGCTACTTTATTTGTGCAAAGTTTCACTCATCATCTTTGGAACATACAAAAGTGTATGAAGTTGAAAACAGTGACAACCACAGCAAGAACTTTGAGAAAAATAAAACCTTTGGTGTTAAGATGATAACAATGTAGAATTATAACTTAACAAAAATAAACAGATATTCACAGCCCCCACTCAAAACTAACAAACACATAAATACAGATTTCAAAAATTTAAAAACACGTAAAATGAAAGATTTATTACCAGTGTTTGTAGACTTAAGTTATAAAACGTCCTCTGCAACTTATGAGGAAATGAATGGAAAAATTCCATTAAAAAGGCTGGCGGTCCCCGGTTTCCTCAAGTGCATGAAATGTGTTTAAAAAGCCACGTGGCCCGGTTGAAGCCATCCTCCATGATGTTTGTCAATGGAAAACTGCACAGCGGCCCATTGGTGCATCAGCGCCATCACTGTGATGAAGATGTGACATGATTGGTCAGCGTTGTGCCGGCTCTGATGACTCATCAAGCCTGATGTGGCAGATTGTGTTGAGTCCGTGTAGACAGCACTGACAGGAAAACTGCATCGTAATGTGTTAAGGACATCGGTTGCCACAACCTGTAACTGCTTCTCTTAAAACACAGACACACACACACACACACACACACACACACACGCGCACACGCACACGCACACGCACACGCACACGCACACACACACACACACAGACTAACTAATTTAGCAAACGTGATGTGATGCATAAAATCCTCCATAGGGTTAACTATCCCCTGAGGCCTGGCCTGTGCCGTCAATGTGAGTCTTGTTTTAAGAATCTTCAGGCACCAGTAAAAATCCCAACAGCCTCTGCTCAGGAGTGGTACACTGTACTTCCTTCATCACCGCACATGGGCAGTAACATCATCCACCCCGGGTCTCAGGGGCTAGACGGGGGGCTGTCCGTTGTGCCGGAGCCCTGCGTAGGGCCACAGCAGCTGCTGGATGGTCATCCAGGAGTCCCCGGTCCCCACAGGGGCTGCGTCTACCACTGGCTGCATCACCAGGCTGGCCAGCAGTGCCAAGAGACCTGCAGGGGAACCAGGAATATCTACATTAAAGGAACAGCTGCATCATTGTGGCTTGAACATGTCTGAAAGTGGGTCCTTTAATTCAAGTGCTGTCAAATCCAAGTAGGAAATTATCTTCATCATCTATAAGATTTAACAATTATCTTAAAATCAGCACTACAGGCAAACAGAGTACCTGCAAGCACCACCACCATCGCCAACCAAAGCCAGAGCCCCCGGCCACCTCTGGCTACTGCTGCGGCTGCGGCTGCCCGGGAAGAGGTCAGGCTGTGGGACAGAGACTGGCTCATTCCTGGGTCTGTAGACGTAGGGCTGGAGGAAGGACTCGGACTGGAGGTGGGCAACGAAAGAATAAAATGTTACCACAGGATGGATAGAGAATGGAGGCATGAGAGATGGAAACCAACAAATGGTCTGAGATAAAGCAAGAGATTGAATAAGTTACCAAAAATGATGCGGAGAAGGAAGCAAGTCATCCCAAAGCAATTTGTTTAGTAAAATCTGTGGGTCATTTGTGGTAACTAATGCAATGGATGCAGGCAGTAAATTAGCTGCAGCTTGGTGCAATCTAAAGTTGGCTTCACCGACGTGCCTTTTACCACCTGTCTCAAAAGGTGTCATAACCACCGACATCTCCATCGGCATAATGAAAAAGCTGTCAGCAGCACAGTTAATAGCGGTTGGCATGGAGGTGGATTTGAGCATCGACTGGTTTAGCAAAGCAGACAATTTTGGCCTGGAATCTGTCAGCAGTAGGAGTGCTGCTTCAAATCACTTTAGTCATTATGAGAGTCAGTGCAAGGTTTTAAGTGGCCTTTGATTGGCACTCCCACCTGATAAATACAGGCCTTTTGCATGCGTTATTTGTTTTTTTGGACAGAGATTGAATCCACAAGCGTTTCCCGCTTTGGACTCCCCTCCCTACACACTTACAGCATAACAAACAGCTCATCCTGACTCCTGAGCAACGTGGAGGCGGGAAAAGAGGAAAGGACAGTTCAGAACAACACATGATCGCTTACACAGAACACTCAGTTGCCCCAACAAGAATAAAGACAATAGTCCAAGTGTAGTAGTTTGCACACAAAATCATTAAAGGTGGTAGAACATGTTAGTGACAGACAGAAGCCAGAGCCCGGGAAAGATGGTCATCAGTTAGATGCTTCGTTAGCACCGCACTGCAAATCACAACTTGAGATCCATGCATGAAACATAAATCATGAAGCTTCTAAAAATCACTTGTCGCACCGACATACACTGATCTCAAGTCAGTTAACAGCTGAGGGAAGTGGTTCCTTTCTGGCCCTTAGAGTGAAAACACTCTGTTAACGTGATTAAAAGCCGCTGATCCCCTGGAGCAAAGAAGAAGCTAGTCCAGCACAGACCCATGTAATGAACGAGTTGCATCATTTAGGAGGTTCCATAGACTCACACAACTTTTTTTAAAAGTAGAACATGACTGAAGTAGTAATATATATTGTGTTATATGCTGCTCGCAATCACAGGTTAATTACAGAAAAAATAATTCATGTATGTAGCTCTGACATTTGTTAGCGTGAGCAGTGAAGGGCCATGGGGCACCAGCTACAGAGGGAAATATTCTAATTTATGTCCAGATGTCACAATACTGAACGCATTGATGGCTGCATCTCTGAAGTGAAGTGCAAACCACTGCGTTAATGACTGTTAAACATCATAAAGTAAAAATATCTGACATGTCACAGATGACCTCTGGTACCAGAGAACATTTACTTTGCAGCGACTGGAACCTCAGCACAGCTAAATGATGAACTCCTCCACTATGCAGCTAGCCTCTTAGCTTTGCTGGCAGAAAGCGGTGCTGCAGTAGGCTAGTGGTGGGTATTTTGTTGGACTAACGTCTTGAGGGGCAGAATGAGGGAGGTGAGTTTGTTGCCCAGCTCACTGAGACTGGACCTCCTCCTCTCTACCGCCGGCTCCTGCATCTGCTCGTCCTCCGACTGGCAGTCGGTGTTGTCGCAGACCGTCCTGTTGGCACGCGTGGGTCAAGCATTCACAAACACACTGTTCAGTTGCACATTCAAATAAAAGCACGGCTTCATAACCACACAGATTCTGTATGCGCACATGCACACATGCGCATTTCATGCATATGCAGCCAGCAAATATTCACAGGTTAACATTCACCTGCTGTGTAAACAGAGATTCGTAGACATCCTTGATAAAATTGAGTTTGAAATCTTTTTCTGCAGCGTCACCATGCATGCTCAGTAACACAAATTATATGCGCCAATATTATATGATGAGCCCACAAAGCAATTTCACAACCTTTCAGATATTTGGAGAGCATTAAAAGTGCTTAATGTGAATCATGAAAGCTTCATTTTTGGCTTAGCTGGTCAAAGACAGCAAATTCTACTTTTGTTGTCCAAACATTTGAAAGCTATATGATGCCAAAATAAAATAAATAAATAAATAAAAAAAACAGCCAGACACAGTCTCTCGCGTTACATTTATCAAGGCAATAAGGAAAAAATCTGCCGTTTTGGAAAATGTCACAAAGGGATGTCAGCTTCTGACCCCATGCGAGGACGGAGCAGATGCATGAAAGATGGCTGCTGTGTGGTTTGATGTCATCATCACTGAAAGACAACTTCACCCTTTTCCTCATTACTTATATCTGCACAGTTGCTCAGAGTTGTTACATTATCGGCAATTACATTTTTTTCTTTCAAAGTCTGACTTTTGTTATTTCACTGCACTCATTTTTGAGTGACCTGACTCTAAAAACCTCACTTTTCTTAGTGGGCACATAATTGTTGAGAAGTACAACAGTTGCTTGCAACCTCTGTTATACCCTGTAAAGGTTGAATCTTAAAAATAAATTATTTGCATGCAACATCCACTGCAAAGTGATGTGGAGAAATGTTAACAGAAGTTGATCCCAGTATCCCCCACTGTCATGACAGTCACACCACAGAGCTGCCATCTTGATGCATCTGGGCCCACTGTGAGAGGACATGTGCAGCACAGCCAGCGTGGAACCCTTCCTCTTGGCATGTCTTACCCTTTCATCATGAGAGAGGGCTCTTCAGTGTCAACCCAGGCCGCAGAGCTAACAAAGCGTTTTAGTGGGGGACGCGCTGTGTTCTTCCCTGCCACATTCCTGGAAACCACCGTTATCACACAGGGGCACAACAACAACAACCCTCATGTCATGGTACAGCAAGCTTTGTAGCCACAGCCAATGTCTTCACCCACATCAGAAACAATGCTGGTGAGTCTTAAAGATAAAAGTAGTTTAAACAGTCCTCTTACTTTTAACCTAAGCACACTCCACCAATCACAGGAATCAATAGAAATACCTACCATGGGGATCGCCTGGTCAGTCTCTCCATTTCAGCCTCTGAGCCGTCTTGTGTTTTGGACTGTGGTGAGAAAATCAGACTATTTTAGTCATAATCATGCAGACAAAAATGCTCCGAAGCTGCTAAGCTAAAACACGTCCTGCATTTCACACACATGCAGGCTGACTGCAGTATAACACTCATGCTCCGACCTGCACTGTAAATGATGAATCAAAGCTAACTGACAAACATATTGAACATATAGAAGGAGTAATCAATCAAAAACATACTTTAGGATATTTTCCTAAAGTTCCTATAGATGTTTGGAGCAACCTGCACTCTTGCAAGCAGGATGCTTTCCAGTGAAGGGTGCTTTGGATCAAATATATAGTATTAAGAATGCAGAAAGCCTGCTGACTGACTGACTGATAAAAGTGCATGCTACATGCTACATGATGACGTTATTGGATAAAAGCCATGGCAGCGTTGTCCTCACCATATCAAAGTGCATGTTGCCTCCAGCAGAGCGGGGGATGGCCGCTATGCTGACCCGCCGGGCTGACGACTGTAGGGAGGGAAAGCAAGATCAATAAATCACTTCATGAACACACATGAACGTTACCAACACGCCAAACCAAGATCAGTCCTGAGTAAAGGAAATTGATGAGCTCATATGTAAGTGCAGCTGACCTTGTAGTACTGTGACGCTGGCTGCTTCTTGCCACGGAAGTCATCTGGAAAGTGACAGTTTTGTTACCTTATGCATAATGTTTGCCAACATATTTACACATATAGGCCAGTACAGTTAGATGACATGGGTCAAGTCACAGAATAGTAGCCAACGGGTAATAAAAAGTTTAAAAAAGCACCTGGACTGGGTATGTTGCAGAGATACCTGTACATTACTTACTGCCTCTGTCGGTTTGTGACCCAAATGACCTCTCGTTCTGCATGAGCGTCTCTCTCAGCTCCAGCAGCTCGGCGTGCTCCTTGGTGTACATCCTCCTCAGGTTCTCCACGTGCTGGATCATCACCTCCACAGCCTTCCCGATACGACTCTCCTGACATTCACATACAGGAGAGTTTAGTTTCATCACACCGCACAACAGTGGGAGCAAATGCTGACAACACAAACACATTATCCCACCTGGTGAATAGCTCCTAGCATCTCAGAGCGACTGGACACCCTGGTCATGGACTGGATGAGGATATCCAGGTTCTTCTGCAGCCTCTGGATGATCTCCAGGGACTGGTTGTCGTCCTCACACAGAGGAGTCAGAGCCTGGGAGGAGAGAACGGAAGAGAGAAAGAGCACAAGGACAGTGTTGACGAGAGATACAAAGGAAGAGAAGGGTCACGAGAAGAAAAAAAACTTAATGACTGACCATGTTAGGTGAAAAAGAATTGCTCATATTTACTAAACCCACACACATTCACTTACATTTATAGGTTAATTCAAAGCTAAACATGCTGTGACTTTCTAGCATTGAGTTCTAAAAAAGAAAGAAACTGAAGCGGTGTGCAGGATGAATTATTGCATTATAAATGAAAGAGTGCCCACACACCCGACAGAAAGCCGCCCACCTGTGAGGTCTACGGTTTCTTCCCGCTAAAAGGGAGTTTTTCCTCACCATTCTCACATGATGTGGTGATTATTTAATCCTTCATTTTAAACTGTTGAATCATTGGGTCTCTCTTAATTAAAGAGTTTGGTCTAGACCTGCTCTTTTATGAAAAGTGCCTTGACATAATGTTTGTTGTGAATTGGTGCTATACAAATAAAGGTTGATTGATTGACTGAAATAAAATTACACTTGAATAATAGAAGTGTTTGAGTGCTGCATCCACATAAAGCTGTGAAGTGACACACACGGTATGCAGACTGACCTGCAGCAGGCCCTGGCAGCTGGACACCTCCCTGCGGACGTTCTCCTCGGCCAGGTCACGTGACCTCTCCTCCAGCCGGAGCCTCTTCTCCAGGGTGAACATGTCGCACTTGAAGCCCAAAGCCAGACGCTGGAACTCCGTCTGCAAACATAAAAAAATAAAAATAAATTCACTACTGGACACATACTGTATGTAGCATTATATCGTGCAATTATCAGATAACATTTCCTAGTTTAGTGAAGATAAGAGTGTGTCCCATCAAAGACAGTATTATTGTGCTGGCTGAAAAGTTACAGCAGATAAATCAGCAACACTTCTCTCTTGAAAACCCTCAGATTTCAGGAGAACCTCATCAGTTTGCATTAACAAAGCGACACAGTAGCTTTCTTTGTGCTTCGTTATCAGGGTTCTGTTGGTGTCAAAGAGCACTGCAAACTTACTGACATGTTAACGTCTGATATCTATTTCTGTAACAAAGGAATAACTCAACTTTGCACTCAAAATGAGAATTCATACATTCAGACTGCTGAGAACTAATGCAGCTCCAACATCTAATGGTCAACATACCTCAATCTCCTTGTCACTGGGTGACAGGCTGCAGATAAAGAGACAACAATAAGTCTTATTACATGTACACATGGATGATTATCAAAGTGTTCAGGTGTGTTACTCTGGCCCTTAGTTGTCTTACCTGTTCCTGTCCTCTTTCAAGCTGTCACTGGTGTCAGAAAGCACTGACGTCTCAGCTAGAAAGGAAATGATGAGCAGGTTTATCGTCGTATGACAAATACACGACTGAATGCTGCCACCTCCTTCAGATTTTCAAAGAGTACATGTACGATCAAAAGTCATGCAGCAGTTATTTTATTATAACTAGTGTAGAATGAACATATCACACATACATTCCCTCTCAGTGAGCACGCTGGTTTCACTCTGGTCCTCCTGAACCTTCTGGTCTTCGATGGCATCCATGTTGCGTGAGAGTTCCTGCAGGGTACAGACTAACATTACTGCCTCTGTCTGCGTCTTCTCTCCCTCCTGCTCTCCTTCTAACTGTGATCCCTCCATCTTCTCCACATTGCCCTCCATATCGCTCCCTCCTCTCCCTTCTCCTTCAATAGTCATTACACAGTAAACGTGCAACGTGGAGATTCAGAGCAGCTGGTTGTGGAGTTGATTCTGAATGATGTGATCCTGAGTGGAGCTAAAATGAAACTATGCACTCTCCCTTCCTCTCTCTCTCTCTTTTATACACACTCACACACACACACACACACACTTGCGTAGCTGGAAAGACGGCATTTCATGCTGAATGAAGATACCGTTGGCACAATCTCACCACTTACAAAGAAATTTCATCTTTATGACACCATTCAACAAAATCCTCATGTTTCATCGACTCTGAGACTGTTGTTGTTGTAACAATGTGGCAAAAATTAAGTGTTAAAAAACTGAAACCTGAACACAGAAAAACAAATCATAAATAAAAAGAATGCATTAAAAAAAACAAAACACAATACTGAGACGACTTTAACCCAACAAACGTATCTTTTTCATGCATTAGGAAGGCTGTTCTTAGTCAAAGACAATGGAGAGAAGACGAATTTATTACATAACACCTGCTCCAAACTCTGTCAGATATCTAAATAAAAGCACTGATCAACTCAAACAGCAGTCGGGCAAATGACTTTAAATCCTTCACCCTTAATATGTACAAATCCTAATCCTACAGTCCGTTGAGAAGAAAGTGGGAGTAAAGCAGGACTTACCAGTTCCCTCTTATTTTTGCCACTGAGGGGGAGGGAGTCCTTTTTGGCTGCACTATCCTCCACTCGGCTGGGGTCAGAGGTCACACTGCCCATGCCGCTCCCAGATTGGCTGGCTTGTGTGAAGGACGACCGTGACTGAGGAGAGCTGCTGTCGGAGATGGTGGTCAGTCTGCTGCTGCTGAGCTGGTCCGTCCCTGGAAGGAAGAGTCGGTGTGTGGGTGGTCAAAGTTACACTTCGATGTAAAAAGGTGCAAACAAGCAGTCATCTTAGGAATATCAGATCCTCTCTTTCGCCGCTTCTCACACACAGATTTGAGAGGTTTTCTTCCTACCTTCCATGCTGGTGGCTACTGCTGAAAGCTCAGCTGTGCCGTCCTGCACGTTCTCCTCCTCTTCCATCAGCACAGGTAGAAGACACGTGCTGGAACACACAACACACACAGAAGAATATGGCATTTGCAAAACAAATCTACCAAACAATTGGCTTCTCTCACTAAAATCTTCAGGAGATATTGCGGCTGCTGGAAGGCGAAGCAGTGTGAAAACATGGGCAGTTCAGAAGGTTACCTGAGCTAAGAGCTGACAGTGAATCACTCACCTGTCCTCTGCTGCTGATCTGTCTGCCGACTGGTCCGGGCTCAGGCTCTGAGAGTGACACAAGTAAAGGAGGAGAGGGAGGGAGGGGGTGAGAAATAGACAGGTGGCCTTGCAGCACATTTTTCAGCTCCACATTGCAAGGAATGGTCAATGATTAAAAGACACACATACGTATAGCGTACCTGTCCCATGGCAGAGAAATGCTATTGAAGCTGTACAGAGTGTGGAAGAGAAAGATCGGGCTGATTTCTTATATAATGTGGAGCTTCATGAAGAGCCCTGCAGCTCCAAGAGTGTGTGTGTGTGTGTGTGTGTGGCTGAGAGGGGTGCTCAGAGACCATGATAACACTGGCACAGTGCTAAGTAGTGGAGGCGGACTGCGTGCATAGTCGTGTGAAGACACACACACACACACACACACACACACACACACACACACACACACACACACACACACACACACACACACACACACACACACACACACACACACACACACACACACACACACACACACACACACACACACACACACACACACACACACACACACACACACACACACACACACACACACACACACACACACACACACACACACACACACACACACACACACACACACACACACACACACACACACACACACACACACACACACACACACACACACACACACACACACAATGGAGCAAGGTGAGTGCTCAGAGCAGTGCAATGGGATATTGTGTAATGAGTGTGCATAGTATCCGTTCTGACACTGCTCGAAATAGGAGAGAGCTGCATTACCATTTCACTCAATACAAAACCCAAAGGAAACTTCAATGTTATTTTACATCCAATCAAGTAAAATACAACTGGCATCTGAGTTAAGTCATTTCAGTTTGACTCAAAGTAAATGAACAATACTGAGCGTGAGGTCATTTATCTGTGGGACAAACCTGATTTTCCTGCCGTCTTGCAGCTTGCACAGCGAGATCATTCTCTGATAAATGTTAATTAATTTTGTCAACACTGCGTAGCCCAACATAAATACGGAGGAAAACCCTACGAAAATGTCTTCCACTTACAAGGAAAACTGTTATTTGAATATATCCAAATGATTTTGTTCACAAGAAACTCAACTCCTCGTCCTTCCTGGCAGATTAAGACCAGGATTGAGTCTTGATCATCTAAAACCGGTCTTGATTAAGCCCGTATGAGAGTAAAAGTGCATACTGTCGACTTGCAGGAAAACACCCACAGTCCCACAGCCCGTCTTTCTTGGCCCCCCCTCAGACTCTCTGCAGGGAGGCAGTCCAGCACGCTGCCAGCAGGTAGGAGACTACATGAAACAGGCAGATCGATCTCTCAGCGGGACGCCAAGCAGACTGCGGTGAAACAGCATCACAACACAAGTGAGCTTTGGTTTTACCATGAAAACCACTTGAAGCCCATGTGAGGCCGAGGCCGGGCATAATTACCATGAAGCATTCTTCTTGTAGGGACGACGCATCAAAGCAGTGCATTGTAAACACTAATTGGTCCAGACAGGCAGAAGATGTGATGCTCGCTGTGTGCGGGCCTTTGCTAATGGGCTCATCTATCATCAGCTCCACTTTGATACAACAGGTTTTGATCACATTTGATAGACAGATAGAAAACTAACTGACAATTCTGATGATAATTAATCATGTATGTTATTTATCAAGATAAAATTATCTCAATTATAATCAAATTTATTGAAAAACTTAAAGATGCCCTCTATGAAATGGGCATTTTCTATCTTTTCCATGTCATTTCTCTGACACTTAATCAGTTCATTACAGAAAAAATGTATATGTATAAATACAATAGATCTGCTCTGATCTGACACCCTCCTTTTCTGTATTTGTGAAGCCTGTAAATTAGCACCTTAACACTGACACCTCGGTAAGCCACACTATTTTGTACTGAACAGAGTTCAGGGACGCCAGTAGCCCGTCCTGCTCCTCCCTAAGTCTTTGGCCTGTACAGTCACTAGAATGATGGCTACCTGATGCTCTGATCTTTCTCTTAATTTTACATCCCTGCCCTCTCCCCCGCTCCTTGCCCAGGGCTAGGAATCCCTCTCAGCCTTTCTGGAGGAAAGCCGGCCCCCGCCCTGCCCACTGGGACACCCCCCTCCACATCAAAACACACCTGCTGTCACTCAGCTGAGGTATGAAGACGTACACAAAGCGGCAGAGAGAGAGAAGGAGGCCAAAAAGAGGAAGGGGAAGCAGTGGGGAGCGGATGCTGAAGAGAATAGAGGAAGCAGAGTTCCCTTATGCATTAAAACACTTCCTCTCTGCTACTAACCTTAGTATGGCTCATAGCTCCTGTGCTCGAGTCCGTCTCGCCTTCTTTCTCTTCTTCTCCCCTGTGGTCCTCACTGGTCGGCTGGGTGCTAACCACAGGTGGAAGGTCAAAGGTCAACAGTTACGCACTATCCCTTTTGTCATTCTTGATTTATATATTAGATATACTTAATATCAAACCACTGTTGAGACTGTCAGAGAGATGAGGAACAGCCTTCGTTTCTTTGTAGGTGGACTGTGCCTATGCAAAACTTGGCTGATACTAATTAGGCTGAACACTCCTCCCACAGCGATGAAAATACCCATTTGACTAGCAAATGTGGACAAACTCACAGGGAAATGACGCAACTCAGTAAAATGGTGACTTCGTCTGTTAATACCTTTGGTTAGAGATAGTTTATGTAGCTATGAAAATGAGTCAGGATGCTGGGTGAGACTTTGTGGTAACATCAGATCGGTTTTCTGACCATGGGAGCTTGTGTTTTATGCCCCATTACGTGGGATTTGCTAATCCAGACACCAACTGAACAGGTGCTTCTCAGGCTGAAGCTCCTGTTTGTGACAGAAAAATTACATTTAAAAGGAAAATTTAAAAACTTAGGTCGTTGCTTGGTGTGTGGTCTCTTTATCCTCATCTACAGCCACCACATTTCTTGGTATTAAACAGCCAGATTGCCATCTGATGCATCGTCTGCGCTGACTAAATATCCTGTTCTTCTTCTGCCCTCGGTTGCTGCATTGTTTGTTGTGGAAAATCCTGTTTTGTTGGTCACTACCATGCCAGATGTGTCATGGGAAATGAGAATGATTCAGACGGCATATTGAGAAAGACCTGCTGTATGATCTGCTGCGTCACCTTAGAATAAGCCAAGTGTACAGAGAGGCCTCTCTCTCTCTCTGCAGAAATAAAGAGATAAAATATTTCTTTAATGGCTCAATTGCTTCTTTTGAAGTGACTGGAACAAACTAGTATGCTAAAACTATGAATAAATGTTTGCTGCAAGATTAGAGACACTAGAATTCCTGACTTTGGCACCCCCTGGAGGCAATACCACAAACAACAGTCAGCAACACAAGAGAATCTAATCAACAAACAACCTGTAAATGTGCTCATCAATACTTTCCATAGAGGCAGACTATCATTCTTGATTATGTGTCCAGCCTATCCAATACAATATGTATTTTTCACTCACCTCTGACTCTGGGTAGTGGTCTTGTCTGGTCCAGGTGATGTGCTGTTGGGAGGAACCATCTCGGACGCTGTGGGAGGGGTGTTACCAAGCACGACCATTTGGTCCTGTTCAGGCTTGTTGCTCAGGTGTGGGGCTGCACCGCAGGACTGAGACTGTGTGTCTGCTGAGACATGAAAACGACGGGCTCATCTATGAATACACCGTCAGTGCGTTCCAGGATTTACAGGTTATTGAGTTATCAGCTGTTGTACTTTACTCTAATGGTTTCCTACATTCTCTGGGACGCATTAATTCAATGTGACTTGCACATGAATCAAATACTTTTGCTTTATTGTTTTAGTTAATGTAGAGGAGAACGATTTTAACACCTTTGAAAATGTCTTCCTCCATGTTGTTCATATGGAAAGTAAAAGTAAGTACTCAGTAAAGACAAAGCATATTAATATTTGACTTACCCAGTTTATAAAATCTGTGTCTGTCTTCATGTGATAGGATGTGATACTGCAAGCAGCGGTGCAGTTACTAAGACACGATTTTACAAAACTGTGTTCATACTGTGGTATTTAGTCAACTTTGACCTTTCATCTCGCAAAATGTAGCTTCTTCTCTAAACAAACAGCAAACAAACCAAGTGAGTCAGGAAATGACTCAGACTTTGGTTAAGTTGTAGATGCACACACTAGAGAGACTAGCTGGCAGTAGGGGAAGAAGAAAGAAAAACACAAAGACAGAGCGTGATCCACATAGAGAGTGAATCGCAGAGAGAGAGAGGAGGCTTGCTTACTGTTGTTCTCTGAGTGGGACAGATCGGGGAGAGCATCCGCCTCTGGGTGTCTAATGCTGACAGCTTGTGAGTGGGCGCTCAATGGCACTGCTGCCTCTTCCTGAAAACACGCGCACACACACACACACACACACATGAAATAATAAATATTCAAAAAGAAAAAAGGGGTGAAAAGATCAAATAAGCAACACACATTAACCACGTACCAAACAGCAGGCCCACAATCAGTCAATAGAAACAAATCTTTGTCAGATGAGAAGACATCGCATTAGAAGTCAACCGAATCTAACAGCTGACAGACAGCACAAAGCATCTGTTCCATCAGTGAGGGATTTTTGGAAAGACCCCCCCAATTACTGTCATCTTCATAGAGATTCAAAAGCAAACATCACTTTCATACTGACTGCATCAATGATGGAGTGTTTAAATCAGTTTTAAAACCCTTGCAGGCATGAAATTATTTAGGCATTGAGGGCTGCAAATGAGAGGAACACTTAGCATCCAAGATCAGAAAGTGTGACATTGAGATTATAGTTATGTAATGTGTAGTTCAATGTACACAATGTGTTGTCTGTTGGTGCAGAACACATTTGGAAAATAGTTTTTTCCTCAAATGCAGGTGCTTCATACTTTCTTTTGCCAACAACAGCATGCCCTTTTCCTCGTTACCTCAGCGTGACCTTAAAGTTTCATCACCGTCATTCTATATAAGGAAATGTGCAGCTTCAACACAAGCGTGCGGACGGCTGCCTGTGAGCAGAGGCTGTCAATAATGATATGTGAAGAGCTATTTGGTAGGCAAATGGCAGAAAGAGAGAGAGAGAGCAGAAGCTTTGAGAGAGGAAGAAGAGAGACAGACTGGCAATAACACATGTATACTGCAGTAAATTACATTACAATTATATTAGAAAGAAATTGATTGTTTTAGAAGAACATCTATGCAGTTTTGCAGCAGTTTACTACAAATCAGACACATTACTGCCAACAAGTCCTAATGTTCCCATTCATTTCCATGTAACAGAAAATTAGGCTTCAGATATGTCCATCACAGTGACAGGGGATGTTTTAAAAGTCCTCTGTGCATGATGGTGCATTCAAGGAAATTCTTATATCTGACATTTGAATCTGAAGACTCTGAAATTTGATGCAGGAAGAGTTTGCAGAGGAGTCACTTTTTGTTACACTTGCATTGCCAAAAAATGACAGATGTGACGGCGGACTGAACGTGCAGCGGGATGAATTAATCATCTCCTGCAACTTTCAAGTTAGTTTTCTTACAGAAGTGAAATGAATAAAGTCAGCAGCAGTCTGGTAGATTTGTATAGAATATAAAAAAAATAGTAAATATTATTAAAATATGCCATATATGGTCCTTTAAAGCGAAAACTCTAAAGAATGGGATGGCTCTGATGCTTCAGGTTGTAAATCATATGATCATTTAAAAACTTTCTGCTTCCTTCTCATCACCGCAGAGGAAGTACAAAGTTATATTCCCAAAAACCCAAGTAAAGATATGTATACCAAATGAAACTAGTCTAAACAAAGGAATGTAAACTGAGCACTATCTGTTTTGGCACCGTTCTGTTTCCTGCTGACACACATTTACATTGGACACACACCTGCCCGCTGCAACTACAGTCATCTATTGTTGGTCTCCGAGCAGCCTGGGAATCAGAGTTGGAGTTTCTGAGCAGGTGTGGGAATTCAAACCACCAAATGTCGCTTGTCACTTGTCCTCATCTGTAAATCTGACAGCGCTGTGGTTTGGTGGAAGTCTCACATCCTCTCGATTTTACACTCTTCACAGTCCAGCTGACATGAATGCTGCAGCATGCAAGTGTTTTGAAGCTGTTTCTATCGTTTGAAATCCTTTTTTTTAAGCTTGTAAACTAAAAGGTTTTCTATGACATTGGTTAATTTTTAGTTAATGGACAAAGCTTAAAAATCCCTGTGATGTGTAATGAGGTTTTGAACAACAGCAATTTCTCGTGATAGTGTTTAAAAATCAAGGAGGTTTGTTGAAATGATGCAACAAAGAAGTTGAAAGAAATCAGGTTGCCTGAAGTTCCCATTTGTCCCATTTAATTAACATACAAGTTCAAGATTTTACGGAGCCATTTAGGTAACTGTCAGTGAGGTTTTAAGGAATTATTTTGTAAAATATTAAGGAAAATACAGAAAGACAAAAGGTCACATTCAGGTACAGTCCAGAGCATGGTGAGCATCTTTGTCCAATACATATACTAACCCCAACGTCACCATTCATTTACCTGTAAAGGCCGGCAGTTCACCTCTGGCTCCGGCTTAGTGCGGGCCGGAGAGTCTGTAACAGATACAGAGGAAGATGGTAAATATAGATCAGGGGAAAAAAAATGACAGGAGGAAGCAGGAGGCTGAAGAAAAGACAAAACAACACTTGTCAAATTCCTCTGCAGGGGTTAATAGCCATCCAAAAAAGCAACCCCACCTTTTACCATAACAAGTCACACTGTCTACTATGCGGGGCATTGTGCTGAGGGAGGGGCAGAGAGGTTAAAATACCATGCACGGCTAAGATGGCAATTAATGACCACATTTGCAGTCCCGTTTTCTGTCTCTCTGCCCGCCAGCCGCTCATGCAGGCAGAAGAATGGAGGATTACTGAGCTCACTTCGTGGCCTCAGACCGGTCGTACACCTGGCCATACAAGGACCTTCAGGAAGAGAGGATTTCACATACTGTGGAGACACACTCACTCTCACACACAACCTTTATAAAGCCAGGGCCATAACAGCCATAGAAGGCAGGGGTCTGCCTCAGAGTGTGTATATCCTTACAGTGAGAGAGTGTGTGTACTGTGCTGGTAGTTCAAGGGTGGCTGAGTGCCCTGTGACTCCCATGGATTACTGGGGGATAATCCACATACTCTCTCTGACTCACACACACACACACACACACAACCCATATCACCACTCAAAAACAATAACTGAATCCATAAATTGTTTTTCATCTTTAGAGTTTATCTTGTGAAGCACTTTGTTAAACACATTTTGGGCTAAATTGGTGCACCAGCTGGACGTGTGAGTGAACTTTAAGTCATGACATAATATTTAACAAGTTGGTCTGGGAGAAAAAAAGAACCTGAGAGGTCAAGAAAGACTCCACTAACTAAAATATTGCTGCTGGCAGTGATCAGTACCCATGACGTGCATAGTGATGATCTAGAACTAGAGATTGTCTTTGCACTGCAACATCTACACATTTATTCATTCATTCATTCATTCTGGGACACAGAGGAAATGCATTATTCCACTTAAAGTTAGCAAAACTTCTTGTTTAAAATCCCTCAGCACAATAAAACCGCAGTTGTATGAACGTACAAAAGTGTTTCGTTTCAATAAGCATTAAATCTGGCAAATGTTCATCTCCATTTTTCACATTTAAACTCTTGTTTCAGTCCTGCAGAGATGACACGGGGTGTCTTAACTCACATTCTTGTTGCATGAGGCTACTTCAAGGTTTATTTCTACTGTTAATCCTACCGCGTTGGATCCAGAGTTATGAAGAAGGTGAGTAAGGTTCAGGAAGGGGATAGAAAAATATTAAACTATATTTAGCCCTATTTGGCTTGGGTTTCTGATGTTTCAGTTAGCACTGGGCCAATTCTGGCTCAAGGAACTCTCAACTCTTACTGAGACAAATTCACATTTCATGTGTTGAAAGCCAATTAAAAAAAGAGGAACTCCACTAGTATGGAAGTATTCCAGTATTACTACATTTAGTGAACATAAAATCTACTTTTAAGATACCACATTACATTTATATCAAAAATATATGATCATTATTCTAGTCAGACTTTCACCAACTTTCAAAAAATAGTTATACTAGTTGTAGATCAGGTGTTAGCTGGTGCTTGTTATGTCCACCGTGGTGCCCCCACTCACCATGACCCTGTCCTGCTGCAGTGTGCCCAGGCTGGGCCTCCCCAGAGAGGGCAGACAGAGGAGTGGACGTGTCCCTCACTTCTCCTTCTCCTGCTGTGTCCACCACAGTCCACCTCTCCTCCTCTTCACCTCTGTCTTTTAAGTTATCCACCGCCGCCTGAGGCCTTCCATCCGTTCGCCCACCCTGTTCTCGGCAGTTCCTTTCTGCTAACTCGTTCTTCAGGAAGTCTTGAAGGGCGAACTCCTCCTCCCAGTCTAAGTCATCTCCAGGCTAAAGAGAAAGAGGATAAGGTATTGATAAAAATAATAAAAAAAAAAAGGTGAGATGCATGTAAAACTGAAAAATCCTAACAAATCCCACAGTGCCACTATGGCAGAATCCATCTGAAGTTGAGCAGCGACAGCCATTGTGGTTGAAAAGAGAACCACTGTGAAAAACTCATGAGTAGACGTGTGATTTCTGGAAAAAAAAAAAAAAAAATCTGTGCAGAAAAACCACAGCAAAGACCAATTATTAACAAAGCTGCCAGAAAAACTGAATCATACCAGCCCTCATGGATTATCTGTTCTTTTAAATACTGTTCTGTTGATTCACAAATCCAAAGGAAGTGATTTTAGTGACTCTGATCCAGGGCTACTGAATTTCAAAATGAGAACTGCATTATTTGTGAAAGCGCAACATGGTTCCTGTATGTAAATCTGCCTCAGCACAAAGCTCATTATGTTTCGCAGTGAAAACAATGGTGCTGGAATGGAAATGTTCAAGCGTGCGTCAGTGCATTTTGTGTGAAGAGCAGTGCGTCGGTGTGTGTGGTCACGTCTGATTCTCTGTCAATGTGTGGGTGCACATGGCCACTTCAGCCGCCAACTTGCACTCAGCTCTCCTCCACCATCTACCATCCATCTGTCTGAACACAGTACGAGCTCTCCTAGCAACCTCTCTACTGTGGTATGTACAAAAACACACACACACACACGTGAACTATTAATGTTGTATATATTCCAAACCTGAATGTGACCTTCATGCCAGTGCTCATTTAAACAGGTGACACTTGTGCACCTCCCAAACACTGTACAAGTTTTCTAAAAACAATGTATTCTTACTACAAACGCAAATTAAAAGATTACTTCTAAAAATGGTGAAAGTGAATAGCTTCTGCTGTGTATTAAGCTTTATAGACCTGCCCTTTGTCCCTTCCCTGTCTGACCTCTTCCTCTGGTGCAGGTGTCTGGCATGAGGCCTCTCTGCTGTCCTGAGGTGTCTTCAGTTGATCCAGCTCCTCACACAGCTGCCGCTTCTGGTTCTCCTGCTCCTGCACCCTGTGTGAGAAAAAAAACAAAACAACAGTGTTATTTAAAGAGCAGCTGAGGGATTAGTATTTTTTTTTTAAGAGAAATGTGCAAGAAAGCTGCAAATCATCTCCGCATTCTTAACTGTCCAGAGAGAAAGACAAACACATGCAAAGATCCTAGAGGACAGTACAGTGGACATACTGTACCCAATCCGCAGGCCCATGCAGTGTCCCATTCTGTTGCCCAGGGTGACCAGCGCCAGTTCTCTGACTGGCCCAGTAACGGTCTCTTCAATTCACGGTTTTGTAGATCCAGTCCCAGCCCGACCCTCTGACTTCAGATTACAACTCAAATATGTCTACAACAAAAAACCTCTAAACCTGCCACTCTCGGTTCAGTCTTGCTCTAAACAGCCTGTATTAGCCCCGATACTCCAGGGCAGGGGCGAAAACTACACCTACAATGAGCCCTCTTCAGTTTTCTTTTCTCCCCAAACAATATCACTGTTCCTGAGTTTACCCTGGCAACAGAGCACCTGTAGATCCTGGACAGCCCGACCAGCTCTCCCTCTCCGGGCTGATACTGTACCACACTAGCTGTTATATATCTGAAGGGGATGGCCGTCTCCAAGAACACACATGCAAACAGAAACACACACACAGCACAAGACAACCCCATCCACAAAGAGTCAGAATAAAGTCCAGAATTGGCCCAGACCTAATGAGGCGGGCCGTTTGGGGGTCATTGAGGTCAGGATGATTGACATGTCTCTCCCCCATTCAGCACAACTGAGCGGCCAACTGAGACAGAGCAGTGGAGGGCAGAGATATCCTCACTGCAGGCGTCTGACTGTAGGTAGTGTGTGGTGTTACTTATGTGGAGCTTTAGTAGGCTCGAAGGTTGAAATAACTTCATTGGTTGTATAAAATCCACTAGCTTCTCTTGTTTTATTCATTGTGACACTTAAGAATCTGTAAGCTATGCACGCACCCAAACAAATCTACAGAGACAGCTATAGGCTTGTAAGGACTTAGTCAGCTAGGCTAACCAGCTAACCTTCATAGCTCATTATCCCAAGACTTCTTTTTTCCAGTTAGCTATTACACTGCTAGGTTTAATCAGCCTCCAGCTCTCTTCCTAATGTCTTCTTCAGTATTACCTTACTTAGCCAGAAAATGAATTCTTTAGCTCTGCCTACCAGGGTTTAATTCAACCAATAAGATCACTTCTGCTTCAGTAGAAACTCCACCTTAAATAAATGTTTTCCTACCTTACAGTCGAGCCGTCTTTAATTAGCCAGCATACGATCCACTGCAAATCTATTCTCCTCCATCTTTCTCTGGTAATCCTCCTTCACCTTCCTCTGCTCTCATATCAAATTCTCAAACACCCAAACGTCCCTTCAGCTTTCAGCAGCTCGCACATTTCTGACTGCCCACTGATTTTCACTTACATGGCCACACATGCACAGGGAGAGCAGAAGACAAAGATTTGCTCACCTGACTGAAAGGTGCAGGATTTCAGTGCGGGATCTCCTCATGTTGCTAGCCATTTTGATGAGCTCCTTCTCCAGTGAGTCTGTGTACTGGGCCAGCTGGTCCAGGCTGAGGGCCCAGTCTGCCCTCCTCGCGTCCAGCTCGGCCTGCACCTTCTGCAGGGAGACGAGGCCGCGGGGTTAGCTGCTCGCTGGGATGAGAGGCCTCAAAAAAGTTCTGACACCTAACTGACACAAAGTCTTTCCATGCCAACCCGCACAGAGTTACTTGCACTGGTGCAGCTCTGTTGCCTAACGATGTCTGTCTCATTTGGTATGTTTACTGCTGTATGGCAGTACGTGGCTAATGAATGCAGAGTGGCAACAATGCAGAAGGAGAGGGGGGGGGGAGAGAGAAAGAGAGATACAGAAAGTTGGAGTGAGGGAGGAGGGGAGTGGGTTGTGTTCGTGGTGCAACACACTAAACAGCACTGCATGGAAGGGGCCTGTTGGAGAGTTACATAAGTGAGAGATCTCTGGAGAGGAGAGATAGTGGGTGGGAAGGAGAGAAAGAGCAGATAGGCGGTGATAGAGAGAAAAAGGAGTGCAACAGGTGGAGGTAGAGGAAGAAGAAAGAGATCACATTATATAATTTCATGATTCATATCAAAACAAACAAAAGATGCCTATTGTCAGCCTGAAATCAACGTTATGCATACGGTATGAAAACACCTGGAGAGGCAACACTGCAGCAAACTTTGGAGCTGCAACTTTCCTCAAGCTTAAATCAACCGTCGCAGGTTGTCTGAAACCAAACACAAAATGCACACGTATCTGTGAAAGTGAGCGAGTGCACCTGACCTGGACACTGGTGTCCGTGTTGCCCTCTAGCAGAGAGCGGTCGCCCACCAAGCCTCTAACTGTAGACAAGACAGAGTCGGTTTCTTCTCTGAAATCCTTTTTCTGAGACACAAAGAGGAAGCATGTGGTGAGAGCAGAATTGTACAACAACCACATGAGGCACAAGTACTTAAGAAAGCTTGCATGCATGCATTCGGACACCTAACACCATACATATTCTACTTGTTCTCAGCTCATATGAGAGTCTTATCGATCTTAACCTGGTAGTAAGTGAATGTGACTAAAACTTTCAAACAGCTTTTGTGCCATAAAACTTTTCATACATACACAGTTGATGCCATGCTGGTCAATTTTAGGGGTGTAAGTGCAAGTCAGTGACTCACACACACTTAATCACACTTGGTTACCAGTTTGTTTAGGAGGATCTTGAACTCCAGAGCCATGTGCTCAGGGCTGGGTCCCTGCAGCATCAGCAGCACCTCCCTGTCCAGCGTCTCATCCAGCGGGGAGGCAAAGCTCATAGTGGTGGACAAATGCTCAAGTCCATGGTGGGCCTGCAGGAGACGGCAAAATATTACAGCATAAAACATCAGCTTTGGTCTAATTGTTACAGAGATGCTGGACCGTGCCAAGTACACAGCATGTGAAGAGCTGCAACTAATGTACAGACAGAGCTTTGTATTGTGTGTGTGTGAAATTTGTGAGGAACCCTACAGTCTTTGGAAGAGAAGCCTTCAAAGATGAATCACCGGCCTGTGGGCATAAAACTTCTCAGAAGAGGAGCTGAATATTAGAGACACTTTAAACTGAGATTACATAACATTGACAAAACTAGCTGAGTATTTTGAAGAGGCCGGTGGGTATGAATGCTGTAGCTGGGCAGGATGCATTCAAGTTTCTACGTACAACACTTTGGCTGCTGCAAAGAAGAGATGCAGCAGCCTTGAAATCTCTGTCAGGAATAAACGACCAGACAGCAGAGTGTACAGAGAAATGAGAAAAAAGTCAGAATGTAAATGAGGGAAAGAGAAACAGGTGAATACGAGACATGAAACTTAGAGAGAGGAGGAGAGAGAGCAACTGAGAAAGACAGACAGAGTAAGGGAGTGCTGACCTCCAGTGGTGACTGTGCCAGAGCCAGTTCTGTCTGTAGGGATCCTGAGCTGCTCTGGTTCAGCCTGTAGGCCACCGACAGGGACAGACCAGCGCTGCAGAGACAGGAAACGGGGGTGGAGAGGTGGGGTGTAAACAACAAGTTACAAACAAAGACATTACAGAAAGAAAAGGCGGTGAAAATCTTTCCCAAAGTTAAACCACCAGGATACACAAAACTCAGATTGTGGATTAGACTGGCTTCCTTCCAAAAATGAATTATGTAAAAAAATAAGAAGGTGGCTGATGTCCATTTCTTTAGCCGTCCCTAAACCCTCTTCACTCCCGGGCCGTTCTTGGTTCACTTACCCAGCCAGGTCTGGGTGCATCATCTGCACCTGGTTCTCCAGCTTGCTCTTGTCTGCCCTCAGCAGCTGGAAGCAACAACAGAGACGCCAACATGATTCAGTCCATCGCATTAGTTATTTATAGGCCGACTACATCGCCGACCATTTCTCCACTAGAACAAACCTGTTGACTACAACTTGTGTGCAGAAGGACAGCAGCTGATTTAATTCTCACAGCTGGTCTCCACAACTAAAATACCAATGACGTACATGCGGATAGTCACATGAGCACACTGGACACTGGAGAGAATTGTCTGTACACTAAAATACTGGCATTTGTGTTAGAGAATATAACATTTTGCTTTGATTAAAGTCATTTTCTCCAATATTGATATACATTTTGGAACATAAAATCACTAGGTTAAAAGATAAGACTTATTTTTGCCACCAACAGGCTCAGACTGTCGGACATCACAGACAGGGTCCCTACAGAGATAAACCTGTAAGATCTTAACCAGAAGTAGCCGTTATATCACTATATCACCACCAGACTACATTGACAAAATAGTAAACAGTCAACACAGAGTCTGGTGGGTTTGTGTAGCAGGATACAGCAGCTGGTTCAGGTTAAACAGGGAGGATCTTACTGGTGTATCTCTGTAGAAATCATTTCACAGTCAATATTTCTAAATCTATTTTAAGTGTTACTATTTTGTAAAGCTCCAGACATCTGATATGCTTTTTTAGATTACTGTTACTTATTTAGCACACCGGGAAACAAAGGGAATCACTGTGTCATTTTCTGCAAACTCATGTCAGATTAAAACAATGGTGAGAGCACAGCCAGTGGTTTATATGGAGCATGTAAAATGGCTGCAGTGGCCCGAGACAAAAAAAACGAAGAGATCAGGAGCATCTGAAAGCAGTAAAAGAGCATCTGTGAGAAGACTAGTGGGAAGTTCAACACACTGACCTCAGTGATGGAGGAATATTCCTCCACTGTCGACTTGAGCTCATTTATCTGTCTGCTCTTCTATAAAAAGGAAGTAAACAACACACAAGACCAGTCTGAGTTTTTTATAGAAACGGAAAAAGAGGACATGAATAAGTTGCCTTCAGCCAGAAAAGTCCATTTTTTACTTTTACTTATCAGCAACAAAATTGATAGAATATAATTTTACAGATTTACACTGAACCCGTGTTTGCTGAAAGGATCTGAGCACTTTTACACCCCGAATCATGAGAACTACTACAAACAGCTTTGCAGACACAGTAAAATAATAACAAAACAAAATAAGGCTCTGACCTCTAGTACCACAGCTTCCTTTTCACCAATGATGCCATCAAAAGAGTGAATTTGCACCTGAGGACAGAGAAAGGGCAGTAACATAAACATAAAGACATCACAGCACAGAGACAGCATTTCTAAAGCGCCTGACACAGATTTACAACACGAAAGTCTTTTTTTAAAAAGGAAGTAAGGCAGATATTTAACTCAAAAATACAGAGGATGAGGAAGAAAGAGCAGGAGAGTCTGTGAGGCGTGTAGGGATGTAATAATGCAGAGCAAAATATTTTAAAAAATGATTATGGGCTGATAGTAAAAGGTACCTGAAGGTCAGTGTTAATGTCACACAGCTCTGCTATTCTCCTCTGAAGCTCGTCTGTCTCCATGGTAACCTTGAAGTTCTGGGGAGCCATCAGAGGGGAGTTAGGGCAGCTGGTCACATCCCTTTCTGAACAAACTTCTAACAATATACTCTCTTGTAAGCTATTGATAAATGGGTGAGGACTACGGATTCTGAGAAAAGTCAGACTATCGATTTTACTGCCAACTCCTCTGACAAAAGAAGAGAAGACAGTGAAGTACCTCCTCCTGAAGAGAAGCAATCTTGGCAATGAGACTCTGGTTTTCTCTCTCCTGAAAAGAAGAAAAATCAATCAACTCTACAGCAACTATGAAACCACATGCAGTCCTAAATTTCCTGCTCTATTACATTCTGAAAGCTTGACTTGTGGATTGAAAATAAAGTTTATCAAACTTAGAAAAGATATTGTGATGTTTGTAAAAGAATATGTTGAAGATATTTGCAATTTCTTTTAAAACTTAAGTTTAATCTGGGATTCAGTATAGTATCCAAACATTATGGTCATAGTACCAAACATTTTCTGAGTTGAATGTTATGTTATGTACAAGACTTATGTGCATGTTTCTATGTGCAAAAATGGCTGAAAAATAAACCGCAAGTCAATAAATTACACAAAGATTTGTCTCATCAAATTTCCTGCAATCTAATGCAAAAGAAAAAGAGAAAGAAGAAATGGCTCAGTTTTCCAGCCACAATAAATAATGAAAGTAAAAGTAGCTTAACTTTGAAGGGCAACACTGAGTGCATACCATTTTTATTTTAATCCAAATTGGGTCAACAACACTTACTCTGCAATACATTGTAGTGCATTTTATCTACAAATGTCTAAACACTGATTAGGAAAAGTCCCCCTTGTGACACATGCCATCTTTGTAGCTCTATTTTACGCTTTCACTGACCACATGTTTGCTGTGTGCCGAGGCGCGAGCTCTGCCTTCCTCCGTACAGCTCAGAGTGGCCTTCATCTCCTCCACCTCCTCCTTCAGCATCTTCTCCTTCTGGGCCAGCTGCTGGTTACTGTCCGCCAGGACAAGCAGAGATGGGAGTCAACAAACCGCCGCGTGCTACAGTAAATCTGTGCCGTGTAGTTGCATGCAAGTGAGTCTTACACCCTGGCCTGAGTGCGCAGCTCCTCGTTCTCCTCCGCTAGCTTCTGGTTGCCGTCCTCCATGCTCTCCACCACCTGCTTCAGCTTCCTCACCTCCTCCTGGAGCTTTTGATTGCTCATCTGAAGGTCAGCAACACAATACACCAGCTCTGACGTCTCACTGGTGAGAGAAACGCATAAACACACACACATGTATATATTTAGATATAGGCAATGGTTAAATTGGACCATAGTCTATCGGGACTGAGCTCTGACATCCAAATCGCACCATCTCCCTCAGTATTAGTGTTTGAAAGCCAAAAGTATGAGAGTTGTCAGTGCTCTCTTACACTGACCAAAAAAATGCAGACTCTTCCCTTCCTTTCCTTTGGCTTTCCATTTTGAATATCTGTGTGTCTTCACACGGCAGCAGGATCGGTGCATGTGGCTCCGAATTGACAGAGCGGCTGTGCACAACTTATGCTTAAGTGGCACACCACCATTAACTTACTTAACTGTGATCTTAAGGTAGCCTTATTTCCCTACATGCTTTTCTGCACAGCAAGCAAGTAAATCAAAGTGACAGTTCAACCATTAGGGCAACAAACAAGGCCACAAATAGTTGGCCTGATAATGAAAACACATTTTACCCTATGAGTCATGAACCACAGGGAGTGTAGGGTCATAAAGGCATAGCAGTGCAGATTTACACAAACATGGACTCCCTCTCACTGATGCACACAAGTCACTTACAATTCTGCTCTGGATGCATCCCCTCCAAAAGCCTCCAAGCTTCCTGAAGTCATATTGAGCAGCATGGACCTCTTGGCTAAAACACACACATCAACAGTATTTAACGCTCAGGTGTCATCAACATAAGACGTACTTACAAGAGAGAAATCAAACACATGAGTGATTACATGCAGACTCACCAGACAGGCCGTCTCTGAGCTTGACTGAGTCCTGAGTGGTGTCATCCATCAGCTCTTCCCTGAGACGCAGAGATGTAAAAAATTGCAACATAAATTACTTTCACAATCTTTTTCTGGGATTTGGCAGCGATGCACTATGCTGCTGCTGCTGCTGCTGCTGCTTTTGGACTCCTGAAAAAAATGCTGGAAATGATTTATTGAACTGTTTAATTTCTGGTGCCTGGCACAGTGAGCACTAAAAGCAGTCAGCTCCCTGCTCAGTCTGAAACTCATCCTCCACATGATCTACAGACGGACGTACAGCAAAGAGAGCTCGCTGGCTGGCGCTTATTTACTGGACAGTGTGAGGTCAGCCATTAAATATGTCAAATATAATATATATATATAAATAGAAATGTCTTCACCCACAGTTGATGCAGGAACAAACCAGATAACTGTCCAATGCACATTTGATTTAAACCAGACAGAAGCTGTGCTGCATCATCATCAAGTGAACTCTGCACTCGGAGACAAAAGACATGCTGTTGAAAAGAAAATGCACACAGCTGAAACTATGTGGGAACAAATTCTCACCAGTAATATCTCATCTGATGCAAAACCCACCCACACAACATCTACTTGCATAACTCAAACTGAATATATGAGTGGCACTTCTCTGAGAGGCTAAGAAGAACACACAGGGCTGGTGAAGATGGCGCGAGCCGTCTTTGTCATTTCATGTCACGTTTAAGACATTAGAAACTTTGCAATTACAAATAGTAGAAGAAGGAAAGAGCTGAGGTGGAGCCGTAGTGTAGATGTTGATTAGTTCAATTAAAAAAAGAATCCTCATAAATGAGAAGATCATGTAGTGAAGATATAATTATTTTGGAAAGCCCTTAATTCATAATGTCTGCTTCTCAGTACCCGTTGTTGCGGCAGTCGTCAATCCACTCCCTCATGACGGCGTGATACGTGTCCAGGTCAATCGAGACGTCTTTGTGCTCTGGATCCAGCATGTTGCAGAGTTCCTCCAGCCCGCTGTCCTCTGAGCTGCGGCTGGTGGTGTGCCGCAGGTAGTCCACGATGTGAGACACGTACACTTTACCTGGAGGACGACAGAATCACAGACTCACATCAGAAAAGTCTTTTTGTCTTCGGTGGATGATAGGTGTAGGCAGCAGAAGCAGTAACCATAGTAACAGTAAGAATCACTGAACTTTTTTCCGTCTTCTTCGTCCTTTTTTTTTTTTTTTTTTGCAGTTGGTTTCACACATTTCTAAATACTGACTCTACACTTCAGCCTTCACACTGTTAGCGCAGTGTAATCTAAACTGAGGTCTAGTTTTCTTTCGTCTGACAAAAATGCATTTAATTGCCTCAACTTTCACAATTCATGGACACTTTTCTCACTGAAACTCAACAATGCTCCATGTAATGCACCATTTTCAAAATGTGGTGCTCTTCTCCACAACTGTTTGATTTCAAACACAACATAAAACCAGCTAGGATGAAACAGAAATTTGGATATTTCCACAGCAATGGTGAGATTAAACAATCTAAAATTGAACAAAGTTAAAATCAGAAGTTCTTATTAGATAAACATAGAAAGAAAAAAAACAGACCTGTCACCTGATTAACATAAAGAACAGAGGAAACTGCAATCTATGATGGAATCAGATCCACAAGCGAAGAGAAAAGATGGTAATCATCCTCAAGAACGGGGAAAAATGTCAAACAAATTACAAAAAACATTTCCACCACCCCCACACTTCGTTAAAGATCCTATATCCGATACGGCTGCTGCACAAGATGGTTCCCTCCAGAGAAACATTGAAAACGTTGCGACAACACAGAAGTCTCTGCACAGATGAGAAAACTTGAGGGCTACTGAGCTGAACGGAGGAGATGTGTGCTGCCAGTGCTAGGAGGCATAAGAGGGAGATGCAGACAATGCTGTGATGTGTGACTGTTGGAAGCCAGGGGAACTATACAAACACAGAAAAACGCTCATCTTACTCCACACAATGACAAGTTATAACTGATCAGTAGGCCGCCCCATCGCTGCAGGACTGAAATAAATGCGTGACCTTGCAAGTTGTGTGTGTGTGTGTGTGTGTGTTATCGTGTTTGTGCGGGCGAACCTCTGCGCTGCGTGTCACAGGCGTGGAAGATGGTATCAAGCAGATTCTCCTCACAGATGAGACTGATTTCTGCCATATTCTCCTTCCTGTTCTCAGAGGCCACAGAGGGTCCTGAGCATGGATAAGCAACACACACACACACACACACACACACCACACACACACAAACACCAAACACAGAGTGCTTTGAGTTAGCGTAGCAAAGCCAGCACATGATACAGTTTCCTTCAGGCGCAGCAACAACTGTAACGGCATGATGGCCAGATACAATATCCTTTGCAAATTGAACAAGTAATAAGTCAGTTTGGGGCTTCACCTAATAACTGACCACTGGGACGGACCATTGACCTCCATTCTTCCCACAATGACTTCTGTTTTTCCCCCTTTTACACTGTATCCCGGGTTTGCTATGAGGTAATGTGATTAAACATGTTTTAACTGAGGAATATGGAACATGTGAGCACAAACCTGACAAACTTACCTTAAGACAGGTGAGGAAACTGTTTGCTTTCTTCTTGTACAGAACGAATAATACCAGTTTTTTTCCATTCCTCTGGATGTAAACATAGACTGGATTTGGGATTTCATGTTTTTTTTAAGCTTTTGTCCCCAATTCTTAGTTTGTAGTAAATAGTAGAAGGAAGAAGCTGCACTCTTATTCTTCTAATTATCATTAGCGGTTACTGTTGGAATCCCTGTTTTTTCAAACTTAAGGCAATAAATACTGTACTTTGAATGATTAAAAACAACTTTCCAAGATGTACAACACCTGTCTGCAGCCTACTACAGCCTCAAACATGTTTCTATAAAATATACGTTTGTCCATTTTTAGACGTTTTACAAAATAATAGACACAAAAACAACAACAATGACATTTTGAGGCGAGGGATCTTTTCCTCACAATATAATTAAAGATTTGCAAATACAAAATCCTGTCTACATAGCTAACCCAATGTTCCCAGCGTGACAAACATATTTGTTCATTTTTGTTAATTGTGACGTCCATGCATGTATTTCAGTCGGCCTCTCCTGTGACAACCATTTCTTTGTAAGAGCCTTTTTACCAGCGACCAACAGCACGTTTAGTAACTCTACGGCTCAAACTTACGTCCACGAATCCACATTTCAAGCGTTTTCGTGCTGGTGCCGACATTGAACAGCAAACTAAACTGAACTTTGGACCAAATGATCCATTTTATTTCACAAAAAAAAAGGTTCCACTTACAAGCTTTTTCCAGAGCTTTCAACTGCTTTGCACACTTGTTATCAGTAGATGGAGTACGCTCTGCAAACTCCATGAGATGTGCCTGAAAGGTCTGGCAAAAGACAGTAAGTAGACCTCAAGTTTGCCTTAAGCATTTCTGTCAAACTACTACACATCCCAGAAGCCACCAGCCGCTCCTCCTTACCTCCATCCCCCATGGACAGTCGTTTCACCACCAGGGCCGGGTAGGGCAGCTCACACTCTGTTGGGTTCCCTGCGTCCGCTGAGCAGAACTTGAGGCTGTAGGAGAGGGTGCTGTGGTTGGGGGTGAAGGTGCGAGACAGAGGAGGGCTCCTGCTCGGCGTCTCGCTCTCGGGTTGCACCGACTGGGGTCCTCGTGTGAATGTAAAGTAAGGGGAGTCTTTGGACTGGCCCGTGGGCGTCGAAGAATACCTCTGCCATGTCTTCACTTGTCGTAAATCACTCCCATCGGCACCTCTCCTCTCTCCCAGAGTGCTGGTGATGGTGTATGTGATGTTAGTGGGCGTGGAAGGGGTGCGTGCCGGCGTGGAAGGGGTGGACAGAGGGACAGAGGGACCCTGGCTGCTCCTCTGGGAAGCTGCGTTGCTCGGCATAACCATCCCTCTCCCTTTTCCCTTCCCCTTCTCCTTCTCCTTGTCCCCCTCGTCTCTGCTGAGGGCCCCTTTCTTCAGGATGGCTTCCAGGTTGTGCCTGAGGCCACACTGCGGGCTGTCGTAACTGCTGGAGGAGAGCTTGGGAATCTGAAATGGTGAATTGGGCTCTCGGTCACCGCGCCACTGAATGGTCTGCAGCTTGCGGCAGATGCTGTCCACGGGGTTGTGGCGACGATTGAGCTGGGGCGTGTAGTAGTCCATGCTGCTGATGGCGGGGCGGCAGTGCTGGCTTCCTGGTTAGAGGAGAGGCTGAAGTCTGAGGAGAGAGAGGGAAGCAGAAAATACGTTGTTTACTGGCATGAATAGAAAGCCGTGGTTATTTTCCAAGGTTAGAGGCAGAAAATAAGCAGGTAGCTGCAGTGTGGAAGCACAGAGCACACTGAGAACAACTAGGAGACCAAGACGGAGCCCGAAATGAAAAATGACAGCTGTGGGATGACACAAGCCACCTATTGCCAAACAGTTATTATTAGATTGAGTGGAGGTGAGAGTAGAGGACTTAAAACAAGCAAGAGGCATTAAAGAAAAGAGGGAGAGACATTAGAACCAAATCATAACAAACAGCTTCATGCACTAAACTATGACAGGAGAGCAAAAGGAAGTTTAGATTGTAGATCCTGGCTCCTCAGTGTGGAAACACTGAGGCTTCATCACCCACTCAGGCTGCAGCTGTGAACACCAGCTCATTAATTAACAGTTTGCTCACAAATTCTAAACAACTAATTCACTAAATATCTCATTTTTCTCTCCAAACTCAATAACACAGTTTCATTTATCGCAGGAAATTTGTAGAATATTTGTTTGAAAGAGATTTAAAGTGCAGCTAAAGCAACATTTCATTGCTTTTAATTTATCAGCACATTCATCCCCACAGAGCCACGAACCAGTCCACAGAGAACCTGTCCACAGAGAACCAGTCCACAGAGAACCTGTCCACAGAGAACCAGTCCACAGAGAACCAGTCCACAGAGAACCTGTCCACAGAGAACCAGTCCACAGAGAACCTGTCCACACAGAACCAGTCCACACAGAACCTGTCCACAGAGAACCAGTCCACACAGAACCAGTCCACACAGAACCTGTCCACAGAGAACCTGTCCACAGAGAACCAGTCCACACAGAACCTGTCCACAGAGAACCAGTCCACAGAGAACCAGTCCACAGAGAACCTGTCCACAGAGAACCAGTCCACACAGAACCTGTCCACAGAGAACCAGTCCACACAGAACCAGTCCACACAGAACCAGTCCACAGAGAACCTGTCCACAGAGAACCAGTCCACAGAGAACCAGTCCACAGAGAACCAGTCCACAGAGAACCAGCCTCTGAACCAGCCGCTCTCCTCCGTTTGCTGCCTGACTTTTGGGTTTTCGTTACCTTGTCGAGCTCTCGTGAGCAAATCTGCACGATGAAATGTTTGGTGAAGTGTCCGGGCGCACAGAGCACGCGCACAGGTGGATCAGGTGGGCACGAAGGAGTTAAAACGTCAGCGGGTGTCAGAGCCGGCAGCGCCCCCCTGCGGCCTGAGGGGTGGAGGGGGGCTGATTACTGCCAGCTCACCGACACCCGTCCTGCCCCTCAGTGCACCACACAGGAGAAAATACTAATAATATAAAATAAAATACAAAATAAAGTATGGTAAAATAAAATAAGATGCAAAAAATAATCTGTTTTTACTGTCGCTCCTACAAATATCCTACTCCTCACTGCACTCACATTGCAGTGATAGTCTGTGAAATAAAATAAAATTAAATTAAATAAGGTAAAATAAAATGCAAATAAAATAGAATACAAAAAAGAAATTAATTTTTTTAGTGTCTCACCTACAAATATCCTATTATTCATTATGCTGGCAGCAGTGACAGTCTGTAAAATACAATACAATAAGATAAAATACAAAAAAGACATTATTTAGAGTGGTTTTGTCTCTTTAACGCACCAACAGAGGAAGTTCCATATTGAAGTGATAGTAAAATAAACTAAAATTAAATGAAATGAAATAAAGAGAGCCATGCATCCCCTCTTAGAAAGGAATAATAATTTGGTGCCAAGTGACACCACGTCAAGGGTGCTGAAATATTAATTGGACTAATTTGGATGTTTGGTGTCATGACAACACAGTGGTGGGTCTGGTTTCGGCCTGAGCACCCAGTAAGCCGTTTAGCGGTGAGGATTTGAAGGTGCACAGAGGGTTTAAATTTCATCACAGCAACGTTTGGATCAGACGTGTCTCCTGCTCTTAAGGTAACCTCTCCTGTGTTATTGACCACCAGACTAATGTTGGGGGTAAATGGCCTACTGGTGAAACAGCTTGTGCTTTAATCTGGCAGTAAGTACACAATATTAATAGCCTGCGTTAAAACAGCCACATTAGTGAGGTCTAACTTAAAGCTGCTTTCTCTTTACACTTGCATTTAAAAGATATTTGACAGAGCACACAGTGTGGCTGAAAATGACTGAGAAAGAGCTATTACACATAGAAAAACACACGTCCACCCTGAGCTGGAGCTCGAGGATCGTTTGGCCTGGTGAATTAGATCGATTTTTCTGTAATAGGAATAAGTTTGCAGTGTGTAGTTGTGAGAAGATACTAATCAGTGATGCTGACAGATGCTGGCTAGATAATTCATTCTGTTCAGCAGATCACGGCCCTCCTGTAACATCTTCACAGTGCAATACTGACACATACTGCAGTGCATATTTGTAAGAAAAGAGTGCACGGTTGAAGAATAACTTAATGTCATCACTGTATTGTTCTTATCATTATTTTCAGGGAAGCGGCTGCATCACCATCGCCCCAAATGGCTGACAGCAGCACTCCAAGCTTTAAGGTACTGAAACAGGTTATTGTTGTGTGCTGTGGCTGCTTGGCGTGTTGAATGGAGGATATGCTAAACTTCAATAGAAGCCACTGCTAAAATGCCATTGTGATTTAAATTGCACCTACCCTCAGTAGCTGCTCCAGCTGCAGCATCTTGATGATTCCTTGGCTTCCTGACACTTAAAAATCCCCCCTTTTGCTCCACACAGAAGATCCTCCAGTGCTGCTTCTTGTCCTCATGTTGCCAAGAGCAGCACTGAAAGGCCTTGAAGGCCACCGTCATTCAACGTGCTCTTCCTGTAACAACAAAGCGCATGAAAAACTAATCCAAGGGTTATTCCAGCGTTTGAAAAAGTCCACTTGCTGTCACCCTGAGCGAGCTTTTTTCAAGTTGTTTGCTGTAGCTCTCGACTCCTCTTTAAACAGAATAATATCCATCTTGTCGCCATTTTTTGGGGGGGTAGGGGGAAGGACACGGCCGGTGTGCTCTCCTGCACTCGTCCTCCTCTTCCTCCAGGTGCAGCCTGCTCAGCAGAATCCACTTTCCCAGCTCACGCTAAGTAGCTGGAGCTTTGCTTGTTTTCTGACCCTGAACACCTCAGCACTAGACAGCAGGCTCAGGTAGAGATTAGGGCAGACATGTGTAGACACAAACACACACACACACACACACACAAGGTTGAGTGCTGGTTTTGTTTTGGAGAAGTGTACCCACATTTGCCTCCTTTGAAAATTGAAAGTTCTTCACCTTAAATGATGTTGTGGTTTACCTTGTTAACATTCTTCAGTATGGAGGACAGTGTCAAATCACCAAACATTACTCTTAAGACTTACAATTCAAAACAAGACTCAACTCGTCTTGCAGTGGCAGTGTTTGGGTCAGAAGGGATCCTCTCTCCTCCAGCCAAGTTCATATTTATAGCTACTTAATCCCGGCTGGGCCTTGTGTGAACTATACGGGATGCAGGTAACAGGGAAGAAAGATTATGGCTCATTCTGTCTTGTGAGATGTAAATCCAAAGATGGTGCAGGAGTGGATGCACTTGGCTCTTTGCACACAAAATGTAGACAAGCAGCAGCAGCGAGGATGAACTTTTAAAAAGGAAAATGAAGGTATGCTAATGTGTACATGGGCATTTCATGTAAAAATCAAAGAGATAATTAGAAAACAAGACAGAAGTCCAGAAAAAAACCCATTACTCTGATCACTTTCTCACGGTATTGTACTGTAATCTGGGATTATGGCGCAAGCACCCTTCTGCGTCTGGAGGAAGGGGATAAAAAGCCAATCTAATCCCAGCCAGTTGGAAGAGATAACTAACTGCATGGCAGAAAGGAAAGAGGTGTCTCTTTAAAAGAAGGATCTCACGACTCAGTCTTCGCTGAACAGCAGGATAGTACAGCACTTGTTCCTGATAGATATGACACATATTTCTCAACCTGCTGTTACTGCATAAAGCTGGTACGGGGACTTAACGGACTCATAGACTCAGATTGAAGCCCTCTCAACGCTAATATGGTGCTATCCTAATCTGTATCTGACCATGATGTTTGACCTTTTCATGGCGTGGGTGAGACAGACGCCTTCAGTGCAGGTATTCATGAAGTATCAGCCCCTTTGCCTCTCACTGATGTTACAGTGTCACTGCTCTGATGTCTGCTGTCACAGCTGTGAGGCCACTAAGGGGTGAAATGAGGCTCATTGTTGCTTGTGGCACTAAATCATGTTAATGTTACAGTAACCTCTGGTTAACCACAGTAACACAGGCTGGGAAACAATTAGCTGAAAGAAAGTGGGATAAGTCACCCACTGGTCTGTGGCCTCAAGTTTGGCTTTATGGGCGTCGCCATCTTGGGTTTTTGGAGCCAGATTGGTTAATCACAATGTAATCCCACCCTGATGTATCGTATATTTAACTCCGGATGGGACCATAAATTACTGAATGAGCATCATGCTGTGTTGAAGATGACTTTAAACTAGCAATTGAGACCATAAACTTATTTGGAAAATGTTCACTGAGGTAATAAATTAAGTGAGAAGTCATAACATAATACTTGAATATCATCTCCTCTGTTTATTTTCTCTGCTGTCCTGTTTTTGTTTCTTTAACCAGGCAGCTGACCTGGTTATCCAGCTGTCCTCCTCTCCAAACACCAAACCGTGTGACGTGTTCAGCTTCGGGACCGTCTTCACCGACCACATGCTGACCATAGAGTGGAGTGTGACTGAGGGCTGGCAGGCTCCGCTCATCAAGCCCTTTGAGAACCTGTCGGTCCACCCGGCCTGTTCGTCACTGCACTATGGAGTACAGGTACACTGGCTGGGAATGTCCTGAACTTTAGCCTCACTTTTTATGCCTTTCCTTTGCTTGTATGGATTTAATATGACATCTCATGTCTCACAGCAAAAATAAAATGAATATGAAGATGAGCAACTTCCCTAATATTCTCCAGCAGCATTTTGATCTTTATTTCAGAAGATAAGACATTATTTTATAGGCCCGTAATGCCCCAATAATCATCAACCATTTAAATAAAATTTGAAGAAAATATAATCAACCATCTAACTATAAAGTTAAACCTTGAAAAACAGAATAATTACGAAAAACTGGACCCTTTTTTGTGTCTGAGCAGGTAATAGTGTTGGTCTTGACCTCTATTTCTAAAATCCTTTCTACGACTCTGATTTTCATCCTGTCATCTGGAAATCTGCATCTAAGTTGCTCGATATATTTCAGATTAAAGCAAAGTGCATGATGATAACACAGTAAATAGTACGGAGTGAATACAGTATTCCAGGAACCATTTAACCATCTAATAAGTGTGAAAGTACATCGTTAATATTTGCAGTCTTCCTCAGTGTGATGCAGTTTGACATTATTTAGTTTCTTTATGCTGTTTTTTCACCCTCTCTTCTGTTCTCTGCAGCTGTTTGAAGGGTTGAAGGCGTACCGCGGGGATGACAATCGACTGCGCCTCTTCAGGCCGATGCTTAACATGAACCGCATGTGCAACTCTGCTAAGAGAGCGTGTCTGCCTGTAAGATGGGTGTGATGAGTGAATGGATGGAGTGATGAGAGGCTAGGTGACAGTGATGAGCAAATGACTGGTTTTACCTTCAAGATGTAACTTCAGCTACAAGTTCAACTCAATGATCCACCTGTGATATTTCATCAAAGTGCCAGAGCCACCCTCCGTCCTTTTCTTTTCTCCCACTCAACCTCTTTCCCTCCTCCAGGCCTTTGATCAGTCAGAGCTGCTGGAGTGCATCAGGCGGCTGGTAGAGACTGACCAGGGCTGGGTTCCTCACTCAGACTCAGCAGGCCTCTACATCAGACCAACATTTATTAGCACTGAGGTCAGGATGCATGAAGCACTGCCATAATTTGTGGAGGCAGGAGGTTTTCTTTTTAACATTTAGTTTGAAATGCATTGCTATGTGTTTCTGTGTCCATGGTAGCCCTCTCTGGGTGTAAAGAAGCCCAACCATGCCTTGCTGTACGTGATCTTGTGTCAGGCGGGCCCTTACTTCACCAACGACGCAGAGGCTCTGTCCTTGTGGGCCGACCCAAAGTACACTCGGGCCTGGAAAGGAGGAACTGGAGACTGCAAGATGGGAGGGTGCGTGGTTTTCTTCACTGATTCACATTTAGTGCTCTAGCAGTGCAGTATCTGGGTGCTGAGTGCTTGAAGTCAAGTGCAGAAAAGTCTTCAGCACCACATTTCTCTCATTTTAGTTTGATTCATTACTGAAAATGTACATGTTGTTACTTCCTGTATGAAATTAACGATGCTGTTGAGTTTTATTGACTTTTCCTTTAAATATTCGGCATAGATGTGAGTCAGGGGCAGAACAATCACGCTTTTGGCAGCTCAGCCCCAATAGAAATATTCTTGTGTCCTTTGACAAACGACGAAACAAATCTGTTCAGAGCATCATGCTGCATTAAATAACTTTGTCAAACTGGTCTCACTCACACACACACAGTACCGTAGATGCTGAGGGAATAATAACTGCAGTTGCTGATTTTGATTTCTGCAGGAACTATGGATGCTCTTTGCTCGCCCAGTATGAAGCAGTGGATTATGGGTGTCAGCAGGTGCTGTGGCTGTACGGAGAGGACCACCAGATCACTGAGGCAGGCACCATGAACATTTTCCTGCACTGGATCAGTGAGGATGGAGGTTAGTGGCACTAGCAGACACACACACCACAGGCTGTTTGTATCACAGGTGCAAACAATGTTCAACGTGCTTTGGACACAGAATGTTTCACAAGTCTGCCCTCTACTGGAAGAACAAGGTCACTACAGCATGATGGCACACAGCAAGTTTGTTCTAGTTTGATTTTACACTTGTCTGATTAATTTCATCTTTTTTAGAGGAGGAACTTGCAACTCCACCTCTGGACGGTATCATACTCCCGGGTGTAACCCGACAGAGCATCCTGGAACTGACCAGGAACTGGGTGAGGAAGCTGAGACCATAACGGTCAACACACATGGGTGAGCTTTCCAAAACAGGCTTCATTAGGCCTCACATCTCTGTCTGGTCCTTTCCGCTCTCTTCTAGGGTGAGTTTAAGGTGACAGAGCGCTACCTGACCATGAGCCAGCTGTGCTGTGCGCTGAAGCAGCAGCGGGTCAGAGAGATATTTGGCTCCGGCACTGCCTGCATGATCTGCCCCATAGGACACATTGTTTACCAGGGAGAGGTAAAACAAACACACCTCACATGAGAGTCTCTCTGTCTAGTAGTATACACCAAAGCCAGTTCAATCTGAGTGTGCATCATATAGTTTATATTATATGTATCATCGTGCATGTTTTAAAAATATGTTTTGGGCACCACACTGCCTCTAATTTGCCAAAAGTAAGATGAGAAGATGTGACACTCTCAGATGTGTCCCTTCATTAACAGTAAGGCTGCACCCAGCAATCTGTTGGTACAGTTTAGTGCAAACAGGAGGAAACAGCCTGCCTCTGTTCAGAAGGGGAAAAAGTCCATATTTCTTGGCTGCGTCCTGAAGGCTCTGCTGGTGGCGACTAGACTTCAGGAGGTCCGGCACAAAAACCCTTGTGAATGTTGTGTTGACATTTTTACTCCTCAGTTTTTGTTGTATTAAACAAATGAGATTAACATGTTGATTTGTTGTTCCTGCCACTAATATAATACCTGATGCTGCTCATGTGGGGATTCCTGAATCCTTCATTTTGAATTCCTGAATCGTCGGGTCTGTCTCTTCATTAAAGAGTTTGGTCTAGACCTGCTCTTTATGGAGATAACACTGTTATGAACTGGTGCTATATAAATAAAGACTGATTGATTGTGAACTTTAGAGGCGCTGGAAGGCAGAGCCAGGCTAGCTGTTTGCCTTCGCTTCCAGTCTTTATGCTAAGCTAAGCTACCTGGCTGCTGGCTGTAGACATCTTGTGTTCCCATTTTGTCTTCTCATCTTCTGCTTCATGAGACTTAAAGAAAGTTGGACTGTGCATCTCGAGCCTGCTTTTAATTCATTTACACTGTAAAAGAAAAGCTGTCTTTATTTCATTAAAACTTTCATATGAAAGAACACAAAGTGGTTTCATATAAACAGGTTTAAAACTTTTACAATCTTCTTTGTAAGTCTCTGATTAATGAGACTCACAGTCTCTCGTGACCACATGGACAGTTTTCATCTTTTAGGAGGTCGTCAGATCCCTGCAGCTTCTTCTTTTAATATCATAGTATGTTTACTTAATATTCTCTTCTTGTAATTTATATTGTAACACGTAGACTCCCAGAGCCAGCGCGATAACAAGATTCACATTGTGAGTTTTTGTGTGTTTTAGAACTTGAACATCCCCTGTCAGGAAAAAGACTCACAGCTGACGTTACGGATAGCAAAAGAACTCACAGATATACAGGTTGGTGGATGACACACACACACACACACACACACACACAGGCATGCATGCATGGATATATACAGACACACACATCCTGCAGATGCTTCACTTGCTTCAAACAGCTGGTTGAGCATCTGTGTTCTTTACACTGCTGACACCCTCAGGACTCTCCTTTCTTATAGTAAGAGGAAGCATTCAGTGATGTGACTATGGGACAAACAAATGGAAGAACAGCATCCTGCTGAATAAAAGGTGGGAGCACGAGTGGGAGTGACTGTGGGACTAAACGACAATGACCAGAACATTTGTACTCGGTCACATGTCGGCCTTATTTGCGCTGACATATTCACCAACCAACACAAAAGAGGCTTCACTGAAAAAAAAGACAAATAAATAGAAATGTAGACTCACTGAACTGAAAAATACAGTCGATGTACGGCAAGACCTAACAAAAACAAATATTCCCTCCAATTATTAACTTATCTTGCATCTCTGTAATTTGATTACGGGGCTGTTATCTGAGTGGGTATTATGGAACTCAATGAGATAAAAGCATTAAATTGTAATTTTATGAACAAACCCCCATTGGTCCTTATTCATTGTACACCCATAGCATGCATTATCTTGCCTGTAAGTACATAATAAGTGAAATATCTTATTAGGTAATGAGTAATGACTTGGTAATATTGTGCATGGCCTACAAACTCGCCACCTCGACAGTCTACGCAGCACCGCGGGTTTAAACTGATTCCTAATGTTTTTTTGCTGAAGGCCTGATTTGTCTTAATGAGCGAGTTAAGTCTCGCTGACTTTCTGTTATTGTGCTCTGTAATGAGCCTATTATTAGCAGGAGTTTGGGCTCGAATGTGCTTTTTTTTCCTATCTTGTACTGGGAAAGGCCTTCGTGTGGTTGAGATAACTAACAAACTAAGGAGGTCTTGGCACAGAGCACACACCGGATCTTCTTCTTGCAAACATGCAGCCCTCATAAAGGTTTGTTTGTTTTTAGAGATCCATTTAAACCTTCGCTGTAAACTAGTGAAGTGATTTTGCAACTGATTTAAAATGTCAAAGGTCACAACAAATGACAACATAAACCAAAATTCCTATCTGGCCACACTCTCCATACAATACCTCTTGGCACCAGAGCTTAAGCTAAAACCCAAAAATCTTTAGGGCAAGTGTTATCTGTCCACCAGACTTCAGTCAAGTCTGTAACTTTTTAAGACACCTTGTCAACCAGCACACAGAGGTGTAAAGGATATCATCTTCCAACTTGTGAGACTAGAGAGAGACCCCATAAAGGACTTCTGTAGCTTTTAGAGTCTTTGAAATCCCTGTTTAGCTGAGGAGCACATGGACATACAACATCTGTAACGTGGAACCGTCGAGCTGCAGTGAGACACAGTCAGGATGTAATAACACTGTTAGCCTTCAAAGTAGAGGAAAATAACTACATATGTTTGCTCAAGGTTTTGAGGTCCTTCTAAGCTGCTTGACTATTTAAGGGAAAATAACGTGCTTTACATTTATTTGAATAATGAGGCTTACAAAATAGCTAATACTTTGTTAATAGTTTCGTCTGGGTCCTTTGTCCTTTGGTATCTATGAGTTGTTACCATAAACATGTTCCTCCTAAAGTTCTCAGATAGAAGATCAGAGAAAAGTGCAAAAAAATTCATATGAATTTGTGCAACAGGATAATTTTTCCTCTTCTTTCGACCCTCCACCCTCCTATTTCTCTTGTGAGCCTTTGGAGGGATCTGACCCCTTGGTTTAAAATGACTGGCCTGAAACACCAAACTGTTCTAACAGTACTAACAACTAGAGCTGCTGAGCAGCTTCAGCTCCATGATGACATACACAGTGCTCATGTTTTCTGCAGAATGCATGCTTTTATTTTGGACACTTTAAGAACATTTCACCGAGAATACTTTTAGAAAAGTAGGATTTTATTTGCAAACTTGTACTTGTATATTAGCACTGTTTCAAATCCAACCAAAGACAGTTAAGATGAACCTTTTACCTCGGCATTGTGAGCAGTGATGCAGTTGCTTAAAAAAACAGAACAAAACTACACAAAGTTAGTGGTTTAAAATCTTTCATCTAAGCAAAGAATCTGCTGTGTAAGTTCTGGTTCTCAGGTGTTTAGCAGACAGTCCTGACTGAGTCAAAGGCCAGCGGGTCCCTGCTGAGCTGTCTCACTCATAAACTGTGGATGACCTGCAGGCTAACACGTCTAAATCATACGAGCAGAAGGTCCCTTTGGAAACACTTGATTAGTCGATGTGGCTTATCTCTTCGCCCACTGACTTTTCTCTCTTCCTCTTTTTACTATCAGTGTTTTTGTTGTTTTGTCTCTCTGGTCAGTGTGGGCCAGGCGATTAGCATATCTCCTCCCTCCATCATCCAGGCCTCGTGTGCATGCACGAAGCGTGCTGTGGCTGCGTTGACCACATCTCTCTACCCGATAACATCTTCCCTCGCTGACTGAGCTTTGAGAGAGAGACAGAGGGTGGAGAGTTGGAGATAGGGGCAAGACAAACTCCTGAATTCTCTCATTAAGCTCGCTGTAATTGCACAAACCCAATTATTGCCTCAGCCTTTTGTGATCTTCAAAGCCCAGATGCTGCAAATGAAGCCTCGAACAAGTGGGAGAGGAGGAGGAAGAAGAAGATTTTGTGGGGGGAGGTGGGGAGGAGTGGCGTCAGCGAAGCTTAATGAACAATAAAATCGACAAAACGCTGGAAACCGCTGCGCTCCTTCCGCGGCGCTGTTAAATCTGTTGACATTTCATTTGGAGGGAAGCAGCGCAGTGTTATCCCCCCACACACACTCCTCCTCCCGCCCCTCTTGAAGACAACATTGTGCAACAAACAAACGAGTGGTCTGAGGCAGCGGATGAAAGATGGGTTTACTAAGTCGCCCTGCCGTTCCTCTTTCAAGTTAATTAGAAATCACATTCTTTTGTTTCCCCTTCGCAGGCGTTTATTTACTTTCTCACTTCGACCATTAGAACAAATTTGCAACATGAGACACAAATAATTGGATTTGTCTCCGCGGCTGTCACGGATTTGGGAACATTTTGTTTTGATTTTTATTATAGTTCCTTTTCTCTGTTGTGTTGTGTTCTGTTGGTGGCTGAGTTTGCAGATTTGCTCACGGATATTTGATTTCACTTTTTGATTTGTGTTTTGCTCGCAATTAAGCGGCGCTGCTTAGTGCCAGGAGATTTATTTATTTTTTTCCTTTAAGGAGACTCTCTTGTAACCTCGTGATGACCTTTGCTCTCTTCCAGTATGGACGCACACCCAGCGACTGGGCCTTCCTGGTGTAGCAGTGATGAGTGTGTGGCCAACAAGGACAAACTGTACACACACACATTAATAAGGAAACAATGTACGTGCAATGTTTGTAGTCTAACTGCAATGTGCTGGAGGACGGCTCTGCGGCGAGAGTGTCACACCACTTTACCTCCTTTTAAACTTAAATTAATGGCAAACACACAACTGTCCAAAATAATTAAGCAAAGTAGGCTAATGTCTCATGCAATACTGCACAATAACTTACAGTGGTCCAGCCAGCGTGGCTCCTTCTGCTGCCTCTGTGTCTCTTTCTCCAACATGGGAAGAAAAAAAAACATGAGAGAGACGTCAGAGTTTCAGAGAATTTCATATCACTTTTGTAAGAGTTACAAAGCAGCTACGAGGGGACTTTAACTCCTGTCTTCATATGGGAAGGACAGGAAAACATTCCTTTAAAAGTTTTACAGTGAACTAGAGTTTAGGTGGTCCAAACGCAGCTGTCCTGATCGTTTTAGGAGTGAAAAGCTTTGATTTCTTTAGTGTGTCCAGTTTAACTGAACATGGGTTGTCATGAGAAACTCTACAGCTTTATGGAGGAACCTCACACACATGCAGTGGAAATCCATTAGTAACTAGTTTCCTTTCTACCACATGGAGCTTGTTATTCAGTCAGCAGCAGTAGACCAGTCCAGGCTGTGTTGTGTCTGGATTACAGAACAGTGAAGTCTCTTATAGAAATATTACAAGAAATGTCCATCTGACCATCTCACACTTTGAAACATTGAATACTGTAATGTTTTATTGTGATTAATATATAATGTATTTTGTCCTGAAGTTAAAATACTGTGTATCGTTAAAGATTGTCAATAAAATAATCATTCTAACCATCAGGACCTTTCCACTGCATTAACTTTCCCAGAGCACGAGAACCCTCTGAGGTCCTCAGGAGCAAAACTCCAGCTAAACGTCCTGTGTGATAGTTCCACGTGTGGAAAAGGTCCCTGTGTAGCACTTTTCAGAGGGTCAGGAACTTTAGGGGCGAGCCAGGCTCTGCAGAGGTGCTTCCACGATCCTTAATGATGCTGAGGAGTGTTTTCCTGCCACCCTACACACACACACACACACACACACACACACACACACACACTCAGAGACAACCTGGAACAGAACCAAAGCCATCAGCATAATGGAGTCATAACAGAAAGCCATCAAACCGGAGAGCCCTTGGCTGTTTGGCTCTGCACACATGTCATGCACATGTACACACACTCACACATACATACACACACACACACACACACACACACACACACACACACACACACACACACACAAGCAACATAAATCAGGATATACTGTACTAGTTTAAAGAAGTCAGGAGGTGAATTGTGTCCACTTCTAAATGCCTCATGCCTCATTGACTGGGATCTGTATGTCTGCCTCTGTCTGTGCATGCAATGGATGTGTGTGTGTGTGTGTGTGTGTGTGCGTGCAAGGAGGCGCCCAGTGTGTGTGTGTCGGATGATTTTTGGCTCTTTGTGAAGACAGCTCATTTTGGCGGCCGCTCCTCGTGTGTGCAGTGGCACAGCTGGTGTAGAGCCCAGTGAGAGAGAGAGAGAGAGAGAGAGACACACACACACACACACACACACACACACTTCAAAATGCCAAACACCATCTAGCCAGTCTAATCTAGGCCACTGATGAAATGACCACAGCGTGTTTCTCAGCGTCTTACACCAGGTTCCTCTTTCTATTGTTTACTTCCTCCTGCAATTAAATGCTCCGAACGGTTTGTTCAATAATCATTAGCTATAAATTACTTTCTCAAGCTCTTCACTCTATTATTCCCCCACAGGGATCGTTTACTTACATCTAATCTGATCTAAATGACATGTAGACAGGTGAGGACATATCGTGTGATAGTTAAAGGGCTTGTTGGATGTTATCTTCGCTGAGACCATCCCAGGACCACTTTACCAGCACAGCGGAGACGCTTTTTCTTTGATACTTACTTTGAGCTGACAAGTGTTGATTGGACCACTGGTTGCTTGTCCACTAAAACAACTGATGAGCCTTTGAGGCAGTAACTCATAATTATGTGAAAGTGTTGAAGTGACTGATGGGGTGGAGTGATGGAAACACTGCTGAGGTTTGTCCTCGTCTAACTTTTGCCAACATCTTCGATGGGATAGTGATGTAGGATTTAATTCTTCATTAATATTAACCACATTTACAAAGAATATTAGCTATATTTAATTTGGAAACCACTGATACTATCAAACTATTACAACACAATAATGATACAAGAACAATACAATAACTACAAAAATCTGATTTATCATTTTGGTGTTGATCTGCAGGCACATGCCTGATAAGCTCATCGTCAGTGAGGCTGTGAGGAGCTACCAACCTTCTCTGTAAAAGAAAAAACTAAATCATTAAACTGCTTATTGCTTCTGATCTTAACAAGACAATGAATTTACATATAATGTGTCAAGAGAAATGAAATAACTAAAAATATCATATTTCTTCCTTAATCCTAATGATCCTGTGTTATTAAATGGACAGTTTCATTTTATTTCTGGGCACAGTGCTCTTGAATTTCTCATTACATGGCAATTTAAAGCATTTATGACGCATGCCACATGTTTCATGGTTGTTTTCTCCCCTATACACACACACCCGAACATACATACGTGTATAATTCAGCTCAATTTATTCAGCTTTATTGGCATAATAATTCAATATATGTTGCCAAAGTATCTCTATCTCCATTTCTCACAGCTCATAGTATCTTTCCCTCCAGCTCCCCCATCTCCTTTATTCTCCCTCTCTCTCCCCCTCTCCATCCCTCCCTTCCTCCCTCACAGAAACCCGGGACCCCAGCAGGCCGCTCCCATTCAGCCCGGAGACGCCGATGATGTTTTAATTGTCACTTCTTGTTAAGGCGGCCATGACATTCACGCGGGTACAGAGGGGAGGCGGTCGGCGTAATCAGAGGAAATGGAGAGAGAGAGAAAGAGAGAGAGAGGGGGGGGGGGGGGGGGAGAGAGGGAGAGAGAGAGAGGGAGATGGCACCCATTCAGCTCCTAAGAGTGGTGTTTGGCTCTGAGCAGTGTGCCTCCTTCTCTGTCTTTCCTCTCTCTCACCCCGCCGGGGCATGATCTGATTTGACAAGCGCAACGCTGTCATCTTGAGTTTGTCCAATTTGAAATTCTAATTAATGAACTCGGCGCCACTTTGTGTTTTTGTCGTTGTTGTTGTTGTGTTCTTCCTCTCCTTCTCCGTCCTTCTCGGGCCAGTTTGTCTTCTGTTTGTCTTTCCTTTACCCTTCCTCCTTCCGCCACTCCCCCGGTCCTCTTTCGGAGGCGGTGTGACTGCAGAGGCCGCCGGTCGCTCTGGGTGAGATTGTGGTCTCACACCATAGCAGATGATATCAGTGGCTTTGGGTCAGCCAATTAGAATCAAACTGCGTGTGAGTCTACTCGTCTCTGTTCTGTTTCTCTCAGAATCCTAATGAGGAAGCAGAAAGAGGAGTGATGGCTGCTGAAGGGCAGAGGAATGGTCAGTCTCTATCCAGATCTTCACACATTTACTGCATACTCAGAGGAAAAGTCCATCCTGATGTTTTTAGCAGCTTGTACACAACAAATCAACACATAATGTGTCCAGCACAGCTATAAACTCATGCCACAATGAACATCAGTGGTCAACTTCAGGTTATAATGACCTCTGGAAGGTGCAAACTGAAGTTGATCTATTGCAATGCAACAACACAATAGATGCTAGGGGCGCTGCTGGTGAACATAGAACGTGTGATTCACAGTGCCACACTTCTGTGTATTCAGGTGGGTGTCTTAGTAAAATGTTGAGCCACTACAAGCTTCCAAAACCAGAACCTTCTCCAAGAAGCAAAATAGAAACACAATGCTTTGTATGTTTTATCAACATAATGAGGACATGTTCTTACTGAAACATCCAGTGACAAGATAGTACATAATATCCACTCTTTAGTTTAGACACTCAGGGCGCTTGTTTAAGATTAAGGGGCGATAAATACTGAAGAAGGCGGCAGCGACAGCATGTGAACCCACATGTTCGGTGTCAGCCACCACCCAACCAAACCACTTCCCTGTGACGTCTGTCTGCTACAGGAACAGAGCAATTTCTTGACTGGAAAAATGATGGCAATGAGAACACTGTAATCCAAGCAGCAATTATGTTTCCTTCAAAATGCATTTGGGGAAACAAATTAGCTTTATATTCATGTAATTTTAAGGAGGCAGGGCTGCCAGAGCAGCTCCAGTGCTCCTCGGCAAAGGTTGTCCAAGTCTATCAGAGGTATGAACTCATTTGTCCAAAAGATTTTCTCCATTTTGTCTTTTCGTCCACATCACACAGTTCATTGACTCCAGCGTGCCCTGTATGGAAACACTTGCTGTGTTCCTCCACACGTCTGCTCAGGTTTTTCCTTTAATTTGCCACAGTAAGGTTTTTTTTGCTTGAGCGATCTCCCCGTTCAACCCTGAAAGTGAAGTTATGTGAGGCAGAGACATGAACGCCGATGTCCCTCTGCACCAGCGGGGGGTGCTAGCAGCCTACAAACCACAGACCTCAGCACAGCTCTGTTTCAGAGAGGCAGAGACGGAAAGAGAGACAAGGGAGAGGGAGCGTGGTGGAGTTTTTGGAGGCCTGCCAATCATGATGAAAAACCACTGCAGAACTAATCTATTTCCATGCCTGTCCTAATCCACCAACACAACGATGGCATCATTTAATCACAAAATCATCATCACCATCACCACTATCACCATCATCCTCCTCTCCCTCGCTCCCCTCCCCCTCCTCTGCATTAATAAAAAATGTATTTTTTTGGTAAATAAGAGCTTGTGATTAAAAGCAGATTAGCGGCGCGCCTTCACACGGACAGACCGAGTGTGATGGGTTTTGTTAACACGAGAGTAACACTGGGTGTCAGTTGTGTGTGTCTGACATTACATCAACGTTATCCTCCTGCCTCTCATGTTATTGCTCTTGGCTTAGAGTTTTAGGGGACTTTTTAACAGCGGCGTTGCTTAAGAGCTTAGAGTAAATGGATGGATGGATAGATGGATGGATGAAGATCAGGCGCACACATGCACACACACACTCATCCACACATCCACACTCACAGAGAGATCAGTGTCACTCATACAGCTACAGCGCCAAAGCCTGATTTGCTTTGTGGTAAAATCTGTTTTATTTCTCATCAGTGTTGTAATGGAGATGCTCCGCTGTCACACGGCACTTGAAGTCTCATTTTGTACTGAAGAACAGAAAAATCTGCCATTTTGCTGCTCTGGTATTTACCTCTGTCTCCTCCGACTGTATCTGAACATCATTTATCTGATGGTCAAGTTAAAGATGTAAATATTTTCACATGTGTTGCCTCAACTCTCTTTATATTGTCTTTGTAATTTAAGGATAATATTCAAGAAATAAATCAAATGTTTTACTTCTCAATTCTCAAGATTGTTATGAATTTTTTTGCTGAAGGAAGATTAGACTGAATATTTTGGGAGAGTGAACAGTGATTGGATGTTTTCTCTCCTGAGAGTCATTTGCTACAATCCTATACTTTATTTTGCACTGTGACAGAAAACAGTTCTTGGTTCAGAGGTGAAGATTAGCTAGATGTTCACCATAAATTTGGACATTTTAAATTGCTGCTTGCACGTCATATAAAGGTTTAAATTGGGGGACACCAAATAAAATGTCATTCTTTGTGCACTTTTGTGGGGAGGGTGTCTTTTCTCTTACTCAAGGATACATAAGATGAATATTTCCTTCAAAAGCTGAAACACAATGCTCCTTCCATACAGCCCCTTAATGCAGAAGATCGGTGCCCTCTTCTTATTTCATACCATAAAGCAGCCAAGCAGATTTCTTGTAAAATTAGATAAGATGACTCAGTGTAGAGGCTGCTAGTGTTCCTGCCAATGGTGTAGTTTGTTCGTGATTATTGTTGGGGTGTCTCAGAATTGAAATGCTATTGATTTATTTTTACATTGCCACCGCAGAGCACAGCTGATATTAAAATCTCTCTGTGCTTTTGCTTTTAGTCTCTGTGGGCGAAGCATGTACTTTATTCCCAGGTGGGCACATTTTGTCTTGGAATGCAGGACACCTACTTATTATTCAGTGGCATACTGAATACTTGTGTGTGTGTGTGTGTGTGTGTGTGTGTGTGTGTGTGTGCGTGTGTGCGTGTATGTGTGTGTGTATCAAAAAGAGACGTCGGCCCTGACGGTGAGTAATGTTCTCCAGGCCTGGCGGCTGGCACTGCTCTGTCTCCCTGCAGGTGGGAGTGAGTCACACACACACACACACACACGCACACACATGCACACACACACACACGCACAAACACACACACGCACGCACACACACACACACACACAGATGCAGTGCCACCCATTTCATGCTGACCACCTCAGTGTGCCAGCCCAGTGACCATGACAGCCAACTGGCCAATGAACAACTGTCTGTCTGTCTGTCTGTCTGGAGAGCAACAGCACATACCACCACAGCAGCCACAGCGACGCTCTCAACACACACACACACACACAGACACACACACACACACACAGACACACACACACACACACACACAGTCATTCTCTCTCATTACTCACACAAGTCTGACACATCCCTGTCAAATGCCAACTCACATTAAGGTGGAGAGAAGGTACCTTTCTCTCTCCTCTGTTTATCCGGCCTCCCTGTCTGTCTCTACGCTTCTCTCGAAAATTCAAATTCAAGCTGCTTTGCTGTGCGAATTACGAACGTAAACAGCATTAAATCGAGGCATTAATGCCGTTGCCAAGACACACAAAAAAGTAAAAACACAATTTTATATCGAACACGTGTCCCATTATGTCATCTGCTGCCACAAACAGTGTATACTTCTGGAATCTTTCATTGACTAGGGGGTCCAGTTTCTTCAAGTTTACTGCTGTTATTCTCTCTATTTTAAAGGGGTGTTGCACTATTTTGTAAGCTTTATGAGAATACTCAATATAAGCCATTAATAGGAATGTTCAAACCTGGCTGCAGTATCCATAAAAGCATCGTGCTAAAGTGCAACTGCCTGTAACTGTTTTTGAATTTTCTTATTTTTCTATATATTTTTAATATTCATAAAATGTTGTTGACTGTAGATTTATTCATTTTTCTTGACATCTAATGTGATCTAATGCCAGGGCTATGCTAATAAAATTGATTAAGGCTGAAGCTTTGCGTGTAACATTGTTTACTGTCCCATACTAACTTCATCTTTAACTGTACAGGCATCACAAATCATCATGACCGTGATTATAACACTTAACTGATGGGTCTATCCATCAACTGGAAGTCCTGAATTCACAATGAACTGTGCAAATGCATGTGCGTGTGTGTGTGTTGTGTGTGTTGGAGAGACTGCTGTGGATGCTTGTGTGTGTGTGTGTGTGTGTCTGACGTCCTTTTCCATCATTTGCTAATCAGATATCATAATTTGCTCCAGCAGAATATTGAAATACGTCTGCCGGTATTTGTATCACTCCATCATGGTTGAGTAAATGACGATGTGACAGGCATGGATAACCCACCAGACGTGACGTGACAGAGCGTGTGTGTGTGTGTGTATGTGTGTGTTTAAGTGTGTTTTAATGATGTTCTGTGGAATTGTGGATGTATGATTCCCTCTGAGCGCGGATAAAACAGTTAAACACAGTAATTGCCATTTACTCTCAGCTGTGCTGGCGTTCCCATGGGAGAGCTCAGTGCACAGTGGGTACTGCACCCACACACACACACACACACACGCACACACACACACACACACACACACACACACACACGCGCGCACACACACACACACTTAAACTAACATACATAGACATACACTGAGAGGTTTTCATTTTCAACAGCACCTCTTCTGTCTCGGTTTTGGTCCTGAATGTATACACCACTGTGTGTGTGTCCATAGGTGAGGTCTTGCAACCACCATTAATATTACACTCTGCCCTGGGGCAGCTGAGGGTTTCTGGGTTACTTTACTCCTCGCTCTCTGTTTCTTTCCCTCTAAATAAAGAGTTTTACTCTCATTTGTTTTTCCAGAAATCTCATTCTTCTATCAAACTCATTTATTGACTTTTGATGCATATAAAACACAATTCTAATTTATTTTTCCCTGTGTGTGTGTGTGTGTGTGTGTGTGTGACAGAGAGAGAGGGGGAAGGAGAGAGAGGTGTGTTTCCTGATGTATGAATTAAGAGCACATAACTTCTCCTTCAGGTCACTAAAACAACAGAGCAGTCACTCGCCTGCCAAGTATGAATGTGGGGTGCAGAGAGGGACATAAATGACCCATTGTGTGTGTGTGTGTGTGTGTGTGTGTGTGTGTGTGTGTGTGTGTGTGTGTGTGTGTGCTGCCTTTGCCCACATTTCCAAATGTGTGTGCTAACGTGTGTTGGTTTACATGTGTCAATACAAATGTGTGTATGCAGAATATGGGTTTGAGCATGTGCTTTTTTTTGTAAAGTATAAGTGTCAGTGTGTGTGTGTGTGTGTGTGTGTGTGTGTGTGTGTGTGGTGTGGGCTCAACTGGGTTTCTCCGTGTGTGTGATTAGGTGATCGCTGCTTTATATTCCCCACAGAGGAATAAAGAGAGTATTTTCCCCGAAAAAACAACAGCGCACAAAGGGTCCTTTGACAAGGCAGTGTGTGTGTGTGTGTGTGTGTGTGTGTGTGTGTGTGTGTGTGTGTGTGTGTGTGTTTGGGGGGGGTTGGCGGTGCTGGTCTTGGACCCTCTGAACTCCCCTCAGCTGTGACCCACTGCTAGCAGGGCTTGACAATACCTTGTATGTGTATGTAAAGTCAACATCTCACAGGCTGCAGAGTGTGAAGCTCAAGACTGGACCCTGTTTTCCCCCTGATGATACTGTCAGCAGGTTCAGTCTGTCTGTGTTGTTTTGGCTTTGATTAACTGTTTTTGGTGAATTCCAGGTGTTTTTTCCTGATGATGCGTTTTAGTCAACCTTTCTGTTGTGCTCACTTTCCCTCAGTGTGATTCCTCTTCTCCTTCAGTTCCCAGAAATCCCTTTAACAACCCCAAAAAACTTGTCGCCATATGAGACAGTGTGTTATTAACGGCCAAGCAAATGCAAAGTACATGTAAATCACTGTTGAATCAGGGGTGACGCTTCACCTTGTGTGCTCTGCCTTTTTATAAGATGAGATATAAGATATGTCAGTGTTGTGTTTACAGCTTGCTGCGTGGGCCCCAAAGCGGCCGAAGAAATAATTTTATGCAGGTTTAAGTCACAGCATGTGATGACAGGAGCATTAACACTCCTTTGAACCCAAATGTTCTCGTCTTAGTGAGAAGAAGTTCGTCTCTGGTGAGTCGAACTTTCTCCAGATGCTGCTCCTCCTCACATGGACACAGTGTTTTGTGTTTGGTCTGGCTACTTAAAGCTGTTGTCTCATTTTTGGGGGGACGGTGTGCTCTTCTTCTGCTGGAACACCACCTTGGCAATTACAGCAACTGGTATATTTTTACATAACAATCTAGACTAACACTTAAATATTGTTTGGATGACATCTTGTGCTTATGCGACATACAGAATATGTTATTTCGCTCTTCTTTCATCATTTTTTCTCGCTCTGTTTCTCTCCCTCGCTCTCACCTTGCTGTCAGAGTATAATGCCATGTTGTCCCAATGTGACCAAGGGTTAATACCTTAGCTGTCATCACAAGATCCCACGTCTCCTGCCCCTCTCCACCCATGCATTCATCTCTATCTGCCTTCAGCTGCTCACAACAAAGGTTACCGCACCTCCGTGGATAAAGACAATGATTAGTAAAAGATAGCCAGACAGACTGACAAACAGACAGATATATAGATGCTTTCCATTTTCCCCCAGAGATCAACGCTATGCCTCACACAGACCGGCACACAGGGGGATTATTTGGGAAAATTCCAGGGCATTTGTTGCAGAGTGGCACCACGGGCCTCTGAACACCGGCGATTCAGCTAATGTCGCTGTGTGAAAGCATCAATCTATCAACAAAACCCTACTTTGTGGGTCAAAAGGCTTTCAGCAATGCAGCAAAAGACAGTGAGAGAGAGAGAGAGAGAGAGATGGGGGGAAAAAAACAACGGCTCCACATTTCACCAGTGAGTGAGAGGAAGAGGCCTCGAGTGAGTCTGAAAGGAGAAAATTGTTACCATTACCGTGGAAAAGCAAAGAAAGTACAGAATAGCAAAAATTCTCCATGAGAAGGAATAATCAAGATGGTTATTTTTCTGCTGGATACCGCTGCTCCCTTGCATTATCAAAATTGATTGTGGCTATAATTTTACAGGAGGAGACACTGAGAAATAAAGACGTACGGAAGGCCCTATTGTCAGGCCGACACATATCAAACACTGCGATATTGTAGCAGTTAAGTGGCAATTTTGTTGTGTGCAAGCAGCTTTTCTTCATCGCAGAGTGATGCCATTCTGTGCGTTTTTAGCGACTTCAGCTGGCGAAAGGGACCTGATCACAAACACATAAACCTGCTTTTATGTGCATGTGTTGCACTTGCCTGCTTCATTTTGATATGAATTATTTAACCAGAAGACAAGTGTGCATACAGCTACGACCGTTTTTAACCTGCTTCTAAACTTATTTTGACCTGGAAATCACCAATCAAAAACCCCTGTAAGTTATTGTGTGCAAAATAAGGGGAAGTGTAGGGAAGTTTGCAGGGTGAAACGGTAAAAAAAGGCAAATTCATAACCGCATTGTGTCGTGGTCGCACCTACCATTTATTTTGAACGAACAAAGAGGAGGACCGTTTTGCAGAGAGGGGACCCAGAAGGAGATCTGTCAGAGACGAAACACGACAGATGACATCAACTGGAGAAACAAAGATGTAATCATCATCGGAGTGACTCACACATGAACCCACGTACAAACACACACCTCTCTGCCCTCCAGAGGTGCACTATCGGCAGCAGGAAGTCCCATGCAGACAGTTCCTGTTGGTCCCAGGAACACAATGGCTATTGTCGCAGTCTGCTCCAGTCTGATATGCCGTGACCTCACCTCCATGTCTCAGCTGACAATAAATCCTCCACCTTTAAATGGAACAAGCGATGATAGATTAACAAGGTAACGGCGCCACAAATCTATAAAAAAAAAAACAGTAACAGGGTTAAAAATTGCGAAATACGTAAGATTGAGCCAAAGATGTAAGCGGGATGGATCGTATCGTGGGCTGTTCTCACATTCTATTTTGTGATGTGGTTTCTAAAGATTCAAATTGTTCGTGTCGTCTCCAATTTAGCAGCAAAATCCAGGCAGCGAACTCCTCCACAGAAAGACAAAGCGGTCATTCTGATTCACACAAACACTGAGCCGACATGTTTCAAATAACTCACGTGTCTAACAGGAGCTTCAGAAGTAGCTCCTCTAGGTGGTCCGCATTCTTAAACACTCAAGAGCGAAAAGTCCATACAGTCTTTGCACTGTGACACACTGGTAACACACACACACACTATGCTACTGCACAATTCAGTTTATCTGCACAGACTTTTAGCTGACAGACTGGTGATGCTGAAACTGACTTTATGGAGCAATAATAAGACAAACTTCATTTCTTCATTTCTACGTTCTTTTTCATATTGACTTTCATGATGTTGCTCTATGGTACGCTATTATTTCAATGAGTTTGCATGAACTGACTGGTGAGAGCTGAATGGACTTTTCTTGCATTTAACCCTTAAATCTGTCTTATGAGCATCAACTGACCATTTAGACGTGAGAAATGACCGGCTGTGAATCGTCTGTAGTTTGCACCTTCCCGAGGAATGAAGACTGCGCACAGTTTGGATGAGAGCAGCCTTATCGGTAAGTTTTACTTACTTTAGAGTGAGCCCTGTCACCAATTAATATGGACTAATATGGAAACTGTATGGTCTATATTTTCCACATCCTTGAGTCTAGTTGCTTAACCTTAAATAAACCTGCAAAAAATACTTTTTTTGCCCACTTGGAGGCCATCGCTCCACCACCATCTCAGCAGACGATCTATTGTAGAAGCGAGGATGTTAGATCTAAGAGCAAATAAGAAAGTAGTCTGGCTGATTGTGGACCTAGCAATGAGGGTCATGGGTCATTTACGTGTGCCTGCATGAGAAACTGGCCCAGAGTGGCTGAAACCAGCTGGTGCTTCCCTGCTGCTGCAGAAACAAACTCCAGTTTTTAGGAATATGATCATGATAAAGTGAGTTCCTATGGAGCTTACATACATGCAGCCTCACAGAAGGAATGAGCTCGAGATAATACAATCACTTCTCCAGACAATCCAGGGACTGGTACTCCTGTGCTGCAGCATGAATATGAAAGAACGCACATTGAGAGAGAGAGAGGGAGACAGAGAGGAAGAAAGAGCATTGTGTTCATTAATCAGCTGATGACACAGCTCCAGTGGCCTTAGAAGAGTGGGAAATAATGGAACACAACCAAGCTCCCTTACCTTATGTTTAGTATGATCCTCGAGGGTGTTAGAAAAGGGTTCCAACATTCGACAGTGCTTTTTTTCTCTGTGACAAAGCGCATGTGTGTGCGTGTACATGTGTCTGTGTGTCTCAGCATCCCTTCGTCCCCATCTGTACAGAGCAGCTGCCGTCAGGATGCTTCTGGGGATTAAACGCCTCTCTCACACACAATCTGCCTTCCCCCTACCACCCATCTACATCTTCTTTTTTTCGTCTTACATGAACAATGGGTCAAATTACTATGTGTAATGTGACAGGTGTTGTGATAAACCCACAGAGAATTATCACCCGACTCTGAAGTCCCCTCACCTTTACAGAGTCATCCTTCAGCTCATTGTTTTTATTTTGCGGCCTGATATGTTACTGTTTTGTTTCCATTTTCAGCTGATTAGCTGTCGGAACATTTAGCGGCTAAAGAGCCACATTCCTCACTTCCCCTCAGGAGTTGGTGTAGAACAAAACAGACCTAAAAAGAAAGTGAACATTAGACTGGCAACTTAGTATGTGATAATATGTCAGTGTTGTGTTTACAGCTTGTTCCACTGCCCCCTAGTGGCCAAAAATCAATTAATGCTGCTTTAAAGCTTTAAAGTTGCCATGTCTACTTTTGCTTTGCACAATGTTTATTGTCCAGGGAATTTCATCCATGTATGCTCGAATAGGCTTGGAGTTCATTAACACTTTATCAAGTCTGCTGCTCAAAGAATCCTTTCAAATCCAATGAGTTTACCTTCCAATAACATCAAATAACGTAAGTCAACATTTAAGAGCTAAAACTCAATGATACAGTTAGTTTTTCAGATTCTGTATTCCATATTTCAGCATTTTCATTTGGCAACTGAAATACTTTTTCAAAGATGACATTTATTTAAAATGATAACTCATATATATATATATTTTTTTTTTTACATATCTTGGGTTTGAAATGACTGCTGGGTACAAAAACTTTTGGAATTGCTCCAGTAGATCTCCTCTATCACCATCGTACAATCACCATCAGCTGTATGTAATAATGTATAATGTAATCCTTTGGGGCAATTGCGCCAGAAAAAAGTATGTCCACTAAAAGAGCTTGTTTTTGCCACTAAAAGGCTCAGATTGTTATTTGAACAGACAAGACCCCTACAGAGAAAGACCTGTGATGTTTTACCAGAACTAGCCTTTGTATTGCACTATTCAAATCCACCAGATTTCATTGACAAAAATGGTAATTTTACTTCACAAAACACAGGTTTAGTTGCTCTACTGTTGCCTCAATCATTTAGTTTGTATGTGCTAATGTGTGTTGCACAGATATTGTGTTGGATCTGAACTGACATTTTAAATCACCAAAGTCACACAATAACACAAATAAACTAACTGATACATACAGTGGTAGACAAGTAGATACTGTGTAAAATGAGTGTTTTTGTCAATGGAGTTTGGTGGCTTTGAACCAAGCAACATAACGGCCATTTCTGATTATACAAAACAGATCTTACAGGTCCATCTCTGTAGGGAGCCTTTCTGTAATGATGTCAGACACTTCAAATAACAATGTGAGCCTGTTAGTGGCAAGAAAAAAGCACTTTTAATGGATGTACTTTGATCGGGTGCAATTGCCCTGAGGGATTACACTACATTTCTTGTAGCTCGTTGTCCATTCTCGGCTTCCAGCGGAGGCGATATACTGGACCACTTCCAAACGTTTTTGTACCTACCAGTCATTTCGACGCCAAAATTATGTAAAAATAGCGCCTTGGTTGAAAAATACTGGAATTACTGACTTGGAAACCAACTGTATGTCTGAAACATAATTATTGTAGCTATAACAAGTGTTACATTCTATGAACTTAGTGTGCATTAGGCCGAAACTTTCCACCATCTCAAAAATCCCTCCGGATCCAACAGCAAGTATAAAAATGTTTGTTGCCTTTAACTGTGTATTTGAAGCTCCTTGTATATGCAAGATTAAATAAAATGAGATTAAGCGACACTTTATGCAAAGATTGGAAATTTCTAGCACGTGGACAGTTTTAATGTGTGAAAACATAATGTTTGTGAGAAAAACTCTGCGTGACAAGTAAATTGTGCACATGGGTGTGCGTGTGTATGTTGTGTATGTAGGCATGGCTCGAGGGGTGAGTGAGTTTTATCCCACTGTCAGAGAGAATGTGTCAGATTTCGACTCCTTTGTTCCTTGTCGCAGAGTCTTGTCGTTACGTCTATCCGTGTGTGTGTGTGTGTGTGTGTGTGTGTTTGCCTGCCATCCCTGTCGGCTTTAGTTATTAGTCACTGGCTCTGTCGAGAGGCGCCTTTTTTTTTCCCAAATAGTTTTGAAGTCATAAATCCATAAGCAGACAGATGTAAGCTGGCGACCAAATACAGATATATATTAGGCATTCCCCAGGATCCAGCAAGCTGCTTGATGGGACATAAATGCAATCATATCCTTTCTCCCAAATCCCTCAGAGCTTTCACATTCTCCCTTCACCACTGCTCATAGACTATTAAGATACAGATGCTCTTGCTGTATACACTACACTAAGTCTGTTGAGATAATTCTCATGTATACCATATGTCTTCCCTTAAATTTTGATACACTGCATCTTCTCTGAAGTGCTGATAAGACATGTCAGTGGAATACAGCGATCATTGTGGTCCAAAGCTTTGTGTGGGCTGCAGTGCAAAGAGAAAGCAGAATGAAAGACAGAAACTGAATGAGCATATTTTGAGGTTATTTAGAGGATGTGTGTTACAATGAAAATGGAAAGTGAGGTGATTCTATTGGTTTTTGCAGTGTGTGAGAATGGGAACGAGGCAGGTTACATCCTGTCTCTCACCCTAAAATGTAAACCCTTTGAAATCATTATACTCCTATTACTGTAATTGAGTTTGAGAATAATACCAAATGCTTCAATAATACCAGATTATGAATTCATTATGATATGCTATAATAATGTTGGCCAGATGCTGCCGTTTTGTCTGGCTGGCAAATGAATCTAATCCAAACTGGACATCTGACAATGGAGGTTTTCATAACCCCCAAATGACTTTGAACAGGTTTTAGGTTGCATTCATTTGCAAAAATACTAATTAAACAGAGGAAAAAAACACAGGAAATCAAAGCTGGCTACAGCACGATGATTGCAGGTGGACAAAAAGCCCAAATTGCGAAAGTCTGGTTATTTCTATGCTCTAAATATGTCGTTTATTGACATATTGAACCAATTTCCCACTGGAAGTAAGGCACAATACACAAAAGGGGATTAATATAGTGCTACAAATATAGAATAGCCATTCATCCTCTATGATACGGATAATATTGTGGCTACAGCTTCAACTATCCATTTGTTTGTTGTTTAAAATCATCATTATTTTGATAATGAACAAGAAACCATATGATGGTTATTTGTCATACAGTTTATTAAGCATTCTATTGACTATATTCAATCAATGATGATTTACAATGATTAATTGAGCCACTAATAGAAAAAGGGAAATAGAGACAACACACTAAAATGATTCTAAGTATATAAAACAATAGTCTGATGAAGAGATTGAGCTGTAAGACAATACAAAATGTTTTTACTTCCATATTTATGCTGTAGTATCTACTTATATTATACTTTTAGGATGAGGGAGACAAGCAGAGCAAACACACTGACAATAATAATAACAGGAGGTTAGTTTCACAGTGTCACTGCTGCCTAGTGTCTGCTTGCAGGCACACAGAGGTGGTTTTGGAACAGGAAGCACCGCCTTGACCCTTGCTTCCTCCATTGCGCCTTGTTTATGTTCCAACGACTTCCTGCATTTCTCTGTCATTTCTCAGGCTTGGAATAGCCTCGGCCGGCAGATGGATATATCATGATATATTTGTCTAGCAGAGCGTATACATGTAGAAATAGCAGTGTAAGCTGAAGGGAGAGCTGCTTCCCAATAACTGGAGATTGCTGCGGTGTAGCTGTAATGTTAGTTTCCAGTCACTAGAGGGTGGTTAAGCTTGAGATTCAGCTGTGGCGGTACAGCACATGACAGGAGGTAAGATCACTGACATGCTTCACAAAATGATCTCTCCCCTGTGGGTCATATACTTTCAGCTCAATGTTTTCTGACGTGCAGAATTTGATTTATACCTTAAGCAGCAAATGTTGTTACCAGTCTTATATTTCTACAGGTTTCTCTGTAAAACTTCTCATGTTTGTCTGCTGAATTATCAGGAATTATAGAGATGTTACTTAAATGACCTACAATATAAATGTCAGTTGTATACATGTGCATATGTGTTTGTGTGCCACCTCTCCTCTGGATCTCCTGCCTTCACAGAGCAGCAGAAGCAGATACAATAAACATCTTTACCATCTTAACATATTCATCAATAGTTGTCCAGTAATATCAGCCTTGAAACAAGTGAATGACTGCAGTTCATGTGCGTGCTACTTGATGAGATAAAACTCTACTTGATCCCTCAGAAGTTCAAGCCGCAATTTCTTGAAGACTTTTGTGGCACAGTTTCGGTTTTGGTTTCCAGTTTTTATTTTGAAGGAGAAATGAATAGATGAAATTATGAGCTGGATGTTTTTGCAGTGAACTGACTTACAACAGAGGAAGGATTTGTGCTTGCGAAGGCCACCTAGTGTCGGTGGTTTGATCATGGGTGCCCCCATCATCAAAAAGAAGGGTGCCGCTTTTGGGAAGGCTTACTGTTCCAGGAGGGCGGGGGGAGGAACCTTGCCTTGTCGCCCCAGCAGGGTGTCACTTGGCCGGGCTCTTAAGCCTCAGGCCCCAGGAGTCTCACACAGGCTGCCAAATCCTGGGAAGGTAGCTCCACTACAAGCAAGATGCAAGTAATATATGATGCTCAGTGTGTGTGTGTGTGTGTGTGTGTGCCTTATGTTCTTGTTAATAATACAAAAGACAGGCAGCACAGCTATTTTAAGCCAATGAAAAATAATTACAAATTGGCCCATAGCATTGACTTCTACATTTCTGCTCTATAATGGGATCATTATTAGCAGTTGTATTGACATGTAGTTCTTCTATAAGGAATGAATCACATGAAACTATGATTCCTGATTGAAATTTTGATTGGACTGTAGAAGCGATATGGCTTGATAAAAACTACACTAACTTCAAAGGAATCTGTGGAAATGGCCAAGAGGTCAGAGACGGCTTTGTGCTCCGAGAAAAGAGAGGAACTCTCTCAGATCGAACATTAAAAGTTATGCTCGTTTTATGGCTGAGGCTTCCTGAATCCCATCCCTCCCTCCCACACACACACACACAAACACACAGCGGCGTCCATGCAACTATACGGAGACAGAACGAGACAGAGAGAGGGCTGCACATGATCTTGATTTGGAACAGCTTGAAACAAATTAGGGCATTTCTGGTGCCCAGTTTTGAAGTAAAAAGACCAACACTGATTTTGGAAACATTCCCAACCAAACCCAAACACAGAAACTCTTACAGCTAAACTGCTTTGTGAAAAAACAGATTAGTATGTCACATACGCATGAAAAGATGTAGGTCTTTTTTGGTGCAATTAGACAAAGACCGGGGCCATAATGAGGATTTCAGAAATACTGTATTTAAATGGCTCAAAGACACCCCACCTTCTGAGTCTGACTCCAAAACAAAACTCTGAATTTCTTTAATTTCCTTTTTCACATTATGTCAATTCGTTTAGCAGCTCAGTTATACTTTATGCTTAACAAAACATATCAAAATAAACCTAAACTAAGTAACTTTGTCTCTACAGACAGATAGAATACTGATTTACTGCTCTGTTTCTAAACTTTTACACCTTTATTTAGTTTTTTTATTTGTTGGCTTACCATTAGTCACATTTAAATACTGAGTCTAAACAATTCTACATGCAGGTTTTTCACTGTGGGATGTAAACTCTCTCCAAGTGGCTAAACCCTCCACAGTGCTAGAAAAAAAACATTAGAATTGTTATCGTTCAGGCATTAAAGTCATGTTTTGTTATTGTTATTCAAATTTAATACCCTTGTTTCATTTGTAACTTTGGAGATGTTAATATTCTGCAGAAGCTGAAATGTATTAAAAGTACCCAGTGGCCTTTACAAACCATCAGTCAAACAGCAGAGTGAAGAAAAAAGTGACTAAATAACTTCATCTAGTCACAGTGACTGAATAACATCTCTCAACAGACCTTTAAAATATGCAAAAAGACTAATACTGTCCCCCTAAAATCCTCCCTATTTGTAAATGTGCCATAATAATCAGACCTGGACACAAGCAGGGAAAAGAGGAAAATTACAAAAGATACAATTACAGGGGACAAAAAGACCTAATTGAGGCCTGAATAAACCAGTGTGTATGTAAAAGAACATCTCTGAGCTTGTGGTGAAAACTTCCAGAGATGAGGGCACATACATGGAGGCCAACAACAAGAGGTCCAAAGCTTATCCAGCCACAATCTTGAGGTAATGATTGAGGAAATAATATTTGCTCTTGGGGAAATTGAATAGTTTGGGCATCACTGCAGAAAATAAGACCTATTTAAATAAGTAGCTTCAAGTATGGGAAAAGATTTAAACATTAGTCGTTGCCTTTGGCTAAAGGCCTGTCAAATATGAACTGTCAAATTTGCTTGCTTGTTTTCAGTAGACATGAAACACACAACAAAAACAACAATGACAAGATAAAATTAATAATAAATGTTAAGCTAAATTTTACTGATACTGTAATTGGCCAAGTAAGAAATTTAAGGAGACATTTAAGAACTTTGCTTTCAACAATCTAATCTTTTCTTAAGGTCTTTTTTCTTAAGAAGAAATAAAAAAAGTTAAGAATAAATATCAAATCTTCTTAACTTTTGTCTTAAGACTTAAGAGAGTTAGGAAAAAAGCAGCACTTAAGATTTTTTGTCCTGAGCAGGTTTTGTGAGTCCCTGAACCACCTACAGTAGCTGCTAAATGCTGAGGAGAGGAGGGTGGATTTGGAGTGACATCCCAGTTATTGCTCATGACATTTGTGCATCATCAAGGCACATATGTGCAGTAAAAGCCGCACCTAGGGGAGGTTGTGTATATCTCTGTGTGTTTGTGAGTGTGTGTGTGTACTGATGAGCAAAGCACAGCTGAGGACAGACAGTGAGTGAATAATAAAGTGTGTCAAATCTGACCTATGTGGTCACTCTATGTAGACATTCCCTCGTTTGACCACCAACCTCACACACACACACGCACACACATAACTACATAGCCTCTTGTGCAAGCTAACTTCAGAATGACGAGACGCCAGTGACCGCCTTTGTTCTCTGCAGCTTTAACATACAGCAGCTATTGAACTGTGAAAGTGAATTGGACAGGGATCAGCCATATAATATAGTTTTGACAGCCTTCGAAGCTCATCCGCTCTGCCCCCACGCGCTAGCTGATTGCCCCTGAGCCCTTTTTCTCCCCTGCACAGGCATACTGTGGCATTTACAAGGTACAGTGGGCAGAAAAACGCTCATTAGAAACAAGTAAGCATGCATGGATAGCGTGAGGGAGGGAGAGAGAGAGAGAGAGAGAGAGAGGTGCAGTGAGTGGGGCAAAGGGTGAATCATCTCATACGGTTGAGAGAAACACTGATGCAGTAGTAAATATAAAGCTTGGCAAACAATGTGCAGCTAGTGAGCATCACATCATCTGTATAGTGCATCACTTTACATGGATTCTGTGTCCATTCCTTGAATAATGGCAGACAAATAGAGAACAAACTAATAGAAAGTGTACTAGTATGGCGCTGGCCACCCTCTCCAAGTCTCTGGAAGTAGTCTGAGCGCTCACAAACCTTCTTTTTGGCTTTTTCTTTTTCACAAAACCAATGGCAACAGTCTAGTGACACAAATGTTTGTCTCAGGTGTGTGAACAACACACACAGAGGAGGAGAGACCAGGAACATCCCTGTTTTTCAGTCGACTGTTGCCATCGATTTAACAAAAATGCGTGAAAAAATGTGTGAGTGGATCTTGGCTGCTGGCTGGTAATACCCTTAAACACTTCAAAAGATTTCAGATAAGGGCAGTGAGTAGAGCTTGTTTCTGAGGCACAATGTGCAGTCTAGTTCAGTTAGAAATCTGCGGGATAGGAGTCTAGATTTCTGCCATCTCCTCCAAAATAAGCTGCCAATACAGAGCCTGGCAGATATTGTCCACATGACTTAGTATTTTGTGTTTGGTTTGGTTTAGAGTAATGGCACCGTTTTGTACTCCAGTTCAAGCGCTGCATCAAGCCAGTCAGTATCTCTTTGTGTCTCATATGAAAGCACCTGCATTCGTTACACTTCTCCACTCATTTATCGAGTTTTTCAACTTGTCTTCTGTCTGAGTGTGTCTGAGTTTTGCTCACTGCTTAGACTCCTTTATTAGGATCAATTAAAAACTAATCATTTACCTCCTTTAAACAAAAACAGCAGACTTATAGCAGTCACCTGATTCAAATGTGATTTTAGTTGTCTTTATCTTCACTAAATAGATGAAGGCAGATTAGATGGTGGAAGAAGAACTCTGACCTTTTATTTAAGTAAAAATAGCATTAAAATATACTAGTACTAAAACTAAAAGTGCTCACTGTGCACGGGCCCATTTCAGAATACTGTGGATTATAATTATTGGATGTAAGCATCATAAACGCTGCAGCTGGTGAGGGTGGAGCAAATCTTAGCTGCCAGGTATCTTCATTTATGATAACATAGCAGAATTTATTTCATTTTGTTGAATATTAGTTATATTTTGTATGAATCAGAATGTGTAAAAATGAGAAATAATTGACTCTGTCATGTGTGTTGGATTAAAAAGGACATTTTCCTCTGGAATGTTTAGGAGTAGAAGTATAAAGCAGCATAAAATGAAAATACTCATGTTTAGTTAAAGTACCTCAAAACCAGTCTGTTCTCCAGAAATTGAGCCAAAAGACACAGATTCGATTCCCGTGTGAAACCGGAAGTGAAGCTTAAGTAAGTGAGTAATTTAATTCAAATAAATGATCGCTTCCTGAACCCAACCGAGTAATTTTAGAATCTAAAGTACGTAGTTTTAACGCATAAACGTAGCCAGACTGCGGAAGTTTCAGAACGTGGTTCTTACTGTTACCGTGACGACGAAGGTCCGGAGGTGAAGGGATCGAACGTTGCTGCGGTTGGAATTCTACGTAACGAAATATGCGTTGTTACGTTCCACACACTGCGTCCGTTCAGCCAATGAGCGAGCGAGTAGAGAGCGGTGTAGACCAATGGAGAGGCGGGAGGCGGGATTCTCCGACGAGCGCTAACTACGCGTGTTTCTCTTGTTAGCTTGACAGAAAGGAGGAGCAGAGAGCAGCGGCCTGCACACCTGTAGCAGCCATGACCGCACACAGGTGAGTGGCTCACACTCTCCACGTGCAGCTAACCGCTAACTGCTTTGACAGTGAGTTGTCAGCTTACTGTGACTCAAAGCATAATGCCACTGACGCCATGTATAATGTTTCTAAGTAGCCTGCTGGGGCAAAAGCCACGGCATGTATATCATTCCTGCAAAGCAACGAGGAGGGTCATTCACTCTGAAGGGTAGTTGGACTAAAATCCACTCAATTACTAAACAGAAGTTTCAGCTTGTACCTGCAGGCTACTGTGTCTTCAGGATGGAAATACTAACGCCATGTAATTTATCTGCTTAGAGATGCATGAATAAATTTTTTGGGGGGTTGAATTTGATAGCAGATGGTTGCTTTTTTATATTTAGTAGACCCAGAACAACATTAACATTAATTTGGACCACCTGACAAATTTAAGTCATATGATAAAGTAATGTATTTCCTTTTTGTCTCTGGCTATTTAACTGATAAATACTCCACTATGTTCCAGTCCCACCCGTGCATGTATTATTAGAACTGGACACCGGGCCACCGCTCAGCCTTGCTCCCAATGTTTCCTGCTTTTGACCTCTTGAGGTACAAAAAGTCCAAGAAGCGCTTTCTGCAGACCACAATTAAAAAGAAACAGAAAGCTCCATAAAACTATTGACAGGACATCTCCAGCTGCAAACACTGTCAGTTATTCCTCTTTGCATTGTGTATTTTTAAGTCACAGGAGTTTAATCTTTGCAAACAAAGATGTAATTTTTTTTCCTGGATGATGTCAGTGCTGTTGTAGGAGCCATTCAGCAGCTCACCTGGGCCCGAGGCATGATGGGATGAACACTACTGAGCATATACCGTGGGCCTCATACCCCTGGAAGCAACTGGGAAGCTGAAATAAAAACGTTCTTGCGCCAGGTAAGCAATTCTTATCGGACTGAGTAGGCACCGCTTTCAGTCCAGTATTATATTACCATTGCTCCTGTAGCACACACAAGGTAACGGCTGCAATAGTTGGGTTGTTTGCTAACCTGTTAGTCACTCAAGTGGCCAAGCACAAGCAAGTATGTCAAATGGATAATAAAACTTTGTGTGCAGTTGATATGTATTATAACTGCTGCAACTGACACATTAAAAGTTATTCATCCAGACAATTTACAGCCGCCCCCTATGTTTTCAATCATGTTTGCAGAATTAGCTCTGACCAACATGGCTGTCCATCTGCACTGTAATGCCCACAGAGTCTGTGGGACCATTGCAGACTGTAATTATTAATTCCTGGGATGCTAATGGGTTTTCATCAATATGGGGTATCATAAAGAGCACGTGCTAGCCTTTTTAGACAGTGTGTGGTAGAAGTTGACAATGGTTTGGAGTTGTGGAGATGCTGGCTGGCCTGCCGTGCTGTTGGTGGCTGTGATGGCTCGGTGGCAGCGCCTGCTCTGGAGAGGAAACAAATTGACGTTTCTTCCCCTCGGTGCCTCAGCCTCGAGTAATTTGCCCAAATCTTGGCGTGTATGTGTGTCTGTGTCTGTGCGTGCATGCATGTGTGTGTAATTTGAAGTGAAGTGAAGAGAGAGCGGGAAAGAGGTGGAGTGGCGGGAGAGAGACAGAGAAGTGACACAAATCAATGTGAGCACCCAAACCACCATCACCACCAGCAGCAGCAGCAGCAGCAGCAGCCTCCCGACCTCCATCACCTCTCTGCCTTTCTCTGGGAGAGACGGATAGAGACAGAGTCACAGGAAAGCCAGTCTCCTCAACAGCGCAGCATCCGGTAAGTCGTAAAACAGATATGATACCTCCCACCATGCACAAGTTGTGGAAGCGACGGCAGCACGGGTGCGTTTGGCAGTGTGGCTCGGGTCTCCAAGGCGCAGAGCGCACAGAGCAGGGCAGGCAGTCGTGGCTGGCTGAGCGCTTTTTTCTGCTTTTCCCCGTGCATCAGCTCCTCTCCACCTCCTCTGTCGCCGCCGCTGCTGCAGGGAAGAAAAAAAATAACGCTCTGAACCGGACAGAGAGAGAGAGAGAGAGAGAGCGAGAGAGAGCCACCACCGGTTCCCCGCTATTCATATGATTTAAAGCCTGCTGAGGATTAGGGATTGGATTCAGGGAAGCTTTCTTTCCGCCAATCACCACCGTGCCTCCCGGAAAGCAAGAGAGAGCTGGTGGATGAGTAGAGGAGAGAGAGGGAGAGAGAGCGGTACTAGAGAGGTGGTTCCCTGTGAGGCATGACATGAATGCTGCTTTAATATTCATGTAGGAACTTAGAGTTTGTCTGTGGTACATTAATGTTGCTCAGCATCCTTATATGGATTAAAGTGTGTTTGGTATCCATTAATGAGGTTTTAAAAAACTTTATGCATTATGGACTATAATGGCTGATTTGCAGGTGTTAAACCATTAAGTAGCCTTAAAGTTGTATCATTACCGTACATCTGTGTCTACTTGTTCCAACACTTTGTACAGGTGGATACATCAACATCATATATGGTGTGTTTGGAGTATTTTTTTAAAACTAGAATTTAAAATGAAGGTCTGAAGCCTCAGTGAGGATTATTTATACGACTTGCATTTGGGTCTTTTAGTGTTGAAAATATTAAGGAAGATTGTGCACTTTACATTAGTGCCAGTGATTTTTCTTTTTCGTAGATTGATCTTCCAGGAAGCCACTGGTTTCCATCCCTTTATGCTATGAAAATCAACAAATTTTGCTGTAATGAAAGTCTTGTGTCCATTTCAAAATGAAGTCCTCTGCAGTCCTTGAATCTGGCTTTTATTGCACCATCACTTTGCTTTCTTGCTTTGTTAAGCTGTGATAAAATAGGACACATACTTTCAGTATCGTACTTTCACAAACTAGTTTGTGAATGTGGGTGTCATGGTGGGTTGAATGTCTGTTTTTCAGAACGGAGTCAACCATGACACCCAGCAGAAGTTTTCTACCTCAAATTGTAACTCTTTAAGAAAACTGGAGCTGACTAGAAATCAGTCATTGCTATTTGATTTGGACAATGATCATTTTTTTGGAAGTTCACTAACATGAATCTTCATCGCACAACGATTAAAGGGATGCAGCTTTTATTGGCACATTAATTCTGGTAAAACCCATGTAAGTGGACTTTGTTAATTAGCAGAATTAGGCTTGTTACAGTATCAGGGCTCACCCTAAGCAGAACTGGGGTCACTTCTTTGGATGGCTGTGATTGTTGATGCGCTTGGAGACCAGTTTTTAGAATTGTTGCCTACCGTAGCCTGTTGTTTAGTATTAACCTGGTGCACAACATTAAAACTGAAGCACCTACCATCCAACCATAAATTGTTTATACTGCTTAACCTTAAGGGTCGTGGGGGGGGGGCTGGAGCCAATCCCAGTGCTTCCTGGACTGGTCGCCAGGTGATCACAGGGCTGCACAGGAGGAAATCTTCATAAAAACGTATAAAAAGAAGAAATTAATCACATAAAACGGGAACAAAACAAACGGCTGTCTTCACTGCTCGAGCGCCGTGTGTGCCTGTGTGACTTTGACCAACTTCCAGTGTGTTTTGCTCATTAAGAGTTTAGAGACAAACTTTGCTCTCCTTGTTCAGTGATGAGTCTGAAGATGCTTCACTGTAAAACCGTGTCCTGTTTGTGCAGAAACTGATTCTGATCTTCTTTTTCTCTGCTAAAACAAACTGCTGAAGCATTTCTTTTATTGAGCAGTGTTGTCTTAGACCATTAGTAAAGGCTGACCTGCAGAACATTGCTGAGGTAAAGTCATTTTTCTCCATTACAGAGGTCTAACTTTAATCCACAGAGCACACAACACATGGGAGTAACTTTACTTTGATTTTCAACATATTGCACTCATAGCTATGGATTATGTTATTAGACCTATTGCGTTCTGTGTGTATTCTATATTCAGTTTCCTGCAACCTCCCAGCTCAATTTATTTGAAGAGCCAATTTCAGTCATTGCTGAGTCATACTGTTTCTGCACTGACTGTGAAGTGCGTCTGCTATTTACAGACATACAGTTTCAGTTGCTGCTGCTCGGCAGCGGTGCCCATTGTTATCTGTCTGCAGCATCAGGGATTGGTTTCCGCTCTATTTTAGACAGATGAAAACTCAAACATGAACTGTACACAGGAATACACACGAACACACTGTGCTAGAGTGTGTTTGTGTGTGTTGTGCTGAGTGCTGCACAAGTCCTGAGGCTTGCAGAGCGAAACACATTGTTAGATGCAGGTAAGAGTCAGACAGAGAAAGACATCTGTCAGTCTCTGAAGGGTATTTTCCCAATGCGACTAATAAGGTTCTCTCTCTCTCACTCTCTCACACACACAAACACACACACACACACGTACAAGGGGAGGGCTCAGGTGAGAAAGCCGTGTGTGTTTGAGTGTCAGTATTTTAACGGGGTGTTGATCTTGTACAAGACAGGAAGCAGTAAACAAATCCCCCAACATGTGGCGGCTTGCTGGAGCATATCTCTCCCCTCTTCTCTCTCTATCAGAGTATGTTTGTGTGACTTATGGTATAATGAAATATCACAGCTGAGTGAAAATTGGAGCAGTTTGTCAGCGTTGCAGAGATGTTAGAGCACTTGAAGTGGAGTTTGTTTTGGTGAAAGAAATAAACGGCAATAAACAGCGATCTAAAAGACATTTGTTGAATCATTTCATAGTCTTGCGAGCGGCTGTTTTGTGAAATAATACTTAATGTGACGTGACCTCTCTGATATGAACTGTACAGTAAGTGCATTATTCATGAAGGGCTGTTGGGATCTCCAGATCTTTGAGGGCTGGAAGTTAATGCAGTCGTAATCGTCTCTGGACTTTTAATGGAATTTAGACGATACTCTCATATCGTGTTTTTATTTTACAAAACTCAAAAACTACTGATTTGTGGCGATGCACAGATTATTCTGCCAAAATCAAAAGCTCCTAATGCAACAAGTTTTTTTTACTTTTTTGGGATATTTGTTGTTTTGGATTCCCTGTGATGTTGCTTTGCATTGCTCATATTGTGATATATCAGTTACAGAACAATATTCGGACTATCTTGATACCAATTTCATACAAATATTCAAAACATTTGAAAAGCCAATGTTTTGAATATTTGTAAACTTCTACGTTCATATTTGCTGTGTCTTTGTCTTTCCTGGTGTCGATCACCACTACTGCTGCACATTGTGTTACCGCCACCAAGTATCAGTCAGTGAAAACTCAAGTTTTGAGATTTGTACCATTTCTCTGTTGTAAATGAATTTTAGACGTTCAATAACAATTCAGCTGACGAACATTGTCCATATTGTAAACGGACAGTATCCCGTCGTCTTTCAGCGTCCTGACTTTTAGAATATTTTCATTGATTGGTATAAAGTTTTAAAGTTTTGCCTGGATTTACCTCATCCCTGTACTTCATAAAAGCTTAAGTACCTACTTAAGTGCCCACTTTGTACACCGAGTCTCCTTGTCTTTCTCTCTCCTTTGTAGTCTGTATCCCTATTTTTCTTTTTTATCTCTCTCTATTCATCTAGCTAATGATCTATCTATCTTTTTTCTCTTTCTCTGCTTCTCTCTGCAGACTTTGGACGAGGCTAAGGAGTGCGCTGCCAAGACGTATGAATTATTAGACTAATGGGCTTAAGTGGCTTGTCCTAACATTGTCTCCCTCCAACACATAGCTGTGCAGAGGCTTAGGAGAATACACAAAGCAAGAATAAAAAATTAGAATGAAACCAAAATGCCAGCCCCCTCCTCTCCGCGTTGTCTTTCTTTTTTTTCGAGGTCAGGATTAAAATTCATCAGAAGGAGCCGTTAACTTTCCCCCTCTCTTCTTCTCCTCTCCCCCCACCTCCTCCTGTGTCTCCTCTGTTGTGATCCATTGTTATTAAATTGAGAGATGTGCCGGGTGCTTTCATTCCCCGTGGAGGCTTTTAGTAAGTGAGCTGTTACAATATTTGACTTTAAATGACGGCAAATCTCCTTTTAAAAACAGAATAAAACTTGGACCGATGAACTACAGTATATGTTTCATGATGAGAAGATGCTGGTTGGGATGAATAGTGGGAGAGGAGGCGAGGAAAAGTCGGGAGACTCAAGTATCCATGAGCGTAGTATGAGCTAGCTGGCACTTGTAGTGTAGCTTTGAGTGTGTCTGGGAAGACTTCACTGTTATAGAGGTAGAGAACTGGATTTACAGGTTGATTATGATTAAAAACTGATCCATCAGGTTCTGAGCTTTCTGCAAAAAATAATCTCAATTGAGCCAACATACTCTATAATAATCTAATATGCCAGATTGATTCATCTGCTACAGGCATGCTGATATTTCCTTTCCGTAAATTTGTGAATCCATCGTCTGAGTTGGTGGATTGTTGTCATGTAGCGGCACGTCGACTGTGTCATAAAGGGAGAATAAAGTTTCTCACAGTGTGGAACGCACACCACATCATTTTTACACAGCCTTGGGAGCACGACTGAATGGGGGCTGTCCTTTAAATAAACCATTGTTGAATGAATGTTAACGAATTAATGAAGGAATTGTTTACTTAATATAGCAGCGGCTATGTATAGGCTCATCCTGTCTGCAGTGTGAAAGGCTTTGAAGTTGCCCAGATAACAAACTAAAAGTAATTGACCTTTTCATGAAGTTTGGTACAATGCAAAAGTCAATGAAGCTACAGCAGTGACTTAAATACCTAGAAGTATAAATACCGCGGTCGTCTGGCAGTTCAAGGTCATCCACTTTGTATTCTAAATGGCTGTTCAGTGACTTAGTGTTTGATGGGCCTGACTTTTTCAGGCTTTTTGACAGCTGGATCACAAACTTTGATGGTTGTGAGAGCAGAGATACAGACCAACAGAGTAGTCTGTTGGTCTGTGTCTCAGTCTTCTTCCTATTGTTGATCCTCCAGCTGCACGGAATCGGACACATCACAGAATTTTGTGCCACACGGGCATTTTCAGACACAAAGCCAAATGAATGGCTGCCTCATGATGAGATTATTTTCATTGTTTTGAGATTTGAGATTTTTTTTTTGTCTCTGTTGCTGTCTACATGAGCATCAGGATATTAAATGATCAGTAGGATGATTTAACACTTCAGTAGAAATATTTGTTGTCTTTTTTCCCTTTTGTATGACTTGCAGCAGCACCTGCCACTTATGGAGGTATTATGTTTTCAGGTTATCCATCCGTCCATCCTTCTGTCCCAGTATCATGAATGTGATATTTCAGGAATGTCTTGGAGGAATTTCCTCAAATTTGGCTCAAACCTCCACTTGGACTCAACGATGAACCGGTTAGATGTTGGTGGTCAAAGGTGAAGGTCACTGTGACCTCACATCCGTCTCTTTCTGGTGATCTCAGGAACGCCTGGAGAGAATTTCATTGCATCTAGCACATAGCCTCGTCGTAACAGGCGATTTTTGTGCACACAAATACACACACCATGGAACCTTGTACTCAATCAGCTGGTCAAGCAGCCCTCAACCTTTTTAAAACAAACAAAAAAACCAAAAATAACAAAACAAGAACCGACAAAAAGAAGCGCACCCCTTGAGGCCTTCCTAATGAACCAAAGTCCAAGTCGGACAGAGGCAGCCTATTTCCAAACTTTTTTATTTTTTTCTCCTTTTCCTTTGTGCATCAAACTCTTAAAAAAAACATAACAAGCTTCTTTCATGGATCAAACGAGAGCGGCAGTGCTCATTGTGCCAAAGCGGGATAAAAAAAGGAGACGGAGAGAGAGAGAGAGAGAGAGAGAGAGAGAGAGAGAGAGAGAGAGAGAGAGAGAGAGAGAGAGAGAGAGAGAGAGAGAGAGAGAGAGAGAGAGAGAGAGAGAGAGAGAGAGAGAGAGAGAGAGAGAGAGAGAGAGAGAGAGAGAGAGAGAGAGAGAGAGAGAGAGAGAGAGAGAGAGAGAGAGAGAGAGAGAAATACCTTATTATTGTTATCAAAGTAAAGCCAGCTCCTCTCCTGCTGCTCTTATGGGACCTCCCTGACTCTCTCTGCTCATAGACCCAGGGGGAATCTAAACATGACCCGCATACACACCCCCCCTCTTCCTGGAACACATATACACACACACGTGGGCCTGTCTTGGTGCACGTCGTTTCATTTGTGAAATTAGTCCATTCTCTCTGACCCTGTCTTTTCATCAGGCGTGGCGGTGCATATTTTAGTCCCTTTCCTGCGCTTGTTTTACTAATTGGTGGCTATACTTTGCCCAACACTGATATCCTTTGATCATCTCAGATCATTACGTTTACCTCATTAATTTGCTCAATGTGATTTTTCTCCCCCCAAAAAAATGTAAGGGTCCGTGCAAAATTGGATTAATAATAGATCATATGAGCCAAGAGAAAGTGTAATTCCTTTGTGATTTCTTCTCTGTCTCTCTCTCTCCCTCTCCCTCTCTCTCTGTCTCTCTGTGTCTCTGTGATTATTTTGACTCATTGTCCTGTCGTGGGCAGGCCAGCTTTAAAGGAAAAGGTCAGTATTTTGGGAGATGGATTGAGCTGGAGTTAAGGATGTCAGGACATGTTTATCCATCTTAGGACTAGTCGGGGAGAAACAGCCAGCCCAGTTTCACACCTACCAACACCTCTATACGCTTTCTTTTTAGCACAATTTGTTGTAAACATGAGATCAGACTTGGGGCGGCTGTGGCTCACAAATTGAAAGATTGGGAGTTTGATTCCCGGCTCCTCCTGTCAGCATGTCCTTGGCCAAGATACTGTGAATGTCGTGTAAATGGTTAGTTTCTGATTGATGAGCAGTTTGGTGCCTTGCTTGGTAGCCCTAGTCATGGCTGTATGAAGGTTGAGTGAATGGTGAGTGTTACGGCGCTTTGAGTGATTGAGAAGACTGGAAAGGCGCACAGACCATTTACTACATAATAGTGACCTGATTATGGCCCGACATGACCTGTGAAAATTCAAGCAGGACCTTTGCTTGTTTTATCCCGCTGAGTGTGTCAAAGTGGTGATGCGAACTGATGCAGCGGCTGGATGCACGACTGCACACACACACACATATGCAGCTCAATCACAATATTGAGCTCTTAAAGACTGGAAAGGAACAGGACAGACGGCTGCTTTAAAAATGTTCAGTTTCATTATAAAACGGAGAAGATAAGCAAACGTGTGGCTGGTGCTGTCAGATAGGTCAGTAAAGTAGATTTTGTACATCATGCAAGTAGGTTGAAGTCCAACATGCAGCCAAGTCACTCTATAATCACCTAATCTTACATAGCGAGCATCTTAGAATACAAACATATGGTGTAGTCTGATTTCAGTGTTACCTGTACGTGAACATGTGTGAAAATATGATAAACAATTCATCCATCCGCCCTCACCGCTGTCCCTGACTGAAGCATGTCGTGGCATCATCATACTGTGGTTCTGATGCTCTGCTCGGCGCCAGACTTTCTATGAAGTGTGTTCTTTTTTTTATTAAGTAGAGAAATGTCTTCATCAGACAACATCCATATAGACTTCAATAGAAGTGACACTAAAGTCTGACACCAGGCAGAGGATTACAACACTGGTACACTGATGTCATGACTGTTGAACTAAGTTAACTAGCTATTTTCACAGAAAACTAAATGGTACTTCTACTATTTTAGGATGAATTAAGGCTTTCTTGAGTAGCAAAATAATCTTTGAACTTGACAAACATCATATGTGTGTAATTAATGGATCAGAAGATCTTTTTCCTCTAACCATTGGCTACTGTACATATTTTTCCTGAAATAAGGCCCCACGGGGCACACAGGAAGGGGAGGGACTTTGCCTCTCTATATACACATTTCTCCAAATGTTGAACTATTTTATTAAAGTTCAATAGACAGACTTGTTGTACACATTCAAGCGTTCACACACAGACATGAAAGCTCAAGTGCAAACATTTACTTTTACAACATTTTGCCACCGTTTCCACCACATAGAACAGGCCCCGTTTGTTCATACATACATTGTGATGCATCCAAAGTACATCAAGTCTACAATCATAATCTACTTACACGCACCAGCTGCGATTGTAAAGGCTGCCAGTACTTCCTGTATCACACTGTTTCCTGTATTTCATCCCCTTTCAGCATCAGCATCTCATCCAAAGATATCTTCCCTAACAATAGGCTGTTGTCTGCACTTTGTTGTTGACGGCTTCATTGTCAATCCATCCAACTCTAAATTGTGTCGCACATAAAGACGTGTATCTCCCTCTTCCTTTCTTTTCCCCTCTCCCTCTTGTTCTCTTTGGAGCAGATTACATCTCAGATCACTCTGTCTGCAGGCGCCGCTCTGCATTGTGCCGCGTCTCTCCCTTGTTGTTACGTTGAGCTCTGCGCCCTCCTATTATCATATAGATAAGTGAATGTTCTGTTGCGAGAAGACAGGGAAGCGCGCTTCTAATGTAGTGTATTGTGTACGTTGTTAAAATTGGCCCTATCGCCTCTGTCATTCAAGCTGCCTGCTCCCCGGTTATAGTTGTAAACACAATCACTGAAGATTGGGAGTTTTGGGCCTCGTGTCGCAGGAAAAGATGATGCCTGTTTTTGTGTTTTCTCACTAACATGGTTTTGTGACGTGAGGTGGGCCATTTTATATGCAACTGTGAACAGTATATGTGTGTCTCTTTACAAGGGTAGAGTGAGTGTTTGTGTGAGTGACTTTGAAACCACAGGTGGTAGCACTGTTTTCTGACTGGAAAAGCATTTGAACAGTGGAGGTTTTTTGCAGGAATGGCTGCATTCACACACTCCTTATTCTGTGTCTTTGCATGCTGGGTGGACAACGTATATAAAAGTGTGTGTTTGTATCTACAGGGGAATTTCTTTGACAATGATAGAGTGAGTTTAGGCAAGAGGAAAATCCCCTACAGCTCTCATGGCTCAAATAGCCTTTGGGTGCCACTTCGTATTGTGTGTGTGTGTGTGTTTGTTTGTGTGTGTGTCTGTGTGTGTGGGTGTGGGGGTGTGAGACCGAGAGAAACCTGAAAACTCCCGAAAGTAATACAGTTTATTAGAGGGATAAACCCCTTGAGATGAACCATCTTGTTTTCAAGGGGGTCCTTTGAGTCTAAAGTCTAATATTTACCGTAGAGTCACTGAAATACACAGCTGTCACAACATAAATACACTGGTTAAACTGGATTATGTCTCTTTGCGGGGACCAGTACAGTTCAGACTAGTCCCCCCACTCTAGCTTGGCTCAGTTGACTTCAGTCAGTTTTAGCAGAACAGTGTGAACTCAGCCGGAGGAGCTGCAGGCCGTGATGTGATGACTCAGAGATGGAAGGAGACAATCTGTTCCCTGTTCAGCCCCAGGTGTGTGTGTGTGTGTGTGTGTGTGTGTGTGTGTGTCTGTCTGTCTGTGTGTACATATGACACACGTGCAGTATGTGTATTCATGCAAATGCTCCTCAAGGATTTGATGCACCGTGATATTTGCAAAAAACAAAAGTTCTGATTTATTTATAATTGTTATATTATTGACTTTGTTGTATGTACCCACTTATACGGACAGTTCTTCACTACCATTTCTAATATCTTCAAACATTTTGAACGGTTCAAATTTAAATACTAAGACCTTTACCAGGTTAAATAAAACAAACTCAGCACACGCACAGCAGCTTTATAAGAAGTGGGCATTACTGCAAAAACAACACAACTGTTTAAATTAAACCACATTTTAGATGCTTTTTATGGTTTCTTTTTCTGCAATAACTATTCAGATTATCAACATTTATGAAATCACCTTTCAAAGTAGTAATAGCTGTAGTAGTTTTCATTGTTAGTGGCGGGGTCCGCCATTCCCTCACAGGATTCCAGCCGCATACCTACACACGAGACTGTCAGAGAAAATGCATGCATGTAATCCAGTGTCACCTTTCGTAATGTTCATCTCAATTATATCAACCTCACTGTTCATTGCTGATGCACTTTCCCACTGCTTCACATTAAAAGCCCCGGGAATGCAGTGTATTTGGCCCTGACAGCAATTGTTCATCAAAAGAAGGCAACATATATGTGTGTGTACTCCCCCACTTCTGTTGGCTTGTTCTTTGACTTGGTATTTCCTTTTAAAAACTGAGGGTTGCTGTGAGTGTCATAAGGGCGGAGGAGCTACACACTTTATTTTTGCATGCATGTGTAAGTTTACATAGAGATCAGAATTCAGTTCATGAGAGCTTTCACTGTTTGTTGTTTATCCCTTTCTCTCTTCCTCCCTACTGTGGAGGGCCAGTAGACTGTCCTCTGCTTTTGAAGAGAAGAAGAAAAGACTTAAAGTTGACATGATGTTGCCTCCTGTAGAAAGAAAGAATAATGGAACAGTCAGGGGTTGTTTAACTCCACCATATGTTCAACATAACAGCAGATTTCTGTGCATGTTTCTATGTTTGTCGTCTCCACCTGTTATCTCCTCATGCTGGGTTTTTACTGTATGCTCGGATTGTTAATGGAGATCCGTGATAGTGGGTCACAGTAATATAGTTTGTGCATGCTATCATGTTTACATGTGTGTGTCTGAAGTAGTGCATGTGCCAGGCTGAGCACAGCTTCCCTCTGATCCAACACCGCCACCACCTCACATACATCCACACACACACACACACACACACCACCAGACACACTCACACTTCCTCCCTCCTCCATGCGTTCTTTCACTTTCAACATCCTTCCCTTTCTTATGGAAAAGAGCCAATTAGACTTGTGTCTGTTTGTTTTAAACAAAATGGCTTTTAATTAGTGCGATCAAAAAGGTTTCTTTCTGCAGGCCCCAGGATCCACTTTGTAGTTCCCCCTCCAGATTGCACACGGGTTTGATGCCACCTGATAGGACGCCAAGACAATCAGAACACTTTTATAATGGATACACACACACACACACACTTTATCACTTTGTCTCCATCTATCGCTGGTTCTCTCTTAAAGTCTTTTGGTCTTTTGTTGTATTGTTATCATAACCATTCCTTTCTGTTGCCCACATCCTCTTAATTCTTGCCGTGTCCCTGCTTTCTTCTCTTTTGTCCTTTCTGTCTCTGATCTGTGTTGTTTTAATGACGTGGCCAAGCATGACTCATGTCCCCGCTCTTCCTCATTGGATACGTTCACTTTTGTTTATAAATATACTGACACATTCATGTACTTAGAATATAGTAAACGTATAGTTATAGGTATGTAGTCTTGCTTTTATCCAAAATACTTGCAAATAAACTTTGCTCACACTTGTAAATTGTACTATAGCATACTTTAAAAAAAAAAATTGCTGTAAAATACGCATTACACTTTTCTTCTCAAACACAGCATGATGCTCATTTAATGATTTATGGACCATTCGGACCAATCAGTGGCACGGTAAAACTCTACGACAGACTTAAACTAAGAGGACGATTTTGAGATGGCTACAAAATGACTCCCCACAAGCCACATAATAATGTGATTATTTATGTTATTAACTCATGATAACTTGATTTTCTTTGAGCAAATTGTTTGTGTTTGTTTTTCTCCAAATGAAGGCAAAATGGTTCTGTACATTTCTTCTTTTTTCATTTTGTCAGATAACTTCCAAGACTTGGTTGATCAAAAGAATGTATTCATAAAAGGGGGAAGATACTTGAACAAGCTGGACAGCAGAAATTAATAGATTGTTGAAAATGAAGAAGGGTGCCCGTCTGATGCCAGTGCATCCGTTTCAGATGGACGCTAGAAATGTTATGATGGTTATAACAATCCTTTGTTAGAAGGTTGATGGTGTATATAAAGCTTCTTTGTCTTTATGGACACATACACTCTGGACCATCTGCAATCTGTGCTGAGGCTCCAAGGGGACACTTCTCCAAAAATGTGGTGACACCTCAATGTAGATAGACATGACGTTATTGATAGAAAATAAATCCATGGACTACAAAAGGTGGCCTTATGCAGTCGGTAGTTGAGACTTGGTGCACATAATGAGCTGCATTTACATGAAATGCACTCCCAAATGTACACTGAACGACTAAAAATTACATTTACCTACTTATTTTCTGGCTGTTTGTGACAGTTGCACGCTCATCTGCGTATAACTCAAAATGTACTTTAGAAATTTTGAGATTGAGATTTACTGTGTTTTATCTCGCACAGATTTTCTTATACAAAGGTTTCAAGGCTTCCTCAGGCAGCAAGAGCCAAAGTGATGCAGAACCCCAAGACTGCCAAAGTCAAAAAAACATGACATCTACATTGGTCACTATTGGAGATATATCATGGAGATACACCAATACTGAATTGTGGTAATGCAGGCAGGTGGACCCGAATGCAGAAGAGAACAGGAAGGCAACAAGAGCAAAAGAAAATAATTCTAGATTTACATGCAACTTGAGTCATGGGCAGACAAAGTCAAAACAGAACTGGAAACACGCCTAAACACTGAAACACCAGGAGCAAAGAGGAGAAATAACAGCTGCAAACACCAGGATACACCGTCCATAAACTGACAATAGGAAACACACAGGTAGGTTATACACATAGAAAACTAATCACAAGAACAAGACACAGGTTGAGTAGATTATAGTGGCATAAGGAGAGAAACACAAGGATGGAAGTATGGAGAGACGGGTGTGTAGGCAACAGTAAAAGGGCAGAACATACAGGACTAATACAAGACAGGTGTGCAGGGGAAAACAAGGCTGAACAGAGAAACACAGCAACACAAAAGGAACGCAGGATATACAAACTGTCTGGGATAACCAATGCAAAGCGCCCAAAGCGAAACCCCAGACCTCCCAAAATCAAGTGATAAATATTTAACAGGCTCAGTAACCATCACGTAGAACTGGAGAGTGGAGCTACACAGACACATGAGTGAACACAGGATGAGGAACAGAAACACCACAAGTCCAAAAACAATGAGTCCATGACAAAATCAGTGTAAATGTTCTAATACTTGGACATAAAAAGTGACTCTGTTACTATGATGGTGTTTACAACTCTACCATATCTTTTCTGTGTGTGTTTGGTGGATGACAGTCAAGTCAAACATCTTCAACCCAGAGAACAACATGTCATCATACACTGTACAACAAATGTGCAGAGGTTTTCGGTGGGCAGTGCAGCAGATTGCATGTATCATATTTAAAGCATGTGCATATTTCATTAAAACAATAAATATTGTTACATTAGTGTGTTCAGTAGTGACTGTTCCACACTGTACAACAGTTCTGATGAGCACAATGACTTGCCACTGTTTAATAATATAATATTACACCCTTAGAAAAGAGAGGCAGGAGTTGACTGCAGTCATTTTGGAGTCCTGTACTTGTACGTCCTTGAAGGAAATGGATGGTTCTCATTTTAAGAGTTCTTTTTCTTTTTTCTTTTTTACAGTAGCTGCCACAGAGCCTTGTATGAAACAAGATTTCAAGGCCTTTCATATCAAACCGGTTTTAACTAAAAGTAATTTCTGGCCATGAAGTAACAATAGCAGATTATCCATTTCTGGCAACAAGCCTGTGGAGCGAGAGTGTAGAAGCATTGTTTTCTCCGTCTCACTGTCCCTAACCTTAACTGCCTCTGCTGTAACAACAATGCTTTTACACTGTTGTTAATCTCTTGTCTTACTTCTGTCAGCTCAGCAGCTTCTCAGTCGCACTGTAAGTTTGTAAGAGGTATCTTCTCCATAGAGGAGGTCACATGAATCAATTCATTAAATTAGAATGCATGGTTTATTTTTTCATAGTGAATAAATTCTCATGACACTGGTAGTTGTTCTGGGAGTTAACCAGGTGTAATGTGTCACCCACTCAGAACACTTTGGAGATACGAGTAAGCAATTAATATAATAGAAGAATATTAGTTGTCTAGTCAGCGCATAGTTCAAGTTTGCTTAAAAATGCAATTGTGATTCTTTTGTTATAAAGTTAATGTTTTTTAGTTTCACTCCAAGTACAATGAAATAGTGAGTTTGCTCTACATACAGATGTGCTTCAGACTTCATCACCAAATTACTGACAGTCCTGTCAGCCTCAACTGTATTTTGTGTTTAGTGCTAATTGGGTAATGTTGGATGATAGTTGGCAAGTTGGTATATTAGCATTGTCAGTGTGAGCATGTTAGCATGCTGGTGTTGGCATTGATCTGGAGCACAGGCTCACATAGCTGCTAGCATGACTGTAGACTCTTGGTCTTGTTTTATTGGCACAGGGTGGATTCATTGTGACAAATGCAACAGAATTGTAGCCCTGTCACCCTCCAGCTCCAGCAAAGGGTTTCTCTTGTACCCGTCTGTCTGTGTACATGTGTGTTTCCAGGCTTTGCACCTGTAGTTATATATGCTTTGTTTATTATGCCAGCTGCTGTCACACTCCTGACTGTACAGTACATGTACTGGCTACATGTGTGTGTATGTGTGTGTGTGTGTTTGTCTGATTCTTTGTCTGCGTGTCAGGTGATATCTGTGGTATTGTTGGTCTGTTGCTGACAGTGGCTGCAGGGAGTAAACATGTGACCCAATCAGCTCACTACTGCTCAGCTCACCATGGCTCCTAATTGACATGTGTGTGTCTGTGTCTTTGTGTGTGTCTGTGTGTGTATGTGTCTGAACTGAAATAGGTTCAACTGACAGCTGTCAGGTTGCTTGACTTAATCATAATCTTCTCTGTCTTGCTTTCTTTCACATATTCCGACACGCATGTCCACACACACACACACACACACACACACACAAAGTGAACTAACAGAAATACACTAACCAGTGATGTGGGGACCTTTTGGCAAGACATTTATGTACATTATATAACTGATTAAGAATGAATATTCTAATGTGCCTCTAAGTTTATTAATGTTTCAGTTATCACTGTGACACTGACTGTGCTTCAGGTTATTATCTCAACGGCCAGATATGGTATATATATGACAATGTAATTGGCGAAGACTTTTAAGTTTGCAATTTAGATATTTATCATGGGTAATGCAGTGATGAGACGTCTGGGCCAATTTAAGTCCAAGTAATACATTCTGGACCTGTGTTTTCTGGAAGAAAGAGTCACAACTGTGTGCTTGTCTTCACACATGAGAGGCATTTTGAACCGTGTGTTGATGGCGCAGCATGCCTCCATGGCAACACTGTACTCCATAAGCACCATGTCCATTAAACACAGAAATGGCTGCATTAAAGTGTTTAGTGCACAAGTATATTAGAGTAGGGTAGAGTAAAGCTTTAACCTTTCCGAAGGGCAATTTGTCCGGCAAACCACAGTTAATAACGAATAAAAATGGCGTATACAGGTACATGCTCTACATACACACATGAGCACGAGCACTCAGGTTAGAGCTGATGTCACTGTCAAACATCAAAACAAAGAAAAGGACGGTCAGTGTATCACATGGTATTACACGTGTACTTTCAAGATTGCCACATGCTATTAGCAGAAATAGCATCTACCCCTGATGGGTCTTAGTTTAAAATTTGATCAAAGCAAGTGCAGCCTCATGAATCTGCTGTGTTTTCAATTAGACTCGAAGAATGAAAACCCTGAAAAGAACATAAAGCATGCTTTGACCAAATTTCCATCTTTGCCAAGAAGGAAGCAACAGTTAGCACCAAATTTTGCCTGGCAGTGTGACATGATATCTGTCCAACATTACAGTATGTATGCTCATGTGATGACTCTGAAAGCCAACAGTGAGAGGAGGGAGCTGTGACGGTGCAGTGTGAGGAGGCATTCAGAGCCCAGCACTCACCGTTTATGGATGATTCCCTACACAAATGCCTGAGCAGTATCGTGGCTTTAATGGCTGCACAAGCCTGATTTATTATATGAGTTAACCCTGACCTGGCTCTACCTCACAGCATCACCTTCAACGCTACACACACACACACACACACTCATGCAAAAGATTACAACTCAGTTCACGTGTCTGATCCTGATAAATGGACAGAAACATAGCACGATAGGGACCAATAACAAGACAATACAGATGATATGGAGGCTTATGTTTGAGATATAGTAGCAGTGTGTGTGTGTGTGTGTGTGTGTGTGTGTGTGTGTGTGTGTGTGAGCATGCTGCATGGTCTCTTTACCTACTACAGTTATGACCTTACTGTGATATGAGTAGCACTTAATGTAGACCCCATTTGCCTCTAACCGTCCCTCTCTTTACTTTCCTACAGCTCTCCGCCGCCTTTTCTGCAAGTGCATGTGTGTGTACATGTACGTGTGTGTGTGTGTGTGTGTGTTAGCGCACTTAGCATAGAGCCCCCTGGTTTCCCTTCATTTCCATATAATTAGATTGTGTGTGAAAGGCTACTTCCAGTGCATTGATTAAGTGTCAGAGGAGAGGAGAGGAGAGGAGACAAGCATCTCTGGGCAGAAGGGGGACAGGAGGAGGCACGGCACTACAACAACCTGTCACACACACACACACACACACACACACACACACATAAAGCCCCTCCTCTTCTGTCACCATTATAGAGAATGACGTCTGGCCACTGAAAAAGGTACTAACAAAAGGATATGAAAGTGTGTTTGTAATAATGACCCACATTGTGACCAGTATGACATTGCCCATGTTTGCTCTCTTTCTCTTTTTGTTTTGTGTGACAGAATCAGGGCAGACAGTCTTAGCCTTGTGTTTTCTCGGACTAGCCGCCGTTGTCTCCGTCTTAATTTATGTCTTGCTGTGGCTGAGTCTGACTCGGGTGTTAAACGACCATCCGCTCGCCTGCCCTATATAAGGACAAAACTACTGGACTGGGCTGAGCTGAGCCATGCTGGGCTAATGGATTGCAGTCTTTCCACAACTGCATGTCTACTGCACCTCAAGCCAAACTGCACTCCAGAGCACCAGTGAGAAAATCCTTCCTACATATCTTGCTTGTTCATAGTTTTGTTTTTCTTTTCCTTGCATTTCGTCTGCGATCATTTTAGGCCGACAAAACGGATATTGTCATGCTGCTTTGGCCACATTTCCTAATACATGATTGATTAGGGATGATGATGTGGGAGTTTAGGGTTATTGCCCCAATGTTCTCCTCCAAGGCTTGATTGTGATTTTGCAGTGATATAATTCATGAGCAAAATGTCGAAGATTTACAATTTAGTACTGTCGGCATTGGCTTTCTTTAGATGGGAGGTTTCTTTGGGAGGCTGAAACACAAAGGACTGAGGTCATTTCAGGTCAATAAGAAGTCTATTGATGCCAAATTGCAAGGGTTTCCTCAAATAATCAATGCTGCCATGCTTTATGGTTACACTGGAAACTGCTTGAAAGAAGACCAGACTGCTTTTGGACTGTAAGTAGGTGTACTGGAGCAGTAAAGGGAAAAGGCCTTGCCAAAAAGCACCTCTGTGATAGCTCCTTAGTGAATAGAGGGAGTTTCATTCTTATTTCATTTAACAAACTTTTTTTTTGTCAAGCATTCTTCTGCTGCTGCCAACAACTTTAACCTTGTGAAATAATGTGATCGTCTGTTCAGCTTTCGACTCAGGACTAGCAACAATTTTGGTCTGCTAGAGGATAGGCTAAAGGGGCGCTAAAATCAATTGGGCTTTCCAGAGTAGACCAAGTGCGGAGCATAGTGTCAGTTCAGGCAGAGACCCCTAGTTTATGTCTTTGTCATTGACTATAGTGTTGATTAGTGGGAGATTTTGACCTGACACTGCAGCTAGATGTAAGGCCAGAGGGCTCTGCACAGTCAGTAGCAATCATTATGTAGAGAAAATGAATATATGTATCAAACTTTCATTAGAAATGATCAGGATACCTTGCCCTGGACTTAAGTGGAGGACAAAACTGTAAGAATGGCTAACTGGCTGAATATCCCCACCTAGAATAAACACTTTCACCACACAAGAATGTGCTTTTATGGACTTGTAGCTGAATTTGGTTTCTATTTAAATGTATTTGCATCATGCTGATCTTTGGCTGGAGGTTTTTCTCTACCACCTTTTGTAAATTTGGTTCTCTGCTCGTGACGCCAGGCTTGGTGGAGAGCGAAACAGGATTGGACTTGGCAAGTCAAGTGGGGCTGCTTAAAGCCCCAGCTGAGTTTGGATAACAATCCCATCCGCACACACAACTGTGCTGTAGCTGCTCTCTGTGCTAAGTGCTAATTAGCAGAACAAAGCATCTGTTGTTCTTTTAAAAACACGACAGTTAAATATTTCATCTATCTGCCTGTCTCCACCGATCCTCGGCTCCGCTGGAGGAGCAAGAGGAGGCAAGCTGACAGCACGTGCACCCACTATACGCACACACACACACACACACATTGGTGTAAATGTACACATGCATGCACACAAATGAATGTACAAACCAGCATACACAAAAATAGACATGCTGAGGCACAGACACACACTGACACACACAAGCCGCCTGCTCTCTCATGTGAGCTGACAGCAGCATCAGCATAATGTGGCGTATTAAAGTGAACAGGACCTTTACTATAAGCACCGTTTCCCCTTAGAGAGAAAGCTAGAGGCAGAGAGCTGGAGGTTTGGTCTGAGAGAGAGACAGGGCCAATGGCTAAGTGCTTATTACCCTGCCTCCCCTGATACTTAGAAATATACACTTTGTTCTTCCACTGTCTGAGGTAGGGAAGAGGGGGCGAAAGGGAGGAAGATCACAACCTGGAGAGAAAGGAAAGGTTAAGTGAATCGAATGATTTAAGATAGGAAAACGACATATCTGATGCTCTGTCTGTCTCTTTCCCACCCTTGTCTTTTTTCCTCTCCGTCTCCCCTCCTTTTCCTCCCTCCGTCTCCGTCTCTCGTGGCTTGAAGAAGGAGTGTGGGGGCAGAGCGCTCTCGTCTTGTTAAACGGCTGGCAGATGACAAAAAAATTAGAGGCATTTCGCTCTTGACAGGTTGTTGTGTGTGCGTGTTTTCTTTTTTTTTTTTTTTTTTCCTATTTTTTCTGCTTCAAATGTTTTTTGTCAGTTTGTTTTCAGTCAAGCTGTCTCAGCAGCACAATAAGTGCAACCGGTGCACGCACACACACATTCAAGGGAATCACACGCATGCAAAGACACGTGCAGGTTTTTTGTGTTCTCGTAGGAGACAGATCTGATTTTGTGTTCTCAGAATGGTGGCAATGGGAGGAGGGAGAAGAACCGTTCGCTCACAAAGACGTCTTCCCCTCCGCTAATTATCGAGACAGGCTTTGATTGCCTGTTTGGAAACAGGTTTTCAAACAGCTGTAATGACGATGATTAGGCGGCGCTGCAAATTCTGTGCAGGCGTGAGGAGGGGTGCGCAGTCAGCCCGTCCAAACATCTCGGCACCTTGTGTTTACGTAAAAGTGTGTGTTTTTCGCAACCGCGTTCGTATGTCATTTTGTAAAATTATTTTTACATTACAGTGCAGGCTCCTTGTGCTTTTGTCCTTGCCTGTTTGTGAGATGTCGCTGTTTGAGCTGACAAAGGTGCCTTCGGCTGCTAACCACCACTTTTTGAAACAGTGGATGTGCTCAAATTGGTATTTTTGTGCCTTTTAAGGTAAAGTGTTACACCTCTGTTCCTGCTTTACTGATGGCCTGCAACTACTGCATGCATTTCCCTGTTACTGTGGAAGACAAACAAAAGAAAAGCATCGCTCAGACACATACTGGCACTTGGTGATCGATTAAGAACACATTTTTTCCATGCATTCAATTCTGTTCCTTCGCCATACATGTCCAAAGACTGAATGAACACACAAACCTGAGCCAAGTGATAATGCTGTAACAATTGCATTGAGACTACAAGAAAACGTGACTTAAAATGCCACGAAAAACCTGCGGTAGATGTGACATTTGGTGAAAGTTGGCAGAAAACTCAGTTTGGCTTATGAGATATTGGACTTGTTAGTGTGCTGAGTTGATGTGATGGTGGGAACCATAGATAATATCATTAGTATAAAGGGATCGATGACATGATCACTTATCAGATTGAAGCCAAAACATCTTGATGACCCTCTGGTGGCTGGCTCAGTATAGGTCATAAATGTTAATGGGACATGGGCCAAACTAATAAAATTTACTTTGTTCTTATCATACTATTTAATCTTCAAGTCTTTATTTTTCTGACCAGTTTGGTTTTGATTAGTCACTTGGTGCTATTAAGAGGGTTAACCGTCATGATTGACAGCCATTGAGAGCAAAATGAACGGATGCTTTTCTCGCATTGTTTTAAAGTATTCAGTCATTATAACAGATTGTCCTGGGTGTGAAGTGCACGAATGTGTTTTGCTGTAGTTTAATACGGACAGCATTCACCTCGAGAAACCCAAGTTGTGACCCCCATTAGAGAGGGGAAGCATTTTAAATGAGCACCACACAGTCACAGAGTGGCAGCCAGCCTTTCATTAGAGGTAGAGGGAAGGAAAGAGAGAAACAGAGAGACGGCGAGAATGAAAAGAGAGATGCATGAGAGAGGTTTGATCACTTCTTCCTAGACAGACAATGCAGTTTAAGTCTTTCTCTTTGAGTGTGTGTGTGTGTGTGTGTGTGTACATGTGTGTGTGACTGAGGTCATTGATGTTAAGCGGACTCCAGAGAATTTGTGTGAATATATTTGCACATTAGTGTTGATACACACTTGAGTCAGCATCTTAAATCCTGGACGACCTTCTGGTTTAGGTCCAGCACTCTCTGCATTGATGTGCACAGACTGATCTGTGTAGGTTCCAGCTCAGAGACACACACACACACACACACACACACACACACACACACACAGAAGAGTCACCAAAAATTAGAGCTATTTTATACTGAATTTCAGGTTTAGTTTAATTGAGAAATCCACCACTGTTATGTGAATATTAAGATTTGAGTGCAGAGATAAACAGGTGGTGCTGCTGATTCTCCTCCGAGGTGCCATAAAAGCATTGCAGAAGAAGAGGGCACTGTTGGCGAGTTTCAGTCGATTTGTCCCCTCTTAGACTCATCAGGTGCTTCTATCACGGTGCAAGAAAAGGTGAGACTAAAATGTGTTTAGACGGTTTATAGTCTGTAGTTTAAACGCCAAACATTTAAAGTTTACAATGGAAGGAAAAGAAACCCTTCTACACAGCTGATTGAATAACCCTCAAACTAAATATATAGCATGCTTGAGAGAGATGATTTGGTTTATCTGCTGTAGAAGCTTTAGCATAACTAGAGAAGAGATTCGTCCGTGCTTAAGAGATAAGAGAGACTTTATTTATCCCACACCGGGGAAATGTACTTGTTACAGCAACAGAGGAGACAGAAAATGTACAGAAATAAAGTGTCAGTAAAGGAATTAGTGCAAAAACAAGAGGGAAAAAAAATACATATACATGTATGTATCTTATCTTATCACTTGCAGGATATTGCGAGTGTTGCACTTATTACTACTCACCACCCAGCTCCTGTTCTTTTAACTTGAACCAAGTCATAGTGGCTTCTAGCAGAAATGTAAATCACTTCCTGCCCGACAGAGGACTTTCCCTGTCTGACACTGCATGTTTAGAGCCGCAAATATAAGCTCTTTCATGAACTGGATATGTCAGTCAACGATAAACGGCAGCAAAACTGACATCAATGTTATCACAGTAAAGAAGAGGCCACGGGGCACAGCCGCTGTTTTGGCCTATGGGAACGTATCAGCATCCACGCAGCCGCAGCAGCCGCAGACTTTAAGCGTGCGTTTAAGTAGAGCAGGTAGGAAAACACACACATGTAACTCACATGGAATACAAATGCATGAACTCGTAGGTGATGCGTTTCCGCACACACATACGGCTGTCTTTTGAACACCAACATGTGTTACACCTGGGATTAGCTAGATGTTTGTGAGATCAAATGTTGTCTACCATCCCCCTTCCTACTTCCTATTATCTCTAATGTGGAGAATAATCCTCTTGTGGAATTAATCTCTTCTGAATAGCGTTTGTTACCATGCTGAGATAGAATTAAAGCTCTTGTTCCACTTCTAGGTGTGATGTACACATGCATTTATACTCTGTTTGTGTGTGTGTGTGTAGAGAGAGAGAGTCAAAGGCATATATGTGCAGTTGAAGTTTTTCTAAAAATCTGTATGTATATATTTTTAGGAAATATAATTAAATCATTAAAATCAGAGTCTTCTCTTTAGGAACAACTGTCCCGTTGAACTGCAGAAATATGTTTAAATCAACTTGATGCATTTAAATGTATCTTGATCTGAGTTTTTCCCAGAGCTTTGATTCTCAGCCGGAGCCTGATTGAGCACGACAGTTAGCTCAGGCTTTTATTTCTCTTAATTACCTTTGGCTTTAATCAGATCCGGTTTGACTCTATTCCGTTAATTCGTTGCTTTTCTACATCAGTGTGCATGAAACAGTCGCCTAGTTTTTTTTTTTTCTTCTATTACAGACTACAGCTTTAGTGAGTTATTATAGATTACAGTAACCTGTCTGCATCTAGTGCCACTAGCCGTTCAGTATTTTCATTATGTCAAATAAAATGTTCTATTTAATGAAATATATATAATTTGATACAGACATTCGTGGTTCCCAGAGGATGGATCCTTATAACTTGATCCCTTGAGTTTTCCTCAAGCACCACCATGAGGTTGACGTTTGTTTGTATGAAATTTAATTCATGACAGAGTTAAAATGAATTATAATAACTTTGGTTATATTGTCATTGGTAGGTCACAATCTGTCCACCTCTTTGGTTAATGACCAAATACCCTCAGTGACCACAAGTCCCAGATTATATGAGCAAATATCTGATTAACATGTTCTGGTTTCCACCGAAGCTGCAGTAAGACTTATAATATTCAATATAATATAATATATAATAATATATATAATATATAATATAATATAATATTCAAAACTGATTGGTCCGTGTGTGTGTCAGTCAAGACTGTTTTTAAGCTACGATGCTGGTGGCTCTTTCTAACAGAAGATGTCAGCATGCTAACGGTTAGCTGTGTCTTTCTGAAGAACTCCTTTCTAAAGCGTGCATGTACACACATGTTCATGTTACCAGATACCTACAAAACTAATGACATGGCCATCAGCCTCTGCATACTAGCACTAATTAGCTAACATCACCATTATGAGCATGTTAGCATGCTAATGTGGTATAGCATCGCTGTAGACGTAGTCTTGTTAAATAGTAAGTCATGATGACGACTTTCCAGAGACATGAAAACTGTGCTCACACCTTTTCACCTGCTACCTCATCCATGCACTAATAATTGGTTTCCAAAATGTCGCTTCCCTGATGACACATTTAAATGCCTTCATTATGTTTGGCGTACAAAGCTAAGTTGTTGTTGCACTAGTTTTAAGTTTTTAACTTCTTTGGCAGACAGTCAGGTGGGCGCTGGTCTGAGTGTCCACAGTGATGCGTTGAGCAGTTGAACCAGCTGAGCTGTCATGGTGAGAGCCAGCAGAACCGTTAGACAGTCCTCGTCTGTCTTCAGAGGGCAGAGCAGGACACTGGCCCACACAAATGATATTTCTCTCCCTAATGTTGTTGTTTTACTTGGAACACTTAATCACATTAAAACATTAAGCAAAGCATCTGGAACGTATGTCCTCTCCGACATCGGTTTTGTGTTTGAGCCAGAGTGACGGCAAGCGAGCGACAGCATGCCAAACATGTGTCTTTGTTGCTGTCTGTCTCTCCGACAGAGGTGAGAGAGACAGAAAGGAAGGAAAAGAGAGATAGACGGGAAGAAGGAGGGCTGTAATTTAGCCGGCTGACAGAGGAAGTGAGATCTCTTGGGGGTGTGTGAGTGTGACAGTCTAAATGAATAGAGACATCAGTGAGTGTGTGTGTTTGTGTGGACATGAGGAGGGATCTGTGCTTGGTGTGTTTTACTCACCCTGTCAAATCCAAGACAGCCTTAAGTGTTTTTATCAACCTTCTGCTTCTTTTCTCCTCCCTGTCACGGCTCTGTGGGGTAAAGTGTGTGTGTCCGTGTGTGTCTCGTTACTGCCAAAAGGGAAATGTGCAACAGGTAGATGGTAGGAGAAGGTCTTTCTATTTGGTTGATGTTTCCCTCCCAACCTCGCCTCTGTTCTTTGAGGTTGTCGGATCTCAGGAGAGAAAAGAAGCAACCCAGGCTGTCCAGAGCACCGGCACTGACATTATACACATACACTGAAGATTTAATTAGCTTGGTTTATTTTTGTACAAGAAAAAGGCCTTAAAACTTTAGCTACTGTACTCAAGAGTGGCCTTGAGACAGTTATTTCAAGTCAAACAAATATAAGAGAATAATACTGATTATATTGGACCTCTTGCAGCTATTCCTAGATGGTAAAACAAATATTTTTATTTGCCCTTTTGTTGCTGGGATCAAGCCACACCTGGTCAGGTTGAGTTTCTGGCTCATCATTTCTGTACAGGATGAAAACAGAGCGACTAGACGGTAGGATGACAGAGAGACAGATACAGAGGAGGGAGAGCACGAGACAACAGGCAGCTGAGACCTTTACAGAAAGTTAGAAAGAACATTTTAATAGTACATCTGGTGGAGGTAGAGCTTATTTTAGCTGCTTTATTTGGATAATTTAATCTGTAACACTATCTTCTATGAATTAATCACTTGATTTATTAGTAAAATCTTGAACTGCAAAGTATTAGTAGCTATAACTGTTAGGTAAATGTAGAGGAGTAAAAAGTGCAAATATTCTCCTCTGAAATGTAATGCAGTAGAAATGTAAAGCATTATGAAATTATAATTGAAGTCAAACTGAAGTCATATTTCAACTCAGCACAACAGAACTTAAATAAATGTACTTTGCACCGCTGCATCTGTAAAGCGAAACACAGAATTGTCCATAACACAAGCGCCGTACATAAGGTTAATAGCTCAGCAGACATCTATTTGCAACAGAATAATCACTTCATGGTCGTTTCGGTGGCTTTTGTGGTCTTTTGATAAGCTTTTAACAAGGAAGTTGCATACTGTGTATCACAGCTGAGCCAACGACCGTGCTCTCAGTCACCAGTAAGTGGAGCTCCACTGCTGAGAGCTACTGATTCAGGCCGTGACAATGGTGATTCAGTTTAGTCAGTTCAGTTTGAGCATTTGGTGTAAGAGATGGGTATGTATGTGTGGTGAGCACGTCTAGCAGTAACTTTGGTCTGGTGGCACTGGATGCAAAATCAGGAGGTCAATAGATTTTTGAGGATATCCACAGGAAACTGGGGAAAAGAAGTCATCAATTTTAAGTTTAAGTCTCACAAGGCGAATCAAGAATGAGTTTCCAACAGTTAAAGGCTCAGTCCTATGCAGGGCATGAGTTTTATGGCAATATCCTTATTAGAATCTAAAATTTCCAGCATATTAGTGGACATTTTTGTCAAGAAGTTAACAGAAAGATTCATTTTCAAGGAACCATAATTAGATTTTTAGTTACCTTGTCCTAAACCAGAGTGTTGGATATTTGTAAAATGTTGTCGATTAGGAAGTGATTCTGAAAACTTTTGGACCTCTTTTCTATTCTCCTCTTTTCTCCCCTCCAGTCCTCTTCCACTTTACCTAACGCAGAAACTGTAGAAGTTGTCGAACAACATGATTTACAACTCTCAGGGATCGGGTCAAAAGGGCAAATCTGCAATGCTTTCCGGCCTCCACAAATCCATAGTTCATGCTATGTAGTCCAGAGAGCGCTCACTGAACCCTGCAGTAAGTGTGTGTGTGTGCCAGCCCACAGCTGTCAAAAGCAAACTCAAATACACACAGTAAAGTCTAGAGAATACAAACAAGTGGTTCCCACAATTGACCTCCTCCATGGTGAGTATCAAAGATATCCTCACACTCTCACAGACTAAACTGTGTAGAAATGTCAGAATTCATTGCTGAAATTTAAATTTTCCCTTTCAAATGAGACTTTCTGATTTTATTTGAGCAGTTCTGTCATGTTTTGGGGTCTGTGTGTGTGTGTTTTTAAAGGCGGTGCTCAAAGCCTGAATGTCACTTCGTGTTTGTTTCTGACATTGTGTGTCATTTCTCAGAAGCACAACTTTAGCAAAATCACATATTCATGTCTTCAGTTCCTTCCTCTTCTTATAAGGCTATTCTTTGTGACATGTCCCCTTTTGCTTCCCTTTTCATCTGAAATGGGCTTCTCATTCTTAACATCTTTTTTTTTTTTTTTACATTTTATTAGGACAGCAGAGCAGAGAATGGAAATGGGGAGTGGGCAGTGTGATTCTTCTTCTTTTATTATGTTTTTAACTGCTGCTGTTATATTGTTCTCATAAATTAGTTTTTTTTTTTTTTTACAAGCAAGTCAAACCACTGAATCATCTCAATAACATGTCACAGTAAATTACATTTTCATATATGTAAGGTCTCTGTGAAGGTTTTGCTGCACAAAGACAAAGATTAGATGAAATGATTCCCACACTAGAGTTTCCTCTAATAAATCAGCCTTAATCTATATCCTGATTTTACTGATAGACTTAACATGTGACATTTATACAGGAGCAGTTTTTGTGCTGCTGTGTAATCTAGAGATTTTCTGCTTCTCATATCTCAGATAAAAGTGCATTTAGCATCCAAGCAGTAATTGTCTTAACCATGTGATGTGTGTCTCCCTGTCCTGGGGCCAAGGCCTCAGTTAGATCAATAAGCCGTCCAGTGTGCAGTTGTATTGAAGTGGTTGCAAGCTATTGTCCCCACAAAGGCCTTTGTTTGGTCTGGACATCAAGAGGTTTACAGGAGGGATTCACCAGACAGACAGATGGTTAAAACAATAAGCCATGTATGTGCTGGCTGGTGGTAGTACTCTTGTGTTATGAGAAAGATAGAGGCAGTCCACAGTGCTGATTGGCTGAGCGTCACAAAGTAGAGCTATTGAATGAGATGTTAACGTCACTAGAACCGTATTACATTGAAGAAATAGTGTTTTGTTTATTGTTAACTTAACATTAAAGTGTTTAACAGCTTCTCAGATTAATAATAATAGTATATGTTAGTCTGATGAAGGCTTGTTACGAGGAGGTCTGTCCAACAATTGCGCTCACAATTTTCCAAAACCAAAAATCCTACTTTTGTACTCATTTCATGCATCTTTGGGCGAGGTGTGCAGCGTTGAGTAAGTAGGCAGGGTTTGAATTTCTCTCTCAACTTCTCTTATTTCATTTTTTACACAACTGCTTCTATCATGAAAAGTACAACATAAATGCCTTCTTGGAGAAACTGATTGAAAGTGCGCGCACATTTAAACGTTTATTGCATCAGTGATGGTGAGCTTGTCATCCTGCCTTTGGAACACTTTTTCTCTCTGATCATATAAACCAGGCTTTACTTTATTCCTCACTACATAAAGGGCACATTACTTCCTGCTCTTCCCTATTGACATCAAGACAGCAGAAACTACACTTCTTCCGTCGCGGACTGAAATCTCATCTGTTCAGACTGCACCTTGGGCAATTTAAAAAATAAAAATATTTTTAAAAAAAGCATGATTCTTGCTATTTTGGGTTGTAACCACATGGTTGAATACACTCTTTGTAAGTGGCTTTGTATAGAAGAGTCAGCTAAATAAATGATATGTAATGTAATTGTGATGGAACCATCCTATATAGATATAATTCATAGGGATACCGGGCTGGATGTTTTAGACTGCAGATTGCATTTAAAGGGGGAAAAACAGCAAAAAGTGACAGCTATTGCTTGAATTCACCCTATCAGCAGACTTTATGAGACGTATTACAGGAGGTACAATCAGTGGCCACTGTTATAATAGTGAATGCCTTTGTGACTATTCAATAAAAGCAACATACTGTAGCTATTTCAGACAAACTTGAGCTGCCCATACAATAGAATCTCTTATTCACTTCCCTAAATGCCCTCAAATAACAACTGTATGAATACACTAAAAGCAACATGGCCTTGCTGTCAAAATGCTTATTAGTTTGAATGCTAAAAGCATCCTTGCTCTAGACACTGTAATCTTTTGTTATTATGTTTCTGTACGTTTTCTTTCGGTCAACCAGTACTCCTGCATACTTTTAGCCACAGAAACCTTTCAAATGCCAGAATTTTAAGCACTCAAAGGATGTGTGCATGTCTACAACTTTTTCCTACTTCTACCACCACTACTCCTACTTCTACTTCTACCAGTAATTAATTTCTGCATTTCCAGCAGTGTTTTCAAATGCATCACAGTGATCAGCAGTCGCACTGCTTTTTCTATATTCTATATATCTCTATTTTCTAGTAATGCATCTTAAGCTGTGTTGTATCATCTGATGTTCCCTTTTATGCCCATCAGTTTCTGACTCATCTGCCAACGTTTTTGGGGTGTGCTCACTTCCACTGAGAGGTTGTTCATACTGTCTTTAGTGTGTTTGGCGTTTGGCTATGTTTAGGGCCCATTCGATATTTGTAATACTGAACCTTAAAGAAAATGTATCACCACAAACAAGTGAGTGGCATTTTCTCAGCAAAAAAAAGCCTTGAGATGATCTGATGCAGCAGTTCATGCAGCGCACTCCCATTAGCCAGATGACGCAGACAGTTGGGATGAATCAGCTCTTCGACGGGCAGATCTGATCTCAGACTAGCTATCAAGCCTCCTACATGTGGTGCGCATGAATCTCTCGGAAGAAGGCTGATCGCAGATCTCCGCCTGAAGGGGTCGTAGTGCTCCTAAACAGGAAGTGGATGAGATCAAACGCACCAATCAGACTGCGGTGTGTAGAGACTAAACATCATCACTCCACAGGAAGGAAGTAGCTACGTCTGAATTACACAGACTACCCTGTGTGTGTGTGTGTGTGTGTGTCTGATTTACGCACACCAGCGTTTACATCCCACACCCAAATATTTACCTCTGTGCAACTGCCACCCTCTGACACAAAGCTATGATTAGGCAGAAGTGTGTGTATTATGTGTGTTTGTCTGGCGGCCTACAAACTGTGTGTATGTTTAAATGTGTGAGCGTACTGTATATGCATGTATATTTCTCTGTCTGCGTGTGTGTGTGTGTGTGTGTGTGTGTGTGTGTAAATGGGTAGGATGGAGGTCCTACAGGGACCACCTTGGTGAACAATGGCTCTTTTATTCCACTGAAGCGTTTGACTGGACTCTGTGTCTCAGGGCAGCCACACACACACAAACATAGAGCCAGACAGGAAGCACACATATCCATACACACACACACACACACACACACACACAGGCTACACACACAAGGCTTCACACAAACTTGCAGGCATTAATTTGGTAACTCATTGGGGGCATCCAGTTGGGGGTCAGTTTTCGCTTAGACTAGACGTGTGTTTTTCTGTGTATGTGTAGTTAGTCAGGTAATTTGGCCCACTGAGCTCCAGCTTCAGACACTGAGGAATGTGGTAGCGATAGTTGGTTACACATTTGGTTTTGAGGGGGCAGGGCAAAGGAGACAAAACCTCTGTAGTAGCCAAGTCCTTTTATACCTCGAGAGAAGCTTTATCTGGTTTGTGCTGTTATGACATCCTTGTAATATTGGATGATAGTCCAAACCAGGAAAAAGGTGACAGCAGTTACAATTGATCACTTCTTCCACCCAAAACTAACATATAATAGGTAATTGTAGCGCAACAAATCACTCCACATGTAAAATGACAAAAAAAAAGACTGGATTTGGTATGAGAAGTTAATAGCAAAAGACAACCGAGGTCTCAAAACTCACATTATCTCCACTCTCAGTTGCCATGAAATATTCTCAGGGTAACGCCAGCGTTGGCAGGCTTTCCTCCAGCAGATGGGAAAACGGGAAAGTATTAGAGTGTGTAACACAGCGAGCTCTGAAGAACAAAACTATCTACGGCCAAACGCTGTTTGATGTAATTTCTGCCTGTGGCTCATCGCCTGAAATCCACCTGTAAAGACAATGATGTCGGTCATTTGTTCTCCATTGTGTGCATGAACAAAAATCTCCCACCGGGGAAATCTAGGAGAGCCAAAAAGCACTTTATGCATGAACTATTGTATGTATATAGTCAGAAAATACAGAACAGAAAAATGATGCAGTCAAGGCTGCTGTGTGTGATAATTTGTCTTTATCTTTCAAATTAAAAGTTCGGAAACAGCCTTTGAACGATGAAGCTCAGATTTGTTCTCTCTTCAGGGCCTCTGACATGCTTCTTGCAGTGTGAGCTCATTGTTACTGAAGCTCTGTGGCCTGTGAACCTCAGTGTTACGTGTCTCCCTCCGCCTGCATCTCTGTTGCCTAAAACAGATAATTACTATAGGTTTGCCATCTGAAACTGTCCCAATCCCTGTTCTTGATTGCATTGAGTCCCAAATGACCAGATGTTTCATCACTATTATGGCATTAGAGCTGAGCTCAATGGGCAGATGTGTGTCTCTCTCGGCTGATTGTTGTCATGATAGAGAATAGTCTGATTACCTCCTCTGATTAGGCCAATGGGCTGCTAATCCTCCCACAGCCACTACAGATCCAGTGTGTCAGCCCTGCCCTGCACCTCTGAGAATGGGAGCAGGTTATACAACTAACCCTGTTCTGCACATTGAAATCATGACGGGAAATAGAAATGAATTTTCTCTCTATGAAAAACTTAGTCTCCTCGAAGCTTATGACAAACTGCTAACAACAAGTCAATAAGATGCTGCAGCCAAACTTTGCGACGCACATGCAGACCTGCAGACCTGTCTGAAAACATAAATGTGATGCTCCATGACACTGCCGTAAAGCCTGCCACAAGAGCCCAGTACAACCTCTACTGCCCATACACGTAGCCTGGGCTGCCCCCATCAAGTGGATTGATAATGATAATTGTTATGTAATGTGTAACGTTATAAATTGCGATACTACCTGGTTCACTACCCTGTATTCATGTAATAAATATACAAACGTCAATTATATGATAATCTGCACAACAATTAAATAAAAAGAAAAAAATGGTTATAATAATCATCCGCTTGTATCAATGAATTTGACTCGGACAGACACTATAATGGGTTTTCACTGTGGTGGTAATATTGAAAATGACATACACAGGATGCAGTCAGGTAAATGTGCACTGCTGTTTCAGGTTGATAGTAATAGAGGGACACAAATGCATGCACACACACACACACACACACACACACACACACACACACACACACACACACACACACACACACACACACACACACACACACACACACACACACACACACACACACACACACAGAGTAGTAGATATGGGTCTGATGGCAGGGTTTATAACGTGAGCTTGGCCACTCATCCCAAATGTCATGTTTATCTGATCTGTATTAAAGACCCTCTGACAATGGAACAGATGGGGCTGCCTTTTGTCCTGCAAGTACACGCACACACACACACACACACACACACACACACACACACACGCACACATCCATGTAGGCTCCCTGATCTCTCTCTCTGCCTCTATCTTTCCGTCTCTCAGTGGGCCATTTGAGTTGGGTTGAGGTTGTGTGATTGTGTTTAGCCAAGCAGAGTGATAGTGCTCTACAGGGGAGCCAGCCTGCTCTCACCACGCCAGACGGACAACATAGCACACACACACATGCATAGACTTGCACACACACAGCCTCTGCAACTCCTGCACAATTTTTTAAAATATCTCTTGCTGGCTTTGCTTTCCTAAAAGCAACTGGGGTTGAATGTGTTCATCAAGTTTACTGTTCTCAGTGTTCTAATCATTTACTTCCTATCATTGCAGTAGCAGCTGACATGCAACTGTCTATCTGCCTCAAAAGTTCATTTGTGACTCTTTGACGGGTGATTTCTTATTTAATTGAGTTTCCTGTACGTATTTAATAAACCTATCCAGTTGATTTCTCTGTATTACTTACTGTACCATGATGCATAATGGTGCTGGTAACCAAAGGTAGTTTGAGAAGTTTACTTGTAAAAAAAACAACAAATCTTATGTTTACATTCAGTGTAACCCACCAATTATGTATATCAAGGTCTAACAAATGTTTCCAGTTAATTTCCTTCCTCAAAAACCATTTGCAAAGACAATTTTTATTACACCAGATGGAAATCATACATTTGGTTGTGTGTGTACATAAATATCTGTCTGTCTGCCCGCAGCTAATCTCTCAAACTACTGGAACGATCAGCTTTCAGTTCAGTTTTATCTAGTATGACCCAAACCACATTATATTTCTTCCAACACATTCATGTTTTTATCATTTGGTCAATCATATACTCTAATCTAGAGCAAAAATCCTTTTTTAATTACTCCCAACTTCTCTGGATAAACTGAGAACCTCATTACCGCTCATAAACTCCTCCTTCCTTCTTCAGAATTTATGCTCACATACATGGGCAGGATAACCAAACGGGCCTACCAGGCCCAGGCCGTGGGGCCTAAGGGCACAGGGGGACCCCTAAGCAGGAGTCTCAGTACAATGTTGCTGTTGTTAACGTTCCAGTTTTGTCTCATAGTCAAAGGTCTTGTTCAATTATATCAAAAACACCCAAGATGTTCAACTGAAAAACTGAAGGAATCATCATGATACATTTTAAGTACGTTTTTATGCCCTCAGTGTAACTATAGGGATGGGCCTTGTGCACACTGGCTAGATTAATTAATATCTCAAATTAAGAGGTGATTCATTTAACAAACAAAGTGTCTCAATTTGGAAGAGTTCGGTAACCCCAAGACATGTCGCCTTGGAATTGGAACAAAACTTTAAGTTAAACTTTTAATTTTACACCTTTGAAGTATTACACAGTATCACATGAACATGCGGGACGTTAGAGAGGAAAATCAGTTGCAAGAGGTTGACAGAATGGGGTCATCTTGAGTCCCAAATAGAGCTAATGTTTGTTTAATATAATTATTGAACTGAGCCACAACATTAGAAGAAAGAAGGCAATATCGTCTGCACGTTAATTAAGCTGCTTTGTAAAAGGCATGAATGATACACCAGGACACAGACTCAAAATTTCAAGCAAATTCAATCAATAACTTGGTTTTCCCCCTCATGAAACTGACCGAAAATGTTACAGCACCACTGAACCTGGAAGACTGAAGCTTGCGTTTGGTCCCACTTTGCTGTCAGTGGTGTGTGAAATGTAGTGCATGCGTTGTTCTCCAGGTGGGAGAGGAAGAGAGGACATTAAGCCTGCTGTGCCATCACTCCCTCAGGCCTGCCTCTGTGCACAAACTCTGCCCTGTGTGTGTGTGTGTTTGTCCATATGTGCACATGTGTATTTACATGCAAATGTGTTGAAGGTGATATTTGATATATTGTGTATTGTGGACGCATTAATTTTCAAACCGTGTGCCTTTGTGTGTTTGGGCAGACTGATGCATGTGGACGCATACTGGGGTTTTTTTGCATGCTTTTTCTTGCTGGTGTGTGCCTAAGTGACCATTGTGCAGACACAGTGGAGGAGAGAGAGACCAGCTAGTAGCATAAAGCCACCAGTCCAGCTCAGAGGCTCCACCAGCAGCCAACCAGCCCCACTCGGCATGCACCTGGCGTCCCCTCACACACACCACCATTATTAATTGCTAATACATATTTATGTGGCACAAATTTGCCATTTGTTTATGCATAAAATTATCAATAGCGCAGGGCGCTTAGCCAGAGAAAACAGTGACCTTTTTAAAGAGTAATAAATGGAACTGTATGTGTGTGTGTGTTGTGTGTGTGAGTGTTTATCTAGTGGCTAATGTTTAAGAGGGAGGTGTTGGGTCGGAACAAGGGGAGGAGGGTGCTGGTTTTGAGGCTGAACGTGGCAGAAAGGCAGCTTAGGCCTGCCAAGAGGAGATCCACTGATCTGGATGTTTACCCACAGTTTGTATTTCACACAGGCAATGTTCTGTCTTTGTCCTCAGCTTCATTAGCTGTGTCTGTACTGGATGTGCCCTTGTGTGTATGACGATGAATTTGGGCACACAAGTGTATCAGTGAGCTTATTTTTTCCACCTGCAAATGTGAAGAAGTGTGTGTAAGTCTAAAGGAGTTGTGAGCACTTGACTCCCTCTGCACCTGAAGGCCACGCCAACTGACACTCTACAATAAGACAGCTTATACCTTCCATTATTTCCAAGGGTTGGATTGGGGCTGAATTCACCAGACTTCCACAAACTAGACAAGTCTACATTAATCAGGCCTGGACTGTACTGGACCAGGTTATACTAGACCTGACTTAGATAGACAATAGACTCTTCTGAACTCTAGATGGGTGCAAAGCTACAGCCAGTAGCTGATAGCTTAGCTTAGCACAAAGGCCAGAAACAGTGGGAAGCAGCTAACCTTGCTCTGCCAGAGGAAAACAAAATCCCCTTCCAGCAGCTCTAAAGCAACGTCCATGTCAGTTTTATGGGTGGCTATGAGCCCGTCTATTTCCTGGGTGCAGTGAGTTCCTGGTGTCTTGTGAAGTTTCCAGGCAACCAGCAGAGATGGGAGCCAATCGGCTGTCGGTGTTGGCTTTATATTTACTGTACAGATATAAGAGTGGCATTAACCTTCTCATCTAATGCTTGACAAGTCAAAGCTGGTTGAACACAACTTGGAGGTAACCTTCCTGTGCTGCCAGCAAAACCGAACCATCCGGATGAGAAAAAAAAGAAGCACCACTTGCAAAGCAAAGTTTTGTTGTGATGGAAAAAGAGCTTCTTGTTTCTACAGAGAAAATGTTGTGTTGCGGCTCCCTTTGTTCCACAATGAATCGAAAAATGTAAGCAAGCACAATGACACAACAAATAGCAACAGTAACCAGTGTAATTTCCATCTTGAGAACAAGGACAAATGTTTTAAACAGCTTCCTGAAAACAAAGGAAGCTCTGGTGCTGAACAAAATCAGCAGGTTTCATTCTGCTCTGGACAAATCAGACAGAAGATATGAGAAAATGTTTTTTAAACAATGTAATCAGTTGTTCAAAGCTACTGGCCTGCACTTTCTGTACTAATCTATGGTTTTGTAGATAGCTCTTCCTCTTTATTCTTTACACCTCTTCACTGCTCAGTTCTTTCTCTCTTTCATCCTCCTCATTCCCTCTCTCATCTTCAGGAGTTCCTGTCTTTGTCTCCTCTTATTGTCATTGATTTTCCTCTTGCTGGTTCATCTCAGCTTCACTCTCTGAAGCAGTGAGAGTCTGCACTGCACTTCTTTTTTCCTCTTCTCTCCTCCTCTCCACTGTAATATGTCTGTAGTGGTGTTTTGTCTGTGTGTGTGTGTGTGTTTGTGTGTGTGTGTGTGTCTCACAATGTTATTATTGACCTGGCAGTTTCTCTGAGTGTGAAATCCAGCTAAATCTCTCTCGGTTTCTCTTTACCAGGGTTGGTCGTCTCTCTGATGGGTATCCACTCTGCAGCAGAGCCACCTCTCTGGGGACGCTTGTAGGTCAGCTGCTATTTTTATATCCACACACACACACACATGCACACACACACACACACAAACACAAACACAGACGTATAAAAACAGACGTACTGTATTTAAATGTGTAAGTGCTCAAAGGACTTTTAAACTATGGCAAACAAACACATTGAACTGGGTTGAGTGACAGTGTCAGTCTCTCTCTCTCTCTCTCTCTCTCTCTCTCTCTCTCTCTCTCTCTAAAACACACACAGACACTTTCCCTCTCTCCCCCATCTCTCTGTAACCCAGCTTTTATGTGGCCTTCATGAGGTCATACACAGGGCTCAAGTCAGTTTCCATGACTACACAGTCAGCATCCAGCCAATCGGCATTCTCAGCTGGCCTCTGTGGGGCCAGTGGGCAGCCAGTAAGCATCATATCTGTACATCTGACATGCAGGGTATAGGGGGAGGAGGGTATGTGTGTTTGTGAAGGAGGGAGATTAGTGCAGGGGCCTCAAATACATATTCTGAGGTACACTGACAATGATTTTCCTCTTTAGCATCGGAAGACAGAAGTATTTAAACTAATAATTAGCAATATTGCTACATACTGTATGCTTGCTGCTATTTAGGCAAACCTAAATAGCAGTTTCAGCAACATGTCACCAGGGTGCACTTGGTAATAAGGTGGTAATAGTAACTATCATCGAAACTTATGTATTTTCTTTGAGGCTAAAAGGAGCAGTTCCAAGTTCAGTTGAAAGTTCCTCCCTTAAATTCATCTATTCATGAATGCTATAGAAAATACAGTAGGACACAATGCAAAACATGCCAGGAAACTCCTCTTGAGAAATAGGAGTCACAGCAACCGTGCAGGAAACCCCATGGGAACTGAGACTACCACCCCAGATACAGAAGTAAATAATAAAGGAACAAAGTGGACGTGACTTCGGACAGTCTATCAGGCCGTATTGCTCTCTCTGTCTGCCATGTACACTGTTAGACAGCTTGCACCTTCTCCATAATGCTCTGCATGTTCAGTAGAGTAAACTCCAGGAGAACAGCAGCTTTCTCCTTGTACACGAGAAGCAGTCACATTAAACTCTGCCAAAATTTTCAACTCTCCATCTCTGCTGGAACTCCTCGTGCTCCTTTAGGTTTGGACTGGACCAGTTTGGCATCAGGTGCACCAGGATAAATCAACACATGTAGCAATAAACATGAACATGTGGGTGGTTATGAAATTGTCTTGTAGGCTGGATCCGGCCCCTGGGCCAGTAGTTTGTGATTCCCACTCTAAGGTATAACAAAGTGTGTTTTTTTTTGGAAACCTTTAAGCATTACTAACAGTTACATTTTGTGTGTGTTTTTAGTACATGTCACTTTTGTTTTACTTTGCTTCCAAGAACTTTTGCGAATGTTAGTTTGACCTTTGCCACAACTCATTTTCGCTGTCTTTCCTCTTAGTACGACTCATGTATCCTCTGCTGCTACAATGCTCACATGCTCAGAGTGTTTTCCTGTATTCCCTGTTTCCACTGCAGGGGGTTGAACTAGTTGTATGAAATGGGACGCCGGGAGCGCGAGAGGTGACAGGGCCGGAAAGGTAAATGGTCAGAGGACAGCATATGGAGGGCAGGGAGAGTGGGATTGTTTGTCTGGGAAATGAAAGCCGTGGGAGACGGGCACAGCAGAGGACAGCTGACACAAAAGAGACATATGCAGCTTTAACTTGGAGCCTGTTTCATTGGGTTGCACTGAATTATCTCTGTGGTCAGATTGTTCCTCTGGGACTGTTTTCAAACTTTTCAGTACAAACAAGAAAAATTGCAAAAGGAAATGTATGGCTGGTGATGGCAGGCTTCTGATAGAAAGGTATGAAGGAGAGAGAGAGAGGTAAATAGACAGAAAGACAGTGAGGTGTGAGTGAGGTCAGTGTAGTTGGGACATATGGCCCCTGCCAGCCCAGAGACTCAGTACTGAGGGACCGCAAGGACAGAATAGAGGAGGAAAGACCCACATGCCATCTGCACAAGGGACAAAGAGTGGGAGATATCATTAGTAGTGTGTTTGTGAGTGACTCTGTGTGTGTGTGTGTTAGAGAAGGCAAGTTAACCCAGTAACAATGCCAACCCTGTTAAGATGCACACACACACACACACACCCCCAGTGTAGACATGCACGTATATAGATACAGAGAGCATATGCACATTCTTATCGGACACTCATGCATACACAAACTTTCAGATGGAAACAAATGCATGTAAACACATTCACATGAGCATGCACACACACACACACACACACACACACACACACACAGACTTTATGTCACTGCTGTCTCTTCATCTGCCAGAGCGGCCATCCAGAAAGCCCTGTCCTCAAATCAGATTGTGTGTCTGTGCATGTGTGCTCTTTCTCTCCTTTCTGTCAGATACCACTGGGGTGGTATGCTTCACAGGGCATTATATTGTCTGACATATGGGTTTTGCTCCTTTGCTCTGTCCAGGAAACAAGGCCAAGCGGGCTGCCTCAGAATGGAACCCTTGGGTTTGATGCAGTTTCCATCACGTCCAGTTGTCTTTAATGTCAGCAAGAGTGAAACTGGGGTACTAATGGGGCTCTGCTAACGGGGTCACCGGCTCCAGCGCTGGGTCACTTTGTTGCGTGTTGGTTTCCCGTTCAACTTCTGGGTCAGCGGCGGAGGTTGGGAGAGCAGGTTGTTACCATGAGTCAATGCGACAGACACACTTTCTGTGAATAGCTCACCTACATGCTGTTGCCCCTAAACAGTCTCTCATTTGGTCTCTATCAGTGAATCTACGGAGACTTACAACTTTCCTGGGACTGCACATTCTTTTACCTTTTATTGTCCTGTCGAAGCTGAATTACTGTTGAGGAACAAAGTGGAAGCAGGAAAAGTCTTTGATGGTGCGTTCAAGGAAACCCAGATGCAAACGCACATCTAAGTAGACATAACTCTGCCGACTGAAGCTTTGTATACATTTTCTGCTTCTTGGATTAAAGAAACATGGTTAATGGGGTGGATGCGACATAGTGCACCATCTGAATCAGTAGGAGATGTTGTTTCTGTCCTCTGACGCATCTTTTTGTAACTCCATAAAGGGTTTCTCCAAGGACTTGGGTCAGTCCTCTTTAGCCCTGATGACATATGTTTCCACTGCAGCCTCACAGCAGGAGACAGCCAGCTATAGACAAAGTCTGTGTTATTTAGTCAGCAGATCAGTGTTACATGTTGCAGGGAGGAATAGTACAAACAGAAACAGCCATAGTGGGCTGAAAAAGGCTGCACATGACCGACTCTCCCTGTGGTTTGTGAAGAGCACACCTCTGACACACTATTGACTGGATTACATAGGTATGAGGGAGGAAAATATTCTAATGAACGAGGCCTTGTGACTTGTCTTTGTCTGATAGTAGATCACAACCACCTGAGTGCGTCTCTACATGCTCGCTCTGCTTCAGGATGATCATGTGACCATTAATGACAAGGATCTCTGTTAGGTTGAAACCTCTTTTTAATCACGTTTGATGGAAGCTATCAGTGCAGCGTGCAGATCTTTTGTCTGACTTCGGCCTTCGGTTTGTTTCATGATGCAGCACCTGGAGGATACTGTCTGTCTGTGCTAAATGTACAGTATACACAACAAGATCAAATGTGTTTTTTAGCGCTGCCCTTCATCATGAAATGATTATTAACAATTTTGAGGTAGTTGAAAGAACTTTTTATGTGTATGCACAAGTAGAGATAAGATCATTGACGATAATTTAACAGCTAATGTAACAAAATGATCAATGGCAGGGAATTATGATGAGTTAAAAGTTATATACAGTATGTGTATGTGCTTGATATTTCTTTACTTTCCTTCACAAAGCTGGATAGCCTCCCTACATTTTCCATAATATTCCAGAAATCTTGCCACTAGTGGAATTGTGCATATACAGAAATGCACTTTGGCCATGATTCATACGCAAACTCGTCACTTCCACGAGGACTTATTAGTCCTGAAGACGAGGGGCATTGGCCCCCACCTGGTTGCTTGCTTTTTCTAATGTATGTTTGTGGGACACAGAGTGGGTGGGTTAGTGTGTTTACAGGCATGTGGGTGCTGTGGAGCTGATGGCATAAACAGATAAAGCTGTGATGGAGGATGTACGCTCTTTTGTTTGAGTTTAAGAGACAAACGGCTGTCTGAAATACACACAGACAAGCCTGAATGCACACGTACACACACCACCCCCACTCTGTGGTGTGTATACACCACACGTCAGGTCTTAAGTGCTTGGTAACAAAGGGTGAGTTTATCCCTGGGTTTCACTGTAAATACAATGGTGAGTAATGCTAAGAAAACTGGCCTGTGGTCACTGCAGTCATGCACAACTCAGATAGTGAATAAGACTTTGTGGAGGTGGGGAAGTTGTGTTTTCAAAGAGATTTCTGGCCTTTGGTCTGCTTTTAAAGGTGCTTTGTGTCTCAAAATTACATACATTGCTTTCCCCTACCTGGTGTGAGAAATAACAAGAGTAAGGGGCTTTTACAAGGAAAATCCAGTGCGTGTGTTAGCTGATATTATGCTGACATTATATATTAATAGAAGTCATGATGCAAATGTCTTGAAAAATGACTGGTTCCTCTTTTTTTAGTTGATGTCCTGTGCATTACAATCCAGAAGAGCAGTAAGCAGTATTAAAGTCTGTGTCCAGCATCATCACTCAGCATGGTCACTTTTTTCTAGCATGATTTCATGCAAAAATGAGTCGTATATTATCAGGTCGGGATCACATCCTGTGATAATGTCATGGCCAGGTTTGATAGATCGATAACATTTGCTAGCAAAACATTGTGTGTGTGTGTGTGTGTGTGTGTGTGTGTGTGCACATATTTTTAGAAGTGTGCAAGTGGAATAACTGTGTTAACTGAACAGTACCTGACTGCATCCTGTAACCTTTGACCACACGTTGTCTTTAAGCTCGCAGGCTGTTGCCTTATAATTTACTTTAGTTTGAATTAGTGTTAACATGTTAGTTTGACTTTATTAATAAATCTTCTTGAAAAAGTGACAGCCCTATTGCTTGATTGCCTTGACTTGACATGGTACCTTGCAGTGAAGGCCAGGAGAGACTACCGGGCTTCTCAGAAAAGTTCATTCACTTCATTAGAGCACCGTCCGCACTTTTACAACCTCATGATGAAGATCAATTATATTTTAGATATCAGAGACACTGAAGCAGTGTGGAAGCTCGTCGACACACTACACGGACGTTCTCTGTATTCATTTTGGCTGGAATAAAGCTATTGTTATTGTTGCAAGCTGTCTCCATCCCAACCCCCCCCCCAAACACACACACACACACACAGACATATGTGCACATGTACATGCACACGTATGTACATACACACAAACACACACACAGCTCAGCAGTGGGAGCACATCATCTGTCACCCAGGGCCCAGGCGGAGGGGCGACAGATTGTCCTCGCGGTGTTCCTTCAGGTCCCATTGCTCCAAACACACACACACACACACACACACACACACATGCACACATGCACACACACGCACGCACAATCTGCCCACTGACATACTGTTCTCATAGTATTCCCTCAGAGTGTGGGCAGGGCAGTTTCACTGCCTTTAACTCAGAGCAGACTTAAAACAACACAATGTGATTCACAACATTTCTACATGGACATGCTGAGGTGTTTATATCATTTATAGCCATAACACACACACATACTGCTGATTTTACACAAATTCATCATAGTTTGTATGGCTCTCTTTTATGGCTCTACCTGTGGCTTTGTTCCTGGAAGGAAGGAAAGTAGGATTACATGCTGATGAGCAGCAGTGCTTTACATGCAAACACACACACACACACACACACACACACACACACACACACACACACACACACACACACACACACACACACACACACACACACACACACACACACACACACACACACACACACGCAGTGAGCAATGTTACAGTTAAAGATTAACCACGTGTGTCCAGATCAAATAGCGGATCACAATTTGCGCTGCAGAACAAATGAATCTCACATCAATGGCTCTCTGCAGCTATATGATATGGCATAGTGGGGAGATCAAAACGCCAGCATGACGTATTTAACTGTCACAAAACAGCCACATCAATTAAACATCAAGAGCGCGCATTCTATAGCCTTACCCAGTGATAATCAAGGGTGTTTTTAGTATCAAAGTGCTGCTCAGTAATCGCCAGGCCTTTAAAGATCATCATCCATAAACATTACCTGGCTTTGTTCTTCGCTCTCGGGGAAAACACATAGACGTACACGCCTTCCTTTCTCTTTTTCCTCTCACTTTCTTTGGCGTTGTGCCTGCTCATGCCTACTACTCGTCCACATTATTCTTCCCTCCTTTTACCTGTTTACCTGTGTGTGTGTGTGTGTGTGTGTGTGTGCGCAAAGAGCCACGAGTCTCATAGATTGCCTGAGCTCACACCTTCCTTAATGCGCTTTCCGTTCCTCTGTGGAATTCTCTCTCCTTGAGGAGAAAGTAAGATAGAGAATAGAAGGAAAAGAGAGCGAGAGAGGGAGAGATAGAGCAGGTAATTTCATTACCCCCCCCCCTCTCTGGGTGCCTGGGTTATGGCCAATTAGGCCTATTAGCAACAACAAAACACAAGAAAACACAACAAAACCCGGTCGGCAGGCAGGCAGGTAGTTAATGGTGGGAGGAATTGTTATCTCTCCCACCGACAGGAACAAAGAAAATGCTCTCCAGAGTGACGGAGAAAGAATTAATACCTCCCAGTGTTCTCAATTCTACAATTAAACTCTTTACTGCAATTTCCCCTTGGCTGGAGTCTCGAGAGGGACTTTTCAATACACTGCAGTGATTTTTACACCTGCAATGTGCTGTATTATGTAATTAACCAAGTTTGAGACAATTGTTTAGAAGTGCAGCAAAGCCACAACTTTTCTCCAACTAAACAAGACCCCATTGAGTCATGTGATAGATGTGGTGATGCCATAATGACCTGATTCATTATCAGCTTATTTCAATGTGATTGAAATAAGAGGTTCTAGAGGTGATCAGCTGCCTTCGTATCTTTTATGGAGAATATACAAAAGAATTTGGCCGTATAATAACATCACATTATTTCCTCCGTTGCTCCTGACAGACTTATCGTAACGTCTATGACTTGTCACTTAAACACATGTAATGTTTTTAATGAGGCAGCTTCGAATCTATGGTGTCAGGACAGCAGCTCTCTACTCTCAGGTCGCATTTTATCGTCTGAATTCCCTGAGGCTTTTCATTCTATTCAAAAGTTATTGTATTTTATTTTCTAAAAATTCAAATCACAGTTTGTACAAAAGCCTTTCCAGCATTTATTTTCCATTATATTTTTGGAGCTTTCCATCCTGGCCCCAGGTGGAGGGTATACATACAGTATTAATGCAACAAAATGGGCGAATATGAAGTACAGAGAAATTAGAATGAGAAATATTTACTTTCTCACAAACAGAGTGGACAACAGATCTGTTGTTGAATGTAACTCTACATGTTAAATTCAATTTTCCGGGAACCATCAGTGCAGTGTGTGCATCTTTTGTCTGACTTTTGCTTTGACAGTTTCCAGTTCAGTATGAAGTATAGAATAGAATAGCTTTAACAACACCTTATAATGCCACCTGGGGCCATTTACCTGACCTCATACAAGCAGTTTGTTCACATAAACCATTGCACAAAGAGTTGTGAAGTTGTATAACATCACTGAAAGTCAGTTTCAGCCTAGGAGGGATTACTGGACATGAAAATCGTTGCAAAAGTGTGAGTGAAATTTTCACAAGTTACCTGGCTGGATTTGGCTCTTGTGTTGCGTTTCCCAGGTGTGATCTGACTGTCTTTTTTTTTTTTATTAGGGAAAGTGATTTTCTAACTGCTGTATGTGGCAGCAGAGACGTGGAATCACTGGAAGGATTAAATCCCAAAGATTTTATATGCTGCTTCTCTTTTTGTCCTCTCTCCTTCCTTCCCCTTGTCCCCCTCTGTATCGTCTCTTTCTTTGTCAGTTTGCTTAGACCCCCTTACTCCCTGCTCAGACTGAACGCTCCACGCTCTGTGTAAAATCCATTAACTCAACATGCCGATACACAACCATCACCCAGATGGGAGCTGAGTTTTGTGTATTGTGTGAGCGTCATGTTGAGGCGGAGGGAGATCCAATCAAATAGAGATGCGCAGAACAAAACGGCCGAAGGATGGAGGGAGAGGCGGGGGAGGGGGGGATGTGGAGGGAGTAGGCAGGGAGGTAAACTAAATGTGACATCTCATATTTGACTTTTCACTTCCCATTTAGCTGACACGTCCAAGATAAGTGGAGGAAAGATTACTGTTCTCATTCTGTTAGACAAAGGCCCGTGTGTGCGAGTGCATTTGTTGTTTCAGGCATGTAAATTTTACATTTAAGCCCTTTAGCTCATTCTCTTATGTGACTGATGATGAATAAGCAGGTCTGAGTTCAGTGTGTGTGTGTGTGTGTTCATTGTCACATCCATGAGATTGATGTTTGATGTTTCAATTGCTTAAGCTTGACTGCTTTTTGTAAGTTTTGAAGGAAAAATTCTTATTTTTCATGGTTGTGGCCATAATTTCTTTTAGTAATGACAGTAATTAGTTAATGGCTAAGATGTGGTGACATCATTAGGGCTTTAGGTACTGACTGAAATTTGTCAATTTGACAATCGAAAACTGTTAAGTACCAAAAGTTGGCATTAAATATCCGGTCAAAACTTTGTCTTTTGCCAAATGTGAGACTTTAGTGGAATTTCTTGTACAGCTGCTAAAGCTGAGACAACATTTGAGACTTTAGGCTTTTTTTTTTTTTTATAATTGTATCTTGTAGATGAACAATGTTTTAATGAAACTCTGGTATCATATTGACCCTGTTTGCCAGACCTAGACGTTGCTAGAAAGAATTCTCAAATCACAAGACATAGTTTCCTATTTTTGCCGATATTTCTTCTGTGCTCATTTTTCGTTTTACTTCAAACTGGTTTAGATAATCTGGCTGAATTGTTAGCTTGTTTACACCCTATCCAATCATCGGACCTGTCACACTCACACACTGATGCAACAAACCACCCTACACCTTCCACCTTCCACAAGTCCAAACCTTTCATTATTTTACCTGTGCTGTCTTGTTGTGTCTCTAAAAAAGGGTTAGGAATGTTCTGACATAAAGTTAGTTGCCACGAAATGTCTCTCTGAAGCCAGAAAGTGAGCGTCGGTGAAGGTGGATATGATGGTCACACAGACTCTAGACCAGAGAGTAACAAAGCCTGCAGGTGATGTTACACTGTTGGGGGGCAACAGAGGATGATACTGGATAGAGACTTGTATGAAGACCCTCAGGCAGCTGTGCGAGTGAGCACATTTTTCAAACAACTATTGAATTGTATACGTTGCTAAGATATGAAAAACTCAAGGGGGAGGGGGGTTGGTCCAGACTGAAATATCTCACCAGCTGTTTCATGGATTACCATGAAATTTGGTAGATGTGTTTCCCAGAGGATGAGTCCAACTAACTTTGGTTACTAGCAGGTTCAAACTTTTACTTATCCAGTGCATCCCAACATCAAGGAGAAGGACTTTGGTGTGTTATCATCAGGTCATGATTATAATTTCTCTAATTCTTTGATTTGTGATCAAATACCTGCAAAACTGACATTTCTATCAGGTCAACAATATGATTAGGGCTAATTTGCAAATATTAACATATTTTATAGGAAAGTAATAATCCCCCGTAAACAGAAACTTCCATATGCATGTTGATGGACATGTAACACTAAATGCACCTTCTTCATGATACTTGATATGATTGTCACAGTGTGTATATTCACACAGTGTGTATTCAGTAAATAGCCAGAACCATCAAACTGACAATTGTACTGCAACAGCCACCACCACCTCTTTTGTCAACTGTAACATAGAGCATTTTACACTGTTGCAATATGTGGACCCATTTACACAGTGTCGGTCTATGGATTGTTGACAATGAATGAAAATGTACTTGAGTGTTTGTGATTCAGTATCTGTCAGCCTCCATAGGGCAGAAGATACATTGTGGATCCTACAACAATATTTACCTATAGAATAGCTTCGTCACTCATGTGAAAAGACTCATATTTTGCTCTGTGTGCGTATACGTGTGGGTGTGTGTGTGTGTGTGTGTGTGTGTGTGTGTGTGTGTGTGTGTGTGTGTGTGTGTGTGTGTGTGTGTGTGTGTGTGTGTGTGTGTGTGTGTGTGTGTGTGTGTGTGTCTGGCTTCTACAGCACAGGGGCCCACTCAAGCGAACAAGAGAGGCTGCAGTTATCTTCACCTTCAATTACACACTGCGAACACCTCTGCTGTGTGTGTGTATGTGCGTGGACACAATCACACACTTTTAAACCCTTTGTGTGTGACTGTTTGACTGTGTGTGTGTGTGTGTGTGTGTGTGTGTGTGTACAGACTGCGTGTGTGTGTGTATATGCGTGTGCGTGTGAGTATCCCCCGCAAGGCCCTGGGGTTACAGGCAGCTTGGTGACAGTGCAGATGGGATAACATATGACATGTGAGTGACTGAGTGAGTGTGTGTACGCATGTGTGTGTATGTGTGTGTTTGTGTGTGTGCATCTCAGTCCATCTGGGCTCCCCTCTGATCGACCGGGGCTCCCTCTGCTCTCTGTGGCCCACTGGGGAGCCGGCGGGACGACAGAGAGAGACAGAGAGCAGCGAGGCCTGCCTGCCTCTCTCACCTCCACCAACTCTTTCACTGCACCACGGCGTTATATAAATGTTGTTATGACTATTACAATTAAAGGGCTATTCTTCAACGTGTAGTACAATTGATTTCCTGTTCAAAATCTCTGTCTTTTAGTTGATTGCAGCGTATTTTATGTGGATTCCCATAAAGTCTCACTTTGTCCTCAAATTACATAAAATAGAATATAAAATATTTTCAAAAGTAGACTAATCTAGGTCACTAAAAGCTGCAGACCCATGATTACATCAAAAAAATTTTACAAACGTGTTAATATACCAATATTTTCAAGAAATAAATATCAGATTATAGACAAAGATTACAGGACACGCTATATAATTTCACAGCTTTAGTCATTGCCTGGTCTCTCACTATTTCTTAAGTATGATAATTTTGATATAATATGAAATGATGCTAAAACTTTTAGTTGATTAATAGATTGATAGAAAAATAAACCCAATAAAAAGATTATGATTACTTATGTATTTTTATTATCAAGCAAAATGTTCAAATAGTCTCTAATTCCAGCCTCAGGATTTGCTGCTTTTCCCTGTTTTATATAAATGCAGATTGATTAAACTTTAAACTCAGTTGAGAACGCCACCTAATCTTCACACAACCTCTCACCATTTTCTATCACTTTATAAGTTAAATGAGTAATTGATTAATAGCCACAGTGTAAAGTATATCAGACTTTTGTTCAATGTTTCTTGACTTCAAGTGTTTGCTTACTAAACTTACCTCTACAGTAAGGAAACATTTCATGGTAAAAGGTAATAATTCTGCTCACAAGATACTAAACTACTAAACAACAGCAAATACATTTAGACAGAAAATGAATGCTGTTTGGAATGTTTTTTTTTAAAATCATCATTTCTAGCTTTTGTGACCAAAATGATTGCTGCCATGACTGAGCACAAGCCAGGCAGCAATTAATGTTTCCTCCAAAGCATGTTTGGCAAGTGTTATATAGGTGGAATTTAGAGGGGACACTGATGATTCACAAAGTAATACCATAATAAATTATGCGATTAGCGTGGTGAGTAAATCTGTCGACCCATCGGTAGACTCGTCACCATATTGTATGGACACTGGCTATGCCACTGTTGTGCTCCACAATTGGTCGGTGCTATGGGGTGAACCATTCTCCACCATTGGCCCATGATATTACTCAAACACCACCTTTATAAAAATATCCATGGCATTAAGACAATAGCAAAACACTGAAATCAACCACGAACAGTCAAAAGACAGTGACACTAAATAAAATCCCAGGTATAGAGGCAGCGAGACCAACAGTCCACAAACAGAGACGCTCCTCCGCAAATTGAGCCTGAAGCCTTCATCCACTTCCCTTCCTCGGCCAGTTGCACCTCATTCAGGAATTCAGGACTAAATGGGTATGGAAGACCTAACCACCTTTTGACCAACGCCTGAGGGTACTGTCAGCATAAAATATCTGTGAATACGCTATTTATTTAACATCCAGCATAAGTTCACTTGTGACTACATGCTGTTTATACTGTGTCTTTATTGAGGTTTAATTGGGCTGTTTTTTTATGTTCAATCCAAGTTTTTAAGTGGCGTAGCTTTATGTTGCAGAGTCAGTTTCATTGGGTTTTTACCACCACACAGACGAGATGCAGAATGCACAGGGCGCTGAGTACATCTGACATTGTGCATTCTGTCCCCATGAGACTTGTCACTCTCTTGTTCATGGGATCCAGGTCCATGGCTATTTTGTGCAGCAAGCCAGGGCCACGTGGTGTTGAGGGGAAAGGCTGTGGGATTTGGACCGACGGAGGCATCGGAGGGATGGTGTGTGTAGTTGGGATGAGAGGGAGGCAGCAGGGAGCTGGGCAGTCGGTTTGTTCCTGTTCCATCCGTGGGCTGGAGGCCAGAACGTGGACACAGAGGATGAGATGATGGAGAGAAAGGGAGCATGAGTCGGAAGAGAGGGCAGATACAAGCAGAAAGAGATTGAGAAAGAGGTGAGGGTGTTTTGGATAAGTGAGAGATCTTAATGACGAAGGCTGGAAGGGTGAGGAGAAAACAGACAAGATGAAGGGAAAAGGAAAGAGGGGAAGAAGAATGTGTCACTAGAACAATGCTAGCAGCAGGGGGTGGTCTTGTCCGGTCAGACCAATACTGAGATGCTAAAGAGGACTTAATGACGCCTGACAAGTGCAATTAATAATTGAAGCAGGAGCTGACGGTCATGCAGCTAGCATGTGACAATAACTGTGGTTACACTCCCTTGACAACCCCTCTCTTCTGCCCTGCCCTTCCACCTCCTGTCCTCTTTAGTCACAATTTTGTCATCTTTTCACTTTCCTCTCCTCTTATCACTCTCTTCTGCCTTTGTTGCACCAGCCTGTCTCTGTCTGTCTGTGTAATTTTGGCACTTATGTTCTTACCACACCCCTGCCCCCAACTCTGCCCTCCGTCGCTTTATCCATCACCCATCCGCTCTGTCTTTCTCCCCTCTATCCTTCTTGCTCTCTCACCCCTCCCATCACCCTCGAGCAGCTCTCGCAAAACTGCAGCCGTCACTATCAGGTGTTGACGAGTTGCCCTACTTGATATTCATGGGTGAGATTATTTGGAAGTGTGTGTGTGTCAGGGGGGGTTACAGGAGAGGGAGGTGATGAGCGGGTGTGTGTGTGTGTGTGTGCTGGTTAGGGATGGGGGTTGGAGGGTGTACAGGGTGTACATGAAGCATCATTACCATATCAAAGACATGCTAGGCTTTCTGTCCTAATGGTAATTACACTGCCCACAATTGGCGCTCACTGCTCGGATCACAACAAGAAAAAAAAATTCAAAAAATGGATGGAGGGATGGGGAGGAGGGGTATTAAAGGGAAGTGGAGGGGGGGTACAATTGGCTGGGGCTTTCAGGTTATGTTAATACCGCTCATCTATTTAATTAGTGGCTGGCTTGGGCTTTGTTTACATCTGACGTGCCTCTTCTAGAAAAGACAGATGAGAGAGAGGGAAACGGAGAGAGAATGGTGAGGATGAGTGAGAATGAACAAGAACAGAACAAGAGAGACGGAGAGGGAGAATAGCAGAGTAGTTTCCGGGCCGGGTGGTGGGATTGCTGGAGCGAGGTGTGACTGCACCCCTCGGAGCCGTAATGAGGTCCGCTGTGGATGGACCTTTGATAGGCGTCCTGGCTCCACCTCTTTCGCCAGTCTCTGAGGCCGGGAAGGCCGGGCCTGGGGAATCTGCTCCGACTGTAGCCAGGAATAATGCCTGCCTGTCTGCCTGCTTCTCTGACTGACTGATTGACTCGCTGAGTGCTTGACCAACAGACTCCCTGCCAAACTGAAGGACCCAGCAGATGAGAGAGAAACTGACCCATTGACTTGATATCTGACTTGCTAAATGACTGACTATATGGTGCAGCATATGTTTGCACACATGAAAAGTGATGTGAAGTAGTTGCGTCAGTAAGGAGGAGAGAGAGGCTGAGATGGAACGAATCTGGCCTATTTTCACATCTCGGCACACTTGGCCAATCGCTGTGGAAAGTTGCCGAGATGATCAGGTTATCTGGTTTGGATACTTTTCAAAAAGTTGTTGGATGCAGCCTCCCCGTGTTTCCGGGGAGTTTCAGATGGTGTTAGATGATTTGACAGTTTGTTTGAAGCATACTGAGGCCTGAGGTTACACGATGTCAGTCTGTTGGCTACCTGACGGACTGTCCGACTCTCTCAATCTATTGCCAGACAAGAACGTTGACACCGGTTGATCCTAATTGATCCTGCAACCATCCACTCTGTTGGCCCCAATTTGCATTTCATTTTTTAAAGGCTCCAGTAAAATATCCTTTTGGAAATGTATTATTAACATTACATACACAACAGTCACATTTTACTGTTGTGCCTGATTGACCAGCCAACTGAATGGTTAACTGACAGACAGGCCTGGCTGACTGACTGATAAGCAGCCTGAGTCAGTTGCTCCACACTGACTTGACTATGACTTTGTTCCAGCCCACACTTGGTTTGAAGACATGATCTCTGGCATGGAGTTTTTGCATGAAATTTCCCCATGCATATGAGTCTGCACGACTGAATGCACGCATTTCTGTCAAGTCTTTGTAATGTGAATGTTTTGGCTCCTGAATACCTGTGTGTGTGCATCTGTATCCACTTTTTAAAAAGGGGCTTGTGATGGGTATTGTAATAGAACCCATTTTGCAGCACTCTCAGGGGAAAGTGAACGGGGGAAATGAGAGGAAAATGAGAGGGAAATGAGGATTTTTGCCTCTGTTAGAGTAAGCCATCATATCTCTTGTGCAGATAGTTGATGGCTGTTGTGGTTCTTTCCTGGTTGTGAGTCAGTCAAGAGCTGGGTCAGCACATGATTGTAATACATATCAGCAGCTGAACAAACGGAGAAAAAAGCGATCAATATTGTAGTTAGAAATCAATACTATCTATATGTATATATGCACAGTGCATTATCAACACTGGATGAAGAGGCTAACCTGCATTAAAAATTCACTGTGACATTTTCAAAAGGTCCAAAACGGCGGAGATTTCTTTAAAAAAAACCTTTCACTTTAAAGAACAGAGAGACAAACGGATATAGAAAAAAGCCTTTGGCTCCAAACGCTTGCCATTTCACTTAGTGAAAATGACTGGATGTTTTTTTTTGCCCACAGTTTTCTTGAAAACCCTAAGAATTGTTGTCATCTTCTTCAAGGACCTCCAAGAGAGCGTCTTTGAAAAACACTTGTCTCCCAATTGGGGGGTGGGGGGGTGGTCGGTGCTCAAGTCAGCTGAAGGAGACTCAACAAGGCTGTATGGTTTTTGTTTTTTGAAGCAAAGATCTTTGAACACTGGGACAGAGTAGAGGAACATTTAGGAATGAAAAAAAGGAGAGGGGAAGATGATAGGACAGGTATATGAGATAAACAGTGAAATGTATGGATGAGGTTCAGAGACTTCTTTGGTAAAAACCAGTCGGCAGGTCTGCTGTGTGTAACCTGCCTCCCTGGAAAACACATTAGAAAAACGAAAGAGAAACAGGACTGCAGTAGTTACTGAAAAGAGGGCAAGAGAGGAGCGATTGATTGTGCTTAAGGAGAGAAAAGAGAGAGAAGAAACAGGGAGAGGAGAAGCAACAGCCCACATGCTATCACACTGTTTTTAATAACAGTGTAGCGGCGACCCGAGGCCTCCACGTCCACGCAACGGCTGTGCAATGTCTGCTCGGCGTCTGTGCCACACACAAAAGGGCTCCAATCCAAAAGTCAAGCCATTCTGCTCTGTCTGTCAGCTACAGGCTACAGAGAGGCAGGAGCAGACGAAGACCTCTGCCTCTTAACTTACATATATTTGCCCAAAAAATCTGTGCTGTTCATCTGTCTTCATCCGTAAAACACTGCTCCGCTCTCTAAGGCCGTGTCTGCACTAATGGGGGCAGATTTGAAATACTGTCTATATGTTGAAAGTCTACAATAGCATTTTCACATAATCTGGGAGATGTTCATCAACGACACTGATGCTCCACAACCACAGAAGTTCGCTCCTCCTGGGAGTGAAGAGCGTTGAGTGGAGTCCTCCTCCCCCTGTTCAGATATATAGACTGTGTGGATGTTTAAAAAGTGTAATAGCCAGTTAATTGCTGATGGGAGAGCGATATGCGTTCAGATGGGGACAACGGCACACACTTTCAGGACGGTCTTTCTTGGAAGGCATTTTAATTGCGTGAATGTAAAAGGAGAGAAGTTTAAACCCTGCTCTGAACACCTGGCCAATTGCAGTGTGAAGGAGCTGTTACTGCCAAGTTGTTTTTAGAAAGTTACGGAAATGCTCCGACAGATGTATCAGTCATCAATGTGTAATTATACTACTTAACAAAATGTAAACGTATGTTTCAAAAAGTCATTTCATTTTAAGTCCTTTAACGTTTTTAAAGTTTTCTTACTAATGAGGAAACAATTTGCATTAATTCAGATGGAAGAAGTGTACCCTTTTTGGCAGATATCATAATGTGATGAAGATGTCACAGAAAATTGCCTGTGTTGAGAGAAAAAAAAAAAAAACAACACATAATCCAGTGTGGCTTTTTTTTCTTTAAGCTTTTTAAGGTGAAAAAAGCTTCAAAGTTAACGGCCTCCCAAACTGTATATTTTATTTTCACTGTGAAGCATACAGCTCTGATGACTAAACTGAGGTCCAGTAGGAGGCGTACTCAGCGCAAGCAGCTCAATCCTGGCCTCCACCTCCCTCCCTCCCTCCCTCCCTCCCTCCCTCTGGAAGTCTCTCCCTCCACTCCTTTCCCTCACTTCTTCCTCCTCTCCTCACAGTGTATCAAGTGCATCATCCTCTCACACCTCACTTTGCCCTCGAGAACAGCGCCCTGCTCGCACACGCACACAAACACTCAGTGCACAAGCACGGCAGCACCTCGTAAGCGAGATAAGGAACTTGCGACACCAAAGGGTCCGGCTTCTGTCACCCTGCTACCTCGCCTGGACCACATGGCCGCGGGTGCAGAGAGGAGCGAGAGAACAGAGAGAGGAGGAGTGGAAACAAGAGTAGGAGGGGAGAAAAAGAGACCTCAGGAGCTAAAAAAAAAAAAGAAAAGAGAAATGTGATAAAGATGCAGAAGACGAAGAGATGAAAGAGGAAGAGAGACAGATGGGGCCAGAGAGAGGGAGAGAAAAAGGCAGAGAGACACAGAGAGCTTAAAAAAAAAGCGGCGAGCGAGCGGCAGCAGTGCCAGCAGAGAGGGACTGTTGTTTTCGGTGCATGTTGTCGGTTGGCGTGCCACCAGTTAGCATGAGGCAGATGCAACCGGGAGTGCTTGGTAATTATCGTGGTGAACCTCCCTCAGAGCACATGTGCTTTCCGCTTGCTAATCTTCACAAAGATTGAACGTGGACAGTCTGGTTTTCAACATTTCACCCCAGTTAAAACAATAGACTAAAAAGGGAGAGAACAGCAGCACATATAGCGTAGTGAAATTGTGACTACATTTAGGGTCTAGTGTGTGTGTGTGTGTGTGTGTGTGTTTCCTCAAAGCAAAGAAACACATATTATATGGCAACTTCTGCCATGTCTTTTTTCTTTTTTTTTTGCTTGTTCCTTTGCGATCAGCATCTCACCGAACATCCCCCTCTACAGTGTGACTGGTGCGTTTACCGTCGTCTCTTATCATGTCTAGTTCAGCAGCTCGCAGGCTCCTTTTCAACAGGTGTTTGTGGATCCCACTGTAGGAGAGCCGGCTCCTGCAAACTCCTGATAAGCCACCATACTCGCAACTCACCCAGCCGCCGATAGAATCTGCATATACCTGCAATCATATGCTCCAGCCAAGTGACAGAAGTATTCCCTCGCCGACTGGCAGAGATACGTTATCTCCATCAGCTGTGCCTCCCTGCACTTTGAACATAGTATTCAGATACACTTGGACTCACTTTACATAAACTGCAGTCGTAGTCACATTGGTCAAACTGCCCTTAATGTGCTTAAGCAGCCTATGAGTGTATTTAAGATTGAACTGAACTTAATAAAATGCTTGTTGAGGCATTATCAGATTAACTTATACAAATGTCAGAACTAATGTTGCCTAATACAGCAGATTAAAATGTGAATTATATGCTCTGACGTTTTTTTTACAATTTGTGTATTCAAGTGCTATAAAGAGGGGCATGACAAAACACAAGTACATCATAATCAAAAAAGCCGAGAGGCATTTTTTAAATGGTAGGAATGCAATTTTTCTTGGTCAAGGCTGCTGTAGGACATGTGATGCGGCATGTCTTTCCATCACATGTCCTTGTGGCTGTGCTGAACACAATCCCTATGGACGAAACTAGAAAAAAAGAATAACGGCAAAATAAATTGAGAGAACGCTATAGCTGAGTCACCATTCACTTCTTTTTCGGTAATGTGTGATCTGCTATGTAATAGTTCTAAAAGGCTTTTTCAACCACCTGGTGCACATTAGATAAAAAGGTATGTTGTAGAAGGCACAATGATGAAGGAACACCTGCTGGTCCATACCTGTTTTCTTCTCCGCTCTTACCTCCTTCTTCTAAGCCTTTCAGCACCTCTAAACTGATTGACTCGTCTAATGCAGAGGGTTTTTAGCTGCATTTTTAGCGCTTTGCTGAAATCATTTTTTTGCCGGGATGGTTTTTGTTAGGTGCTCTGGTGGCGAGGAGCAAGCAGAAGTCAAGTGAAAATAACAAACATGTGTGAAAGGCTACGCTTCAGGAGAATCGGTAGTACGAGGAAAGTACTGCCCCACTGTTCAAAACCCAAACACCTAACCGCAATAAAACAAAACATCAGAAACAGAAATCACAGTTAAACATGGTTATTGATCCAAATGAAAAACACACGGCACGTTAGGCAGCTCTGTTCTCACACTATTATCTAGGCACATAACGCAATATCAGGAAACAAAGTTAAAACCAGTGTTATCGTAGGAAATGATTCATCATTACATCGTAGGAAAGAAGTGCTCTCCTCAGAGACACAAATCACTTTAATTTAGTGAAGCACTTGTAACTGCAAACCAGATTGTGTTGTTACAGGGACACAGAATCGTTGAAGTACTGTGTCGGCAGTAGTGAATCAATCTCGTGCACACACACACACACACACACACACACACACACACACACACACACACACAAAGCCCCAGTAATAGAAAAGCTGTGAAGACCGACTGAATCAGTTTCACTATCTTCTCTTGTATGTGCTTCCTCTCATGCTGTACACAACCCTCCCCCCTCCCTCCCCCCTGCCTGTCTTCTCCCCCCCCGTACTTTCTCTGGAGCCTGACCTCCTGTAAGCACCATGTAATCTTTGCTGTTGGGGTAATACTCGAGTCTCTCCCTACGAGGGTCACCAGTGGCTTTCCATCTTGAACACGTCTGCTGAGATATTTGGTGGCCCTTCCTCCCCCACCTTCACCCCACCCCACACACACACACACACACACACACACCCATGGCTCAACATGGGCGGTTCATGTTGAGCACAGCGAACCTTGTTGTACTTGAAAACAAATCACTGCTCTGTGGCTTAATAATGTAATGAGTCTTTTAAGCTGCGCAGACAAGTTGATCCGCTCTGTTACAAATATGGGAACTTTTTTCATTACATGCCCCCCCCCTTTCTCTCTCCCTCCCCCTTCCCTCCTCCTCAAAGTGTTGTTTTTGTTGTTTTATCAGCGCACTAATTCCTAAATAGGTCAATCCAAAGAAGCGGCTTCGTAGTTGGTAACATCTGAAGTGAAGCACAGGAGCACAAAACAAGAACATAAGGAGAGAGAATGAGAATTCATGCATCTTCATCAGATAATCAGTGCCACTTTTATTCAAGAATAATTTGTTTCCATCAAATCTTTTATTCCAGAAGACAATCAGGTGGAAAAAGATCGCTCTGAACACTTTTCAGAATTTTTGTAGTCAGAGGTCGTGCATTTGGCAAGTAACAGTTTTGACACAAGAATGCTACCTTGAAATAATCAAATACGAAACATCTGTGTTTATGAATTCACCGAGTTTAATACTCTCATTTGGATCAAGGAGTCCCTCTCCAAACCACAAAGCACCGCTGAAAGCAGTGGGCTTGCAAGAAAAAAAACACAAAGAACAAAAACTGTATTTTCATGTGACATTCACCTGGTTTCCTGCTATGTATGATCCAACACTAAGGGAAATTGGAATGCAATAGTTTAAAGCAGATAAATACGTGGCTCTTATTCAATTTCTTTTCTAGCCTTTTCATTCCTCCTCTTTTATTCGCCGTCTTTATTTTCTGTGTTCCAGCCTTTTTTTTTTTTGGTACATTTGTGCCACTGCGTCGATTTTGGTCATGGCTGCGGACTCGCTGCTTTTGCGTTAAAAGCTGAAAAGAATTTGGGGGGATAATGGCGCAGATCGGGAGGTCATTGCTGTCTGCATTTCATGGCATAAAGAGAGCTTGCGTAAGAGATACAGCATTGTCTGTTGCACAGCATATAGCAGAGGGCAATCTCAATCAGCTCTTTTGTCAGGGGTCTCAGCACTGATATCCAAGGCATCATTTCCCTCCTCTTTTGTCTCTGTAGAACTCTGCTTCTGAATTTCAGTTACATTTCATAAGGGACACCCAAACCTGAACAATGCTAGTGTGGGCATCGTGAAACTGACACAGCTTTGAACGTGGCAGCCTACCAGTAATTGAGTTCCTTTGCCAGTCATGCGTGGGGTCACTCTCCCTGTAGTTGGGTGCCGGGAGGCGGGGCGCGGGACCATTGAAATCCAGAAGGCAGGATCTATTGTGGAGGCTCTGTTTGGGAGAGGCTGGAACAACAAGGCCTGTGTGGTTGATAATAGACTAGCAGCACAGTCATTATCTGTCCAAGGACTCCAGAAAGGACCTTTTAGAGCAGATGCTTCCCTAACTCAAGGTTTGCACACACAGGAAGTCAGAAAGAAAAAGACACAGAGCTGTCTACGGCATAAAGGACTACCTGGAAATATTTTGCCTTGTGGATGCATCACATTCATCTCCTCAAGGCCATTTTTCCTCCTTCATCCACCTCTTCTCTCCTTTGCATCCAGCCTGCTCTTTTAGGTTACTCATCAAAACTCTTACCCCATTCCCCTCTCTGTATTCCTCTAATCACGATTTCCTCTCATTGCTCCGCTCACTTTGCACGGCCCGCTCTGCCGACTTGTTCGGTAATGATCCTCGCTCTCTGTGACGACTGGAATCCTTTTGTGTCGTCTGACACGTTTTATGTTTGAAAGGGAACAGAGGGCATTTTTACAATGGCCTTTTATGCCCTGTGAGAAATATATGAGTCTTTTGGCGCAGCTAATGAAGGCGCTTTCATGTCCCCCACCAGTGGAAGTGTATAGAGATGGATTGTCTGGGGCCTACAAAGGCCCCAGTGTAGCCTGCAGCACATTGTGTCGGCCCCAGGTCTCTCAGTATTGATCTAACAGGCGAATGGAGAAAGAAAGAAGAAAAGAAAATAAGAGAAAAGAAAAGAACAATCTCCAGTTTTACTGTTCACTAGTTTCCGCTTCCACTCTGATGTTGGGACAGAAGACCAAGTGAGGTGAGCCCACGCTGACAGGCTACACTCCGCCCCCGGCACTCTCGCCGCTTCGCCAACGCGACCATAATCATTATCAAGGTGACCATTACTCCCTCTTGTTTCAAAGACAGTCATTACAGTGCCTAAGAACAGAGGCAGGGCCAGGACGGAGGACAGGGGAAGAAGAAAGATAAGCGGAGACAGAAAATAAGGAGGGGCGGACAGATGAGAAAAGAGAAGAGAAGAAGAGGAGAAGGAGGAGGAGGAGGAAGGGGTGTGATGAAGAATTATGATAAGGAAAAGTGTGATTGGGGAAGTGAGAGAGGTGGAGAGAGAAAGAGAGGACGTGTGAGAATAAGTGAAATAATTATGGCAGCCAGTTCACCAAGGGCATATTGTACTGTGCAGTAAGTAGCTTCAAGTACACACACACACACACACACACACACACACACACACACACACACACACACACACACACACACACACACACACACACACACACACACACACACACACACACACACACACACACACTGTACGGACACACTTGTGTAAGCCAGTTTCAGTGCTTGTCAGCTCTTGGATGAGGGCAGCGTTAGCTTTTGAGGGTCTAGCCACGCTGCCAGTGGTCATGGGATATGAAGTCTCATTGTGGGTTTAATCGTCAAATTTAATATCAGATAAATTAGCAGACTTATGTAGGAGCAGGCTCTCTCTCTTTCTCTCTCTCTCTCTCTCTCTCTCTCTCTCTCTCTCTCTGTCTCTCTCTCTCTCTCTCCCTCTCTCACACAACAACCACAACGCATACCGTCCAACCTTCACTGTATTGCCCTCACTTTGTTGCATTGAAGTAGCCTTGCCTTCAAAACACATGTAAATATCTCTTCAAGTATGCATCCTTTTCCCCTCTGAGTGTGTGTGTGTGTGTGTGTGTGTGTGTGTGTGTGTGTGTGTGTGTGTGTGTGTGTGTGTGTGTGTGTGTGTGTGTGTGTGTGTGTGTGTGTGTGTGTGTGTGTGTGTGTGTGTGTGTGTGTGTGTGTGTGTGTGTGTACTGCACAGGCGAGCTGTGGACGGATATCTTCGCCGACAGCGGGGAGCAGAATTATTCCGAGCATTTAACATCTAAGGCCATAGAACAAGGCGTGTGAGTAATACAAGGGCCGTGAGTTCAATGGTAATACAAGAAAGGGGATTTTATTTTCTTCCTTCAAGAGTACAAGAGGGAGCAGGGTAAATAATTCATTTCCTTTGGCTCAGGGCACGTCCTATTGTCACCGCCTAACAAGCACAAGGACAGGCGGCCGGCGGGCCTCTTATTGCTTGTGAACGGCAGAGAGAGGAATGGAGACAGAGCGGGAGGAAGAGGGGAGGCATGGTAATGTGCTCTTTGATCCTCCCTCGTTAGCCCTTGGTGAGCTTCCTCTGCTCGCCGCCGCCCAGAGAGATGGTCAGATTGCGCCCCTGGTTCTGTCAGGTGTGTGTCTGCGTGTGTGTGTGTGTTCATTTATTTGTGCGTGTGCCCTCGCAAAAGGACAGTAAAGACACTTCCTTTCTCTAATGCAGCCCAGGTGGAGGTGCTCACCCTAAAGGGGCCAAGAATTCAGAAGTACACAAACCATACACACACAAACACACACACTCCAGAGTGAATGAGAGCTCAGATTATGCAAGAATGCAAATGCAAACTCACATACAGTTGAAGTATGTGAAAGCGCACATCCATTATTCAGAGACCACGTCCACGCACAGCCGGATAAATCTGAACAGACGAGTTTATGTGTAAAAAAAACAGTTTCGATGCTTTAAGGTCATTTTCGTCATGATTGTCATCCACACTTAAACACCAGAACAACAGGAAATAACTCCTTCTGTCGTCGCCCTCTGATCACAAACAACTGGTAAAGAAAGGGACACACGTTGCCCAACTACTCTCTTTTTTTCCGTGGGTCTGTCCCTTCCTGCTCTTTACGATCAAATTAACTATGTTTTAGTGCAACTGAATGCACAATTTAGTCGCCCGAGATTCTGTTATGAGATAAATGAACAAGCATCAGATAATGATTTGATCATGGCTTATGAACGCTTCCTTTTAAGATGGCTTTAAGATAATTCTTACGCTGCCGTGCTGAGATGTGATCAATCAGAGAATCACAGTTTAATGACAGAACAGTCGTAAACAGTCAACAGCCATGCTGTGTGATCAGCTATACCGACAGTGAAAAAGAGCGACCACTGAAAGGCTACAAGCGACAAAAGATTTTATAAAGGATGTTTAAGTTCAGCCACAAATCATCTGTTACTGCATCTGAATGAGCTGCAAGTGGGTTTTTAATCTGCCACGCAACATGAAAACAACTCAGCATCATAAATGTGGCAACAAATAATGTGCTGCTTACAAATTCTACATTGTAAGCTATGTTTTATATTTTGAAAAACCTGAGCGCAGTGTGGACGGAGGGCCAGTGTGCAGAGAAAAAGATCTTTTTGTAATGTAGCCCTGTAGTTTTGGCATCTCAATCAGTAGCTCCCTCTCTCTGTTTACTAAGTGCACTGTGTGTGTGATGATAGCAGTCTGCTGTGTCTGTCTTTTTAACTTATATAACTGTCAATTTGGTCATTGTACTTTGTCTCCCTCTCTCTCGCTCTCGCTCTCTCTGTTACTGTGTCATTGTTTTGGGGGGGAGAAACAGGAGGAGGTCCAGGCCTGCAAGGGGACAAGGTCCAGGCTAATGGCAGGAAGTCTTTAAAGTTTGCAGCCGCCGCATTTCATCTAAGCACAGAGGGGGCCCCCTGGCCACAGCTCCCTGCTTTGATCCTCTCACCCTCTCTCTCTCTCTCTCTCTTTCCTCCCCCCCGTATGTCTCTCCGCCTCTCACCCCAGCACCCGGGCAGAGCTGCTGGTTAATTAACAGATCTCTTAATACAGTAAAGGCATGTACAGTACAGGCACGGGCAGCTACACACACACACGTAAACACAAACCAACGCACGCTTGAAGGAGTGAAGTGGACACACACTCAGCAACACAACTAACAAGGCAGCTCAGATAGAAAAAAAAAAGTGTGTGTACTCACAATAGCTCACAGACACAAACACACACGGTGCCTCCTATGTCTGACTCACTCTAACCAATTGAACTTATCTTTATCTTATTCTGGCACAAATCATCTCCTTGGCGGTTTAGTCAATGTGATACCAATCTGCTCAATTAGATATGTGCCGCAGGTGGATTTTATTTGATTTCATGTCGTGCTGCAGTCAAGTGACATTTTCTTTAATTCTAGAGCAATCTGTGTGTGCGTGTGTGTGTGTGTGTGTGTGTGTGTGTGTGTGTGTGTGTGTGCGTCAGAGCAAGATTACTTTCTGTATTATGTCTTTTATTTCTTTCAGCAGCCTACTATTGAAGGCCAAATAATGGTAACGACTGCTGAGACCAACAACTTGACAATACAGAAGTCACACCTACGCCAAACAGCGACTGTTAAAATACTGAAAATAAGAGATTTATCATTTTCACAATGCCATACAGTACCGTAGCTGTTCTTACATCTTACCATGGTGTGGACAAATGGCGCGAATGGCTCCGATTCACCTTCACAGATGTGGCAGTGTGGAAAAAGAGATAAGAAATGAATGCTCCGAGCTTAGCACAATTAATTTTATGAATTCATAAATTCACAAAAGGTCGAGTACTGGAGATCAGCACTTGGCTGCTGGCCTCATGCCAGTGACTGAAGCAAACCACTGCCAATATTGCGCAGTATAACATGCCAGGCCACTAAAATTGAACTTATTGGCAGAAATAAATTAGATCTAATGGCTTTTGAGATTGCAGATGAGCAAGCAAGTGCTGTATGTTGTGCAAGTTACCCAAGGCTTGCATGTTCAGATATTACAACCAGATTCAACACCTCAGACTGAAAATGGCACCTCGCCACTGTCATTAAGAGAGAGTCCTCACTAGTAGCCCCATTCTTCTGATCTAGTTTGAAACATCCACATCATAGTTCTATTGATTGGTTGGTGCACCACTTCCAGACTGGATTTGAAGTGTTTCTGGATGTAACTGTATATTTCTTACCTTTTTTTAAGATGTCAAAGTCTGCAATTGTTCTTTTTCCTACACAATAATATTTGGAACATTGTGGTCACGTCATTTGAGTCCTGTGCACTACAGCTCACAGCCAGGTGTGCTTGTGGATCAATATCTCTATGGTTGGCGATGTCCAGCAATATGAAGATTCAGAGTGGTGTGCAGTGTTTTTCTGACCACTGAGAACGTCGTCATCACGTACCATGATAGTACAGGCAGTTATACATGTGTCACACTTTTGACACAGCTGTGAAATTAACACAGAGGGTCCAAAAATGTGTGCATCGTGGCAAAGGGGCGGTGTAGATTTTCCAGAAGTTGTACCAAATTGTGATACAATTAAACAGCCATCATCAGCCATTTGTATCAGTGTTCTTCAGCTAACAACTCTTTAATACCTCATTCAATAAAAGCCAGCACTCTCAGCCAGCCAGAGAGCTACATTTGATCTAAGAGTGGGGACTGCAGCTGACCCCGTCGCCTCTTCTCTCCTCTCTCATACTGCATGTGTGTGTGCATGTGTGTGTGTGTGTGTGTGTGTGTGTGTGTGTGTGTGTGTGTGTGCGTGTGCGTGCGTGCGTCATGCTTGTGGAGAGGTATTAGCCTAATGGCAGTTGCATTCAAACACTTTTATTAGCTTTTCACGTGCCTCTGCTGGGCTCCAGCCACTGTTTCAGAGCCACTCGCTTTAGCACGACACACACACACACACGCGCGCGCACACACACACACACACACACACACACACACACACACACACACAGTCTCTCTCTTGCTTTACCTCTGTCAAGCACCCACACCCACCAACACACACACACTCGCACACAGTCACAGGTCTCTAAGTGAGACAGGGCCCTGGGTAATTTGCTGTAGTGGAGCAGAGTGGCACTAAAAGCCTGCTGGGTAATTGAGAGGCTAGGGGACGTAGTGAAGCCGACTGCCCTCTGTGTTTGTGCGCGTGGAAATATGTGTGTGTGTGTGTGTGTAAGCGAAGGCCCCTGCTCTCTCTCATTATGCTGTGGCTCCTGCCTGCCTGTCATTGTCTGGACACAGCGCCCACAGAAAGCAACAGTAATGCGCAGTGACACACGGCGTGTGTGTTTGTCTGACTGCATGGGTGCGCGTGTGTGTGTGTGTGTGTGTGTGCGTGATGTACAATGAGACATCATGTCTTCTGAAAAATAACAGTATCCTCACCCTGCCCTCCTGTCTCCCACACATGTGCACAAATGCAAACACACACACTTATCATTCCACTAGCTGCATCTAGCCTGAAGTCGATGGCAAACGAAAACCCTGACCATTCTCTCTCTCTCTCTCTCTCTCCGTCCCTCCCTCCCTCCCTCCCTCCCTCCCTCTCCCCTCTCTTCCTCTAACCCTGTACATTTAAACCATCCTTACTAGATGTAGATCATGTCCACATGTGTCATCACTAATAGCAACCTGCCTAACAGGAACTGTTTTCAGTTTGCATTTTCTTGCCTTGTTTTTGATTGGTCTGCACATCTTTAATTGTTTTTCCTTTGGTGAGAGCTTTAGTGAAAGTTTGGGGAAGGTTAAAGTACTTTTTTGCATATAGAGCAGCTTTTGAGAGATGCATCTGTAAATTTTCTACCTCTGTTCCAATACAAAGAAATGGGATTCTTCATCAGTTTTATCACTGGTTAGTTATTCATCCATACTCTTCCTCTTTCCGTCTCTTTCCTCCTCCACCTCTGATGTTGTGGAGGAGATCAATGCAGTGTCTCCTTTAGTCAATATCTGTCGCTCACAATTTCTTCAAGCAGACCTTCTATTATGCATGCGTGTAATGCTCGGCTACAAGTTGCCCTGGTTTGGATTCAAGCCCCCGTGATACAAGCATCTAGTCTGCTGAAGTGTCTCTAAGCAAGACGAGCCGGATTATAATGTCACACCAGGACTTCACTTAAGACTTCCAGTTTTCACTTAGAAGTTCAGAGTATTGTACATGTTGTCTACTTAGTCATTGGAGTCTTGGTCTAACAAAGGACATCACTCTCTCTCTGCTTTCAAGCCAGTAAAAGTTTGAATTTCTATAGTTATTAGTGATAAATTGTCAGATTTTTGTTATATCATCTGACCAAGTCAATTTTCAATTCAAGTCCCAACAAGCCATGACTGTTACCAGACGCTGTTTGTACTGGACAGGAGCAGGTTTTAAACATGAACCAAGCAGACTCCTGAAATGTTCTACTCAACATTGTAGTTATTAGTATGAACAGATGCCCCAAAATGCACTGAGCTTCGGACAACACTTCCTGTTTTCTGTTAAAAATGGACTTGCATACCCTCCTCTATAAGGAGGTGGATGAAAGAAGGGAATTACTAACCAACAATTAGCTTAAAGATAAAATCTGTTCTGTGAATTGTGTTAAAGTTGATGGCCATTCTCTGGCATGTTGGGGCATTTGTGATTGTGTGTGATGAGAAGCTCTTTCACACAGTGGACACACAGGCACACAAACACATATATACTCTGTATTGTCCTTGCAAACATATTAGTATTCGTATAAAGTAAATATTTTTATTCTTTTTAGACGTTTCTCCATCTGTCTATATTTATATATTTCCACTTTTCCATTAGCTTTATCCTATGCAATGCCAACAGTTCAATTTCGGTCTCTTTCCTTTCTCCCCTCTAATTGATGCTGACATCAAATCAATAATTTTTCTTTTTTTCTGTCCTTTTGTCTGTTTGCGGTTCTTTGCTCAGGTGGCATTGGGCGAACTATGAAAATCGACGGAGTGTCCCTTGTTTTTAAGAGAAAAGGGAAGTAGAGTGAAAAAAATAGCATGAAATAGAAATAGGAAGAGCGAGAGGCTGAGAGAAAGGTGAGGGATGCAACGAGGAAAGGAGCAGCAGCATGTCACCTCTGAATTGTCTCAAGTGTAATATATGGTCTCTATGCTGAGACAAACAAGACACACTTTTCCACTTTTTATGCTCTAAGTGTTTTTGTGGATGTTTGTGTTTGTCTGTCAAGGTTGGCTCACTGCTCTCGACCATGTGTAGTCCTTCCTTTCATGTTTTCATGTACTGTTCTGCTGCAATGTGATCAGCTAAAGCGTGTTAGGTAAGCCATGTCAGAGCAGAGGCCTGGAAAAGAGGCTTTTCCCCTCCTTCCTCTCCTCTAGTCTGTCACCCTCGCTATTACTCTCAGGCTAATATGCTGAATTTGTAAGATTGCGGTGATGTAGCTCGCAGGACCTGGTTCATAAATGCAATTTGTTTCTCAATCAACTGGGAATCAACATTAATACTTTGAAATACAATTTCGTATTTATGTGCTCTCACCTGAAGGAATGTACATCACATGAGCAGTGAAACACTCCCCATAATTGACTATGCAGCCTCAGAAACTCATGGTTGCTCATGTTAGCTGTGTCTGAACTTCTGCATCTTGTGTTTTGTGGAAATGATCAGGATCTTTTCTATGCAACAGAACAGAGACCAGAGGTGGTTGTGGTACAAAAAAAAAAACGAGTTAATGAATGCAGTCATTAAACTCTGATGCCCGACAACGCTGAAATCTGTAATGACACTGTTGAAGAAATTCTATTTAATTGTGGTCACATCTGGGCGATACCCAATTTGCCTTAATAAGGTCGATAAAGATCCAGCGTATTGGATCAGTGCGTCCTTATTATTTAGCCGGAAGGGTTAAGGCTACTGGTTGATCAGAGGAATGGAAAATGATTACAGGCTGTCCAGTTAGGTCTGCCACCATCACCCTTTCTTCTTCAAACATTAACGTATCTCCCCTTTGATTATCACTTCTCCCCTCACATCAGTTTACAAAGTTTTCTCTTCTTCACAGACAAATACCATAAATGATAACAGCACTGTGGCACTATCTGTTCAGGTTCCCAGAGAGAGGATGGGGAAGTTTGTTGACAACAACAAATAAATAATTGCGGGCAGGCACACAAGGGCACACACATACAGACACATACAGGCACATTTAGCAGCATGCTGTGACCACATATAAAAGGATGTCCGTGTCTATGATAAGAGTAATACATTTACAGCGGCAAACAGTTAGCATTTGTGACAAAGAAGAAGGTCCCACAGACAAACCGACAACTGTACGCTGTTGTTCTCGTTTCTTCATCAGGACCGTATTTACTAGCAGGAGACACAAATGGGAAGAGGCAGCAGTATGAAATGGAGGTTGTGCAGAGAAAAGTGAATGCTTGGGGGTCATGGTGGTCAATGGGCCTAAAGATTTTTCTTTCCTCTCTAGTGACCTGAGATCAATTCCTAACTAATGAAAAATGTGTACATCCTGAGTGACCTTTTCATTGTAAACACGTTTTTTTTTTTCATCTTACACTAGCCGCAGCCAAAACATGACCTGATCACTTTTTTTTTTTTTTTTTTATGCCTCAGTAGTGGCGACGGCCATTATGCATTATGTTTTCATGTTTCTGGGCTGTCCGTCCGTCATGAACATGATATCTCAGGAACGTCCACTCAAGGATAAAATGATTTGATTTTGGTGGTCAAACGTCAAGATGACTGTGACCTCATAAAACACATTTTTAGTCATAAATCAAGAAAAGTACTTGTCACAAAATCAAAATATTGTGCTATCTTTCATAATATTTTTAATAATATTCTTCTGTGCTGCCAGAGTGAAGATGTGTGTGAGTCGTCCACATTTTAGAATATATAGCTTCTTTCCAGAAACATCAGTATTTAAATCATTAAATACTGTCGTGGCTTCAACTCAACTAGTGCAGCTTTTTACCGTATTCTGTTGGAATCAGCTTTACTTGCCAAACGTGAACAGATACAAAGAGTATGACTTTATATATTACAAATAAAAAAATTGGCCTCAATGAACTTGGATAGCAAACTATGTCCTCAACTTGTCTCTAAGTCTGATTACATACATTGAATGATACGGACAGACACAACGACGTAAACTGGTTACAAATGGTTGGCATACAACCGCAATTAGCTTATTCTAGTTTTCCCTAGTTTTATATCCATTTTTTTTTGCATAGAACATTACTTTATCGTGGAAATGTTACTGCCCTTGTTCAGTCTTTTGAGCTAGCCATGCAAAATGTGTTAATTAATTTGAAAAATGAATTCACCTTGTGGAATATAGTTGTAGCTGGCGACATTGTTCCAAGCCTTGCATACATCTGTATTGTATAGCAAGTGCCGGAACATTCAGGTGTGAACATAACAACATGTATACCTTTGAATTTTAAAGAGCCAGGCTTTAGTGTGACCAAGGGTGAGGGTCAGGCATTTCTTCATTATTGCTGGATCCTCTGCATAAAATGTGTGATTGCTGAATGTCCTGGCAGCCCATCCAGATTATGTGCTCAGACAATGTCTCTCTGAAGGTCGTGTTGTGGAGGTCTTCTGTCAGGTCACCGTTAATATACAGCATATATACTATATGTAAACCATTTTGTCCAGAAGCTCTTCTCCATCTGTTGGAGATGGATTAAACACAATCATACAAATGAGTTTTATTTTGTGCAAACAGATGTCAGGAACACATCTTGGGAACTGAATGAGCACACTCATTTTCTTGTTGGGAGGATGTGCATCTCCATCACTGAGGCTGTTGAGATACAAATCTCGACGCCTTGCCGATAATGCGATACATTAAAGATATACATGAAGCAGCTACCAATGTGTAACAATATGATTCACTTCTGTTGTGATGCAGTGCGATCGCACACGATATGGTTCATTATTATGCAACTCAACACAACTAGATGTGATTCAAAACAATACAATCCTTTAAAATTAAAAATGATAGTTTTACTTTAGCAAACAGGAAAGTAACATTTTTACTTCACATATTTTTCTGTAGTTCTACAGAATTAATCTGCAGAGGAATTGAATTGACTTTTGTGATACCAACGATGGAAATATGACGACCGTTAGGAGCTGCAGGATCATCAGGACAATAAGATGGAAGAGGAGTTGCAGAGAGAACCAAATTTCACTGCTTTTAACTTTGGTTTCTTTACAGCATCTACAGTATCTCCTACTACTACCCCCAACTATTTATCAATTAAAATTAGCAATTTAAACCATCTAATCAGTACTTTTTCACCATTTATCTCTCATATTACCTATAGCTAACTATGTCAACCATTTTTCCATTACTTCTAGCGAAGTATTTTAATTATTAAGTATTATCTATTACTTTTAATTATTCAAACCAATTACCCTTTACTTTTATCTATTTAGTCTTTTCAACTTGCTTGCCAACTAGTTTTAACGCCCTCAGGTATTTCTCAGGTATTACAGTCAAATCATAATTTCTAATTATCAAAATAGTTGACTGACTTTTTGAAAATAGTTGGCAACTGCAGATGTACCCTTTGGGGTACAAATACCCATGGCTGGGAATCTCTGCTCTACAGTATGCCTTATAATATACTTTACAGTGTTTGACTAGTTAAGTAATGGTTGTGATTGTTAACTTAGTGATGGAAAGGACTTGTTAAGCTGTGTTGATTGGCTCAGAGTGAGATAAAGAAGAAGAGGAGGTCTTTAAGGCTAACAGACATCATTAGAGGGAGAGTGTTCATTTTTATTCCTTGTAAAGTGTGCTGTAGCTCATTAAGGGGAGCTCATAACGTGGAGACCATTCATGGTGTCACGCTCATCCTTCTTGGCCTCTTGTTATCTTAAGTGAAGTTGCACATGAAGGCCAACCTGCTAGTTTGACAACACACACCTGAACTTCAAAGGAGAAACAACAGTGATGAAATGTGATGTGACTTTATTGATCATGCAGAGTTCTCCATGTGGAAACCGGGTTGCAGAGATCAGTCAAACGACCAGCAGCTGGTAGAGCCTCCGCGGCTTGTTTAAGGACACTTGACTGCTTGGACCTCAGTCCTTTTTAAAGAGGACAACATAATGCAGCCTGGATGAAGCTATCGGCTAAATACTGAGTGACGTTTTTAAGGCTATTAAATAGTTTTTTATGTTAACACACTCCCATCACACTGGTAAAGGCCAAAAAAGTCTCCAATGAGTTGGATCATGACATGAGTTGGCATTTTACTCAAATTCTGTTACCCAAATCTAACCACATGTGGAGGATGTGAGCTCCAGTCTCTGGTGTCACAATCCTATGTTTTATATTCAGCTCCCTACAATTTGTGTGTGGAACAGAAATGTTGCACTCCCTTCACTTAAAACCTTTGCCTGTGAATATTATCCAGGCAGCGGCAAAGTTTGGTGTCACAACGTAATTGGAAAAACAAATTTGTTTTATATAAACATAATTTTCGGGGGGACAGGGATGAAACATATTTAAAGGTGAGCTACAGCACCGGGGAGGTTTGAGAAAGCAAACTTTTCCCCAGAAACAAATGGAAAATGCTGGATTTTGGTTTAAATGTACTGGACTAAATTCAGTCCAAATTAAATGGCTAAATTAGAAAAAATGAAACTGAACGGTTGATGATATTAACAATTGCTCTGTTCTTTTAAAGAGTCCCATTAAGCCGTGACAGTGAGTCAGCTTGCACAATAGCACGACCCTGAAACTGAAGCAATCCTTCATTTTATTATCCTTTTACTATTTACACCTGTACTTTCCCTACTGTCGCATGTTAAAAGGCCTCTTGGCCTGGAATAAGTACAAGCAGTGCCACTGGTCAGTTTGAAGTCTGATGTTCACCTGCTGCACGTTGAAGTCCGTTTAAAGTTAAAGCTTTCTAACTCTGCTAACTAAACTCCTTGGTGAAACCCCTGCGTTTGGGACCAGACGGGCGTCTCTGTACTCAAATTTAAAACTTGCAGCCACTTAAAGACATTCCCCCTCTGATGAGTTACACTCTACACAACAAAAGATAACACCCATAAAATAAGAAAAAAACCCCAACAAGGCAAACACAATAGTCCCTGATTAAGATCTAATGTGATTTCATACTACTTGGCTTGTCACAGAGATTTAATTTACTGCTGCTGGATTTAGAGCAATATCTGCACTGACTTGGGGACAGAGGCAGAAAAGGGGAGGAGAGGGTGGGAGGGAGAACAGGGTGGGTGTGTTGAGGGGAGTCCTGTCAACAATAGTATCAGCACAAGTGTTCGGGCCTGCGTTGGAAAAATTGGTCATGTCCCATTCTGGAGACGGAGAGGAGAGTGTGTGTACTCCATCTTAGCGTGGCTGCATCCTCGGACTGAGCAACAAGAGATTCCATTTCTCTGCCTTTTCATGTGCTGTTGGGTTCAGGGACACACACACACACAGTATATACATCTATGTTAGAAACCACACACTTACATATAGTACACACACACACACACACACACTTACAATGTACTCACAAGCCAGACAACAGCCAGTGGGAATTCTGTCTGCTGAAATCAATAAAAATGTACACAGACACATGGGATAGGAGAATAGTGTGTGTGTGTGTGTGTGTGTGTGTGTGTGTGTGTGTGTGTGTGTGCCACTGGTTGATCCAGAGAAAATGGCTTTTGTTGAGTCCCCTGTGCTATGTAACATTACAGAGTAATTACAGAGTGTGTGCTTTGTTTAGGGGATGTCTAATTATGCTGTTTGGGTTGTGCAGGGCCCTGGGGTGTCACCGTGTCTGTGTGTCTGTGTGTGTAGCCAGTGAGAAGACACTAATTGTGGAGGCGGTGTTAATGGTACAGTGACTGTCAGAGAGAGAGAGAGGGAGAGAGAGGGAGAGAGAGGGAGGCAGGGAAAGGTTGAGAGAGAGGAGAGAAAAACAAGCCTGAGCGTTTCACTTTGCCCTGTCTCCTAATCTTTCATTACCTCTGTCCATCAGGATGTTACCTCCACTATCACCTGACGCCACATCACTGCCATTATCAAAAAATCCTGTTAGACGTAGATTCTGAAATATGACTTTCTGTGAAAGTACTCGTTCAAACATGGCTGTGATGCATGAGGTGAGACACTGGTAACTGCAGCATGCTGCTAAGTTGTCTCCGAGATGTTCGGCCAATATCATGAAAAATGATTTGCAAGCATTTCATGGACGACATGTCATTTTAGTTTTCCAGTTTTACAGTCTTGGAAACATTAATATTTAAATCTTTCATTTAATTTTCATTAGCACTTCATGTCTGTATTGGTCCAAAAGTTGAGGTTAAAAATACATTCCCTTAAGAAAACATCACCACTTTGTAGTGTTTGATCTGATATCAGAAAGACTTAGAAGCATATTGACAGAAAAGTGAGTATCAGCTTCTTTTGCAACCATAGATGTCTTCAGGAGTTCATGACCACTGTAAAATAATATCTATGAGACTGACGAGGTTCAAAATGTGATCATGTTGTGTCCATCACTCAACTCATGCCACTTAGATTCTAGATTAGCATTTTTACAGGAGTATTGTGGACACAGAAGTTTGTTTGAAGGCCGTGAAGAATAACTGCAAGGAGATTTTTAATAATTGATAAAGGAGAGAAAAGTGGCATTGATGGGTGCAAACACTGTAACGAAATGTATTGAATGGACATAAGAAATAGAGGCGGAACAACTACTGCCTCAGTGTGTGCAACGCTTATTGATCCTGTGTTTCAGGACTCATTTTTTAAATCTTCAACACATGGAAGCAATGTAATGGCTTTAATAAGGACCAGTCATTTAGTATCAGCTCCCCATGTGAGCCCAGATTTGAACAGACTGGTACGCCAACCAAAATGCCATCGTGTTGAGGACTAAGCGGACAAGACACTGCTGCTCAAGAGAACAGGACGTAATGGCAGTATGATGTTTGTCAGATGAGTTTGCTCCTGTAACATGTTTGTTTGTTTGTTTCAAGGTTTGTACAAGGTCTCACAGCTGTGTATCTGGTGTTCCTATTGACATCCATCAGAAATGCATTCTGCCCATTCTGTCTCACAAAGACGGAACAGAAAAGGTCTCATTCTTCCTTGTTTATATAATTCTAATTACTCGGGTTGATTTAGTCTTGGCAAAGGAAAGTAGTAATGTCGCATTTAAAAAGGAACCAATGGTTTGAATAGCTATCGGCCAGCTCTGAGAAGGGGTCAAGGTACCGAGATGCGTCCTTGTACGTACAACAAACATTACAATACCCTGATGTCACGATGCATAATTGCTAAGCACATTTGTTCCAATAAGTTGTGGTTCATGATGACATCTTTGGACCCAATGGTTCATTGTGTGTGTAATATTAGACGAGCCGTCATTTCATATAATGAGCTCTGGGGCATTAATTTACCCATGGAATATAATGAAATACATTTTCATTATTGTTAACATTATCATTTACAGAATGCAGCATAATCCATTTTATATGAATGCAAGAATAAATGAAATTGCTGCAGCAATCCTGTTGTTCACATGGATTGAACTTGGGATAGAAAAGTGTTTAGCACAATGAAAGTCCACTCTCTGAATAGTGAATTGTGCTTTAGAGAGACAACGAGGGAAAAGTAACTTTATTTTGATGTGCATTTATAGGCTTTTATAATGGTCAGTATTAGACCACAAGCAATCTTCAACTTTCTTTTTCTGGTAAAGATGTGATACAACTGTGTGTGTGTGTGGTTGAGTGTGTGCATAGAGGAATTCTGAGAAGGCCATTATTAACATAATAAAACAAGATTGGACTTCATCATTGTGACCCTAACAGATGCTACAACTGCTGCTCTCTCTCACTCACACACTCACACACACACACACACACACTCTCTCTCTCTCTCTCCCTCTCTCTTTCGCTCTGTGTATAGACGGTATATCGTTCTTTCCCTCCTGGTTAGTCTTATGGTTAGAGCCCCTTTGAAATGCCAACAAACCCTAAAGTTCAGTCGGTGACCTGTCTGGCTGAGACTGGCTCCAGCCTCCTCACGATCATCAGGGATAAGCAGGTACAGCTGATGGATGGATAGTTTGGTTTTATGTGCTGATGTTCGTCTCTGAAATGTCTTCTCCAAACCCCAAATCCATGGAGGTATAATTAATCTTAATTTTTTGTACTCAAAGAATTGGAAAAGCCCGGTTACTTAAGAAAATCCACTGTGAGCAGTTTGGGGAATATTGGACAATCATCAATAGATGAACAAAAATATGATTTGGTTGAACAGCCCCTTCACTAGGAAGCCTTTGCTTGCACGCTAATAAAATGTACCTTATCAATATTTGTGGGAAAGTACCAGAGCTAGAATATGGTGTCTTTGACCCTGCTCACCTGCAGGCGGACATCACAGCAATGTGAGGTTACAGGCCAAGACCTTTTTCTCTGTCTCCATTATATCCTGTTTATAATCCAATCAAGTCCCTCACTCTTCACCCAGTCAGAAGCTTTCGTGTTTGTGCATGATCTTCTCTTCTTTTTGAACCATGTCCCTGTTACTATTTTCTATGTGGCTTTGTATGCTCTATCACAGCTGTGCATGTGTCTCTCCTTCCTCTGTCTGAGCTTTATTAGTTGTGTGTGACAGTGTCTTTGCAGATTACAAGCAGACGGTAAGAATTAGCCAAACAAATATGCATGCACACTTTATTAGGTTTATTAGGTGCCTGTGAAAAGGAATGAAGTTCTTTATCCTTCAATAGACTCCTATCTCTAATTAAAACAAATGTTTTTGCAGATGATCCCCACTGTCTTGACTCTGTATCTGTCTATACATATATGAATGATACTGTCCTCTCTGCATCTGCCTTTGTGTGACTCCCGCTATCTCAGAGACAATTGGCATGCCCCCACAGTCTTGTTACACAACCAGCCAACAGTCCTATGATCCCCACACCACATTGCCAACATAACACTCTGTTTGTTTTCTTAATGTGAAACTATTGTAGAAAGTTAATTCAGAACCACTGTAGATAATTCTAGTGTGCATGTTCAGTGTCACTGACTTTTGAATGTGTTCACGTCTTTGTGCTTTCATTGTATATGTGTGGCAGCCTTCGGCGGGACGGCCCTGTGGCTCCTCCCCTCTGAGTCCACTCTGTTAGCTGCCTTTATCTTTCCAACAATCAGGCTTTATCCCTGGACACTCCTGGTCCCACGGTAGCCCTGGGAGCAGCAGCCGAGCGCTCCTTTCCAAATCAAACCAGACATATTTCCTGACATATGTTCAGTTGTGTAACCCCACACAACAAGCATGTCCACACAGGCAGTGGAGAGAATGTAAAGCCAAATACAAATAGAAGTACAAATACAGTACATCTAAAATGAAATGTGAGCAGAATATGTTAGATATTCTCTTTCTTTGGTCTTTAGGTTTTCTTTTGCTTCAACTTCTGGTTTCATATGACATGTTTAACAATGCTGATTTGAGTTACACAGAACATGACTTTATAGTTTGAAGATTTTATTTTGAAAAGGCAATGCTAATTCAAGGTACAAGGATATCAAGCCTTATGGGAAATATGGGATTAGAAACACAAAGCATCAGGAAGAAAAAAAGGCATGGCAGCCCTTAGAGACTGAATAAGAAATGTCCATCTAAAATAGAAAACGTAATAAAAACACCCATCAAAAAAGGCATCCTTTATTGCGACTGAACACAATGTGAATGAACAACCACACCAGAGTACAAAAGCTGCACTGTATTAGCATCAGTATCAGAAGTTGCAGAACATGATGTGGTGTTTGATCACAAGAAGCCTTTGGCACTGTGAGATGCTGTGCACAGAGAGGAAAAGTGAGAGCATTGATTTCATTGTAGAGGAGCAAGGAGTGTGTGTGCATGAACCGTCTGGAACATAAAACTATAGAGGCCCATTCAGACCTTCCTTTCTCTCTTCTTCCATCAGGAGATAGCAGGGACATTGAACTCCGGCAACAAAAGCAGATTTCCATCAGACAGAGTTTCTGAGAGAAAGGCATTGTGTTGAAAGGGGCTTAATGGAAGCTCATCTTAGAGCTTTATTCACACAAACTGTATTCTCAGGTCGGGAGAAACACGTGTATACACACACACACACACACACTTTTCGTGAACTAACCCTGCCTTGTTCTTCCACACTAGAACTGGTGCTCTCATTTTTATAATGTTTTATAAATGGTGGATGAGAGTCTGTGACCAGATAGTTACCAGTCATGATGCTCAGGAGCAAGGCACTTAAAGCACATTACACTCTTCTCCGGCTGGATGGACTGACCTGAGTCAGCTCCTTGATGCCAAGCACAAATAGGAAGTAATAAAGACAGATTTTGAAGAATGTATTTTTTTTTAAGGGGACATTCTTCAGTGTGCAATTACATTATGTTAATATTTAGTAAAATAGTTTTCTTCCTGCTCAGGGGCATGGCACACGAAAGGCTCAGAATTATCATCGATGCAGCATCCTCTCAATGGAAGAGAGACGGCTGCAGACATACCAAAGGGTTGAATCAACACTTCTCTGATACTGCATTGAGAAAGTAGAACATTGTGTACCTCCTAGAAAGTCTTCAAACACCAAATAGGTTGTCAGGTTGCATTCCAAATTCAACTCATGTAAGCTTTTCTTTTTTTTAAATCTTTCTTAAGTTTAGACATGTAAAACTACAAGTTTAAGCAAAGATCACCTTTGTGGTTAAATATTGGAAGGAAAATGGGAGACAAACTAGTCTCCTCACCCCAAACTCCCCTCCAAGGAAGTGCACCAGCGGAAAAATCAACCAAATCAATTTTAAATGGACCAATGCCATCAGTCAGTTTGCTCATGAAGGCAAATTAAATTTGCATGGTGCTTTTGCTTTTTAAATTCAACTTTGGTGACACGCAAATTGGTGCAGTTCACCGTTTGCAAACCATCTCTACAGCGCTGAAGGATCTGAGAGTGCAAAGTGGAGAAATCTCACATATTAACTAACAGCTTTCCAAGAATGCCTAGATGGATGTTGAATGTTGGAGTGACCTGATACTGAGACTTTGAACTACAGTGTAACTGTGTATTCAGAAGGAACCTAAAGTAAATTTTAGAGGTGGCTTGGTTGCATACAAAGTCAATGGAAATGTGCAATTAGGGGGCAGATTCTCTCTCCTCGGTGTGAGCCTTCTACAGCTAACATCTGTACATTGGCTGTTTAGGGCGAACAAAAACAAGTGGTGAAATATGTGCAATTAACCTGAGGTGAAAATGTCCTTTCTGACACCTTACCGGCAACATGCTGCTTCCATCTTTGCTTCTGAAGATAAACAGACAGAATGCTGTTTGACGAAATGACCAGTGTTTTCACTTTTCTGGAAAGGTCAATTTCAAGCTTCACAAAACTCCCATTTTCGACTTTAGCCAGATGTTGAAAAGGTGTAAATGCATCCGTCTCTCCAAGACACGAATGTCATTTGTACTCCCCCCAAGCGATCATGATAACGGCAGCTGAAGTTGCACTGAAATTATGTTGAAATTAGCCGCCCTGCTAGCTGTCTCAATAAAGCGACAAGGAAATTCTCCTCTTTTGATTTCAACACATGCGATCACACTAAAGATGCACTGAGCGTTTATGTGATCATGCAGCATTTCTGTTCCGAGCACAATCAAACTCGACAATTCATCCACGTATTTATGTTAGTTAATGGACAGCTAGTTAATGGTTTAGCAAGCAATCTGCAAACACTTACTTGATTATTCTTCTTCTGGAATCTTTGGCGTTTAGCTTCACTTTTAACTTCAGAAAAGTGCTGACGTTAAATTGCATGTAGCCGCGGAAAACCGGGTTGCTGTCGTATTTGTGATCTGGCCAAAGGAGATGTGTATATGTGGCCATGTGTAGAAAGACTCTTAAATATCTTCAGAACTCTTTCAAGTGTCTTCTATCCAGATACAAGACACTTGAATCAAGATGCAAGACTCTTGAAATGATCAGTGTGAATGAGGCCAAAGGCCTTGTTAATTGCCGTTCTTTTGTCAGGTGCTCTTCATCTGCTTGCTGCTGCTGAACTTCCCTGTTTTGTCACTTTGAACACACTCCTCATGTTAGTGAAACACACTGTTCTGCATTGTGAATCATCTGTACTCTGCTTTGCCCGTCTAAATACTCTCTCCCTCAGCTCAGAGCTGTCCTCTTATGTATTACATGTAAACTAGGGATGAGCGAGCAGGCCTCCCGTGGATTAAACACTGACTGATTCCAGAAGTTGTCATCAGACTTCTTTATTATGAGATGTGTAAAGTCTTCACAATCGCATGCACAAGTGCAGACAGTCCCCAAGTTTACCAAACTAAATGTGTACACGCAGCGTTGTCCCCAAATCACATCACCCAATATTCCCCCGGAAGAGACTACACAACGGCTGCTCCCAAATCTGATTGGTGTTATTTGTAAGTCAGCCTAAATCTCAGAGAAGCTACACACACAAATGGAACAGGGTTTACTAATCCATTTGTAAGGCAATAGGCAGGCAAACAGGCAGGGGAGAGCTTGCCAAGTGTTGTAATCACAACTAAAGATGATGAGCCCACTCCCTTCCTCTACACTCTACAGTACTGTGTGTGTCTGCATGTGCACGTGTGTGTGTGTGTGTGTGTGTGTGTGTGTGTGTGTGTGTGTGTGTGTGTTTGTCCTACATCGCCTCCTTTACAAAACTGTGACAAGTGAGAGAGAAAATGAATCGGTATCAAGTGGATAATCTACAAAAGTACACTAGGAGCTTTTCCACCTTATGCAAGTCCCCCGCTCATTCATTTGCAGATACCACGCAATCTCTCCGAGAACAACAACAAGCCGGCGATATGAGTTTTGAAAAGGCAGTAATTGTAAGCAGGTTGGGGAATAAATTAGAATGATGACAAAATACAGAGATAAATCCAGCTTAAGAGAGATGTACGCCACTGTTTATTTGATTTCAGCTTTTCTCTCTATCCTGCTCTTTCTCCCTCCCTCATTCCTGATCTTTTTTAGTGAGGTGGAAAAATGGATTTTTGTCAGCGATTTGGCCCTGAAATAGCTTATTGTCTAAGGCAGCCACTGTGCGGGTACAACATCACATGTGTGTGCGAACGCGCTCGCCTGTTTCCATGGGGAGTAATGGCCGTGGAAGTGTGTATTGGCTCTGCTGGCACAATACACCACTGTGCTCATTGGTTTAGACTAGTGTGTGTGTGTTTACAGTGTGTCTGTGTGTGTGTATGTACTTCTATAGTCTCTCTTGTTGATATTTATAGACGGAAGAATTCTGGTATGAAGGGGGTGAGGGTAGGAGGAATGGAGTGAACAAGGGTAGGTGGGAAAGGAAAAGGAGGAAGATTTTCTTTTGCTTCCTCTCACTTTTTCTGTCTTGATTTGCCCGATTATCTCCTGTCACTCTGTTGTTTCTGTTTTGCCTCGCAATTTCATGCACAGAAGCACTTTGACACGCAACACACTCACTCCTGACATCCAGGAAAATGCAGGCAATTATATATTTTTCTTTAATTTCTAATTTGGGAGCCACTGTTTGGGTTGGATGTCAAAATGTTTACATCAGGAAGAGTGCTCCCAACCTCTCTGTAGCCTTTTTTACACAGAGATCGCGCAATATTGCCACAAGGAAGACCCGCTGTTGAGCCGGTTTTGCTTTTATTACACTGAACCAAACAGCAAATTGCTGCCTCAGTGTGTGTTTTTTGTGTGGCTTTCCTGAAACAGACGTTGAGTGAAGCGTTCAGTAGCATCCAGTCCTGCCGGTTCAACCTTTTTGCACGCAATTCGGCTCTTTTACTGCCTCCACTGCTGGCCAAGAGGTGGAACAGCCCTTATTCTGTCTAAGAAGGTTTTACACAAACAGCGAGCCGGAATAACGGCGTAACATTCCCACCTTGTCTGTCATGACTCTTGTTAACTTAAAGAGTTGTTGTTTCTAGCCCCGACAGTAGAACACATTTGGCCACCTGCACTTAGATAAATATCGTACTGCTCAGTAACTGTTTTGTGCTCTTCTTTGTGTCCAGGAGTGAGAGGGCTCAGCGGACAGAGGAGCGGACTACTTCTGGACATCTCTCTCTTCAGGTGGCTCCGTCAAGTAACTGGTAAGAACTCCAATTGATCACTGTCCATGTAACATACTGTACACATTACGTTAGACATCTTCAGCTCTGTAGAGCGCTGAACGCTGAAATGGGTGCAAGACCGGATGGATGGATTGAGATCAGTTTGGTTGGAGATCAGTTACAGGGGCATTTTTCATTCATTCTGCCAAAACAAAGTTTCCAGTTGTAAGTCAGCAAAACCACAGTGATTGTGATAAATATACTATTATTGGGATCACAGTTGAAGTAATTTAATAAACTGCTCAGTAAAGTCACTCAAAGGCAACTACACCCTTTTACCCTTACTTTTTTCTAACAGGGTATTTTAAGTCATGTTTTTTTTTTAATGTTTTACTGACAGTCACTAATCGTACAGGTGAAGATAAATTCATCTTAGTAGATACCAACTGCATAATGACAGTACTGATGCTGTGCAATGCAGCCATGAGTTGCATACAGGAGAAAAAGGAGCAATTCATCATCAAAATGTACTTTTATTACAGACTAACTTGTGAAATAGATTTACCACAATAAGTTAATAACAGAGAATATAAGTGAGGAGGACTTTTAACGAGTAATGGATGGAAGATGGGATACTCTGCGTGCAAACACATTGAATTCTTGCACAGCACTCACTAGCAGCCAAACTGCTATATTTTGTGTTTTGCTGGCAGGTCTTTTAACTACACAGTCTAGTTATCTTCTGCACAGTCACATGTTTCTATCTTGGGAATGTTGGCTGCTAATCTAAAAACTTTGCAAAGAAAGGAATTAGACTGGTAAAGTTTTGTAAATGTTGGGGCACATCAGTGAAAAGCGATCCCGTGGTGTGCTCGGCTGTGATGACCAAAAGCAGTGGACGGTGCTTTACAGAGAACAAGGCCTGGAGTCAGAGGAGGGCAGAGATAGCGAACCCAGATACAAGACAAATGACTGTGAAATAGAGGCTCAACCGATGCTGCCTGCTTGCTCTTTGTGTGTGTTTGTGTCTGTGTGTGTTTATGCGTGTGAAGAAATCCAGACAGTGTGTGTCAAGGCAGTGTCATGATCACAGATTGCGGCCTCATCACTGCTCTGCTGAGGAGATTTAGTTGGCACTGGTTACACTGACCGTGGCCTGTGTGTGCTAGTGTGTTTGTGTATGTGTATAGATGTATGAGTGTTTGTCGCAGCCCTGTCAGATCCGCCATGACTCTGCCCACTGCGTGTGTGTCAGCCAGGGGTGACCTTTCTCTGTTTGTTTCTCTGGGAATGTGTGCGTCCTGCGCTGCAGGCGGGGAAAGTCCCTGTCTTCGCTGTGCCAGAGCGTTAGAGGGGACACCCCGTTCGTCTGTGTTTGGGTGACTTTGTTTCATTGTGGGAGTTCCCTGTCAGAGTGTGAGGGGCCGGTCGTCTGCATCAGTTACATCAGATTTTTATAACGTCTGTGAATTTAATTGCACGCCAAATGACATCATCGCCGAGGCTCACCCATCACACCCTTTTCTTAAACTTAGTTCCTCCGTCCCATCGTACACTCTCTGACCACTGGCCAGACCTCAGTGTGCCTTGTGGTAAGTTTTGAGTGCTTCATTCATGCTGGACAATTAGTTTGATGTTATAATACCCATAGAAGAAATGATCAACCAATTATCAACATTTTTTATGTTTTCAGTCATCTGTCAAGTCTAATCAACTTTATTTATATAGCCCAAATTCACAAATTCTCTAGAGGGAATTCCAATAAAAACTGTTAACATGTTCAAATGTAAGAGGCAGTCATAGTTGTGCTGTTTGTGAATAGAAGGACATTTACCTTTAATTTTAAGTTTGCATTAGAATATAAATAGTCAGCTCACATGAGTGAGTACACGGTCAGCAATTATTGTGCACACACTTGCTTTGTTCATACTTAGTCATGCACTGTGGGACCAGTGGCCAAATCCACAGCAAGCACACGGGAAGGTCACTTCCAAATAAAGCACAAGTGCCAAATTAAACGTCAAAATAAGTTGTTTGTTTTATAATATCACAATACTGTGGTTACGGTATTAATTAGGCACAAAAGCAACTCTTCAAGGTTTCAGGAAATATCATGGTTGGGGTTAAATTGAAGTTTAGAGACCTTTGAATTACTGAACACGGGTTTAAGGTTATGGAATCACCGTGGTCATGATATTAAAATTAAAAAGCCACTGACTGTTGGTTAGAAATGGAAAACAAGCAGCAGTATCCTGTGTTGAAGCGCTATAACAATATCTTCCCACTTTACTCCCATTGTAATGACTACAGCCCCCAGAGGGCTTTGTCACTTTAACATAAACATATGTTGTTTTGGGGGCTCCTGCTGAGAATGCTGATGCTGCCGTTCAACATGCTGTTGGCTGTCTGATTGCCGGTGTGTTTTTTTTTTTCATTCACAAGGAGCCTTGACTGTGACATGGTTGGAGACCGGTTCTAATGCTGTCCCACGTGGCAGCCGACATTACCGACACCGAACAACGTGTAGCATTGTATTTACAGACACCAACAGAAATGAATAGATTTTCCAGTGTCTGCAGAGTGAAGAGAGATTTGTCCTCTCAGGTGCAGGAAAAATTCCTCAAGACATTTCAGTGAAGAAGAGCACTTGTAACACATTTGGAAGGTAAAGTTAATCCACTTTTCTATAAAGTTATTTAGATCAGTGCCCACTTACAGCGCTCATAACCAAAGCAATTGCCAATAAGCAGAGCAAAAAGAGCATTAATAGAATTTTCAATAGATTTTATTGCATCTTCATTCGAGGTCCACTGCCATGTTTTTTTGGAATTGCACAATCGATGCCAAAGCCTCGTTCTACTGCAAGTCATAAACGTTTTCTTAATAATGAAAGATCCTCTGTGAAAAGCCCACCCCAAGGAGCGTCTCCCTGCAGTAAATATGCTATTC